>NW_028318005.1:5282500-5882500 GCF_062004578.1 Staurois parvus
TCTCAGCTGTTCCATGGCCAGGTGTGTGTTATTCCCTCATTATCCCAATTACAATGAGCAGGTAAAAGGTCCAGAGTTCATTTCAAGTGTGCTATTTGCATTTGGAATCTGTTGCTGTCAACTCTCAAGATGAGATCCAAAGAGCTGTCACTATTAGTGAAGCA
The DNA here is from genome assembly GCF_062004578.1 of Staurois parvus. Lineage (NCBI taxonomy): Eukaryota > Metazoa > Chordata > Amphibia > Anura > Ranidae > Staurois > Staurois parvus. The sequence goes on from NW_028318005.1 coordinate 5,282,665, forward strand.
AGCCATCATTAGGCTGAAAAAACAAAACAAACCCATCAGAGAGATAGCAAAAACATTAGGCATGGCCAAATCAACTGTTTGGAACATTCTTAAAAAGAAGGAACGCATCGGTGAGCTCAGCAACACCAAAAGACCCGGAAGACCACAGAAAACAACTGTGGTGGATGACCGAAGAATTCTTTCCCTGGTGAAGAAAACACCCTTCACAACAGTTGGCCAGATCAAGAACACTCTCCAGGAGGTAGGTGTATGTGTGTCAAAGTCAACAATCAAGAGAAGACTTCACCAGAGTGAATACAGAGGGTTCACCACAAGATGTAAACCATTGGTGAGCCTCAAAAACAGGAAGGCCAGATTAGAGTTTGCCAAACGACATCTAAAAAAGCCTTCACAGTTCTGGAACAACATCCTATGGACAGATGAGACCGAGATCAACTTGTACCAGAGTGATGGGAAGAGAAGAGTATGGAGAAGGAAAGGAACTGCTCATGATCCTAAGCATACCACCTCATCAGTGAAGCATGGTGGTGGTAGTGTCATGGCGTGGGCATGTATGGCTGCCAATGGAACTGGTTCTCTTGTATTTATTGATGATGTGACTGCTGACAAAAGCAGCAGGATGAATTCTGAAGTGTTTTGGGCAATATTATCTGCTCATATTCAGCCAAATACTTCACAACTCATTGGACGCTTCACAGTGCAGATGGACAATGACCCAAAGCATACTGCAAAAGCAACCAAAGAGTTTTTTAAGGGAAAGAAGTGGAATATTCTGCAATGGCCAAGTCAATCACCTGACCTGAATCCGATTGAGCATGCATTTCACTTGCTGAAGACAAGACTGAAGGGAAAATGCCCCAAGAACAAGCAGGAACTGAAGACAGTTGCAGTAGAGGCCTGGCAGAGCATCAACAGGGATGAAACCCAGCGTCTGGTGATGTCTATGCGTTCTAGACTTCAGGCTGTAATTGACTGCAAAGGATTTGCAACCAAGTATTAAAAAGTGAAAGTTTGATTTATGATTATTATTCTGTCCCATTACTTTTGGTCCCTTAACAAGTGGGAGGCACATATGCAAACTGTTGTAATTCCTACACCGTTCACCTGATTTGGATGTAAATACCCTCAAATTAAAGCTGACAGTCTGCAGTTAAAGCACATCTTGTTCATTTAATTTCAAATCCATTGTGGTGGTGTATAGAGCCAAAAATGTTAGAATTGTGTCGATGTCCCAATATTTATGGACCTGACTGTATAATGGTTTTTTTTTTTTTAAATCTATACACAAATGTTTTGCCTTTCATCTTTATACAACTGACCTCCACTAAACAGGTTGATTTACAAGGTGAGGGTTTACATACTTTAACGTTTGATATTGGCAGATAGTTAAACCAGAAGTATCTCGTCTTGTTACTTAACTTTAGTTACACATTAATGTTCAAATCAGCAGTGTCATCTTACTACAGAAGTGCCTCCAGGAAATATTATGGTAAATAAAGTCTGGCTATTGTGTAATGAACAAGGAAATAAATGTGTACTAATAGAGCAGCCTTTGTCAGTCGGGGTTCCTATCAAGGGAGGCAAGGGCAAATGAATTCTCTACCCTGTCAATTGTTAGACCATGCCATTATTTTTAACCCTGGTTCACACTGCTGAGACATACGTGGCTTATGACACAAAGTTGCAAGACTAGTCAAAACACATTCATTTCAATGGGTGCTATCCCAATACGACTTGGGTCACAGGGACCAAAAGGCTTCTGAACTACTTTTCTGTGACTTTTGTGATTTAACATTAGTCTATGGCACTCAGGTTGTACCAGAGTCACAAGAAAGGTGTGCGACTTTGGGGCCACAGCAGTGTGAACCGAGCCTTACTGTCTTCAGTTCTTTTCTTCATTTTCAAGATTAGCTGTAGAGTAAGATGATGGTAAACAAAAAACTATCTGCCCTGGGTGTCATATGGGCTAGTTGGACCACTTTTATTTTTATTTTATTTTTTTTAAACCTCTATGCAACTTATGAACTTATACTGTGAAGCAAAAACAAAAAAGCGCACCAACCTTGCGCATTACCTCAGTAGACCAGATATTTATTGGATACAAAAATATACTCACAAACAATGAAGTATTTCAAGCATGTCAGTTCTCAAAGAAACTATGGAATGGTAAGACCTGCGCGAGTCCCATCATAGGGATTGGACACTCAGGGAACAGCTGACGAAGAGGGAACATCCTTTGAAACGCGTCAGCTGTTCCCTGAGTGTCCACCCCTATGATGGGACTCGCGCAGGTCTTACCATTCCATAGTTCCTTTGAGAACTGACATGCTTGAAATACTTCATTGTTTGTGAGTATATTTTTGTATCCAATAAATATCTGGTCTACTGAGGTAATGCGCAAGATTGGTGCGCTTCTTTTTTGTTTTTGCTTCACAGTATTGGTCGGGCTTCCCCAGCCTTGTTTGGAGCTGCACAACCCCATATGCACAGGTGGTCGAATTTTTTCAAGTTCTGGTTCCATCTATCCACCTCCTTTGGGTCTCAGAGCGCAGGAGAGTTCGTTTTCACTTATGACCATGTGATGTACCACGACCTGGAGGTGTAATCCTTTTTAGCAGGGATTCCAAGACCATATGCGGTCAGAGGTTTTTTTTTTTTTGAGTGTGTTTTCTGTTGATGGATGAAAAACTGTCATCAATGCACCTCTATGGAAAAACAGATGTAAATGAAAGATTACCTGATTTACACGCATATCCATTTTGTGGAACAGATCAAAGCCCTATTTGTGTTTTTGTGTGTGTGGTGTTTTTTTTTTTAGTTTTTTGTAACTGAACAGACGAAAGACGTTGGTCCAATTCACACTGACTTTTGCTAAAATGTATGGAAAAAGCATGTACATTTCCATCAATTTTAGTCGCCTTTTTAATACGCACTGACGTCTGTTGACACACATTTTGATGTCTGTTGACATACATGCCCATGTTATGATGTGAATAGCACACATTGGAAATAGTTTTTCACATTTCCTTCCATTCTGCATTTTACACCTGCACTAAAATACAGATCAGGGCAACAATTTGCACCAGTGCATTGAACGGATTAAAAAGGAGACCGCCCATGTGAAGGGACCCTTAATGTTGTACCTCAGTACTTCCGATAACAGGTGTAGGCACACCAGCAATCTGAAATCTTTTTTAAAAAGCCCACAACATCAGATGAAGAGAGCAAGCCGCTCTCCATTCCAGAATCTGTAATAAAGGTTTTATTGATCCATGCAGTGCACCGGCAGGTCCACCTGAACCTCCAGCCTTTAACACAGTGGTTCTCAACCTGTGGGTCGCGACCCCTTTGGGGGTCAAACGACCCTTTCACAGGGGTCCCCTAAGACCATCAGAAAACACATATTTCCGATGTGTAAAGAGCAGCTACTGTGTAGAAAGCAGCTGCTGTGTTGAAAGCAGCTACTCTGTTAAAAGCAGCTACTGTGTTGAAAGCAGCAGTATTGGAGGTAAAACGACACTCATGAATTATAATTACTGGGTAAATAATTTTATGGTTGGGGGTCACCACAACATGAGGAACTGTATTAAAGGGTCACGGCATTAGGAAGGTTGAGAACCACTGCTCTAACATGTTTCACTCAGTGAGCTCAGTCGTAGAGCGGGCGCAGAGGTCCGTACACCATAGAAACTGTCCGTATATCTGAGCCTGGGAGTTTCAGGTGTTGTGTATGGACACTGGTACAAATCAATGACAGGCTGCAGATGGATGCTGGCCCCCTAGAAGAATGGCCCCCAGTTCCGTTCATCCTTCCTTGAACACATGTACAATATATTCTCATATGTAACAACCTAAAGCTACAGCCTGTCATTGATTGTGCTGAAGGCTGTAAGACTCCCGGGCACAGAAATGCGGCCATTGGTTGTGGTGTATAGACCTCTGCGCCTATGTGAATGGGCCCTTCTGGTCATTATTGACAGGGAAGTGTTGCCATGCTGTCCTGTAGATTTCACTTCCCTGGTTCTGTTGTAGAATAGTTGCAGTACATCTCATAATTTATATGAACTCTGGGTATAGTGTCTTTCCCTTGCACATGTATCTCAATGTAACAGAGGCCTTCAACTCGTGACTCTTCTGCATGGCTCAGCAAGGTGTTTTATGCTTTTTCCAGTAGATGTAAATCAATTGGATTCCAAAGCCAGCTGCCTGCTAGAATATACTTGGGAGAGATTGAATCACTGGCATGACCTTTGATGTGGTCTATTTTTATTCTCTCTTGTCCATATTTTATGAGATTTAGCCTTTGTATGTGTGATTAAAACACATGCCGCTGTGGCATAAAACTTCTTTTATGGCTTCTTTTTTAATCGTAATACATTGTCAAGGAACCACTGTGCGCCAATTACATCATTTTTTTAAAAGCTGATTTATGTACAGCACAGGAGGGTTTACTAGTATTTATGGATAAATAGAACGGTTTTAGTATTAGTCGCTCTTTTACACAATGCATATGAATATTTTTGGAGGTAAAGCATCGTTGCCTTAAATCCTTCTTTTTGTACTATTGTGGTTTTGTGTTTTGTTTGTTTTCTACCATCTTGGACTTAAACATGGTTCTTCTTGTAGTCCTGGACAAATATAGTAGACCAGTATTGCTTCATTGCAGGCAGGGGCTACCATTGCATCATGCACACTGGATGTTTTTACAGCGGCTGTTTTGGCGTTTTTTTTTTTTTTTTTTCCCTACAGCCAGTAAACTCCCCAGAATGTTATCCTTGGTGTCCATGCACATAGGCTTTAATCAGCATTTTTTGGCTGGGAAAAAACCCCCCAGAACTAGTGAGTTTCTAGAGGAGTTTTTTTAGCTGTAAGAACACTCGAAAGCTGGAAAATGTAGCAAAACAGCATTTTTTTTTTCATTTTTTTTTCTTTTTTTCTTCTGTCAATTGCCAACAATTGGGAACTGTTGGGACAAGCTCCTTATGACATCAGCACAGTGCTGTTAGAGCCCCTCCTACTGACCTGTCTTGCAGGCCCTTTTAGTATCTTTGCGCAGACAGGAGCTGGGGCTCTAAAGGTAATTTTTTTTAAAAACATGTTATACTTACTAGCTCTGTGCAATTGCATTGCATAGAGCAGCCCCAATCCTGCTCTTCTTGGGTCCCTGCCAGGGCTCCTGCTGAGTGCCCCCAGAGCGAGTCGCAGAGCAAGTCGATGGGGGGCACTTGTGTATGTGCTCGCTTCTTTCATAAAATATCATGTTTGGGGGTTTTGTGTAATCTTCAAAATTATTTTTTAAACTTGTGCAAAAAACTGCTCTGGCAGCGAAAGGGATAAAGGAGAAGCCTGACACTCCCCTTTCCTGACAAGCACCCAATCAGTGCTCATTACACTGCAAGGTCTCTCTCCTCCCTGCTAGTCCCCGGGTGCGGTGCTGGAGACCGGGAGGGAGGGGAGGAGGAGATAAACAGCGCACAGTAAAAATATTAATTAAGTCGCCATAAAGCCCCTTTTGATTTTAAAAGACTTACACATTCCTAAAAGTACCTCAGATTTAAATACGGTTTTGGTTAAAATTGTTTTGTGTTTGTTTTTGTGTTTGTTTTTGTTTTTTTTATATCTGGATACATCATTTAGATTGTAGATTTGTACATCATTTAGATTGTAGATTATGTATATTTGTCATGAGACAAGTAGATTGGGACTCCAATTTAATCCCTGAACAAGTAGTTTTTTAAAAAATTCCACACCTTTGCAACCTCAAACCTGTGGATTCAGAGTTCTTGGCACATGGCGGTTCCAGGTGCGTGTATGAGAGTATTTAAGTTGTAGACAACCAGCTACCTAGCATTTTAAGAGAAATCTCAGTATCTGCGGCTTCCACATTTCTGTCATAATGTGTTTTCCTCTAAAATCCTTCTTCTCCTGCCTCTTATCCGTGGTAAATAATCAATGCAGAACAAGATCCAAGAAAATCCATTTATTTCTGCTTGTTAAGAGGTTAACACAGTATTTGAGGTTTTTTTTTTTTTCTTCTTCTGTTTAAAGCAAGAAATCGAATCTTCTTCATGGTGAGACTTGTTAAATGAGGAAAGCTGTATCGAGCGTGGCACTGTACAAGGTTTGGTTATTGGCTGTAGCAGCCTTTGTGCGATGGAAAGTTCCAGTCTGCTCTCGGTGCCAGATCTTAAACCCCAGCCCTGTGGTGCTTTGTGGGTCACTTCACTCTCTGGGTAAAATAATCCTCTTGTTTCAGCTGCCGTCCTGCAGCGTCTCACTGTACTGCCGGAATTCTCTTCTATCAGCAAAAGTAGCAGAGCGACCTTCGGATCCATGAAAGTGAAAGGGAAAGGGATACGTGCCATGGGAATCGGTCAGCTGCCTCAGTGAAATTTTTATGATCTGAGACTCCAAAGGGTTTCTGCTTTTTTGAAAAAAAAAACTGAAAAAAAAGAAACTGGAGAGGGAAGGCTTTTTCATAATAAGCCTCATACTTTTTAATGCAGAGTTCATTCCTCTGGATCTGCAGGGTGCTGTCCTGTCAAATGGAGGCAGCCTATCAGAAGCTGGCAGTGAACCAGAAAAAAATGACATGTTTCTGTGAGCTGCATCTCCATATTTCTTTTCTATCTTCACTTTATAAATATAACCCATTTTGTTGTAAAGTATCCACTGGAGCTCCAGAAGATTTTTTTCCCCTTCATGACCAGGCAATTTTGTGCTATTTGGCACTTTGCTACTTTGATGGCAATTGCGTGGTCATGATGTAATGATGTATCCAAATGACATTTTGTATAATTTTTTACACAAATGAAGCTTTCTTTTGGTGGTAGTTGGTTGATCACCACTGGGTTTCTTATTTTATGAGAAACTTCAAAAGTCCCACAATTTTGAAAGATGAGATATTTTACTTTCTGCTATAAAAGCTATCCTAAAAAAAAAAAAAAAACCTGGATGGAGCTGCACAGCCATGGAAACCCATTCCATGAAACTCTCTATGCACTGTTGTTGTGCTAATCTGAAGGCCACACAAAGTTTGGAGGTCTTTAGCTATTGACTCTGCAGACAATTGGCAACTTCTGCGCACTGTACGCTTCAGCATGCGCTGACCCCGCTCTGTCATTTTATGTGGCCTACCACTTCATGGCTGAGTTTCTGTTGTTCTCAGTTGCTTCCATTTTGTTATAATACCACTAACAGTTGACTGTGGAATATTTAGTAGCAAGGAAATTTCACGGATGGGCTTATTGCACAGGTGGCAACCTATCACGGTACCAACCTTGAATTCACTGAGCTCCTGAGAGCGGCCCATTCTTTCGCACATGATTGTAGAAGCAGTCTGCATGCCTAGGTGTTTGATTTTATACACCTGTGGCCATAGTGGTGATTGGAGCACCTGAATCCAATGGTTTGGAGGGGGTGTCCCCACACGTGTGTGTGATTCTTCTAATGGCGGTGACTTTGTGCAGTGGGCAAGCTATCGCTGTACCATTATGATGCCGAGGAGGGGGGGGCGAAGACTGCCACAGACATCACCTGAGACACTAATATAGTGGTCCGTGATACTATTCACTGTACTATTGACACTAAGGGGTTAACATCTAGGGTGATCAAGGGGTTAAATGTGTGCTTAACCATGTCTAATGCGTGTTGCTTTTATTAATAGATCTGTTGGTGTACTTAGCCTGGCAACAAGAAACGAATGCAGCCACCACATCGAACGCTGCACTATATTACATTTTTGTTTGAGTTTAGATGCACTCTAACAACCTACCATCCGCTGACCGCACTTGGATATACAAATGAATGGGATGGTACATATACTGAACCCATGCAAAACTGGTTCATTTTAATGGCAGTCCCACCATAGCATACATACCTTTCCTTTCTCCTTAGTATATTGACTGATTCCTATAAAACACAACTCTGTAGATTCTAATGGTCATTGTGCAGCATTTTCACAAATTCTTCATCAATCTATCAACAGGTGAAGCAGCATTACGGAGTGATCCCAGAATGCAGCCTCTTCAGATGCCTGCTACTCTCACCAATCACCGAACGGGCCCTCCGCCAATCAGCCCCAGTAAACGGAGGTACACGGACCAAGGAGATGACGAACTAGACTGTGAAAATGACCATGTCTCCAAAATGAGCCGAATGTTCCCCTCTCACTTGTAAGTGCCCATTGTAAAAAAAAAGATGATCTGTTATTACTACTTTTTTGTTCTGGCTGTATGTTTCTACTGTATAGTAAAGTATAGGCAGAGGTTTGTGGGCTGTAAACTTCTAATCTGACCTCACTCATACTGAAGTTCTGGTGCACTCTGACATGATGGTGAATGGGGTTGTTGTGCAATGATTTTGCAACCCCCTTTATCAGGGCTTAAAATTTCAAGGCCTGAGCTACTAGCCAGGCCTTAGAGTTACTCGCCACCGAAAAAACACACACAAACAGAGACACCTGTACACACACACACACACACAAAGAAACATGTACACACACGCACGGAGACACATGTACACACACACATACAGACACGTGTATACACACACAGGCATGTACAGACACGCATACACACAGATACATGTACACACACACATACAGACACATGTATACACACACAGGCACGTACAGACACGCATACACACAGATACATGTACATACACAGAAATACGCACAGACACATGTACGTACATACATACAGACACATGTACACACAGACACGTACACACACCCACACCCACACACACACACACGTACATGCGCACACCCACAGACACATGTACACACACACACATACATGTACATACACACAGACGCATGTACAATTGCACATGCATACACAGACACACACAAACACACTCACATGTACACGTACACCCCCCCCCCCCCCATAAAAAGTTGCAGTACTTCGTTGTTCACTCACAGATCCGGGTACTGCACTCTAGGGGGAGGCAGAGAGCACAGCACACACTCCTTACTTTACTTTCACTGCGCTCAGCTATTGAGCAGCCTGACAGCTCCCAGTGCCAATGACAGATCCGGCCTGAGCTCCGAGCCTGCTCAGCAAGACGGCCCTCGGGTAAAGTGCTAACACGTTTCAGGAGTCGAACTCCCTCAGAGTAATAGGAAGGGAGTTCGACTCCCGAAACGTGTTAGCACTTTACCCGGGGATGCATGCTGTCCACGATTGGCACCTTTTGATTTCTTGTCTCTGTTGTTATGACCTTTTATGGCTTGTGAGTATGTTTTTGCATCTTTTTAATACATTTTTGGTTATTGCGTTAATGCACGAGGAGAGTGCACCCGGTTTTGTTTTTTTTCTGAGTTTGTATGCTCTGACCGTTTGAATGGTCAGGGGCGCAATGATGTCACTCCTGCGCATACGTATGAGAGTCACGATTGTGGTACAGTGCTCTGAATGGATGGCACATTCGAGGGTGCCATCCATTCAGAGCGCAGTGCACATGCGCCAGTGATGTCACTTGCTGCTACAAATGTGAATATCTTCTACACAGTGCACATTTAGAAAGTATTCACCAGGGTGGCACCCGTGCCATTCAGAGACTGCTTAGTATTGGGAGCCTGCATAGGATTGCACCCATGCCATGCACGGCTCTTGCAGACTGTGTAGCTGACTGATCCTATGAGGTACAAGCAGAGAACTTACACAAACTGACAGGAATCCTCAATGAACTACCATAGTGCTCAACAGTGCTTTTCATGGACAATTACAACCCAACAGCCGCAAAGTATGTCTGTAATTGTAGTTTCCCATTCATAGAATACGCTGTCCACCCGGCCATCTTTTTTTTTTTTTGAATGGTGGCAGCAGACATGGGGAGAAGATCCCTGGTGGAGGGGGGGAATACGGATGTAACATCTTAGTGAAAGTGTAATTTGTATCTGACACGGTAAACACCAGGGGCGGACTGACCATTTGGAAATTCGGGCACTGCCGGAGGGCCCGGGGTCAGTAGGGGGCCCCATGAGATGCCCCTGGTACCTTTTTCATAGGCTTTTTTGAGTGTAGGCAAGGACACAGGGGCCCCATGATCCCCTATTGCCCGGGGGCCCCATGAGTTGTCAGTCCACCCCTGGTAAACACTCTGAAAAACCTTCAAACAGCAGAAAACTTGAAGGATGTAAATTGGATTGAACAGACGGGTATATGCAGGCTCCATTCTGTTCCCATGGCTTAGTGCTGCGTCTGGAATCAGATAGGCGGTAAATGTATCCTACACCAAATGTCTGCTGGGTCTGATCAGAGGAGCCAACCCTCCCACTCCTGGGTGGGAGCACAGCTGCTCCTCTGACACAAGGAGACCTTGCAGTTGTCGCCGGGTTTATTTGCAGTGTGTGTTCTTTGACAGAGCCTTCATGTGGATGAATAAAAACCACCAACAAATGGCCAGGCCAGGCCAAGAGGATTGCATGTGGCCTGTGAATGTTTGTTTCTTTGTCTTGCTGGCACGGAGTTAGATGTCAGGATGCCTCTCATTCCTTTGCGAAGGAAGCAATCAGAGGTCATTTGATAACTGAGAACTGTGCTTGGCTGTCTGAGTTCCAAGCAGTGCGCTACATTCCAGGCATTCCTCTTCTTCTGGCCTGCTCACATCCATCATAAGACAGGCAATGTTTTATTTGTCCTTTAATAAATCAAGGCTGTGTTAGTCCCAGCCTGGGCCGGCAGTCTGCAAGCCAGGAATGTGTTACAAATTGGTCAGCCAGAGCCCAAGGTAGTGAAACAATAAGGGCTCAGAACCAAGAGAGTCTTATTTATATTTTGTGCTTTACGCAACTGTTGACATTCCTTTGCCATGTGTCTCCAAGAAGGAAACAAGCTGAGGATTGAAATGGCAGGGAAGGGGGTTAATGAATCATTAACTCGGTGTAGAGCGGACAGGCGGTGCATTAGTGAACCAGGGCATAGAGAGATCGGCCGTCCCAGTGGCAGCTCCCTTAATAGGGGTATATTTATTTATTTCAGGTACTTCTATATTATAAATTCAAACTACTAACACTAACGTACAAAGCTGTTCATAATACTGCCCCAAACTACATCACCGATCTGATATCCATCTACCACCCAAAACGCTCCTCACAAGACCTCCTACTCTCCAGTTCCCTGGTCTCCTCCTCCCATGCCCGTCTCCAGGACTTCTCCAGGGCTTCCCCCATCCTCTGGAACTCACTCCCCCAATCCATCAGACTGTCACCTACCCTCCTCACCTTTAGGCGCACCCTGAAAACCCATCTCTTCAGAGAAGCCTACCCCGCCCTCACCTAATTGCCTCCACTCTTCCTACCACTCCATGCTATTTCCTCCTGTACCACTCTCCCCTCCCTCCTAGATTGTAAGCTCCAAGGAGCAGGGCCCTCGAACCCCTCATGTATTTTATTGTATTGTTACTGTACTGTCTCATGTGTTGTCTCCCATTGTAATGTACAGCGCTGAGCAAACTGTTGGCGCTATATAAATACTGTGTAATAATAATAATATAGCGCCATCAAATTACACAGCAATTTAGATATACATATTGTACATTCACATCAGTCCCTAACCCTCAAGGAGTGTACAATCTAACTCACATTCATACATACACATACTAGGGACAATTTAGACACGAGCCAATTAACCTACCAGCATGTCTTTGGAGTGTGGGAGGAAACCGGAGTACTCGGAGGAAACCCACGCAGTCACAGGGAGAACATGCAAACTCCAGGCAGGTGGTGCCAGGGTTGGGATTTGAACAAGCGACCCTAGTACTGCCAGGCAGAAGTGCTAACCATTTAGCCACTGTGCTGCCCCATACACAGTTTTGAGGGTTTTTCTTTTCATTTTAACCAGCGGGTTGAACAAAAAACTGATTCCTGTATCTACACAAGCAATATGGATGCAGGGATCTCCCCCGCTGCGCTATTGTATTCTGACAGCGGGAATGTCAGTCTACACCGGTCAGTGCTGCAAAAGCTCATGGAATGCTGGTGTTCCAGCAGGACTGTTTGACAGAAGTTTCTGTTGAACAGAGGGATACATCGATTGAAATTCGGACTGTTCAGCAGCAGCCATTAAAGCTTGAATTTCAATGAGCATCACTCCAGTCAACAAGAGTCAATTCTTTAATCAACTTTTGATGAAGAAGCTGGTGTAAAATTGTCGCCAAACAGTAACTGCATCCAGTTAGATGTGGTCACTGTTCTGGCAGATGTGGGTTGCAGAATATATAGGCTGGAAGGCGAGGTTCCTCCATCCAAGCTGTCCTTCCCAGGCCAATCAACCCGCTGGGTATTCTCTACATGTATGGCCAGCCATAGGGTGTTTTGAAATCGGTCACCAGCATCAAGGCCACTGCAGGATAACCGTTTTATAATGAAGTAAGACTTCTCAAGGGGCTGCTAATTTAAACCTGACTTTTTGTCCCCCATCCACACACTCAATGTGGATATGGGAATTCTCCCAGCTCTGGCATTGTATTCTGAGGGCAAGGAGGTCTCCCCGCTGTCTGAATACACAGACCAGTGTTGCAGACTATAGCTGGCGGCTCTGATCGAGCGGGAAAAATCTGACGACAAGGCGGTTGTACTGAAGTCTATGGGTAGATCGACTTCTGTGCAACTACATTGCCTATACATGGATCAAAATTTGGCCAGTCCCTGCTGAACCGATTCAGGTATGGGCAGCTTAAGCCTTTTGTTTGTGACAAAATGCTTGCAATAATAAATGGGTATTACATATAGCAGAAGTTTGTATGCACCACCAAGGAAACAAAAATGGCCTCATAAACCCTCAACCTCCCATGTACACCTGCTTCTACTATTGTTTTGATGCATTTAATCATGAATGTCCAGAGGTGGCCAAAATTTTGACGCTTGGTGCTGCCCCAAATTTTCTTTTGTCCTAATCCTAAGCAATAAATCTTTCCCTCCTCCCTCTGTTTTTATGCTTTCAGCCATGGTCAGGTCATGCTTGGATATCCGACTTTTGTCAGTTTACGCACTTTAGGACAGACTCTTGTAATAGAAGAGCTAATTGGCACCTTTATTAGGAAGGATGATCGTGTCCTCTGTATGGTTACCTTTGTGCGCGCGTCCAGCATGCATACAAAACTGCTGCTCCCACAGTCACTAGACAGCAGAGGGCCTCAGATAAAGGTACAGAGCCGATTTGGATTGTCTCTGTGCCATGTGATTGCCAATGGTTGCCAATAGCAACCAGTTCAATATGTCCTCTTCAGTCCTGCAGTGAAAGACACTTGATTGGTCAAACCAGCTCATGTATTTCATGCGTCTTATTGAATGAAGCCCAGCTTAGTTTTCTAATGAAGTAAGACCTCTCAAGGGGCTGCTAATGTAATTGCTGTAGGCGAATGCAAGATCTGTTTTGTCTGTGGCTCTGAAATTTTCATCCAGAGCTATGTGTCAATGAAAGAAAAGCACATTTGACAGTTTTTATACATGGGGTGTACTGTGATTAATTCCAGGTGTTTCACAGAATTAATAGCTGCTTTGTTTAGAGAAGGAGATTTACAGATTTGTTCAAGTCCATCCATTTAACATTTGGTTTGTCGAGATCAGGATTAATGTGCAGTATTGTTAATACATTGAGGTCTGTTTGGCCGGATTCTTGCCTTTTTGGAGTTTGACAGTGTGAGAGAACAAATCACTCCTACTCACATATGTTCAATGAAAAGGACATGTTTGGTAGAGAAACACTATTGGCAATTGTAAATCATTTTCGATCCATATAATTGAAAGGTGTGTCAGAATATAGTAGCTGCAAATAAAATGGCTGCAGACTCTGTATATAGGCAAACCATTCCTAACTATCCAAAAAAGTAATTTGTAAGTCTGCAATAGAGGAAGTTATAAGACATCCGTGAAAAATAAAAAAAAATGGATCAAAGTCTGATTCCCTAGAGTTGACCATTGGAGACCCTGAGACAAGTAAAAGTTGGCTCCTCTTGTAATTTAAACTTCATTTTTTTCATTTACAGGCACAGCTAGACACAATACAGTGGAACTTGAGTCAGAATTAAGTCCTGCTAGATCATTTCATGCTGGCCCCTTTTGCAGGTAAAACATTAAAAATAACTACCTATACTGTTTAAAATGCAGTATTGGGCTCACCCTGCTCTGCACATGCTCAGTTGCTCTTTGCTCCAAAAAAAGAGGCCAATCTGCTTACAGTCTAAATATTTACTGCTGCTCAGGGGTACTGGGCAGCTTCCAGCAAGAAGAAACCGGAACAATGCTGGAGGTTATTTACACCACACTAATTTTAGTAGCAGAATTATTAATGTGGAATGTATGTTTCTTGCTAAAGAACATTATTTGGTATTATGCTGTTATGGGTAAAGTTCTGCTTTAATGATTATCAGCCAGGGGAATGCAGGAGAGATCCAAGGATCGGGATGGTTCAACAGTGCCTGTAACACTGACAATCCAAAAAATTGGAATCAGAAGAGGGGTAATTGTGACCATAAACTGTATCCTGTTTGCCTTTGCTACAGCAACATTCAGGCATAGATGAGAACAGTGGTGAGAGGGCCTCTTTACACAAAATGAGCATGGTTTTAACCAAACATGGAAAACTACAGGCCATTGGTCTAGTTGGACTATACAATTTTTCTTTGGCAATTTTTCTTTCTGCTGTCTTCACATTGCACACATTGCATTGTAGAATGTCAATGTGTTGTAAATGGCGCATTACACTTTAACCCCACGCCCCCTCCCCCCCATCACTTTTTTTTTTTTTTTTTTGTGTGTGTTTTTTGTTGTTTTGTTTTTTGTTTCGAGCTTTATTTTTGCATTTGAAGTGACACTTCATTCAGTTCTATTGACATAGCACAGTGTGATGTTGGATTGTGTCATACAGCGCTGCACTGACATAATTAAGTGCTGTACTTTACATTACATAACATCGAGTTTATATAGCGCCAAAGGGTTTGCTTAGCGCTGTACAATAGAGGGGGGGACAATACATGAAACTGTACAGCAACTACAAACAGCACACGAGGGGTTAGAGGGCCCTACTCTTTCGCGCTTACAATCTAGGAGGGAGGGGGTAGTGGTACAGGAGGAAGTGGCTGTGGGGGATGGAGTAGTAGGAGGAATGAAGGAGAACAGCTGTTAGGTGAGGGTGGGGTAGGCTTCCCTGAAGAGGTGGGTTTTCAGGGAGCGCCTGAAGGTGAGGAGGGAAGGTGACAGTCTGATGGATTGAGGTAGTGCATTCCAGAGGATGGGGGAGGACCTGGAGAAGTCTTGCAGACGTGCGTGGGAGGAGGAGACCAGGGAGCAAGATAGGAGGTCCTGTGAAGAGCGAAGGGTACGGGTAGGGTGGTACCTGGGAATCAGGTTGGTGAGGTAGTTAGGGGCAGTGTTGTGAATGGCTTTGTAAGTCAGAGTGAGTAGTTTGAATTTGATGCGTTGGGCGATAGTGAGCCAGTGGAGGGATAGGCTGAGGGGGGTGGCAGAGGTGGAGCGGTTGGTGAGGTGGATGAGTCTAACCTATTGTCCTGTACTTTTCGTCAGGACAATAGGCCTGCGGTGGCAGTGTGCACTATGTATGCATTGGGCTGTGCTAATGAGAATGTGTAGTTGATAGTCCTACCTAACTAAATGTAAGTTCAGTTTGTTATTACATTACATTACATATGGTCAGTTTTAGTTAGAATGGTTTAGCGGTTTGTATTTCATATCATGATCCTCCTATTGAATGGCAATGATCCCTAATATGTTCTGCTGCTTTGTTTCTGAGCAGTCTTGACACAGACCAAATTCCTAATACTTTAATAATACCCATATTAATAATAATAATAATAACTAAAACAGGTTCCGCTTGAAATTGGTTTTCTTAAATATTCTTACAGGAAATTAGAGTTTTCAATGTTTGCCCTTTTGCTTAAGGGGGCTGTGGGGGTCATTCTTTGTGCACTAAGTCATTCTTAATGTGTTGCCCTATAGCAGCAATGTAATCTAGTGAGAGATTGGGTTACAGGGAATGGCAATGTGCCTTTGCAATCAAGTGCCCTTTGCACTATGTAGCTTAGACTATTTTTGTATTCCCTGGATTTAGATTTAAGTCTCTCGGTGCGTCCCGCTTATTTTTCCTGGCACGAGTGTATTATTTGATGTAATACATCATTTATTCATTACTTTATGAAAAGGGGGCCATTGTGAATTTTACACTAGTATACAAAAATCACTTTTGTGCCAGATTCCTCAATAGACTTTAGAAAAAAAACGTTGGGCGAGGGTAGAAAAACTATTTAAGATGTTTGCCTTCATTAAAAAAACAATAAAATATATATTTATATTTACAATATATTTATTTACAATATGAATACACACACACACACACACACACACACACACACACACACACACACACACACACACACACACACACACACACACACACACACACACACACACACACACACACACACACACACACACACACACACACACACACACACACACACACACACACACACACACACACACACACACACACACACACACACACACACACACACACACACACACACACACACCTCAATATATATCACTGCAATGATTCGTGAAACATTTACTTGAGATGCTTTTTTTTGGGGGGGCACAGGTTTTATTTTAATTGATGGTACTGTTTAATGTCTGTAAATCTTTTGTTGAAATGCATGGCTCCTTTCTCCTTTTTTATATGTTTAGACACAAGAGCAACACTAAAGAAATGTTGTAGCTTTAAATAGAGGTCTGAGGCCTGACCTGCAGTTGTGTGGTTTTCTTGTTTGTCAGACTGGAGCCATTTTCTCATTTTCACAGTTCAGCTGAAAACAAAGGGCCCCTTATCCTTTCCAAACGCTCTGCTCTTAGGGCTGACATCAGCCTTTTCCCAGCAAGCAGTGTTTCAAAATTAAGAGTCCTTCTGCAGATCAGGGAATGGGTCATGCAGCCTCTCCTCCTGGCAGCAGGGACCGCTGAGGGCAGTGAGGATACCGAACCCACAGTCACACAAGCTGCTCTCAAAACTCATTTGCAACACACACAAGGGAGCCCACTGTATAGGGTAGGGATTCTGACCGGTTAGTAATATGGGAGCTCTCATGGCTGATTTGTCTTTGAAGTGTAAGCACTAGACTTCCCGTAATTTATCCTTTTATTACTTGGTCCATAACTGACGTCCAGCACCTGCTATATACTATCCAGACCCATAGGACTACACTGGTGATTTTAAATCTGTAATTGTAAATTTTAAAATAGAACTATGGCCTCCTATTAATAATATATGTATTGCAGAAGTTATTATTATTATTATACAGTATTTATAAAGCGCCAATAGTTTGCTCAGTTAATTACAAATGCATCTGCATTCCCCTCTGAAACCCCACAAATATCTGTTGATCCTACCAGAGAAGTCCATCTAATGCAGCTTTCTATGATGGTGTGGCAACAATACAGCACTGCTCCTGAATGTAGAGCAGAGTGACCACCCTCGTGTAGGCTGTGCTTGCTTGCACTACAGTGGAATGAGATTCTGGTGGGGGTATGGCTATCAGAATGTAATTTCTAATTCAAAAGGTTGTAGCTGGTCAGTCAGCACCTAGTCACACTTAGTCCTGCCCACTGTTTTCTGGATTGGCAGCACTGCCTACTGTTCCTGAAACCTCCTACTGGGAGCCGTAGTGTCTGGGAGATGTAGCATTTGTGTTGACTTTGAGGCTTGTGCATTCTGTAGTAACTGAATATGGAACTTGTTTAGACTGTCAAGGGCTTTTAGTTGTATTTTAACTACTTGTTGCCCTCCATCGCATTAGCATTTTTATCTGCCTCTGAGTGCCCCTCCATGCTAGCCTATGCATCCTTGCACACATAGACCTTGAGGCTGGAGGATTTAAAGGCAGCAAAGGAGCATTTTAGCCAAAAAATATGCCCAACGTCCTAAATGCTTGGCACATTTTAGCACTTGGGCGTTCATTCACTTGAGTAGCCATTATAAGTTAACCACTTCCCGACCGGCCGTTGCATATAAACGGCCGGACGGTGGCAGTGCAGGGTCGGGTGGCCGTTTATAAACGGCCTCCCCGCACTCTGCTTGTGCGCGCTCCCTGGGAGCGCGCAGCACCGCGATCTGGTGCCCGCTGTGTCCTCCGGACACAGTGAAACACTGATCGTCGGACGGGACCTCTGTACGAGGTCCCGATCATGTGATCACTGATTGGCCAATCAGTGATCACATGCAAAGTAGTAAGCAAGATGTCACTTGTGACATCATTGCTTACTACGTGTGAAATCTGTGAATGATCACAGAGGTCACATGGTACAAGGCTATTCACAACAGCCTTGTACCATGTGACAAGCTGTGACCAATCACAGCTCACTCAGTACTGCTCAATGAGTGCAAGAATGCACACAGAGAGAAAGAGAAATGATTGCTTTTACATCCTATATGGGTGTAAAAGCAATCAGTGTAAAAAAAAAAAAAAAATCTTCATCACCCCCCACAAGTAGTACAGTGTCACCATGGTGACACTGTACTGCTAGGGTGACAGTATGTAAAAAATAAAAATAAAATAAAAATGTTTAAAAATTATAATTTTTGGTTATAAACTAATTTTTTTTTTTTTTTTTTTTTACTAAAAAGATAACGGAATAAATTTTGGCAAAGATTTATGATGAAATATTATTTATTTGCAAAATTTTAAATAAAGAAACACTTTTGTTCAAAATTTTTGGACTTTTTCATTTACATAGCAAAAAAAATAAAAATCCCAGCGGTGAATAAATACCACCAAAATAAAGCTTTATCTGTCTCAAAAAAATGGTAAAAAATTAATTTGGGTATAGTGTTGCATGACTGCGCAATTGTCATTCAAAGTGTGATAGTGCTGAAAGCTGAAAATTGCCCTGGTCAGGAAGGGGTAAAAGTGTCTGGTCTGGAAGTGGTTAATATTCTGGCCAATAGGAAGAACGATACCCCAAACGCTTGACATGCCTGAATGTGTTTGCAAAATGTGGCTTTAGGTGTAGTTTTATGCTGCCAGGAGAAAAGATGTTCAGAAGAGCTGGGCAAATGCCCAGTGTGCATGAGGCCTAAAAGAGGGGACGTCTCCCCAATAGGGACAGAGCCAGCAATTGAGGTTTGACAGAGGCTTCAAACCTTTTCCACTATATCCCAAACTAAATTCGTTTTGGCTGGAGTTCCACTTACACAGAATTTTTTTTTTTTTTTTTTTGTATGTCATAAACCCACTCGCTCAAGGTGAGCAAAGACTGGAAAGGATAAATATAGAAAGCTGTTGCTTGCCTGGAAAGGTTTACTCCAGTCCAACATCTGGCTTTGTGGGCCTTGTGGGACTGTCAAGCATGTCACCTGATGATTTGGAGAGGCACCGGAGAATATGGATAACTCCTCCAGGAAGTCAGGTGTTCAGATCGGCTTCCAGCCTTTTGGCTTTATGGTTTATATGAAAGCCAGGGCTGTGAGCATTACAAGTTTAACTCATCACATTCCAGTCATCAACCAACATTCTCATTTATGGGTGCTTTTTTTAAATGGGTCAGATTTGTTTCCTTAGCAGACAGTGAATGTGGTATAGAAATCTTTGCCTTCAGCAGTTCACCTAGTATCCACAGCTTGTGCTCCGAAGTTGGCGGTTTTTGTATTGAAGTAGTAATTACCCGTAGTCTGTGGGACAGATTACTTTTATTCAAACAGAGCAATGAGTCCCCATGAGCATCAACTGTTCTCTCTGCAAAGGACACAAGAGGTATATGTAACCAAAGTTGTGTACTACAGTATGTTGGCACCCTTTAGATCTACCAGCAGCAATGTAATGTAGGGCCTGTCTGATGGGATACAATGAAATAGACTGTTTTACATTTGCCAAAACTATACAACGTCTGGACCTAAAGTAGATCTGTATGACAAGCTTTACAGGTAACCAATTTCTCCAAACACTGGAAGTCCTGGCTTTAAACTGATCTAAATAAGTTTCCAATCGCAGAGCTCTTTGGATGTCAAAATATAACCTGATGACAGATTTTCTGCCCATTTTGTGAAACTTGAGAGGGCTGGTTGAGAGTGGAAGAATTGACATGGTACTGCTGAGTGAAGAGGAATATGTCTTGCACGCCACAGCGCTGGGCCTATCAGAACCCTAGAGATTCCTGCAGAGGGGAACTGCGTGCATGGGCAAAGCACAAGTAAACATGAAGATCACTGGAAGGAGGTGAAAGCCATAATGTGTCTTTGCTGTCGAACCTCAAATTAGGTTCTAATAACTTTTATCCAGCACTGGGGGGAAGAGCTTTTGCTGGAGTGCAACTTTAAAAAACTAACGGGATGCGGATGTATTTCAGATGTACAGTTGTTTTCAAAATAATAGCAGTCAGACATCACTAACCTGATCAATCACTGTTTTTGGTAGAAATGATATTTCTACATGGCAAATAATTTACTAGCAGGTGTAGTAGAGTAATAGAAATCCAACAGACCCAACAGTCATGACATGCATGCTGCTGATTCTGTGTAATTGAATCACTAATTGAAAGGGGCATGTTCAAAATAATAGCAGTGTGGAGTTCTATTAGTGAGGTCATTCATTCTTTGAAAAACAGGTGGCAATTACACTGTTCAACAAATTTTTATTTTTTGCCAGTTTTGGAAACAAAAGGATCCATTTCTTAATGAATTTCACATTCTGAGTTCAAATATAACAATGAAATTTGTCAATTGGCTCTAGTTTTTCTGTAAACGGAAAGTTTTCTACTATAGGCGTAATGACTACATAATGCACAATAATTATATAGATAGATGTCTTTCCACAAATATAAAGCAAGTGATATTGACTACATAACAAAGCCTAAATGGCATAATATATTGCATAGGATTACCAAGAAAAATTGTAGCCATAAGCTAAGTTGAATCATTTTAATACTTAGGATTCTCACTAGTTTTGTCTTCAGTTTGTGTCGGTTTTGCTTCTCTTGGCTTTTCTCTTGTATTTGAGGAAAGGGCTATCTCTTACAACTGCACGTGACTACACGCTTCAGGTTCTTCCTCACTTGACTCTACCACGAAGGATTCTGGTGCTTTAGGAATTGGTAGCCCCTCTCCATGAGGAACTGGACGTATTGCCGATGGAATATTTGGATAGTGCACAGATAACTTTTTCTTCTTATTTAGCCCTTTTACAATTGGAGGCACCATACAAAAGCAACAATTACTAACATGATCTGTTGGCTCTCTCCAAATCATTGGCACAGCGAAAGGCATAGATGCCTTTTTTCCATTCAACCATTGCTCCAGTGCCGTCCCACAAGAATTGCAGCATATATGTGGTGCCCAGCTCTTGCCCTGGTCTCCTATCTTGCAGCCAAAATACAAGTTGTAGGCTTTCTTAATCATTCCTGTTATCCTCCTTTTTTGTGAGATAAAAGTTATTTCACCGCAGATATAGCAGAAATTATCTGCTTTATTCACACAAGTTCGAGGCATTACTGAGTAGCCTATATAAGCATAAAACGAAATGTAAAGACGCTGTCGAACTACAATCAGCTACAGATACTGCAGCTTTTATGCAGTGAAGTGATGCAATTAAAGGCTAATATTGCATCATCTCAGTATACATGCAATTTTCTATTGGTCACCAGTATCAATTGCACAATATGCAGCTGAAGTTGCATCATAATTTTGAATGGCTTACGTCATTAGATGGGTGAATATATCATGGAAACTAGAGCCAATCAACATTTTTTAGGGTCATTTTCGTTTTCAGCACCCCAAAATTATGTAAGATTAGCTAATTTTATGCCCAAAATTTTTACCTGTTGAACAGTGTTATTGCCCTTATTTAAGGAAGGAAGGCAGCAAATGTTGTACATGCTGGTTACAGTGCATTTCTCTCAGAAATTCTGAGGAAAATGGGTCGTACCAGACATTGTTCAGAAGAACAGCGTACCTTGATTAAAAAGTTGATTGGAGGGGGGAAAACATATAAAGAAGTGCAGAAAATGATAGGCTGCTCAGCTAAAATGATCGCAAATGCTTTAAAATGGCAACCAAAACCTGAAAGACGTGGACGAAAGTGAAAAACTACCATTCAATTGGATAGAGGAATAGCCAAAATGACAAGGACTCTGCCAACAATCAGCTCCAGGAAGATCAAAGAAGGTGTAAAGTTCCCTGTGAGTACTGTTACAATTAGAAGACGCCTATGTGAAGCCAAGCTATCTGCAAGAAGCCCCCGCAAAGTCCCACTGTTGGAAAAAAAGACATGTGCTGAAGAGGTTACAATTTGCCAAAGAGCACATTGACTGGCCTAAAGAGAAATGGCGCAACATTTTGTGGACTGATGAAAGGAAGATTGTTCTTTTTGGGTCTAGTGGCCGGAGACAGTTTGTCAGACGACCCCCAAACACTGAATTCAAGCCACAGTACACTGTGAAGACAGTGAAGCATGGTGGTGCAAGCATCATGATATGGGGATGTTTCTCATACTACGGTGTTGGGCCTATTTATCGCATACCAGGGATCATGGATCAGTTTGAATACATCAGAATACTTGAAGAGGTCATGCTGTCTTATGCTGAAGAGGAAATGCCCTTGAAATGGGTGTTCCAACAAGACAACGACCCCAAACACACCAGTAAACGTGCAACATCTTGGTTCCAGTCCAACAAGATTGACGTTATGGAGTGGCCAGCCCAATCCCCGGATCTTAATCCAATAGAAAACTTGTGGGGTGACATCAAAAATGGAGTTTCTGAGGCAAAACCAAGAAATAGAGAAGAGCTGTGGAATGTAGTCCAATCATCCTGGGCTGGAATACCTGTTCACAGGTGCCAGAAGTTGGGTGACTCCATGCAACACAGATGTACAGCAGTTCTCAGAAACAGTTCTTATACAACTAAATATTAATTAAGTGATTCAAAGGAAAGCAAAATCTTCAAACATTTTTCAGTTTATATAGTGAATGTTTGAGTTTGTAAAGAAGAATACAAACACTGCTATTTTTTTGAACCGTCTAATATTCACTTTTCTTCAATTTTTTTAGAGGAACAAACACAAATTTGATCTATTTTTCTTCACGTTTTGATTTGGAATAGAATGTGTAGTGTTCCCAATGCATTTGTGTGTATGGAAATAAAAGCTATTGGAAGGATTTTGAGCTTTATTCACTTTTTTCAACACACTGCTATTATTTTGAACACAACTGTATATGTAGATGTTTGGGTTCTGATGTGAATGGAAGCTACTAGTAGCAAAATACCCTGTTTAAAAAAAAAAAAAAAAAAACCTTGCCTCCCGTGAATCCATCTGCTTAGTTTTCTGACAATCCATAAAGTTACAACCGTCTGTTTTCAGCGTACAGGGTCGGATCGGATGCCGGCGGGTGTGAAAGGGGCTTTCACACAGGTGAACTGTAAGATGCAGCACAACCAGGTGGTGATTTATGCGGAATATGTTGTAATCCTTATCAAGCCAATCAGGTGGTGGTTTACTGTAGACAGTTCTGCAAAACATGAATTTCTGGTTGGTTGTTGTGGGTTGCTGGATCTGGCACATTGTGGTGCTTCATTGTCTATGAAATACCATATAAATAATGACATGACAAATCCTTCTGGACAGGTCTTTGTGGAAATTGGCTCACATTAATACAACATGAAAGTAACCGGATTTTGATCTTTCATACCAACTTAGAGCAAATATGGAAGGAGCTGACAAAACGGAAAGAATAGAGTGTGAGAGCCACCATACCTTGTAAATGAGAAAAATGAATGTTCAGGTCAATGCCTCAGTCTACTGCAGGAGCCTCCCCTTTTATCTTCACGATTGAACCCTCTGTCCTTATGATAGCTGTGATTAGAGGCTGATCACCTGATTTGCATGGGAACTTTTTTCATCTCTTGATAACTTTACTCCCCTGCAAATTTCTGTTGTTTTTAGACCGTAAACTAAACAGGTGTAGGCGCTTTTTGGGCAGCACGGTACTGGTTCTGAGGAGGGGATATTGCCTGCATGGACAAAGCACACCTACATATTCAGGTCTTTGAGATATCTGCATTGTGATATCCTCTGAGGCATTCTGACATTGTAAGGCAATCTCACAACATTTGGTGTGAAGTTTGCTGCCACTACTGTGCTGGTCACTGTTCTCCAAATGGTGTCTTGGTGTCCAGACAGACCCTAGGATCTCAGCTTCTTCCTGACGTAGAACTAAGCCTAGCTTCATACATAACAGTCCAACACCAAAGCTAACCACTGAGGCTATAGCTTTGGACTGTCAAGGTGTTCCTAAACCCACAACAGTAAAATCAGTCTGTATATGCAGTAAAGCATGGTGGTTATACTCACTGTGGAACCTAAGGGGTTAATCCTCTGCATTGTGTAAAAAGGCTGTTTGATGCGGACTTCATAATCCTCCCTTTCTTCCAATGTCCCCTTCCAGTGTCCCCCTCTTATCTCATAATAAGAGATATCATGAGGAGTCCCTCTGCACGTGCTGAATTTGGTGTGCATTGCTAGAGGCTTTTTTTTTTTTTTTTTTCTTGGGAGAGTGCATGTGATCAGCACAGGGCCAATCAGCACTGTCCAGACAGAGGTTAGAGGTTCTGCATCCTAGAGCAAAATGAAAACTCCTCCTACAAGCTTTAACATGTGCTCTGCTGGACACTGATAGAAGTCAGTTTATATTTACTAAAATAATTGCACTTCCATGTTCTGTGTACTGTGGAAGACCAGGTATAGTGCATGCAGGGTCCTGGGTTTAGTAACACTTTAAGACCGTAGAGAGAGGGGCAAAGGCTTGCCATACATGGGTAAGTGTTTGTTTTTGTTTTTTCCAACCATTGGGTTGGACAAAAAAACTGACCTGACTCCCCCATCCACACATTCGAGGTGGATGTGGGAGTCCTCCCCACTGTGTCTTTGCAGTTTGACAGTAGGCAGACTTGCCTGTCATCAGATTAAACAGATCAGCTCTACAGTCTAGAGCCTGCAGTGCTGATTGGGGCTTTTTTCTTTTCCCCAACAGAGCGACTGAACAGGAGAGAATAAGATCTATAGCTATTCAATCACAGTGGCCATAATGGTTTGAAAATTGGCTAGATTAGTTTGGTTAGGGGAGGGCTATAACCTAGTGCCAAGCTATGCAAAAGTTAAAAATCCAGGGACTCCATGGGCATACATAAAGAGGGTATAGAAATATCAAAGGTACTTAAAGGCACCATTTAAAAAAAAAATTATGTTTAACTGCCTCCTGGCCGCCATGTAAGGAGCGCAGCTATTGGTGGTACACCGTGTCCTTGGGTTACAGTGGATCACTGATCAGTGGAAAGACCCAATGACATCGGCTCTGTCATGTGATCATATGTGTCCAATCACGGCTGATCACATGTAAAAAAGGAAATGCCAGCTATCGGCATTCCTCTCCTCACGAGCTGCCACACTAACAGCTGTGAGGAGAGGAGAGCCGGTAATCGGCATTCCTCAGAGGGGACATGTACACTGATCACCAGTGCCCTGATGATCAGTGTAGCCCCATCAGTTCCACCTATCAGTGCCATATAGAAGTGCTGCCCTTCAGTGCCCATCAGTGATGCCTGTCAGTGCCGCGTCCTCATCAGTGCCCATCACTGCAGCCTCATTAGTGCACATCAGTGAAATAGAAAAATCACTTATTTACAAAATTTTATAGCCGAAACTAAAGCCTTTTTTTTTTTTGTTTCAAAATTATCAGTTTTTGGTTTGTTTAGCAAAAAATAAAAAACCCAGAGGTGATTAAATACCACCAAAAGAAAGCTCTGTCAAAAAAAAAAAAAGATAAAAATTTCATATGAGTACAATGTTGCATGACCGCTCAATTGTCATTCAAAGTGCAACAGTGCTGAGAGCTGAAAATTGGCCTGGGCAGGAAGGGGATAAAAGTGCCCGGTAGGCTAGTGGTTAAATACACCGATGTGCATAGCAGGCTCACTCTTCTGATACTGCCAGTCACTGTCAGGTAAAATAGAATTTCTTTGGCCTGTCCGTGTGTTCTGCTGTATACTACTCTCTCAAAAGTACTGTAGTATCTTTTTGACAATAGTCCAAGTTGTAGCCATGTGAAAAAAAGTTGTAGCCACGTGAAACGTGGGGAAAAAGTGATCATCTGTAGAGGTGGAGGAAGAGGTGGGCCTTATATTTCAGGCTTTAATGAAAGAGCCCTATAAAGAGCAGTTTTCATTTAGCAGATTTCCCAGATGTTTCCTGAACTTCGTCAGATGTTACATTTACTAGAAAGTTTAACTCCTGGGAAGACGGTTGTTGTGGAGATTGTTGCTACAGACATACGTTGCGGGGAAGGTTTTGGAACAAATTCCGCTCCGCTCGGAGCCTTCAATAAAGTGGCCTTGCACGCACTAACAGCTCTGAAAAGGAGTGAGGCTGCAGAAAAGGGAAAGCTGACCATGGCTCATTTTCATTATTGATGTGCCAAAGAAAACGGGCACAGCCCCTCACAGCTCAGCACTCTCCCCTGTAAAATCCTGCTACTCGGCATAGTCATGCATTGAGAACCATGTACACGGATACATTCATAAACCAGTGATGCCAAATAACTATACCTTTGCAGAATTAAATGGGATGTAAGACATTGGCCTCTGCAGCATTGGATTATTTTATGTCGCTGTACTTTTTACTAATGTTCTTGGCCTAATTGCATTCTGTGTATATTACATTTATCAGCCCTATATACTGTATTTATGATCAAAGAGGTTTTGGTTCCAAGTGCTGCTTTCATTTACTGTACTGTCCTCCAAATACCTTTTACGAAACCATTGAGGTTCCATATAGAAGGTCATAAAGACCCCCTCTGTGCTGTAAGAACATCCTCTCAAGTGAAGGATACTCTTGTTTGTAAAATGTACAATCTTGTAGATCAACCACAACAACAGTTGGGTGCACCACCTAAAACTATAACCTAAAATGTTTTACCAACAATCTGCCTAGTAGATGCTAAAAATGGAGCCCAAAACATTGCTGGCCTTCAAAGAAAGTCAGCGACCATCCAGATGAGCTTTTATAGTTTTAGGTGGATGAATGCGTCTTATGTTTTATAGTATGTCAGCAGTAAGATTAGAAAGGGTCCTTCCACCCAAATGTGATCCTTTAGTATAGATGGAGTCTAAGATTGCTCTAGATTATTGCTCTTACTCAGGCATGCCCAACGATTTGCAAACACAAGGCCCACGGGCCGAATCCGGCTCTCCATACCATTTCATGTGGCCCTTGCACCTTTCCTGCAGCTGCGGCACCTCCCTTATGTTTGCCTCCGCCTTGTCTCAGCAGTTGGCAGCAGAGAGGAGGACAGAACTCCTTCTACAGATCCAGCACCCCTTTGTGCAGCTACAGCACCCCATCGTCTCTGCTTCCCCAGGTCTCAGCATTCATTAGACTTCAGCAGCTGACTCCAGCCCTTCTCTTGTCCTCCTCCAGACCCTACACTTTCTGCTTCCCCAACTTCTTCCTAGTGGCAGCACAGGGTAAGGGGGTGCACTGTGGTGATGGGCTCTTGACTTCTGATGGTGGGGTATCACTTGTCATATGATGTAAAGGGGGGGGTGGGGGTGCTCTGAACATCTAGTCTTACAGATACCACTGGCCCTTTGAGGGCAAACATAATGCTGATGTGGCCCACCATAAAATTGAGTTTGACACCATTGATCTAGAGCAGTGGTGGGCAACCTTTTTTTTCAACTGAGCCAAATCTCGCCAAAACCATGATTGAAATTTATTTTGAGAGCCACATTTTTAAAACTGAAAATACATCTCCCATATAGTAATTCATCCCCCATAGTAATTCATCCCCCATAGTAATTCATCCCCCATATAGTAATTCATCCCCCATAGTGTAATTCATCCCCCATAGTAATTCATCCCCCATATAGTAATTCATCCCCCATCGCAATTCATCCCCCATAGTAATTCATCCCCCATAGTAATTCATCCCCCATATAGTAATTCATCCTCCATATAGTAATTCATCCCCCATATAGTAATTCATCCCCCATATAGTAATTCATCCCCCATATAGTAATTCATCCCCCATAGTAATTCATCCCCCATATAGTAATTCATCCCCCATAGTAATTCATCCCCCATATAGTAATTCATCCCCCATAGCAATTCATCCCCCGTATAGTATTTCATCCCTCGTATAGTATTTCATCCCCCGTATAGTATTTCATCCCTCATATAGTATTTCATCCCTCATATAGTATTTCATCCCCCATATAGTAATTCATCCCTCATATAGTATTTCATCCCTCATATAGTATTTCATCCCTCATATAGTATTTCATCCCCCCATATAGTATTTCATCCCCCCATATAGTATTTCATCCCTCATATAGTAATTCATCCCTCATATAGTATTTCATCCCTCATATAGTATTTCATCCCCCCATATAGTATTTCATCCCTCATATAGTATTTCATCCCTCATATAGTAATTCATCCCCCATATAGTATTTCATCCCCCCATATAGTATTTCATCCCTCATATAGTAATTCATCCCTCATATAGTATTTCATCCCTCATATAGTATTTCAACCCCCCATATAGTAATTCATCCCTCATATAGTATTTCATCCCTCATATAGTAATTCATCCCTCATATAGTAATTCATCCCCCATATAGTAATTCATCCCTCATATAGTAATTCATCCCTCATATAGTATTTCATCCCCCCATATAGTAATTCATCCCTCATATAGTATTTCATCCCTCATATAGTAATTCATCCCTCATATAGTATTTCATCCCCCCATATAGTAATTCATCCCTCATATAGTATTTCATCCCTCATATAGTAATTCATCCCTCATATAGTAATTCATCCCCCATATAGTAATTCATCCCTCATATAGTAATTCATCCCTCATATAGTATTTCATCCCCCCATATAGTAATTCATCCCTCATATAGTATTTCATCCCTCATAAAGTAATTCATCCCTCATAAAGTAATTCATCCCTCATATAGTATTTCATCCCCCCATATAGTATTTCATCCCTCATATAGTAATTCATCCCTCATATAGTATTTCATCCCTCATATAGTATTTCATCCCCCCATATAGTAATTCATCCCTCATAAAGTAATTCATCCCTCATATAGTATTTCATCCCCCACAGTACTATCCCCCCCCCCTTCTAGTAAGCCAAGTCCCCCGTGTCAATTCACTTACCTTTTGCGTTCCTCTCGCTGTCTTCCCGCGCCGTTCGGGTCTTCAGGGCGGACTGTGAGAGGAGCCTAGCTCCCCTCCCCTCACGTTCGGCACGCTGCCCCGCCTACACACATCCTGACAGCCACATCCGCGGGCCGGATTAAAAGGTCCGCGCGGACTTTTGGGGCTGCCAACCGAGAGGAGGCAGGGGAGCGGCCGACCGAGAGGAGGGAGGGAGCAGGCGCCCGGCACACAGAAGAGCCGCATTAGAGTGGGTAAAGAGCCGCATGTGGCTCGCGAGCCGCGGCTTGCCGACCACTGATCTAGAGCAATAGACTCCACACCAGCCTGGGGCTAGATGCGGTCCTTTGCTTGCCTTTTATCTGTCCTGGACTCAGTGGGAGGAATAGTGCCAGATAGGGCCAATTTCTACTCCAAATGGCCACAGTCTGGCCACCCTATACTCCAAATGGCCAAAGTCTGGCTACACTAATGTCTGAAGAACTGTAAACTGGTCCTTTTTTTTGTTTAAAAAGTTTGGAGACTACTGATCTAGAGCCATCATTAACTGTTTGCTCTGTATTGATGAGCTGTAAAGTCTTTGAAAGCTTGGTCTATGGACTGTTTTTAGGTAGTGTAGTTTTTGCTGTGTCATGAGTGGTATACAGTTTTGAGTCTTGACATATTTGGGATCTATTTTTTGTTACATCATCTTTATATATTTGATCAAAATGGGATGTTCTATTGTGTTTGTGCGCACTAAAATTTAAGAATACGTGGTAGTTGCTAACCTTAAATTTGTAGAAACTAGTTGTCCAGATCTGGATTTGGACTGGCAAGATATTTGTCCATGACATATGAGATTAGCAGAGCCTTCTCCAATTTGTGGATAAAATCTCCTGTCCTTTGTCACTATCACAGTGACAGGTTCTTGGCCTCTGTTTAGAGTGTGAGCTGATTTTAGAGGCTTTTTTTTTTTTTCGTTTCGCACACATGAAGTTAATACAGTAAAGTTTGTATTGGAGTACTTCAATATTTGCCTGATCTCAGCATTGTGTTCTCTATATTATTGGGCTTGTTGTCCTCCTTCACGTATGAAGATCTTGTCATATAATGCAGTATCAGAGAGGACTTTTAATTTGACATGGGGCCTGCCAGCCTGTTTTGTGCAGAGCAGAGAGCCTGCCAAGTTTGTGAGGCCCTCGGCTCTCTGGTGGGAGGATGCTGGGTTGTCTTCGAGCTCTTTGGCAATGATTAAAGTGAGGTTAGTATTAAAAGAAACTTTCATTTCATCCCCTTATCCTAAACTCTTCTTTATATCCCAGATGGCAGTTTCATATTCTCATCTGCAGTTCATTTACAGCGTGAGACGGCAGGGAACAGGGCCGTGCCGTGGAGGAGAAGGCCATAAAGTGGAAGGGTCAGCCTTGTGTCTTCATTTCAGTAGTTCAGTTGGTAGTGACAAGTATGGACATAGTGACCTGATAATCTGTAGTCAGGTCAAGCAAGTATTACCTGTCATTTTATTATATAGTGCCAACATATACCATAGTGCTTTCTAGAGAGTGAAGGCCCTTCAAAAAAAACAAAACAAAATTGGTATCAGAGATGGCACTCAAAATTGGGCTGATTGTCTCTGGTAACCAGTGAGATGGTGAAGGTGAGAAAGTGAATAGGATTGCTATGGTAACACCAATTACTCCCCCCTTGAGGTTTCTATGAGACATTTGCCTCATTGCTGTGTGATGAGCCAATAGTATGTGGTGCAATCTAGATTTATGGTTTATATTGCACTTCTCTTATCTATTGAAACAAAAATTGTGTGTGCAGTCCTGAGATAGGAAGCAATTATCGTTACACTCCTAATTTACTATGATACACAATGACCCCTTGCTGGGCCTTTCACCAGCCTTTGGCATGGCAGCAGCTAGACACAGTGGGTGACTTTGGAAATGCAGGAGGCTTTTATAAAATGAATTTGCTTTCACTGCTCATGTTGTAGCCATTTGTGAACTTTATCTTGAACGTCTTCATATACAATTTCGTAGTATTCAAGACCTATCAATGAGCTGAGCATAATAGGCAATCACCACAATAAGATAAACATTTACGGATAATCATTTTGTTTTATAAAAAAATACTGGGACTTATTTGTAAATGATTGCACAGGATTTTTTGGTGTAATTCAAGCTTTTTTTTTTCCTAATCTGTCTAGAACCAAGAGTCTTAATGGGGATTTCAGAAAAGACCTGCGAGACCGAAGTCGCAGTCCGATAGAGCGAGCAGCTGCTCCGACAATGGGGTTACATGCAAATCACCTGTACAGCTCAATTCCAAGCATCAGTATGGATCAGCCTCTCGCCCTCACCAAAAACAGTGACCTGTCCCGAAACCTGGGGATCACACCTACTATGAGCCCTGTGGAAAGACAGCAGGTAAGAAAGCTGCTCGGCTAACAATCAGCAAGAGATGCCAGATTGGTCTTGAGATGAGACACTATTTATCTCACATTAGAATTGTATCCTATATGGTGGCCCTAATTAGAGCTCTGATAACCAGCAGTAATAAAATACCATGCATTTTCCTGAATTTTGTGTCTCAAGAACGCAAGGAAGATGCAGATAATCAACTTGCATGTGGCGATCAGAATGTCCAGTTCTGCTTGAACAGCTAGACCTGTTTACATGTGGATAATTCTGGTCATTTGACATCTCTGCCGAACTTACAGATCATACAGGTGAAGAGGAAAGGGGCATGATGAGCACATATTAAGGCAGATGCAATTATCCTCTTGGGTTTTACTCCTTTTCCAGCCTAGTTAGGCTAACCAGGCCGTGCATATAGGAGGTCAACTACAAAGGCTTTTCCAAAGCCCGAAGAAAATTCCGGCTTCCTCCTTGAGATAAAGACGCACTCATCGGCCACTTTATTAGGCACACCTTGCTAGTGCCAATCTCCCCCACATCATTACACCACCACCAGCCTGGACCGTTGATTCAAGGCAGGATGGATCCATGCTTTCATGTTTAAGCCACATTCTGACCCTACCATTTGAATGTCGCAGCAATCAGTCTGCCCATTCTCCTCTGACATCAACGAGGCATTTTTCTCCACACAGCTGCTACTCACTTGATATTTTATCTTTTTTGGACTATTCTTTGTAAACCCTAGAGATGGTTGTGTGCGAAAATCCTATTAGATCAGCAGTTTTTGAAGTACCCCGCACCAACAACCATGCTATGTTCAAAATCACTTAAATCCCCTTTGTTCCCCAATCTGATGCTCGTTTTGAACTTCAGCAAGTTGTCTTCACCACGTCTACATGCCTAAATGCATTGAGTTGCGTGTGCGTGTGTGCGCGTGTGTTCCAACAGATTACATGGCAGGCACCCATTCGTCTTCAAGCCTCAATTATTAGAAATTAACTTTTAATCCCCCAAGGACAATTTTATAGCTTTAGGTGACTTTTGGAGCCACCACATCTAAGGAAAGGTAAGCTGTAATATATTACATTTTTTATTCTTGTCTTTAGATAAACTAGTTATTGGGAAGATTAAAGCAAGATGAGCTTCATTTAGCTGCCTCTGGCAAGTTCTTTGAGGGATGGCAAATGTTACATTTAAGTAATGTTCTCTGGTTGTGCTTACACTTAAGCCAGCCATACATGGAATGAAATTCAGCTGGTTAATCGGGGACCAGCCGTATTTTGATTCATGTATGGGCACCCTAGTTGTACAGACGTCTAATCTACTGATTAACTACAACTGTACAACCAGCATGTGAAGTCTTTCCTGAACAATTCCTATCACCAGTTATATCCGGCAGCACTGATCATTGTATTCTGATGATGTGGAGAGGGCTCTCTGCCGTCAGGATACAATGATATAGTGGCAGTGATTCTCCTATCCACCCACATCGAATGTGTGAATGGAAAAATTGGGTGTTGTTTTTTTTTTTTGTTTTTGTTTTCAACCCACTGGTTGAATGGGGGGAAAAAGTGGTTAATGTATGGACTGCCTTACACACCAATTTCAAGGTATTGCAAACTAGGTATCAGATGAGGCAACTAATAGCAATAGGGTTAAGCTCGTGTTGAGTAAAAATTCTAAACATTAGGTTAGGTGAAGTCCTAAACTTTGTAATTTTAAAGGTTTGGTTGTTTGCAGATGAGGTTGTCAACTAGGGGTTATACTTATAATACACCTGTATGAACAGAAATGGAGGCTGCCATTGCTTACCTCCTGAAATTCCATTTTCCTGAGTACTTTTACTCACTGGCCTAGGACCAGCATGTGGCTACTGGAGTCGGTGAAAAGTCAGTACTCCAAATTTGTGCCAGTGAATCAGAATCTATTGAAACACTGGGATCAAGTCCTTCTTGGCGTATTTTCAAAGAGAATTCAACGATGGCAACCAGTGTATTTTTTTTTTTATTGTACTACAGATTTCCCCTTGTAGCTTTTAATCCATCCTTCATATACAGGGTGATTGAAATGTAACTCGCTATTTTAAACTATTTATACATTTTTTATATGAAGTTACTTTTTTCTCAATTCTTTCATGTATGTTCCTTAACCTATGACAATTAAATCTGCGATACCATGAATGCCGAAAGGTATCTCGCTATGCTGCAAGATGAAATCTGGCCAGTTATCAATACCTGGGAGAATATTGAAGACTTGATTTTTATACAAGATGGTGCTCCTCCACATTTTTCTATTATTGTTCGTGAATGGCTGAATGAACATTTTCCTGGGAGATGGTTGGGTTGACGTGGTCCGCATGAGTGGCCAGCCAGAAGCCCTGATTTAACACCCTGCGACTTTTTTCTTTGGGGTTGGTTGAAGGAACAAGTTTACTCTATGAAACCAGAGGGGTTTAGAAGAACTTGAAGGGTGACTACAAGAAGTTATTTCTGCCATCCCACAAGAGTTCCTGCGAAGATCAGTTGATGCGATTCCCGAGCAGCTTCAGAAGCTGCAGGCGAATGCTGGTGCACGTATCGAATTTTAAATAAAACTCCGTGTTGTGTGTTCTTCTCATATTCATTTTTTGTAAAAATAATGATTAAAAAAATAAATTATAAGATTTTTAAAATAAGGAGTTGCTTTTCAATCACCCTGTACATTTATCATTAAAGAGCTAGGGCGGATAAAGCGTAATCATGACCTTAAGTGGTGGTCTTTCCATTTCTGGCTTTTTATCTTGTGTATGCGTCGGACATGTTGTACTTAATTGTTTTTATATTCTTCTCTTATAAGGAAGGAGCTCAGTGAAATGATCTTGGTGTTTTAGGGATTAGAGTTCTATATTTAGCTTGTACTGTTAAGCAAAGCAAACAGTCCTGTTTTCTGAATTAATAACTTTTCAGTAAAAAGAACATTGAGATTATCGTAAGCACTAATGCTTTTCCAGGCAGTGCAGTTCTCTGATCATACCATGTCTAGTTGGCTGCAGGCATATGATGGCCATCAGGCTCTGAGTTCAGTCTGATGTATTCTAAACAACCCATTTTATGCATAATACTTCTTCAGAAATGGCAGTTGCAAGGACTAAACATGTCTATGCAGTGAAAATTCATCATGGTCAGTTGGTTCAACCAGCTTCTATTACTACAATGACCCGCCAGGGTACTCCTGCTCTCCTTTTCTGGGACTGATCAACCATGGGAACTCTTTCGTCCTCTGCACTGCTAGGGTCACTTTAAATTTCCCTTCCAAATGGCACAAACCTGCCCCCACTGCTCATTTTAGCTGCCAGGAATAGGAGAAGCTTCACTGTAAGTTACAAGATGCTCAGATCATGACTTGGATGGTTTAAAGACTCCTCCAATCAAGCACCAGTGCTGTCACATGGGAATGATCAGATGGAGCGCGTCACATGCTCCACCATACACAGGAGTACCAGATATTTTCTCTGCTCTCAGCAGTTGAGGAGGTGGTGGGGGGGAAGGGAGATAAAGGCAATGTAAGTGATGCCATGGAAGAGCCATTAAAGCAAACCTGCGTGAGCAAAGCATTGGATTGCTTGAGTCACACCATTCTCTTAGACTTGATTAATCCTTTCCTAATCCACCATGGGTATCGAAATACTTTTGGGTTTCATTTAATTAACTATGTTTTGTCAGCAGACACATTGGGGCAGTAGGAATCTCTCCTAAAATGATCATGCACTTTGCCCATACTAGGCAAAGCAATGGATTTCATTTTTGGAGGCTTAATAGATATCCTTTACTATTCTTGCTCTTCCTTTCTGTCAGAACCTACAGAAACCCCAGTGTAAGTTTGAAATTGCTGAACCGTACCCAGGAATACGCACATCTAGATTCACACGTGACAGCAATTGGGCCTAACTTCGCTAATGGCTGCTCGCCAAATGATCTGTTGTGGGCTGAAATGAGGAGTGTCTCCTATTCTCCCACACCTGAAGATGGCTGGTATTTCTTGGGGTTGTAGTAGCAGGTTTAGGTAATTCTGCCTTCCAGCTAAGTTTTCTCCTAAAACAGGTACGGGTCAGCTCTAGAAATTGTTCTATGGCGGTCTTACTCAACTTACACTTCTCACAGTAAGGAAGAGGTCTGTCCATTGCATTGTAGAATCTGTCATTAGGAGAAGACACTTGATGTTGCAGACAATTTAGCATGAAGCGAAATGTGCAGGGTGAACGGTTTAAAATTAAATGAATGCAGTCCGATTTCCATGCTGGAGCACTGTAGTAGCAGAAATCGTATGAATTACGTTCATATTGAAATATTTTGTACTGCTTTCATGCAACAAAGACAGTTTTTTTTTGTTTTTTTTTAGTTTTTTTATTCAACAGTAAAATAATGTTGGTGAGTGTATTACTGTATATTAATCCTGGCCTATTATCATTTTAGAACCGGCCATCGGTGATCACCTGCGCACCAGCAAGCAACCGAAACTGCAACCTATCTCACTGCCCCATCGCACATAGTGGTTGTGTGTCAGCCATGCCTGCAAATTACAGGCGACCGTCAAACAGTAAGTTAAACCTATTTCCATCAAGTGCATTGCTTGATAGTTTGAAATTTTAAAAAATGTGTGTGTAATATTTCTCTATCTTTACAATAAGTGAATAAGTGTTGCTCGAATGCATATGTGCACAAAATATATAATACCAACTAAACCATGTGATGTTAAATAGATTTAAAAAATAAAAGAATGTTGGTGTGTATGTATTTACTTATGTATATATTATCAAATACCCTCATTAAAGTGAACTAAATACTCCAAATGATCCTGCAAAAAAGCATGAAAGGAAAAAACAAATATTCAGAAGTTAGAGCTGTATGACAGTCCCTCTTCCCTTTTTTTTTTTTTTTTTTTTTTTTTTTTTTAAAAGATGAACATTCCAAAATCGTTCTCTTCTTATCACCAGTGTCCCCCAACACCACAGTGAGCGCAAGCTGCGGGCTTACCAGATACACTGACCCCCTTATTCAGAGTGGTCAGCAAGTGCTTTGGCCAGTTAAACCAGAAAGGAGATCCTCCACATCAGTCCAGGCAGTGTTGACTCAAAAACTCTCCTCAGATGGATGGTGGGTGCAAGGTGTACATACAGTGGGGATCGAAAGTTTGGGCACCCCAGCTAAAAATTTGTATTAATGTGCATAAAGAAGCCAAGGAAAGATGGAAAAATCTCCAAAAGGCATCAAATTACAGATTAGACATTCTTATAATATGTCAACAAAAGTTAGATTTTATTTCCATCATTTACACTTTCAAAATAACACAAAACAAAAAAATGGCGTCTGCAAACATTTGGGCACCCTGCAGAATTTATAGCATGCACTGCCCCCTTTGCAAAGCTGAGACCTGCCAGTGTCATGGATTGTTCTCAATCATCGTCTGGGCAGACCAGGTGATGCCAGTCTCAAAGGTTTTAAATGCCCAGACTCATCTGACCTTGCCCCAACAATCAGCACCATGGGTTCTTCTAAGCAGTTGTCTAGAAAACTGAAACTGAAAATAGTTGACGCTCACAACGCTGGAGAAGGCTATAAGAAGATAGCAAAGCGTTTTCAGATGTCCATATCCTCTGTTCGGAATGTAATTAAGAAATGGCAGTCATCAGGAACAGTGGAAGTTAAAGCAACATCTGGAAGACCAAGAAAAATATCAGACAGAACAGTTCGCAGGATTGTGAGAAAAACAATTCAAAACCCACATTTGACTACACGATCCCTCCAGAAAGATCTGGCAGACACTGGAGTTGTGGTACACTATTCCACTATAAAGCGATACTTGTACAAATATAGTCTTCATGGAAGAGTCATCAGAAGAAAACCTCTTCTAGGTCCTCACCACAAAAATCATCATTTGAACTTTGCAAATGAACATATAGACAAGCCTGATGCATTTTGGAAACAAGTTCTGTGGACTGATGAGGTTAAAATTGAACTTTTTGGCCGGAATGAGCAAAGGTACGTTTGGAGAAGAAGGGGCACAGAATTTAATGAAAAGAACCTCTGTCCAACTGTTAAGTATGGGGTTGGATCAATCATACTTTGGGGTTGTGTTGCAGCCAGTGGCACAGGGAACATCTCACGAGTAGAAGGAAAAATGGATTCAATAAAATTTCAGCAAATTTTGGATGGTAACTTGATGCCATCTGTGAAAAAGCTGAAGTTAAAGAGAGGATGGCTTCTACAAATGGAGAATGATCCTAAACACACCTCGAAATCTACGGGGGATTACATCAAGAGGAGTAAACTGAAGGTTTTGCCATGGCCTTCACAATCTCCTGACCTCAACATAATTGAAAATCTATGGATAGACCTTAAAAGAGCAGTGCGTGACAGACAGCCCAGAAATCTCAAAGAACTGGAAGACTTTTGTAAGGAAGAATGGGCAAAGATACCTCAAACAAGAATTGAAAGACTCTTGGCTGGCTACAAAAAGCGTTTACAAGCTGTGATACTTGCTAAAGGGGGCAGTACAAGATATTAACTCTGCAGGGTGCCCAAACTTTTGCAGACGCCATTTTTTTGTTTTCTGTTATTTTGAAAGTGTAAATGATGGAAATAAAATCTAACTTTTGTTGACATATTATAATAATGTCTAATCTGTAATTTGATGCCTTTTGGAGATTTTTCCATCTTTCCTTGGCTTCTTTATGCACATTAATACAAATTTTTAGCTGGGGTGCCCAAACTTTCGATCCCCACTGTATAATCATATGAAAACAAAAAATACACCTCTCATATTGCAGATATTATAAAACACCATTTAATAGGCAGGAACTGCACTTACAAGCATATAAAATCCTAAAATTCTCAGTATAATCCCCAAACAGCATCAAAGATCCGAACGTCCGGTAAAATCGTACGCAGTGACATCACAGGGAAGGCTCTATCCGACTCATTTCGGCATAACAGGCGTCTTATGGGGATCATTTGGTTTATTTCTTTCACTTTAATGAGAGTATTTGATTATACAATTTTTTTTTTTTGTAATTATATTTTAATTTAATATCACATTGTTTAGTTGGTATTAAGTGTTGCACTAATACATACATGCACAAAATATCTATTAATGAATTATTTATTGGAGAGGATAGCCTCTACTGTGTTTTTGCTGCTCACATATTTTTCTTTTTTGCACATCATTGCACGCTATAGACTTATATTTTAGATAGAGGGGGAGAGAGATTTCTCAATAAATAAATATAATCCCTGTTTTTGCTTTTGTCCATCTAGCTACAACTGCTTGTGACCCTGTGGTAGAAGAACACTTCCGCCGGAGCCTCGGCAAGAACTACAAAGAGCCAGAGCCGGTTGCCAATTCGGTGTCCATCACCGGTTCAGTGGATGATCATTTCGCCAAGGCGCTAGGGGACACCTGGCTCCAGATCAAAGCCGCCAAGGATGGGGTGTCCAGCAGCCCTGAATCTGCCTCTCGAAGGGGCCAGTCCTCTCCTTCCTCTCACATGCTCAATCATAATCACTCCCCATCTGTACTGTCGTAAAATGAATGTCTGCGAAATCAGGAGCAGCTACTTTCACTGGGCTTTCAAAATAACCATTCGTGTCAGGGGAAGGAGAGTGTTTTCATTTTTCTTTTTCTTTCTTGTATATTTGCTTGGCACAAAGTGGATGCCTCTATCATGTTATAGCAGGAACTATTGTTTTCTAATGTAGCATCCTAACTTCCTGCCTCTGTTACCAAAGAAACCTCTAATGCAAGCCTGCTGCCCACTGACTGACCCACCACAAAATCCCATTCACATCGCGTTATATCAGTTGGTTGACCCAAGTGCTGTCAGCTTACCAGCTTCTAGAACTAGAAAGCTTTGTGTATTTTAACTATTTTTTTTTTTTTTCATTGAGTAATTGTATTGTATGTATTTACTTGAAAAGAATTGTCATGTCATGTCTGATTTGCACTATTGAGAGAGGATCAAGACTTCTTGTGAGAAGCTATAATTTAGAGGGCAGACTGCTTCTAAAGAGTTAAGTGTACCTTTTGCCGTTACAATACGGCAACGCTTTTGTGTGCCAATATCTAGTCCATTTACGATCAGTTTTTAAGGAGTTAGTGGCCACATTGAGACCCCTCAGTGATTACTCTCAGCAAGCCATCAGCTGTCTTTTTAAAGGCTAGGGTCACCCGAAGATTATTTAGGTGATTTGATGCTGATGGGCTGAGGCTCACTCTGGTTTCTGGTATCCCTTGGAAGCTTCGGGCCATGCCCTCCTATTTCAGATATTGTAGGGGGTGGCCTCTATTTCACCAATTTGTTTATGTACAGAGATTGTAGCAGGGGGGAAATCTGTCTGCTGAAGCCATCATGAGATATAGTACATTTTTGTTCTGGGAAAAGTGGCCAGATGACTTCTATAAGAATATTAAAATATATAGTAGTTCATCAAGGTATGTCTCTTGCAATTGGACAGCAAAAATGACAGATGAGGTACCCATTGGTAGTCTGCCATCACTGCAGTTTGCATGCGTAGAGGTCAGAAAAGATAATAGTGCGTTTAAGTGCATGTTTGTTGAAAACGTAATAGCTGGTAACTATTAATACGGAGACAAGTAACAATCAGAATACTTATTATCCTCTTCAGATGTAGTTTATTTTTTAACGGTATAGTCTTCTGACATACTTACTGCTGGTACAGTTGTACTCATTGTAATATTTTATTTGGTGTTCACATTTAGCGGTAACCAGCTAGAGCCTCAGGACAGGCCTTGGTGATAATTGAATTCTGATAATGCGTGGTACAGGATGCTATGTGTTTGGTAAGCGATTGCTCTAGTTGCTTTGCATTCTTGTGTATCGTCGCTAGTTTGATAGCAAAATGGCGTCAGACAGGTTAGCTTGAGGACGAGTTGTACCTGTACCCCCTTATTTTCTTACCCCATTATAGTTAGACAAAGATTTTGCTCAAGACTGCGGAATGAGTTTAACGCTTTGTGTAAACTGGCGACAAATATGTACATTCCTTTTTGTCAGGAATCTACCACAAAGTCCTTTTTTTTTTTTTTTTTTTTTTTTTTAATCTTCCTTGGTAGATATAAAAAAATCTCTCCTGAGCTGATTTTACTGCACAGCTCTTACCTTGCTTGGCTTTTCTCCCCTTGTGTAACATCTATATACATTCCAGCCTCCCAGTGAAAATGTAAAGAATAAATATATATATATATATATATATATATATATATATATATATATAAATATTTTGTGTGTTATTTACAAGCATATAACTGGTTAACGGTCAAAATGCAGGAGTGATTTATTTTTTTTTTTTCTTAAATTAAAGTTGATTATGGGAGGCCCCTAAGCACACATGGCCCCACCCCTCACACTCCAGCTGCTCCAGTGAATTATACGGACAACGCTGTCACAAGGTGGGGGGCATATATTCTATACTGTCCTCAACTCAGACATTTCACTACTATGTTACTGGGTAGTCAATGCTTAAGTGTTTGCCATTCAGTGTAGAAAAAAAAAAAAAATATTTAAAAAAAAAATCACCAAAAAAAAACAAACTTTTAAATGAACACTTTTTTTATATAGGTAACTTTAAGACCATCGTTACGCTGTGCGTAAAGAATGTACAGAAAAAAAAATTTGTAGGTATTTTTTTTTGGAAAACGATTAATTTGTTAATGATATGTAGCTATTTAATTTGCCCTTTCTTTAAATGTAATCATACAGTTCTGTTTGTTTGTTTTTTTTTTCTGGTTGTTTGGAGTAAAAAAGTTGATCTTTTTTTTTTTTTTTTTTGTTTAGATGTGTCTGTAATACAGTGATGTGCAGGTACACTTGTATACTATTGAAACGCTGCATTAATATTGGATAGCCACTAGCATGTCGTTGCGAAGTCTGCTGAGTGTTACAGGGATCTGAAACATAGACGTGGGCTCAGTGTCAAGTGAACACATTGCTGTTTGTTATCCTGGACTTGTGTAAAGATACAAAATGGTAACAATAGTACAGAATCAATGTCCATATGGAACTCGGACTCCTTGTGATGTTCTTTTTGTAACTGTCCTGGGTGAAAAAGGCAATCTGATCACTGCAGCTGTACAGTAAAATGTGACTCATTAAAACAATCTCATATTTTGTGTGTTTATATCTATCTTATACAAGAGCAGTCTTCTTAACTTACATGACTCTGCTGCCCTATCTGAGATAGGTGCCTTGTATACAGCACAGGTGGCCAAACCACACTTAAATAAAGACAAGCACTCGACAATTTTTCTTGTGTTTTTATTTTTTTGAACTCCTAATTGATGGCATGGACATACACAAACTTCTATGGATTGTCCGTTTTTGTGATGCCAGTTGGTGTGTTGCTAACTGTCAATGACCTGTTGTGTAATGTCACTGGTTCAGATATATGGAAATGGACTCTTGTGTTAGTTAGCAGGATACAACAGACTATTGAAGCTGTACTAGTGTAAAATAAGATACATGGCTAATACAATATTAACTAAAACCCATTTTGTAACAGGAGGTGGCTATTTTGTGTACTTTGAAAATAGGAAGTGCTTTTTTTTTATTTTGGTTGCAGCAATGATTTGGTTTTGGCCAGAAAAAAACCCTCAAATACTTCTGGCCATTTGTATGTCTCCATTAAACGAACAATGAGAGTTTAACCTATACCTGTTGTATAAATGTACTCTAGGAGCAGTAAGTTTGTATGCCCAAGTGGTTCATTGGGCGATGACCTGCATAGCAGTCACTACTTTCTAGAGTTTAGTAACTTTTTATGCTCAACAGGTGCTCTTTAAATCTCACCTTTCATCAACTAGATCTGGTGAGAACCGAAGCATGCAATTCTGGGTTTTAAGATCAAAGTGTTCTTGATGCCAGTGATGGACAAAAATGATAAAACAAAAAAAATGAAAATGTCTGGTTTCCCATGAAACAAGTCATGGGACTTTTTTCTACATTTCCATGTTTGTAAATCTGTAATATAGCATTCTGTTGTGGCCTTGTATTGTCTGGAAACAGAAAGGAGGAAAAAAAAAGTTTGGCAGGCCATCTTTTTTTTTTGTACGTTTAAAAGTAGCCTTAAAGAACAATAAAGTGCTCTTAAATCACACCTTGTGTTGTATTTTTTTTCTATCAGTGTATTCTCATAGGCTGATTATGTGTTTAAATGTGGCACAGGCACTGCCCCCCCCCCCCCCAATCTTTCCATACCAATTCCATGCTAACCAGAAAAACTGAGCCCAAGTGACTTTTTTTTTTTTTTCCTCTCACTGCCTAGTGACTTTGATCTTATCCTGAGTCTTCATCCTGAATAACTTATTCCAGATCAGTGATTCAGTAAGGCCCCTTTCACATGGTTGGATTGATTGGGTCAGCCTGACAGACAGGCTGCCCCAAATCAGACCATCCATTGCCCTCTATGGAGCGGTGGATGTAAACGAACATGTGGCCATTTACACCTGCCGCATCCGATCTGCTAAAAACAGATGTTTGGTGAACTGAACCCCCATTTGTCTCAGTGTTTCTAATCTTTTTTTCCCAGTCAAGGCAAACCTTTAAAACTATGCGCAAACTCGAGGCACCCCGTTCAAAAATGTAAAACGCGTAACTAATCGTTTTACAGAATGTAGCAACATCCACACATGTAGCACACAACACTAGGGGTGATTTATTCTTTCAAAGAAATACACCTTTGCATGCTGGTACCAACTAGTATTCCACAGTTTCCCTGCTCCATCAGTTTCTCCCTTACTCAACTAATGTGACCCAGTGCTATGGGGGGGCGACTGGAGTGGCAAACAAAGATGCTGAGCAGGTGCGTGATGTTCTAACCTCCGGCATCCTAACAACCAGGGACCTCATCAGTTGATGGTTATATGTAAGCCAGCAGGTGGATCAAGCCTGCATTTTAATTTCATAAAGCCACAGGCTTTACACGATTACAGTTTTGGGCAAATTTAGGCATTTTGTCAAGGCACCCCTGAAGGCACCCTGGTTGAAAGAGGCTGGTCTATCTGATCGAATGACAGTTGGATGTAAAAGGACAGGCGTTCTATTTACATCTGATCACCCATAGAGCAAAGAGGGCTGTGTCCTTGCACAAGCGGAGTGGACATGGACCTGTCATCTGCCTGCTCAGCAGAGATCAGCGGACAGATCCCTCACTGAGGAGACTTGGCCCCTTTCACATGGGCAGACTCTACCAGTGGATAATGTAATATAGCTGGTATCTAGATGTATAGCTATAGATGTTGCACTGATCAAAACAAGACATCATGGGCAGCTCTTATTTTCATCCCCATGGATTCACTTTAAGGGTGCATTCAGAACTGTCAGTGCACCAGATTCTGATCACATGCAAGAACCCCAGCAGGGTTCTCACCGATCCAGGGCCAGGGTTGATCACTGGCATGTGAGCGGCTGTGGATGCTGCCAGTCTTCTGTTGCTTTCAATGAGGATGCCTCACCCCAGCTAATCACTGGAAACCCCTGCTGGGGTTTTCACATGAAGTCTCAGTCTGGTGCATTCACAGCTGTGAATGCATCCTAAGTCTCAGCATAGCCATTCGGTTGCAATCAATCTTGATATTTATAGTGCAACTACCAAACAATACATCTTTATTGGATAAGAACATCAAAATGCATGGTTATATCTAGTGCAGGATTGTGCTGGGGAGCAGAGGGTATCTTTCCCCCTGAGTCAGTACTTTTATTGGCCTTGAATGGACATGCTTCCCCATATAGACCAAGATGAGAACAGGACCCACATTCACTGACAGCTGCTAGGTGTC
This sequence comes from Staurois parvus, assembly GCF_062004578.1. NCBI lineage: Eukaryota > Metazoa > Chordata > Amphibia > Anura > Ranidae > Staurois > Staurois parvus. The sequence continues at coordinate 5,327,135 of NW_028318005.1, forward strand.
CTAGAACTGCCTAGTCTCTGTTCAGACCTGTGATCACTGCACCAAACAATAGGAAGTCTTCCAGCACCAACTTTCTTGGTGACTTTGAGATGCTATGTGACTGAATGTCAAAAGCCACATGATAGCCCCAGCCCTGAACAGTTTGCCAAGCAGGTCCCACAGATGTCTCGGTACCCCACCCATGACCAGCTTGGCCAACAACTACACTTATTACATGTGGATGGATATATCCTAGCCTCTGTAGGCCAGACTATATACTGCTTTTTGAGGATCACCTTAGTAATATGATGGTGGATGCTGTATATGATGAATAATCTTATTATGACACTGCACAAATGCTGCTGTATTTACTAACATGACAGTGCAAATGCAGTGTGTAATCCTGCCTCTAAATTCCTTTTGAGAGCCAGAACATCCAATCGGAAGCCAGAGGTGGTATTGCAAACTGCATCCTGATTTTAGTGTATGCAATACTACAGTGGCTTTTTTTGGCATGCAAAAGATAGGTGGTCAGGTTTGTGGACTGCAGTTAGAATCCAAGGAACAGGCAGGCTTTTCGAGTCCTTGTCAGATGGCAAAAATGTTCGTACGTGTTTCATTGAATACCAGCCAAGCTCAAGGAGAGTAGTTGCAATATCTACTACTGTTTACCATTTCACTTAGGATGGAGAAGGTGGTCAGTACATGTTGACTGTTTGTCTTTGGGGTTAACATTTTCAATCCAGCAAGCACTCTAGTGTGCGTTTTACACAGTAATCTTCTCCTTCCTTCACATTTATAGCACTCAAGAGTAGTAATTTAAACATCCAGTGCTACTATACTCAGGAGAGGAGCCATGTTCTTCCATAACCTTAACTAAAGGAAACGTGTCTCCATCACCTCCCTTCCCATAAAAAAAAAATATACAGTCATGGCCGAAATTGTTGGCACCCTTGATATTTCTCCAGGAAATCATGTATTTCTCACGAAACGTATTGCATTAACACATGTTTTGCTATACACATGTTTATTCCCTTTGTGTGTATTGGGACAAAACAAAAAAAGGGAGGAAAGAAAGCAAATTCGACATAATGTCACACAAACCTCCAAAAATGGGCTGGACAAAAGTATTGGCACCCTTTCACAACTGCGGATAAATAAGAATGTTACAAGCATGTGATGCTCCTGTAAACTCACCTGGGGCAAGTAACAGGTGTGGGCAATATAGAAATCACACCTGAAAGCAGATAAAAAGGAGAGACGTTCACTTAACCTTTGCATTGTGTGTCTGTCTGTGCCACACTAAGCATGGACAACAGAAAGAGGAGACGAGAACTGTCTGAGGACCTGAGAACCAAAATTGTGGCAAAATATCAACAATCTCAAGGTTACAAGTCCATCTCCAGAGAACTAGATTTGCCTTTGTCCACAGTGCGCAACATTATCAAGAAGTTTGCAACCCATGGCACTGTAGCTAATCTCCCTGGTCGTGGACGGATGAGGAAAATTGATGAAAGATTGCAACGCAGAATAGTCCGGATGGTGGATAAGCAGCCCCAAACATGTTCCAAAGACATTCAAGCTGTCCTGCAGGCTCAGGGAGCATCAGTGTCAGCGCGAACTATCCGTCGACATTTAAATGAAATGAAACGCTATGGCAGGAGACCCAGGAGGACCCCACTGCTGACACAGAGACATAAAAAAGCAAGACTACAGTTTGCCAAAATGTACTTGAGTAAGCCAAAAGCCTTCTGGGAAAACGTCTTGTGGACAGATGAGACCAAGATAGAGCTTTTCGGTAAAGCACATCATTCTACTGTTTACCGAAAACGGAATGAGGCCTACAAAGAACAAAACACAGTACCTACGGTAAAATATGGTGGAGGTTCAATGATGTTTTGGGGTTGTTTTGCTGCCTCTGGCACTGGGTGCCTTGACTGTGTGCAAGGCATCATGAAATCTGAGGATTACCAAAGGATTTTGGGTCGCACTGTAGGGCCCAGTGTCAGAAAGCTGGGTTTGCGTCCAAGATCCTGGGTCTTCCAGCAGGACAATGACCCCAAACATAAGTCAAAAAGCACTCAGAAATGGATGGCAAAGAAGCGCTGGAGAGTTCTGAAGTGGCCAGCAATGAGCCCAGATCAAAATCCCATTGAACACCTGTGGAGAGATCTTAAAATTGCTGTTGGGAAAAGGTGTCCTTCCAATAAGAGAGACCTGGAGCTGTTTGCAAAGGAAGAGTGGTCCAAAATTCCGGGTGAGAGGTGTCAGAAGCTTATTGATGGTTATAGGAAGCGACTGATTTCAGTTATGTTTTCCAAAGGGTGTGCAACCAAATATTAAGTTAAGGGTGCCAATACTTTTGTCCAGCCCATTTTTGGGGTTTTGTGTGACATTATGTCATATTTGCTTTTCTGCCTCTGTTTTATATTTGTTCCAATACATACAAAGGGAATAAACATGTGTATAGCAAAACATGTGTTAATGCAATACCTTTTTTGTGTGAAATACTTGATTTTCAGGAAAAATATCAAGGGTGCCAACAATTTCGGCCATGACTGTATATATCTATATCCACATATCTCCTAGGCAAACCATGTGCAAAAATTGGCTTCCCCAGACTTGACTCCTGCACAGGTATGACCGAACCCTCCCCCTTACCCCCCCTCCTTGATCAGACATGGAAATTGAAATATGAGCACTATTCATACCCACAAAAGGAATGCTAGAGCACGAGGTGGCGCTGCTCACAGGACCACTATTTTCAGTGCAGTTTTTAAGGTATTTTCCTCTCTTCAGGAAACACCACCTCTACCCAAAATAAAGAGCAGCTTTCCTGCCAGACCTTAGTTATGGTGTTTTCTCTGGCAGGGAGACACTGCTAGAAAACCAGGACAAGGTAGCTTGGGAGCTATGGCCCTTTTGGGAAGGCTGGAATTTGAGCAGGACTATGGCTCCCCCTGCAGTTCTTCTGCGGGCAGGAGACAGGGTTGCCTTCAGGTGGTTCCATCATGGCTTCCACCTGAGGGGAAGAGGAAGTGCTGGGGGCAGGGGCAAGACTGACCATTTGGAAACTCAGGCACTTGCCCGGGGTCAGTAGGGGGCCCCATGAGATGCCCCTGGTACCTTTTTCATAGGCTTTTTTGAGTTTGGGCAAGGACACAGGGGCCCCATGATCCCCTATTGCCCAGGGGCTCCATGAGTTGTAAGTCCGCCCTTGGCTGGGGGTCTGCTTCTTTTGGACTCAGGAGGCAGGAGGCTGCCTCTTTACATTGTTTGTGGCCGGCGGTGGAATGGTGGACAGGCTGGATGGTGGGTGACATCACTTCCTGCTAGGAGTGGGACGTCCTCCTTCCGCGCAGCTTCAGGTTTCTGGCTGTGGCACTGTGAAAGCAGGCAGGAAGGTGGGCTGGTGTGAGAGCTGCAGTGGCAGCTGGAGGCAGTGCTCCTGTGGCATACCACCCAGGGCCAGGACTATGTCTGAGGTGGAGGCGGCGGTACCAGGCGATACGAGCACCAGCTAGACTCATATGAGGGGGATCAGAGGAGCTGTTCCTGCCTGTCTTGACCCTAGTTGCATGGGTGTTTCTCTCCTGTTGGTCGGCGTGACAGGGCTTGGGAGACCCGAGGGTGAGGGGACTCCCACGCACTGAGGTAGCATGGCACTGTGGTGTTGATGGTGGGGGGGCAGGGAGTCCTGGTTAGAAATGGGCTACCTTTGTGTTCTTTATAGTAGGTTAAAGCATGGGAAAAAGCCAAACCTCATCATGGGACTGACAGTGCCCTTCCTGCAGGGTTACTCTGAGGGTCTCCTGGACTAAGGTGCTGCGTGGGGCCTGTATTGAGGGACTAGTTAAGGAGGAGGCAGCTTTTCAGTGTAGCAATCTGGTTAAGTCAGTGAGGGAAGTGATGGACACAGTTCCAGAATGTCCCCTCACTAGCCCAGCAGGCTGGGGTGCTGGCCCTCCAGGTCTCCCCATCGACCAGTGGGAAAGAATTGATGGGTCCTAGGGAGGCGGAAGATAAGGAGGACTTGTCCCTAGCCTCAGGCTGACTCTGGGGGGGGGGGGAAGGTCCAATGAGTGAGTCAAGAAGCTCCTCCAGATAGAAGTTATCTTTAGAGGAGGTGGATGATTTGCAGGGGGCCATTTACACCACCTTGGAGATTAGGGAGAATAAGAGGCACCTCTTCTTACATGATCCGATATCAGGGTATGGGGAAGCAAAAGTGCAGAGTCTTCCTGGTACATGATGGGTTGGTGGAGTCCGTTAAGAGAGTGGCAAGATCGTGAGAGGAAGTTCTTCTTCTAGGGCAAAAAAGGGTTTTAAAGCCTTTAGACACACCTTGGCAAGGTGGTTGAAGCTTGCTATTACAGGCTTATCTGGTAGAAGATCTGGAGGTTCCAGAGGGAATTGTGGCACATGGTGGCTACATATGCAGAGTTGGCTGGTGCTACACCTGGACAGACTTGCAGAGCTACAACCTGGTCCAACTCCAACTCCTTCGTAAAGCTTTATAGACTATTTGTTCTTCGTGAAGGAGCAGGCCTTTGGGCGTAAGGACCTGCAGGCAGTTGTCCTGACCTAATGGTAAGTGCTCGCTTATCCTCTCAGGGGTGCTGTCCTGAAAGATGCAAGGGTGAAAATAAAAGTTACGTTTACCGGTAAAGTATTTTCCAAGATTCTTTCAGGACAGTGCCAGTTACCCACCCATTGTTGGTGGCAGAGAAATGTTTGTTTTTAATACATTCCGAGGATTCTGACTGGTTGGCTGCTGTGTCCTGTTTTGTGTCTCCCCAGTTGACCGGAGGTGCTAATTCAAGCACTGAGTCTGGCGAGGAGGCTGCTCTTTATTTTGGGTGGTGGTGGTGTTTCCTGAAGAGGGGAGGAGCCCTTATCTCTCATGGGTGTTGGCCTGAAACTGGAAAAGATGTTACGGGTAAGTGTAACTTTGATTTTCTGGCCAGTAGATTACATTTTGGACCAATGGCCTTCTAGCAAGGAGGGCCAACAGCAGCTATGAACATATTAAGATATCAAATCCAATGAACCCCAAGGCACCATTCACACTAGTGTTTTTTTAACCCTATAAAAACTCTGGGTAAAAACCACTGGTAATAGCGTTTTTTAGTAGTGTTTTTTTATTGGCGTTTTTACAGGACATATAGGTAAAGCTAGAAGTGTTTTTTTTTCTGCCAGAAAATGCTCCCAAAAACAATTTTTTTTCTGCCCCTAAACGCTGAAGCTTGAAAATGCTGCTATCCTAAAATAGTGTGTATGGACACATAGGATAACACTATTTAGCTATTATGAGCAGAAATAAAATGCTGATAACAGCTTCTAGGAGCTTAAAAAAGGCTAGTGTGCATGGAGCCTAAAAACTGGTAATTTTCCTGGGGTTATGTTTGGGATGGCCCAGTAGTGGGCCAGTGGCAACTTTAAAACATTAATGGATGCTTTTAGCCTTACTAAGAATCAATTATAAACGCAAATATCTGGTTGCCAAGAGTTACAGATCTGTGCATTATGCTATTAAATAAACCGTAAATCTCTTTGTACATTGCAGCCCTGTGGGACACACTGAGCTTTTTGCTAAAGTGTGAGCTGACATTACATAAAATCTCAGTCTTTAGAAGTAATCTGAAAGGCCAATTCAGAGTGGAAACAATTCCAGGTCTATTTATAACGGCTCACAAATTCAGCATTTCTTTTGGGAAGAATATTTATATCACCCCCAAACAAAACCTCCTTTCATGCAGCCTCAGAGCGTGTTAAAAATCCCTACGAGTCTCTGTGACGTGGGATTGTAACAAAGGTCTATTCAGTGCCCTCTGTCTATTAATATTTCTAGTCATTTACCGTACAATGCAAGTATGACTAAGAGCTCGCAAGGCACTTCACATACTCTGCTACAAATGTTACCTCGATTCATGTAATTACCGCCAACAAATACAGCCAAGGCCTTTCCAGCAAAACTAATATCTATTGAGATAAAACAAGGAAAATCTGTAGTGTTATAAAATTGCTAAGCATAGACCCCCTTATTTTTCCAGGTTTATGGAACAGTACAGTATCGATCCTATCACTGATTTCAGCAGAAAGAGGATAGCTAGAGAGAGCACAGAAACCAATCGCCTGTTTCCGTTGCATCACAAAAGAGATTTTGAAAACAGGTAAGTGGTTTCTTTGCCTTCTCTAGAAAACCAGTTGCTGGCAAGTTTCCTCAATAGGATTGTTAGCATGGCTGAAGCCTTTGGTGCCAGATCAGTTAACATGCTAATGTCTTTGGGAGAGCCACAGGTTCTATAAGCCAAGGCCCCCAAGGGGTGTATAGGGATTGTACAGATTAAAAATTAAAATTAAATCTTCTGGAAAAAAACAATAAAAATATCTATAGTTGTAGCAAAAACACTTCCAGAACTGGAAGTTAGGCAGCTTTCTTATACAGAGATGCCAATGTTTTACCTTCATGGGGCAAAGCACGTGCATTAACCCCCTCCCACCACCGCCTCCTGGCCCCTTAAGTCCCCTTCCACACAGGCGGACTCAATGAGGGATTTGTCCTCTATTCCCCACTGAGCAGGCGAATGGCTGGCCCACTCCACTTATGCAGAGCAGGCATGGACACAGCCCACTCCCCTCTATGGGCGGTGGGATGTAAACAAGCCACCTGTCTGTTTACACCCAACTGCTATCTGATCTGCTAGATGGAAATTGAAGGGATCCCCATCTGTCTGTTTTTAGCAGATCAGTTTGGATGTAGGGAAGAGGGGGGTGTAAACAGACACATGGAGGGTCCTATCGGGTTTTCCTAAAAAACCCAACAGGATCCTGATCAGTCTGCCCATGTGAAAAGGTCCTAAGAGAATCTAAATGCCAAGAGTCGGAGGCGAGCATTCTAAGCATGTGCTTGGCTGTTACAGCAGTCATATGATCTGAAGTATGCATTTGGAGCTTTCTGGTATACCTTTGTTACTGTGCTGGAAGCCCGCTCTCAGTACAGTAAAGTCTTTACATAGCGCAGCAAATATTTGGCCATTTGGCATTAAAGCCCACCCGCCAAGAGGCCATGGCTGGCAGGAAGATATTAAGAACCCATACCCTAGTGCACTATACTTGTGTTTTATAATTTAATTATAAATAAATAGGAAGTTTTAACCATTTCCTATCAACCTGGCGCACTTATGTGGCCTTGGCACGTAGGCTTTAACGCCATTCGGCTCCATATATCCGACCCTAGGTAAACACTTTATAGTGCTGAGCGCTTGCTCCCAGCACAGTAATAAGCAGGTACTGGAAAGTCCCTAGTGTATACTTGGATAGGGAGCTTTTCCATTGGACAGCTATGAACGGTAATCACAGCAGTCACGCGATTGGAATGCTTGCCTCCACCTCCTAGCATTTAGATCTTCTTAAAGGGTCTGTAGGTGGCAGCGGGAAGGGGTTAATATACTGCTACTACTAATATACTGCATGAGGATGGTTAATTCATATCTCTGAGCACTATTGCCAAATGGTGGAACATCATCTTGTCCTGGAACCTGATTTATATTGAGAGAAGATTCTCTATTGCCAAGTCTGGTTGATTCCCAGAAGTGGTTAACAGCCCATAAAGGGTAAGGCACTATCTGACCTAACTTCATTGTAGGCCATAGCTGTAGGTCAGCAGTCTGTTTGCATGGTGGTTTTGGTGGTTGATCTCTTCTATAATTAAACAAAATAACTGAACAGTCTAACATAAACTTAAGTAAAGCAGCAAGATGAACCAGGATCTATTTAATGCATTCCGTAATAATGTACAATATCACGCTCACTCATTAATTGCACACTTAAACATTTGAGCTTGAAAGCCTTTTCTAACTGGTGAATCACTAGTGAAAGGAAGAGTGACAAGAACTCTTGAACTGGGGTCATAGCCGGGCTTCAAAGAACTATGAGCTTTGGAGCTGTTGCTATTACTGTCACCACTGCCTATAGCCAGCATAATTTTATCCCAAAGCCACAGGAAAAATGGCAAATTGGAAATAATACTGTATGATTCTTGTCCAGAGGACTTTTATGCAAACTTAAAAAAATGCACCATGGTGTGTTTCCAGAGACCACATTAACATGAAAAAAATATGCTTCAAAGGAGGACTGGGCTGGGGGGCAGGGGCAACATTTGCCCCCCCCCCCCCCCCCGGTCCACTACAAATAAGGTATGTTGAGCTGGAGGTACTTCACTATTCAGACACTGATTTACTAAAACTGAAGAGTGCAAAATCTGGTGCAGCTGTGCATGGGAGCCAATCAGCTTCTAACTTCAGCTTGTTCAATTAAGCTTTGAGAATAAAATCTGGAAGCTGATTGGTTTCTATGCAGAGCTGTACCAGATTGTGTACTCTTCGGTTTTTAGTAAATCAACCCAATGCTTCCAACATGCTCTATGTTGGACATTATACAGTATACAGGTGAAACTCAAAAAATTAGAATATCGTGCAAAAGTTAATTTATTTCAGTAATGCAACTTAAAAGGTGAAACTAATATATGAGATAGACACATTACATGCAAAGCAAGATAGTTCAAGCCGTGATTTGTCATAATTGTGATGATTATGGCTTACAGCTCATGAAAACCCCAAATCCAAAAACTCAGAAAATTAGAATATTGTGAAAAGGTGCAATATTCTAGGCTCAAAGTGTCCCACTCTAATCAGCTAATTAAGCCATAACACCTGTAAAAGGGTTCCTGAGCCTTTAAATGGTCTCTCAGTCTGGTTCAATAGGAATCACAATCATGGGAAAGACTGCTGACCTGACAGTTGTGCAGAAAACCATCATTGACACCCTCCATAAGGAGGGAAAGCCTCAAAAGGTAATTGCAAAAGAAGCTGGATGTTCTCAAAGTGCTGTATCAAAGCACATTAATAGAAAGTTGTGTGGAAGAAAAAGGTGCACAAGCAGCAGGGATGACCGCAGCCTGGAGAGGATTGTCAGGAAAAGGCCATTCAAAAGTGTTGGGGACTTTCACAAGGAGTGGACTGAGGTTGGAGTCAGTGCATCAAGAGCCACCACACACAGACGGATCCTGGACATGGGCTTCAAATGTCGTATTCCCCTTGTCAAGCCGCTCCTGAACAACAAACAACGTCAGAAGCATCTTACCTGGGCTAAAGAAAAACAGACCTGATCTGTTGCTCAGTGGTCCAAAGTCCTCTTTTCTGATGAGAGCAACCTTTGCATCTCATTTAGAAACCAAGGACCCAGAGTATGGAGGAAGAATGGAGAGGCACACACTGCAAGATGCCTGAAGTCCAGTGTGAAGTTTTCACAGTCTGTGTTAATTTGTGGAGCCATGTCATCTGCTGGTGTTGGTCCACTGTGCTTCATTACGTCCAGGGTCAATGCAGTCATCTACCAGGAGATTTTGAAGCACTTCATGCTTCCTTCCACAGATGAGCTTTATGGGGATGCTGACTTCATTTTCCAGCAGGACTTGGCACATGCCCACACTGCCAAAAGCACCAAAACCTGGTTCAATGACCGTGGGATTACTGTGCTTGATTGGCCAGCAAACTCGCCTGACCTGAACCCCATAGAGAATCATTGCTAAGAGAAAGATGAGAGACATGATACGGAACAATGCAGAAGAGCTGAAGGCCGCTATTGCAGCATCCTGGTCTTCCATAACACCTCAGCAGTGCCACAGGCTGGTGGCTTCCATGCCATGCCGCATTGAGGCAGTAATTGCTGCAAAAGGGGCCCAAACCAAGTACTGAGTACATATACATGCTTATACTTTTCAGAGGTCCGATATTGTTCTATGTACAATCCTTGTTTTATTGATTGCATGTAATATTCTAATTTTCTGAGATTGTGGATTTGGGGTTTTCATGAGCTGTAAGCCATAATCACCACAATTATGACAAATAACGGCTTGAACTATCTTGCTTTGCATTTAATGAGTCTATCTCATATATTAGTTTCACCTTTTAAGTTGCATTACTGAAATAAATGAACTTGCACAATATTCAAATTTTTCGAGTTTCACCTGTAAATACTTGCTTCTTAATCAGACCTTCAATCAAAGCCTCTAAACCATGTCCTTTCACCTTACCCACAACCAATGCAGCACAATACCATGCTGTGCATGTTTCACGTTTTTTAGCCCCACCCAAAAAAAAATTATTTTCTAGTGTGAAAAGGCTCCTATCTATCCCAAGGATCCTTCAGCGTTACCTATAACGCTACCACCTCCCCCTCTCTGTTGGGGTCCCCGAAGGCTCTGTCCTCGGGGCCATTCTCTTCTCCATCAACACCTCCTCCCTCGGCAAACTAATACACTTCCACGGCTTCAACTATCACCTCTACGCCGATGACACGCAAATTTACCTCTCCACCCCTCACCTCACCCCTTCAGTCTCCGCCCGTATCGCCCACCTACTGAACTGGACTATCAGACTGGATGTAGCTTCATTTCCTCAAATTGAACCTTTGTAAAACCGAGCTCCTAATTTTCCCCCCAGCCCGCGCCCCCATCCTCTCCATCACGACCAACAACGCCACCATCAGTCCCACCCCACAAGCCAAAGTCCTAGGTGTCACTCTAGACTCAAAGCTGTCCTTCCAAACCCATGTCCAATTATTGGCAAACTCATGCAGACTCCACCTCCGCAACATCTCCAAAATACATACGTTCCTAACCCCAGACACTACTAAACAACTCGTTCACTCCCTTATTATCTCACGCCTGGACTACTGCAACTCCCTTCTCACCAGCCTATCCCAACACAGGCTATCCCCGCTTCAGTCTATCCTGAACTCAGCGGCCAGATTCATCCACCTTACCAACCGCTCCACTTCTGCCACCCCCCTCTGTCATTCTCTCCACTGGCTTCCGATTGCCCAACGCATTAAATTCAAAATACTAACGTTGACATACAAAGTCATTCATAACGCTGCCCCAAACTAACTCACCAACCTGATACCCAAATACCACTCAACCCGTACTCTTCGCTCCTCACAAGACCTCCTACTTTCTAGCTGCCTCGTCTCCTCCTCCCACGCCCGACTGCAGGACGTCTCCAGGACTTCCCCCATCCTCTGGAACTCACTACCCCAATCCATCAGACTGTCCCCTACCCTCACCTTTAGGCGCACCCTAAAAACCCATCTCTTCAGGGAAGCCTACCCCACCCTCACTTAACAGCCGATCTCCTCCATTCCTCCTACCACTCCATCCCCCACAGCCACTTCCTCCTGTACCACTATCCCCTCCCTCCTAGATTGTAAGCTCGAAAGAGCAGGGCCCTCGAACCCCTCGTGTATTGTTTTGTTACTGTATTGTCTCATGTACTGTCCCCCACTATAATGTACAGCGCTGAGCAAACCTTATGGCGCTATATAAATACTGTATTATAATAATAATATAAATATGTATAGTTTATAAAGTAAAGAAACACAGGTCCATCCATCTGCTTCTGCGACTTACTGATGAAGGGCATTTCACATATTTTTTTTTTCCTGCTTTAAAAGTTAAGAACCCTTCCCACAATGTAAGGTTAGACCTCCTTTCTTCTAGCCTCAAATTGAGTTCAGAGCATTGTGCCTAGAGAATTCATATCAGTTTCTGTTCCCCACACTCTGTAAGCCTTCAGCTCTAGAAGATTGTTGCAAAGAATGATGTTCTATCTGCAGGCCCCTCTCTCAGGGACTCTCCCGCTAAGGGTCCTCATGGGCATCATCAGTTTAGTAACATTTTGTGCTAAGAAGAACAGATGAATAACTAATGAATTCAGGTTACATCAGTTTACACATCTGTCTTCAGTTCTCTTCAATTTACATCAGCTTAGATCTCCAAAATGGAAAAGAACGCAGACCTATTCCATTTTTTTCCTTTGGCCATAAACCGACTCGAATGTAAACAGACATACATACATACATTTACATCCGCCTACCCATAGACATACATTGTGGTTCAGTCTGGATTTGTCTGAAAAACTGACAGACGGATCCAGACTAAACACCAGAAAGAAAGGGTCTTAACAGAAATTCTCAGTCAAACTGAACCTATGTATGCGGGGAAAATGTTCATGCTGGTTTCCAGATCTGCTCATACTTGCCTTCCTTTCATTTTACTACCATTATGTTCACCTACAGGAGTGAGAAGAAGGCCTGTATAAGCTCCAAGTCACAACCTGGAACTTAGTTGGGGCTGATGACACTCCTTTCCACAGTGCTGAGTGCTTAAGAAGCGAAGTGTTTCTTTGGGAGGAAAAAGAGTCAACTCTTTCTCATACCCAAAAATTACAGGTATATCAGCTTACCCTCACTCTAGACCCAAAACTGCTCGGCAAGCGTGCTAATTACTTGGCCACCCAGCACTGTTATCTACAAGGTTTTTCTTTCTTTTTACTTTTTCTCCCAAGTATTTCAACAACATCACCCAATATGCAAACCCACGGAGCTGTATTACATTCATTCGTTGTAACCACGTGGGTGTTATTCAACAATCTCACAAGTCTGAAAACTGGTGTAACAGATAATCATTTCACTTGGGCTGGTTTCAGCTTTCGGAAGCTGCAGGCTAGATGTGCCCACACATGACCTTTCCCTATTTATTAATATAGAGAGTCTGGTGGAGGCCAAGCCAAGACTTCCCGGCAGATTATGAGTTGGTTTGTTCATTTCAGAAGGGAATTGATGGATTATTAAATGACTCAGAAAACAATCTGAGGCTTGTCTGTACCTCCTGTATGTAACAATCGCATGTTCTCTGACATGAGCACTACCCAGCAGGCAATTGTTCATACGCCCATACTTACCAGCTCTCGAATATTTCTGGTTACAATTATGCATTATATTGAAGTCAGTCTTTATTGGCTACTGCTCTTCCTGCAGACACTTGCTGCTATAGCATAGGCTACCATATAGCCAACATATCCTAAGTCAGGAAGGCTCTCTACACCTTTAGGTTTACACAGTTGTCCCATGTGGTCATTGGTCCAATCTTGGCCTCAGAATGCAGGTATACATGAGGCTATGATCCAATTGCCCTCAGGCTACAGTTATCAAAGAACTCTTCCAACATACAAATTATTGTCACTGAAGATGGAAGGAGGGAGGAGCAAGAAAGACAATGGAGGATGCTGGCAGTGCCAATTTATCAGGAGTAAGCAATAGCAAATGGCTCAGGTCTCCTAACCTGTCTGTTTGTTCCACTTAGCAGTGACCGGCCATGTCTTTTGGCATTAGAAGACACAAGACTATGAATGGGCAGATCAGTCAACTGATCCCAACAGGTACATTTAACAAAAGTCCTGGCCTCTAAAAACACTCAAGACCATATCTGTATGCATAATAAATGCTTATAAAGTAAAACAAATTGCTAGATGTGTATTATGGATGAGCATCATTTTTATAAATGACACATGGATGCGCCCAACTGGATAATACAGTCTTGACCAAAATATTACCCCCCCCCCATTTCTGTCAGATAATGCACAACGTCACCCAGAAAATTGTTGCAATTATAAATGTTTAGGCATTGTCATGTTTATTCTTTTATTTCTATTGTATGACACAAAAAAGTGGAAAAACAAAAATCCAAATCTGATACGTTCCACGCAAAACTCCAAAAAATGGACTGGACAAAATTATAAGAAATAATTGCAGTTTGATGCTCCTGTATTTGTAATTAAACTCAGCTGTATCAATTAACATGTGCTGACAATATAGAAATAACACCAGCAACCAGTTATAATGGTGAAAAATGTACTCAACTTTTCTTTGGTGTGTCTTTGTGCATCACATGTAGCATGGAGAAGAGAACGAGCAGCAAAGAATCGTCTGAGGATTTGAGAACACAAATTGTGGAGAAGCATGGACAATCTCAAGGATACAAGTCCATCTCCAGAGATCCTAATGTTCCGGTGTCCACTGTGCAACATTGTCAAAAAGTTTACAGCCCAAGGAACTGTAGCTAATTTCCCTGGACATGAACAAAAAAGAAAAATTGATCAAAGATTGCAATGAAGGATTGTTCAAATGGTGGATAAAGAACCTCAATCAGCTTCCAGACAAAGTCAAGCTGACCTTCAGGCACAGGGCACAAATGTGTTAGCTCACAGTATACATCGCCATTTTAATGAAAAGGGACGCTATGGTAGGAGACCCAGGAGGACCTCATTGCTGACACAGAAACACAAAAAAACTATTGGAGTTTGCCAAAATCCTTTTGGGATAATGTGCTGTGGCCAGACGAAACAAAATTCCAGCTTGTTGGTAAAGCCCATCATTCTACTGTTTTCAGAAAAAGCAATGAGGCCTTTAAAGAAAAGAATACAGTCAAACATGGTGGAGGTTCACTGATGTTTTGGGGTTGCCTTGCTGCTTCAGGCACTGGATGTCTTGACCATGTGCATGGCATTATGAAATCTGAAGACTACCAAAGAATTGTGGGGTGCAATGTAGGGCCCAGTGTCAGAAAGTTGGGTCTCTGTCAGAAGTCATGGGTCTCAGCAGGACAATGATCCAAAACACCCAGAAATGGTTTATGACAAAGCACGGGTGAGTACTGAACTGGCCAACAATCTTCAGGTCTAAATCCTATAGAGCACCTGTGGAGAGATCGCAAAACAGCAGTTGGGAAAAGGAACCCTTCCAATCTGAGAGACCTGGAGCAGTTGGTGAAAGAAGAGTGGTCCAAAATTCCAGTAGAGAGGTTTAAAAAGCTCATTGATGGTTACAGGAAGCAACTGATTTCAGTTATTTTTTCCAAGGGGTGTGTTACCAAATTTTAAATTGAGGGTGAAAATTTTGTCCAGCCCATTTTTGGGATTTTGCGTGGCGTGTGTCAGATTTGACTTTTTGTTTCTCCACGTTTTTGTGTCATACCAATACAAACAAAATAAATAAACATGAGAATGCTTAAACATTTGTAATTGCAACAATTTTCTGGGCGAAGTGGTGCATTATATGACAGAAATATAGGGTGCCAATATTTTTGCCCATGATCGTATGTATAGGTTGCTTTTAATTTTTGTGGTTAAAATTGCTGCAGGTTGTCAAAGGTAGAAGATCCCAAAAAACCCAAAGCAGTCCACTTTGTAAAATACTGGGGCAAATGCCAGTGCTGCTTGAATACTGCCTGAAGATTTTTTTATAAGGTTAAGCCATACGTGTGCATAGACAGATCGTCATAGCCTGAGAATTGAGTACCAAAGCAAATTTCCCTAGGAATAAGAAGTATATCATGCACCTAATTCTAAATTCTGGAGTCCATGCTTGCAATTAGCTCTAGATACCATGTAAATAAAGATACTCCCTTGGATAGATGCATGATGTACTCTGGCATTCAGGATGTTCAACAATCAATTAGCTGTATAAACAGCATACATAGGTTGATTACTGTCAAATACAAAAATAGCAGTTACAATTTTTAAGCTAAACATGCAAAAGATCAACAATGTAAATATTCTTATTGATGTTTTATATCAATGCAAGTCTAATTGCCTGATTTACTGTCCGATATGACGTACCATTGTGTACCGATGTCACACAAGCAGATCTGATGCTCAGGGAATTTACCATTCATCTGTGATTTGCAGGAACGTAGAATTTATCAACAAGGGTGGTTTAAACCTGTACATTTCCCCAGCGCTATTTGTTACCTAAAGAGAGAGAACAGTATTGGCTGGATGCCTTGTGCTACTGTTTGTCATTTCAATCTTCAGACTCAGCCATTAGATAAGGGAGACGTCAATAGCATGAGGCACACATTTCTGTGTCTAAATTGCAGCTTCTGCTATTGAACCTGTAAAAAAAAAAAAAAAAAAGGTTTTTCCTGACAACATGGCAGTATACAGTACATGTGGTAGTAGCCCCACCAACTATCAGCCAACAGGACCAGTGTTTGAACCTACATAACAGCACATTCCCTTTTTATCTTCTGGAACTCAGTCAGTGTAAATCAAGGTCAAAACTCTTACCTGCAACACTTGGTGGGTGTTCACTCAGGATCAGCCCCTCCTGTAGCTAGTCCCTCACCTTAGGTCCCAAATGTTTCAGTAAGGCCTTTCTGTGGCACATTTGGGGTTTTATTACAGTGAGTTTTATTCCCTCATAAAGCGGTGTAGCCTCTGTTGTTTAAGAGCCTCCTGTCCAGTTTTCTGCTTCCCGGTTGTGCTCAAGTTGGTTCCTGATGACTGTACCACCATTTTTTTTTAGTTCCGTGTTTATTTCCTGGCTGATGTAATTACTGGAAGTGATGAGGCCATCAGAGCACGTGTGGTGTATGCTTTCCACCCTGGAAGCCATCTTGGAACTGGGAAAATGCTATGGACTGGCAGCAGGGGAGGAAGCTTTAGGTTTAGAAGTCTGGCAGCAACAGCAAGATGTTGCCTGGCACCATTTATTTTTTTCACACCAACACACCTGTAGCTACAAACCCCATATTGGGCCAGTTTTACTTTTGCTTCATGTACAGACTCTGCACATGCCCTTCACATACTCAGAACATTGCATTATATGTTTTCTCATTGCAGGTTTTTCTATGTGTGATGCAGCTACCATGCACACAGCAAAGGTCCACTCAGTGTCCTATATGTAAGCTTAATTTCACAAGGTACGTCTCTGAAGCTACATGCAGTTCATACAACCTGGAGATCAGCATTAAGGAAGTGGTGTGAAATCCATGTCAGTTAGAAAATTGGTGATGTGTGAGGAAACCAAATAGGTGAGCTGAGAAGTAGAGAGATGAATTTTGGTGTTGTCATATTGGAAATTGTATTGGAAGACATGGGAGGTTGGCTGAACCAGGGAGGTGGTGTAGATAGAGAATATAAGGGGTCCAAGGGAAGAGCCCCAGGGAACCCCTTGGGGTGGGGGAAGGAAGAGGAGAGGAGGCAATACAGTCGTAGGGGGCACTGTAGGTGCACTGAGATAGGCAGGAGGAGAACCAGGAAACAGCAGAGACCTGGAGACTAAGAGTGTATTTTTCTGTTGAGGAGCAGTTGTTCAACTGTATCAAATGCAGCAAGAAAGGTGTAAGAGTATGATTATAGAGTAGTGACCATTGGTTTTAGTAGTTAGTCTTTTTTAGGATGGCAGATTCTGTGGAGTGCTAATGGTGAAAGCCAGACTGTGAGGAGTAAAGAGCAAGGAGATGAATCTTAGTTTGTTCAGACTGGTGGGGTCCAGTGAGGACAACTGTGGATGGGTGTCCAGTTCATAGAGGGGTGAGGAAGATGCCAGTAGAGAGGAAGAGACTGAACAAGTGAGTTAGAGAATATAGAATAGAGCAAGAGGGTGACTGTAGTAGTTGGGAGGGAATTGGCTCCAGATGGCAGGTGGTCATAAAAAAAAAAAAAAAAAAGTTTAGCAAACTCCTCTGTAGTAACAGGGTCAAATGAGAAAGGGTGGTTTAAACCTGTACATATACAATCCAGTGATAGACATGGTTCATAGGTGGGGAAGATATCTGGATGGTGGATACCTCATCCTGAATTGCATGAATTGTGTTTTTGAAACAATTAACATGGTAATTAATACACTATTTCAATATCCTAAATCAGGTCAAGAGTAGGAAACAAGAAAATTTCTTTTTTTTTTTTTTAAAGGGGTGATGTGATGTATAGCACTTTCCGTCTGAACCTGCACAAAGATTTTCCAGCTCATGAGATAACAATGTAAGTGCCAGCAGTCTGGGAGTAGACATTACTGGGGCAGGTTCATTCTGCAAGTATACCATGACAAAAACAAACAGTAGCCGCCAGCTAGTGTTTTAACCAAAATACGCATTAACAGTTCACTTATGTGCTGTAGAATTTCTGAACTTCGGGGAATGTCTGTGGCACTCACTGCCATGTCCAGACAGAAGTGTAACAGAGTTTAAAATATGGTAGCTTTCTTCACATAGACAATAAGTTCTGACATTTTTTTATATAAAGCATTATAGATTCAACGTAATGATTATAAAATACAGTATCTTTTTAATGAAAAGAAAAGCAAACTTGCGCAAGAAAATGTATACAAAAAATATATTTCAAAAGACAATAAGCAACAGCATAATAAACAGGATTAAACATGAAAAAAAAATAGACTTAAAGTTCACTGGGTTCTTGGTTTTGCACAGAGACGAATTTGTTTCAGAGTAAGTCCAGTCTGACAGTCACTGGCTCTCATAAATGACTCTTTACATTCCTGCATAGTTCCGCTGGAAAGTCCAGAGCTCCTGAGCTGCAAATGCAGCCATCTTTTGT
Organism: Staurois parvus; assembly: GCF_062004578.1. Classification (NCBI taxonomy): domain Eukaryota; kingdom Metazoa; phylum Chordata; class Amphibia; order Anura; family Ranidae; genus Staurois; species Staurois parvus. Next base: position 5,345,353 of record NW_028318005.1, read on the forward strand.
GGTCTCTGAAAAGGGTGTTTACAAAAATAACACAATCATAGGGACCTAGGGATGTGCTGAAGTGTTTTATGATGTTTCAGGTGTCAAATCCCTCTGTCAACTTTTCTAACTATACCAATATATTAAACAGAATGATATTACAATTCAATGTTCACCAAATATGATGTAAACCCTATGCATTTTTGCTTCAGAAATCTAATGTATTGTTTGTCAGACCTCATTTTCGCTATAGGTGTTTCTAGAAGAAAAGTGTTACTTACAGCCACCAATAGTTGTGTGTCTACATGATACTTTACAAAATCACAAAGAATGCTTTATTTTAGCATGAATACATTTTATTGAAATTGACACTGTTCATATTTTAGACATAGGATGCTGGTACACAATCCATTCTCAGAAAATGGGCTGCTAATTAAAAGAAAACAGACAAGACTGGAATTATATCAGTTCATGTACAGTTCAGCCAGCATATGACTGACATAAACACAGATAGTGGTTACAGATTAGAAAAGGAAAATTTCTGGTAGAAAAATTAATATAATTGAGGAACTGTCCCACAACTGCAAACAGTCAGAATAACTGTAGGGAACCTATAGGCATAAGAGTGTGTTTTCCACGTTCGGTCATGTACAGTTATACTATAGAACAATATGTCTGGCAGAGCCTTTTCCACATAAGATTCAGCAGGCTGGAATAGATTTTCCTGGCCAAATGCAATGGTTTTTCTAAGAGACAAGCAGGTACCTAAGAGTTCCTTCCTCCTTTTTTCCATAAACATTCAGTATTGCCACAAGTTTGCATGCTTGTAGAACATTTGTTCGATATCCAAGGCCATGTATGCAGTCTGTTGCCACCTTTGGTCTCTAGACACCTTTAGTTTAGTTCACCAAGCTAAATGTTTTCAGTATGTGGATCAAGTGCTACAGCTAGTGACTGGCCAAGTATTGGTTCAAAATGAATGACTCAGAATATCTGGGTACAAGGTACACTAAACCCAAAATCAAAGATGTAATATATGGCAGCTTACCAGTTATTAGATGTGGTAGCTACATTAGTTTTCTTTTTTCAGACTATTAATTTATTTTCTCCTGGTAATCCTGCTAATAACACACTTCCTATACCAGGGGGACAACACTCACTCTATCAATGGAGGAGCAGCATTTTCACCCAAGGTTTATTCCCAGATATAAACTACAAACACATATTCATCTCCATTACATAGTGAAGATAGCGTGAAAAGAAGATAACATTTTAGTTCAGCTCACAGGGAGTGACAGACACTGGAGTTGATTTACTAAAATTAGAAAGTACAAAATCTGATGCAGCTGTGTATCGTAGTCAATCGGGTTCTAACTTCAGCTTGTTCAATTAAGGTTTGACAAAATCAACTGGAAGCTGACTGGTTTCTATGCAGACCTGCACTAGATTTTGCACTCTCCAGTTTTAGTAAAACAACCCCTATGTATTTTTGGCAAGATCAATCTGTAGGTAAGTGTCAATTAGACTGATGACTAGACAGTGAAGCCGCACAATGATGAATTCATCCCTGCGTTTTTACATCTTGCAGGCATGTATTAGGCAGCACAGAGCAATTCAATAGAGTTTGATTGGCTGACGGTTTGGAATCTCCCTCTCTTAGTCTTGGGGTGGGATACAGGAATCGAATACTGATTTGAAGGACTTAAATTAAATGCATTTGAGGTTTTTTTTTTTAAAATATATACATATTTGCCTATAGTTCATCTTTAAAACCACTATGGGCCATGAGATGTACTTTAAGGGGTTGATTTACTAACTGGAGAGTGCAAAACGTGGTGCAGCTAAACACAGAAACCTATCAGCTTCCAGGTTTTATTGTCAAAGCTTAATTGAACAAGCTGAAGTTAGAAGATGATTGGCTGCACCAGATTTTGCACTCTCTGGTTTTAGTAAATCAACCCCATAGTGTTGTCCCCTACTGGATATTACAAGTTCCCCCCTCCAAATTTATAGAAGAAATCTGGACTTAACAAAAGTGCAATGTATATATTATTATATTGCTGTAGATATGTTCACAATGTTTAGTTTGGCTCAAATATCCTAACTATGAAAATAATTTCCCCAGTCAAATCCAACAGCCATAATTCGTTGTGAATGAATAAGGGGCACAGCAGCCCCCCAGTTAAGCAAGGAAAGGAGTTATGTAAACAAAGGTATCCCCGGCATCTTTGGTAAGAGACCTTTCCCCACTTTCCCTGTTGTTGCTGAAGACTATAAACTTGCAATATGCACAACCATCAAGTTACTGAGAAAACAGTTCCAGTCCATTCACACATGAAGGAAAGCAGGGGAAGCCCTATTTCATGTGTGTTTCTATGTAGTCTATTTACACAAGTCACGTTTTATGTGTTTTTCTATGAAGTAGAGTCACACAGGATGATAAGCAGAGGTAGCTGGATTCCCTGTGTTTTTCTCTGAAGTACATTCAGAAAGGATGGGAAGCAGGGGATGCCAGATTTCATGAGTTCTTCTATAATATCCATTCAAACAGGAGGAAAACCGGGAAGCCAAAATGTGTGTTTTTTTTCTATTACTCTGATCTGCCAGATGTGCTAGAAAATGAGGGATAGCGCCAAAATAATTAATTTAGCTATATTTAATTTATTTCTAGAGACTCCATGAGCAATAAGTGTTTCCATACCAAGAGAGGAGTTGATTCCTTAAAACCAGAAGGGAGTTTAAGAGGGCAGATTAAATACATACTCACTGGCCACTTTATTAGGTACACCTGCTCAATTGCTTTGTAAAACAAATTGCTAATCAGCCAATCACATGGCAGCAACTCAATGCATTTAGGCATGTAGACTTGGTGAAGGCGACTTGCTGAAGTTCAAACCAAGCGTCAGAATGGAGAAGAAAGGGGATTTAAGTGACTTTGAACGTGGCATGGTTGTTGGTGCCAGACAGACTGGTCTGAGTATTTCAAAAACTGCTGATCTACTGGGATTTCCACACACAACCATCTCTAGGGTTTACAGAGAATGGTCCGAAAGAGAGAAAATATCTAGTGAGTGACAATATTATTTGTACCTTAGAGAAGATAGCTTGAAAAGAAGATAACATTTTAGTTCAGCTCACAGGGAGTGACAGACACTGGAGTTGATTTACTAAAATTAGAAAGTACAAAATCTGATGCAGCTGTGTATCGTAGTCAATCAGGTTCTAACTTCAGCTTGTTCAATTAAGGTTTCACAAAATCAACTGGAAGCTGATTGGTTTCTATGCAGACCTGCACTAGATTTTGCGCTCTCCAGTTTTAGTAAAACAACCCCTATGTATTTTTGGCAAGATCAATCTGTAGGTAAGTGTCACATAGACTGATGACTAGACAGTGAAGCCGCACAATGATGAATTCATCCCTGCGTTTTTACATCTTGCAGGCATGTATTAGGCAGCACAGAGCAATTCAATAGAGTTTGATTGGCTGACAGTTTGGAATCTAAAGTTTAAGAGGGCAGATTAAATACATACTCACTGGCCACTTTATTAGATACACCTGCTCAATTGCTTTGTAAAACAAATTGCTAATCAGCCAATCACATGGCAGCAACTCAATGCATTTAGGCATGTAGACTTGGTGAAGACGACTTGCTGAAGTTCAAACCGAGCATCAGAATGGAGAAGAAAGGGGATTTAAGTGACTTTGAACGTGGCATGGTTGCTGGTGCCAGACAGACTGGTCTGAGTATTTCAAAAACTGCTGATCTACTGGGATTTCCACACACAACCATCTATAGGGTTTACAGAGAATGGTCCGAAAAAGAGAAAATATCCAGTGAGTGGCAGTTGTGTGGACAAAAATGCCTTGTTGATGTCAGAGGTGAATGGGCAGACTGGTTGTTGTGACATTCAGATGGTATGGTCAGAATTTGGTGTAAACAACATGAAAGCATGGATCCAGCCTGCCTTGTATCAATGGTTCAGGCTGATGGTGTGGGGGATATTTTCTTGGCACTAGCAAGGTATACTTAATAAAGTATCCGTGAGTGTACAGTCGCTATAGAAAATATTCACTCCTTTAGAAAACATAAAATTTTATTGTCATAGAGCATGGAATCACACTGGATAGACATGTGGGACTTGTTTTGTTCAAATCACACAAATTTTAGCCGAATTTCGATTTGTGAGATTCGGATGTATCCAAATCTCCAAATCACAATAGTAATGAATTTATATCCAAAATAAATTACAATGAAAACAACTAATTTATTTGTATTTGTTTCATTCGGATACCATGATGCAATAGTTTGGGCCTTTTGTTAATATTTGAAGCATCCAAAATAAAGTAATGACACAATGAATGATCCAAATGGATTTGGGCCATTCGAATTTATTCTAGTGAGTGTAGTGTGAATATTCTAATAAGATTCTTTTTGTATTGGGGTTGCACTTGAGAGACCATTCATTTAATTTGCATGTGCATGGCTCAACAAAGTCAGCTGGGTATGGAGAAATTAATTCAACTGAATATGAATTTGAATTCAAATGAATATAGCCAATCTTCCGAAATGACAAAAGAACAATAGAACTTCCAAATACGAATTGAGTGGGATCCACAAATATATACTCTTCTAAAATAACTAATCATTCTAACGTTCCGAAAACGAATCATTCTAACATAGCGATTATGACAAAACTAAATGACTTACTTAAGAATAAAACCAAAATTAAACAAAATTTTCCGTCGTGCAAACTCTAACACTGGATATCATTTTGTTATTGTGTTTATTGATCAAAATAAATATAGTCTCATATATCACACTGAATGTGTCTGCAAGTTTCAATTCATTAAGGACTTGTTCACCCCAGAATATGGTGCGGAAAACCCATTTCCTGTGTGCGTTTCCCACACCACATTCAACGACACCCCAAATGCAGATTGCAAACACAGTGCATCTGCCGGCACCGGATCTCATGGTACCGCAGTATAATGTGATTTTTTTTTTTTAAAAAGTAGTGCATACACTACTGTTTGCGAGATTCAGTGCAGTTTCAGCTCACCCAAATGCAGTGGCACAGGAATCGCACAGGAACATGGACCATGCTCCTGTGTGATCTGGCCCTAAAGTAAAAAAAAAAAAATGAAATGAATATAAACGGATTGCATAAGTACAGTGCTCAGCACAAATGGGTACAACCCAACAGATTTGTCAGAAAACCTTTATTTTCCTTTCAGAATCAACACTTTCTATGGGACACTATACAAAATACTCCCACAAATGTGGGCCATTGATTGCAAGCAAGCTTTGTTAATTTGCACACACAAAAAAGTATTTTTCCTAACAAATTCATACAAGACCATGTTGCACAGATGAATACACCCCAATGAAAGTCTTAAGAGCAAAATTATATTTTAGGCAATAAAATCCTAATTAACAAGAATTCAACTACAGATGAGTCTAATTATTCATTAAACAGGTGTCCAGGAGACAGGGGATTATAAATGGACACCACATGGAAGAGAAATGTCACAAGGCCTGAGAAAGAAAACTATTTCTTTACACAAGAAATATGAAGGCTAAAGAAGATCAGCAAAGTTTTACTTAGTCAGAATACTGTAGCAAAAGTGAAACAAAAATGTAACAAAGATGGAACTGCAACCATCTCACAGAGACATCCAGGCCATCCACGGAAGGGTTGAAGAAAATCACCATGCTGGTTCACTGCAGTTAGCTAAAGTAGAAAGCGAAACTGGGGCAATTCTTTCCCATGACACGCATGGGTGTCATCAATGAAGGAAGCCTTTCATAAAGCCCATACACAAAAAAGCCCACCTAGAATTTGCCAGGGCCCATGCTGAAAAAGAAGAATACTGGAGTTCTGTACTTTGGAGTGATGAGACCAAGATAAATGTTTTTGGAATGGATCGGTTCAAAACTGTATGGTGTTGCAAAGGTGAGGAGCACAAAGAAAAATGCATGGTGCCTACAGTGAAACATGGTGGTGGCAGTGTCCTTGTGTGGGGTTGCATGAGTGTTGCTGATGTTGGGGAGCTGCAATTCATTGATGGTATCATGAATTCACAGATGTACTGCTCTATATTGACAAAGAAGATGCTACCATCACTTCGTGCCCTTTGTCATTGTGCACTTTTCCAACATGACAATGATCCAAAACACATATCTAAGGCCAGTGATGCATTTCTGAAGAAGAATAGGGTGAAAGTGATTCAGTGGCCAAGTATGTCTCCTGAACACCTAAGGGAAATTCTGAAGAGACTAGTTGAGCATCACTCTCTGTCCAGCATCCAGGCTCTAAAAGAGGTCGTTCTTGAAGAATTCAAAATGATAAATGTTGCAATATGTTGCCAACTTGTTCCTTCCATGCCTAGAAGACTTTGTGCTGTCCTAACAAATCACAAAGGTCATACAAAATACTAGATTTAGTAGTTTTTGTTGTGGGGTGTATTCATTTTTGCACCTGAACATTTTGTAATCGAAGTTATATTAACCTTGCTTTCATGTAATGAGCTAAATAAATGTTCTATAAAACTCAGTTTTGTCAAGATTTTGGAAATTGTTCTTGTGCTTATTGGGATACTGATTAAAATCTTACTTTTCAAAAGGGGTGTACTCATGTATGCTGAGAACTTTATATGCCCCCTCAAGTCGTGTTTTCGGTAGATCCATCTTTGCCAGTAATTACAATCTTGAGTCTGTGTGATAAGGTTTCTGTCAGTTTTCCACATCTGAACGCTGTAGTTCTTCCCCATCTCTCGTTGCAAAACTTCTGCATCTTTGTCAGGTTGTCAGCTACAAAATATCTACTGATTAAAATCGGACTGCAATTTCGGGACATTGATTTTAAGCCTTTCTTGTGTAGTTGTGGCTTCATGTTTGAGGTCTTTGTCTTGCTAGAAGACATATCTCCCCTCAATGCTCAGGTTTCTTGTAGACTGCATCATTTTTCCTTTAGGATTTCCCTGCTTTCATTCTTCCTTTCAGGGCCTGCAGCAAAGGTCTCCACAGTAAAATGCTGCCAGCACTATGTTTCACAAATGGGATAGTGTGTTTTTGCAGTTTTTGGCTTACAGCAAACACAAGGTTTCATGATATACCAAAAAAAGCTCAATTTGGTCTCATTAGAATCAGATGCCTTCAGAGTCTTCCATATGCCTTCTGTCAAATTGTAGGCAAAATAGCATGCACACTTTAGGTAACTGTGGCTTTTTTTTACCACTTTGCCATAAAGCTGCAATTGGTTATTGCATGTATACCTCTCCCAATCTCAGCCACTGTGGGTAACTTCTTCAGAATGGTCATATGTTTTGGTGGACTCTCTCCCTAGTCTTGGTCTTAAACATTCACCCACAATTGATGGACATCCCATTCCTCACAGATGTAAAGCTGTGCCATACTCTTTCTATTGCTTAAGGAATGACTAAATGCACTCCAAGGGATATACTGTGACCTGGAAATGTCCTTATATTCATCTCCTGTGCTTTTAATTACTCGAGTGTACTTCTGTCTTCGTAGTGTAGGTTGTGCCACGATACTGACTCAACAGGATCTTCCAGATGCACGTTTTAATACTACGGGTATTTGAAACTCCTTGACTACATACATGTGATCTCCATTTTAATGCGACCTTAGAAAAAAAACTGACCATGCTAGTGATGATTTATGTGTATACTTATACAATCAGATATTTATGCTATGTTTTCTTCATTGAAACGGATTTCATTCATTTTGCAGAGATCTGTTTTACATACAAACAGTACATTTCTGCTGATTAGTGTAAAAAAAAAAAAACATGATAATGTTCATTTAAAAAGTTCTGCACCCCCTTAGAGTCAAAGACTCTGAACTATATTGCCTGTATTCCAAACTACTAATGCCTCAGCCAGTATTCCTTAAATAATGTATCTGTGTATTACAGTAAACCGCTATTGCATATCTTCAAACATTTAAATGAAAATCATGCAGGTTTGCAAACTTGAGTTCAAAAGACTCAAAACTATTGTTTCCAATATGATGATTTCTAGTACAGAGATGCAAGAAGAAAACGTCAGAGGGGGAAAAAACTTTTTTTAAAATCAGTAATGTTGGCCGCTACTTCCCTAAAAATCAAATAAGAAATAAATGAAATTAATGTGTAATTTAACTTGCCAGCAACCTAAAGGATAAGTTCACTTAAAATAAATAAATGCAAATCTAAATAATGTGCATTTACTTTTTTTTTTTTTTTTTTTAATTGGAGCCTGGAAAGCATTGTACCAGTAATCAGCAGATCGCTGGTGCCATGCAGGTCTCCTGCAGATCTGTCAGTGTATCCGTACATCCTGTACTGGTAAGCAGTTTGACAGGGAGACTTGATGAACTACCATGGTGCTCCACAGCGCCATGATAGGTCATTGAGAACTACAAGCCAACAGCTGCAAAGGCTGTCGGGACTTGGAGTTCATTCATTTACCGAACTCTGTGAATTAAGGACACGGTCACGTAGGTGGAGCCTAGTACAGGGAAGTGACAGCTAGTACAGGGAACTTCTCCCTATACTGCTGTCACAGAGAGATCGGGGAGCAGCTGCAGTATCGGGAACATATTACATGTTCCACCCTAAAAACGGGTGGAACATGTAACATGTTCCCAAAGGTGAACTTACCCTTTAAAATTAAAGTGACTCTAAAGGTTTTTTTTTTTTTTTTCAATAAAAAACATGGCATACTTACCTGCTCTGTTCAATGGTTTTGCACAGAGCAGCCCAAAATTTCTTCTAGGGTTCCCTGCCAGCACTCCTGGCTCCTCTTCCTGTCTGAGTGCCCCCATAGCAAGCCGCTTGCTATGACAAACAAAGGATTTCCCAGCACACTTACCAGCCAGCCTGCAAAACAACCAAACTGGCCCTAACAGTTTGCGTTAAACAGAGTTTTGTTTTTTGCAAATACTTGCGTAAGCCACAGTCCCGCGTCAAGGGGCCTCTGTATACTGTGGTCCTAACTCTAAAATTTCCAGAGCCTCCACAGTGGGAGCACATATATCAATGAGTAAGTTAAGGGCAGTCCACCCCTCCTTAAAGGCACAGGGATGCATGTGACTCCCAGCTATAGTAAAAGGACAGCAAAGGCATCCAGTGTGTCCCTGCTGCTTGCTATGGGGGCACTTATAAGGGCTAATTTCCAAGCTTGGCTATGTGTGTCCATTGACACACACAGCCTGGCTCAGCCCCTCTCAACCCTGCCACCTCTTGACAAGATTTGATTGGCAGCAGCAGGAGCCAATGGTTTGGCTGCTGCTTCCATGTCCAGTGAGGAGAGATAGACAGCAACGCTGTTGTTCTCAGGCACAGAGCTGAATTGAGATCAGGCTTAAGTAATTAGGGGGACAAATGAACACAGAAGGTTTTTTATACCTTAATGCAGAGAATGCATTACAGTAAAAAAAAACCTTCTGCCTTTACAATCACTTTAAGGTGAGTTTTGGAAGGAAATGACCTTTAACTGAGATTGTTAGAGGACTTTGAAAATGTTGTTACTTTAAATACTGTGAATGTATAGAAATAGGGAGATGCTTCCAGTGTCAATTTGGTGAGGACAATTGTGCATAGAAATGTAAAGTTTTAGAGTTTTTATAGCTTACAGTCTCTTGGGTTTTATTTTATTTTAGCTCTGATTGTTCAGAATTCAAACAAAATGGCGCACTCAACCAGAAAATAAAGCAGACCTTTAAAGGATGAATGATAGAAAATCAATGGATTCACCCATCCACGCTAACAGCTTACATGGAGGAGTCTCCACTGCTGTCTATTGTGGCCATGGCACCTGCGGTTGGCTGAGTGCAGTGGCAAGCAGGGTTCAGCTAAAATTCAAGCTTTGTGTGCTGGGCTGTAGTCAAATGCTAACTGGAAACTATGTTACCTGAGAAAAAAAATGATAGAATGGCTGAAATGCTTATTTTTGTTTCTGGAGAAAATGCTGCTCCAGGCTCCATTTAGTGCTTTCTATAAGGAGCACATCTGCAAGAAAAGTAAGTATTTCAGCCTTCTGTTATAAATTCCATCCCAGCACGACTGTTAAACTAGTTGTATGTTAATCTTAGGACAGGTCCAGTGTAACAGAGTATGTACCGATCAGCCATAACATTATGACCACTGACAGGTAAAGTGAATAACAATGAATAATAATGGCATCTGAAATTTAGTGGGATATATTACGCAGCAAGTGAACATATTATCCCTTAAGTTGATGTGTTGAAAGTCAAAACAAATGTGGAAGTGTAAAGATTTGAGCAACTTTGACAAGGGCCAATTTGATGAATGGGTCAGAGCAACTCTAAAACTGCAGATCTTGTGGGATGTTTCTGGTCTGCAGTAATCAGGACCTACCAAAAGTGGTCCAAGGAAGGAAAATGGGTGAACTGGGTCATGAGTAACTAAGTGCACATGGGGAGCAAAGGTTGCTTCCTATCCAATAGAAGAGCTACTGTAGCTCGAATTGCTAAAAAAGTTAATGCTGGTTCTGATAGAGGTGTCGGAACACACAGAACATCGCAGTGTGTTGCGTAAGGGACTGTGTAGCTGTAGACCGGTCAACATGCCCATGCTGACCCAAGTCCACAGCCAAAAGCAAATACAATGAGCATCTAAACTGGACCATGGAGCAATGGAAGAAGGTGACCTAGTTTGAGGTGTTGACTTGGCTTCCAAATCATTCGGATCTCAGTCCAATCAAGCATCTGTGGGGTGTACTGGATAAACAAGTCTGATCCATGGAGGACTCACCTTGTAACTTACAGGACTTATAGGATCTGCCACTGACAGATGGTGCCAGTTATCTTCAGAGTTTTAGTAGAGTCCATGCCTTAATAGGTTATGGTGGGTGGTCACATTGTTATGGTTGATCAGTGTATATTTCAGTACTATAAAATTACATGTGACATGTAAATTATGTTTAAAGCCTAGGACATCCCCAGTGATAACCCCAGAGGGTCATACACAAAGGTGCCTGCTGCAAAACAGTATCCAGCACCAGCAGTTTTGGTCCTGGGTTTAAATGTGGGTGATCAGAGCAGTAAAAATACAAAATGATCAAGTTTGCAGCTAGCATACTGTATATCCAGCCAATGACGTGGTTGTAGACTTTGGTTTTCCTCTTCTGCATTAATAAAGTGCATAGAATTCAACACCATCAGAAGCCTGGGTAGAACACAAGTATGCAGTTATATGTACTTTACTGATGAAAATGTTAGGGGAACCTTTCCTCATTAGTGAAAAACAAGTGTACTTATCCTTTACAGGATAACAATAGTTTCAAAACCTATCAATATATGTTTACTATATCCTGTGCTACCAATAAACCTTGCAAATATGACCTCTTACCTCTGCTCTTTTCTTTGCCTATGCTTTGAGAGCTGTCATGGAAGGCATACATCAGTGCAAATATTGCAATGTTTACATTCATCTTGTCTGCATTTAAATGGTGGCTGCAGGCTAAAAGTGAAAAACAAGAAACACTTCTGCTTCACATACATTTCTGCTCAAATATCCTCACTGCGAGAAGTCAAATGATGAATGCTATGGTACACTCAAAGCCTCAGAAGATCACAAACCTGATGAAGCATGCATCCCCTTAGTTAGGGTTCATGTACACGGGGCATTTGGAAAATGATTCTGAATGATGGAAACTGACTGCTGGAAAACGTAGGTTAAAAAACGTCTGTTTAGCTGCGTTGGCATACCGCGTTTATGTGCGTTCGCGTTTAGAAGCATTTGTAAAAGATAACCTCAGGAGACCCTCCCAAATGCCCAGAATGCACTGAAAAATAGTAAATAATTAACTATTTCAGACATTTTGAGAGGAATAGAGAGAACAGAAGCAGAGAGAGCAGTATGTGTGGAGATGACCTGTCTTTTCTGGTTGTATTCACTATGGATCCCATCATGAGCATAATGCGGCACGTTCTACCACATGGAAAACGCTTTGCATGCATTTCTGATGATGAAAAAAGGCTCTGGACAGCATCTGGATATGGAACAGTTAACAAACGCTTCTAAACGCGGTTAACCGCATTTACAAGCATTTGTGAATAAAACAATTGTGATTTCCACAGATTAGATGTGCAGTTCAAAAAAGAAATAATTATTTATGTGTCCTATTACTGAAGGCAGGTACAAGGAGAGGCTGACTGACTTTTTTCTCAGTCCTTGTCTGCAGTTACAGTGCAAATGCAGACAAGCAGAATGTAAACATTTCAATACTTACACTGGCCTGGACCTGTGATGATAGCCCTCAAAGCACAAGGAAAGAAAAAAATGTAAACATACCTGTAGACATATCAAAAGAGCTAATGTGTTATAAAGTCTATCTATTAAGCTATACAAATTGTATGCTGAATACCCCTTGTTGGTGCCGTTATAGAGGGGGATTTAAAGAAGAACTCTAGCATTGCAGAATATCTGGATCACAAAGTGGTGAGAGAACCTTCTATCTTTGTACTGGGGACATGATGATGAGACCTTTGACTGCACATGTTGGATCCTGGCATGCTGGCACCTTCTGCATACTGCTCTCAATAGAATGCTAAGTACATAATCAAATGCATCCCTCCCTGATCCAAGATATTACATTCCTAGAGCTCTTTAAAGTGTTACTAAACCCAGTACCCTGCATTCACTATATCCGCTCTCGCACAGCACACAGAACATGGAAATGCAATTATTTTAGTAAATATAAGTTGCTAAATACATTTTCTTATCAGCAGTATATAACTTCTATCAGTGTCCAGCCGAGCACTGCTTAATCTTGTAGGAGGCGTTTTCGTTCTCCTCTGACTGTCCTATGAGGCTGCATGACCCCTGACCTGCTGTTTGGACAGTGCTGATTGGCCCTGTGCTGATCACATGCAATCTCCCAAAGAAAAAAAAAAACTCTTTAGCAATATGCACTAAACTGAGCATGTGTAGAGTGCGTCCTAGAGCTCTGTACTATCAGCAGATGGATTGGGGACAGTAGAAGAAGGGGAGGATCAGAGAAGGCAGGTCAAACAGTCTATTTTACACATTAACCCCTTAGGTTCCACAATGAGTATAACAAGCATGCTTTACGGCATATACAGACTGATTTTACTGATGTGGATTTAGTAACCCTTTAACTTTGCCATTTTCCCTGTTGTTTCCATTTATCATTTATTCCATATTTTTTAGCAAAGCCTGTATAATTCTTCTACATAAATCTAATGTATTACACACAAAAGACATTCAGTCTACATTACATATGAGCCAGGGGCAAACTGACAACTCATGGGGCCTCCGGGCAATAGGGGATCATGGGGCGCCTGTGTCCTTGCCCAAACTCAAAAAAGCCTATGAAAAAGGTACCAGGGGCATCTCATGGGGCCCCCTACTGACCCCGGGCCCTCGGGCAGTGCCCGAGTTTCCAAATGGTCAGTCCGCCCCTGATATGAGCACAATACTGTGCTTGGAGGAAACGTACAAATTATCAAACAGGCATTGCAAAATCAGAAAAATGTGCTTACAGTTGCTATTGTAGTAACACACATATGATAAATATGAAATTGTACATTTCTTAAAACTCTTAAAAAAAAATAATAAAGATATAGCATGAAAAGTTCCAATCGAAACTTTAGAAATCTCCCCCATAAACTCTGTTCTTACTTTTAAAATATATTTGTGGATATTTTGATTAGATTTTTCGATAAAGGGTTAAATAGCAGTATATAATCGTGTTATTGCTATACTTTGGGACATATCTCAATAGATTATAAATTTAGTAACACATTTCTATTTATATCACATATGTTCTTAAAATTCTGTCTCCGGCTGTAGATATTTATATAGCTGCTCTGAATCTTAGATCATTTTATTTTACAGGTATATATTTACAGGAAAACATCAAAGGCCATCTTTCATCTTCAGAGAGAGATGGTATCTGGGAATTAATATCAGCCCCAAAATGAATGTAATGATTTAGACTAAAGCAATAAAAAGCAGAATTTTATCCAGGAAAAAGATCATTATATAAGATTTAATACAGAGAGACAAAGAGCATACTGTATTTATTTGCAGACTGGTAAAAATAGACAGGAACATGGAATCGATCCATTTATATCACTTCGTCGTCACTCATGTCCCAGATCTGAAAAGAGAAGAGTAATTAAAAAACAGTTTATTACAGGAAGAATTTCTCAACATTTGCACACAAAGCAAATAATCCCAATCCTTCCCCCATCCCCACTGAACACCCTCAAAAGCACTAAATTGGAAAAATTGTTTCAACAGTACTCAACCCAAGACATTTTGGGAGTAAGTTTAAAGAATTACCATATTTTGGCGTAAATATCCTTTAAACTCCCCCACCAGCACCCATAAGTCTAGGTTCACACCTAAGCATTTTGAAGAAACGCACTACATCCCATTTAACATGATTTCCTATGGGACATGTTCACATCTCTGTGTTTTTGGAAAGGGTCAGGGACTTTTTTCAGTTCAAAATGTTGCATTTTGGTTCAGTGGATTTCAGTGGAGACACTGCAGAAATGCATGTAGTGCGTTTTTTATATGTTTTTGATGCGTTTTGATCTGCCCAGCAACAAGTTGGCAAAAAAAAAAGCAAAACGAATCAAACATGCATGTGTAAAAATGCAAAACGCACTGCAGAAATGAATAAAACCCAAACTGCATAGGTGTGAACCTAGCCTAAAAGTCTATACCCATCTGTCTATCCTTCTGCCAGATCCATGATGTGTGGCCAACAGGCACTGCCCTTGTCTCAGTTGATCTCATGAATTCAAAGCAGGGCCCTCCTATCCCTCTAGTATTGAACTGTATTGTTACTGTATTGTCTCCCGTTATATTGTAAAGCGCTGAGCAAACTGTTGGCGCTATATAAATCCTGTATATTAATAATAATTCAAGGAAAAATTATATTCATTAATATAGAGAGGCCATCATGCAACCCAACAATAGATGGCCTTTCCATAGCAATAAATGTGATATTTCTGTGCATATGCAGAAGTAAGAAGCCGGCTGGAAAAAAATATTTTTTTAAACGTTAGTCTTATATTTTTATACAATTACCATGACACACTACACACCAAAAAGCCATAAAAAACACTAATATTTACACTAACTGATATTTGCACTGACACCTACACAGGGATACATTGGATGTTTCCTCCTCGCTTCACAGAGGAGAAACAACATAAGAAAAGGCTACAGAATGAATGATCGCCAATTAGAGGCTATCACAGCTTTCACGTGATCGAGATCAGGTTCCTCCAGGTCCTAATCATTAGTAGACAACCTGGGGCTGACACTGACAGCCTGGCCTCCATGCCAGAGAATGCTTCCAGCACGAAGGAACACATATATGCAGCACCCAGGATTAAAGGCCACTTCCTAAATGCCACATTTATGTGTTACACGCCCATAAAGGGGTTAATAATGTTATGCACACGTAAGCAGGCCATACACTGTACAAACGTCAGCCGGTTTCTGAGGAACCCATGAAAATCGCTCAGTGGGCAGTCGCCTCCTGGCTGACATCACTCATTTTAAAAATAAGAGGAGCTGGGTGGATAATTGTTGGGTGAAAATCAGCTCCATCCAATCAGATCCAGCTGCTGTTTGGGTATTTTGACTGCTGGGAGGGCTGGCTGTCAGAATATAATAGGCACGGCCGGAGATTCATTTATCCTCACTGTACAGCATAGATGAAGCAATCTGTTTGTTTCTTTCTGCAGGCTGAACAAAATGAACACTACTAAGGTATGACCATCTTTAGGGGCAGGAACCCCGGGGAGCACTATGAGCACTATGAGCATCACGTCAGGTAGTTGACAGGGCAGCAACTGTCAGACTCTCAATTCTGACTCTCAGCTGAAAATATGACAAGTAATATGAAATAAAGGTGTGTTCACACGTGTTGATTATGAAGAATGACGCAATGCTTATCTAAGTGCTTATAGCATACATCTCAAGTCTTTACGATGTGTTTTCATTGTGTTTATGAAGCACTGAAAACACTACAAGAATGCTTGATAAATGCAAATAAAAGTGTTGCTTTTCTAGTGGGAAGTGCTTATAGGGGAAGTGATGTAGAGGAAATGATCTGCTTTGAGGCGTGCTTAGGTTGTGGTGTGGAAGCAGACATTTTTGTGAATTCTCTACAACACAGGTGTCAAACACAAGTCCCGAGGGCCAAGTCCAGACCTCCAGGCCCTTTCATGTGGCCCTCAGACCTTTCCTGCAGCTGTGGCACCCCTCTTGTCTCAGCAGTCGGCAGAAGAGAGGAGGACAGAATTCCTCAATCAAATCCTGTGCTTCTCCATGCACCCGCAAGAGGCTTATCTCTGCAATTCCCCACCCCTGGTCACAGCAGTTGGCAGCAAAGAGGATCACAAAACTCCTCCTACAGATCCTGCACCTCTCAGTGAAGCTGCAGCATTTAGCAGACTCCAGCAGCTGACTGCAGCCCTTCTCTGGTCCTCCTCCAGACCCTGCACTTTCTGAATCCCAGCTCTGCCTCCAGCTTCTTCTTAGCAGCAGCAGGTAAGGTGGATGTCCTGTGATGTAAGGCAAGGTGGGGTGCTCTGGATATCTAGTCCTACAGATACAACCAGCCCTTTGAAGGCAAACATAATGCTGATGGGGCCCACCATGAAATTGAGTTTGACACCCCTGCTCTACAAGATGGATTCATATACTTTGATCTCTGACACTTGGCTTGATGCAGCTCAACTTTGCTGAAACAATAAGCTTTGTTGCCACTGACAATAATTCTCAATGCCTCTGCTCCTGCCTGGCACTGTCAGTATTGCTGGTTGGTTGATGCTTTTGCCCACACACAGAAGCAAATGGTGTTACCACACAGCTGCTCTGTACACCCAGGAAGTGGCTAGAGCTGCTCTGTACACTCAGGAAGTGGCTAGAGCTGTTCTGTACACTCAGGAAGTGGCTAGAGCTGTTCTGTACACCCTGGAAGTGGCTAGAGCTGCTCTGTACACTCAGGAAGTGGCTAGAGCTGTTCTGTACACTCAGGAAGTGGCTAGAGCTGTTCTGTACACCCTGGAAGTGGCTAGAGCTGCTCTGTACACTCAGGAAGTGGCTAGAGCTGTTCTGTACACCCTGGAAGTGGCTAGAGCTGCTCTGTACACTCAGGAAGTGGCTAGAGCTGTTCTTTACACCCAGGAAGTGGCTAGAGCTGTTCTGTACACCCAGGAAGTGGCTAGAGCTGCTTTGTACACCCAGGAAGTGGCTAGAGCTGCTCTGTACTAGTTCTTTATTATTTCCCAGTGCATTCTGGGATACAGGAACTTCCACTGCCTCTCCCCCAGCACTTAGCGATAAATGCTTCACGAACACACCATAAATGCTATAGATGTTAAAGTGCAGTTACAGAGCATCACCATTAAAATCGATGGAGGAAGCTGACAAGTGTCGATGTCTCATGAAGGCGACATGCTACTCATTTTTAACACAACACTTCGGCTCTTGTGTGAACAGCACTGTGTGTTGCCATTATAATATTCATGGCAGGTGCTGAAGCAAGGTTACAAGGCTTTATAAATGCTGAATAAATGCCGCATATATGCATGGGGGTTAGTTACTAAACCTGCAGAGTGCAGAATCTGGTGCAGCTCTGCAGAGAAACCAATCATCTTCCATGTCTTATTGTCAAAGCTTAATTGAACAAGCTGAAGTTAGAAGCCAATTGGCTACTATGCACAGCTGCACCAGATTCTGAGTGTTCTAGTTTTAATAAATAGACCACGTTATTGACGCACGTATGAACAAGCCCTAAGAGGTTAAAAAATGTCCTTGTTAACTGCTTTCCCACCAGCCTATAGCAGGAATACTGCTACAGGGCAGCAGGGCTGCGCAAAATCACATATATATATATACACTGTATTTTCCGGCGTATAAGACGACTTTTTAACCCATGGAAATCTTCTGAAAAGTTGGGGGTCGTCTTATACGCCGGGTGTCGTGCTGAAACTTACCGTACCGGGACTTCCGAGCTGGAGTAGCGGCAAGATGAGTATGCCCATGAAGATGTGTATCCCTGACTCTTCTGCGCATGTCACGGTTTTCGTCAGCAAGGTCGGATGCAGCAGTTGAGTACTCGATTGATCGTGACTGAAACTGTGACATGCGCAGAAGTGTCAGGGATACACATCTTCATGTGCATAATCATCTTGCCGCTACACCCGAGTAGCGGCTGCGACGGGAGTGCTGCGCGGGAGAGCCATGTGTGCCCAGGTGGATCACTGGAAGAATGCGAAGATTACCAGTATTTATGAATTCTCTGCTACAGACATTGATGGCAATGTAGTTTCCCTGGAGAAATGCAGGGGCTATGTCTGTATCATTGTTAATGTAGCATCTAAATGAGGAAAAATACCTGTAAACTACACTCAGCTTGTAGAAATTCACGCCAAATATGCTGAGAAAGGTTTACGTATCCTCGGATTTCCCTGCAATCAGTTTGGAAAGCAGGAACCTGGGGATGAAGCTCAAATTAAAGGCTTCATACAATGTAAAATTTGAATTGCCTTAGCTGTTGATTGAATGCTGACTCATAATTATATGGTATACACTAAAAAAAAACAAAACTGTATGATGGGGTAGTCAGTATATTTTGGCATATACCTGTGTACTGCTCGGATCGTCTTGGAGACAGGGAGGGCTGGAAGAGGGGTAGTCTTATACGGTGAGTATAGCCCAAACCCTATATTTTGACAGGAAAAGTAGGGGGTTGTCTTATACGCCCAGTCGTCTTATACGCCGGAAAATACGGTATATATATATATATGTGATTTTGCAACCCTGGGTAGGGGGCATGTGTGTTCCCTACACGCGCCGCCATTGGCGGCCTCAGCTGCCAATCACCGGGTCTCGGCCAGGGATTCCTCACCAGCACCCGGCGATTACCGAGTATCACTGACGGGAAAGGTCAGTATGTAAACAATAGAGATCTCTCCCTTGTCAGCTCCAGCACATTGCTTTGTATTGCTATGCATAGCAGAGCAATACAAAGCAGCATGCTTACACAGTGAAAGACACACATAGCACACAGTAAAACAGCACACAGCAAAACAGCACACAGCAACACAAACCCTTTGATTGCCCCAGATGTTAACCCCTTCCTGTCCAGTGCCATTAGTACAGTGTCAATGCTTTTTATTAGCACTGATCACTGTATTCGTGTCACTGGGGATGTCAGTGACAGTTCCCCCCCAGTGGCAGAATGCCCGCTGCAGTCCCGCTATAAGTCGCTGATCATTGCCATTACTAGTATGAAAAAAAAATCCTAGTATATATACCGCCATTTGTAAAAGCTATATTATTATTATACAGGATTTATATAGCGCCAACGCTATACCTTTCCAATTCATTTACACTTATTGGGATTTTTTTTTTTTAGCAAAGATATGCAGCAGAATACATTTTGGCCTAAATTTACGATGAAATTTGATTTTATACATTTTTTTTACTGGACATGCTTAATAGCAAAAAGTCCAAAATATTGTTTTTTTTCTCAAAATTGTTGGTCTTTTGTTTTTTTTAGCGCAAAAAATAAAAAACTCACAGGCGATCAAATACCACCGAAGCAAAGCTCTATTTGTGGGAAAAAAGGACATACATTTCATTTGGGTGCAGTGTTGCATGACAGTGCAATTGTCAAAGTAACGCAGCACCGTATCACGAAAAATGCCCTGGTCAGGAAGGGGGGTAAATCCTCTGGAGGGCAAGTGGTTAAGCCTGCATATTTATAATTGAAGTTGGCATATTGCATGCACTTAATTGTGACTATTAAATGTTCTCTTAAACATTTTTATGTTTGTGAAAATATTGGATAAGAGACTAGTTTCTTTGTTTTAAAGCTGTAATGATCTCGTCAGCAAAATGTTATGATATTTAGGTGTGTCAACTTCCCAACTTCCTAGAAAACCAGCTGTGATTGCACACATATTAGTAAGATTAGTCTGAAAGGTTCTTATCATTGAGACTTTCCTGGTTCAGAAGTCAGCCAAGAGGAAGACAACACCTACAGTAGCTGAATGATATTATATAGTAAGACAAACTATACAAAACACTGGCAGACTGTTGATGTGCTGGAGCAATGCACAATGACTGATAACTGGATGGTTGGATCCAGTACAAAAATACATGAAAGGCAACTGCCTTTTTTTCTCAGACTTACTTAAAGTGTATCAAAAGCCAAAAATGTTTTATTTTATATTTTGGAAAGACTAGGGGAAGGTTAAAGCTGCTGTCCGTTTTTTTTTTTTTGCCAGCTGCATCTCATTGGGGAGCTTTCCCATCACTTCCGGTCCTATAGATTCAACAGGAATGTAAGGGAAATCCACACGTACCCCTGGTTAACATATATGCGGCCTTACGGGCCACATTTTGCGTGGCCATGAGAGCCCATTCATTTGAATGGACTCCCGTGCCCCATGACATGCAGGGAAAAAGTCCCTGCGCTTCTTCTGAAAACGCAGCCCACACGGGAGCCTCGGTTCCCAGTGCGGTTGCGTTTTCCAGTTCTAATGGCATGCCGCCCGCAGGTCCGCATTCCTCTGTGCGGGTGGTGCTCCTGCATGGATTTTCATGCGGATCTGCAGCTGCACCACCCGCACATATGAGAACCAAGGATTGGAAAGTGTCCCCATTGGAATATTTCCCCTCTGTTCCTGTTCTGGTGGCAATTTAGAATTTTGGATTTATCCTCATTTTAATTTCTGGAGACTATACTATAGACCACTATACTCTTTTCTTTGCCAATATTTACAGACACATCTATCAAATAGGATATATTTAGAAAACAAAAAAACGTACAAATCAGTGAACAAAAGGCCTGTTGTAGTTTGCGCCTTTGTTGGGTGCCGATATCACACAAATATACAGCCTCACAGAACTGTTTTCCCGTGGGGCCGTATATTTGCATATCTGTCTGTGTGCTGGGAGCACGCTGCACGGCACCCTCCCAGCACAAGGATCGGGGTGTCACTGAGAGCCCTGTACTAATGATTGGAACCAGCAACTCCCAATTCCAGGTCACCTGACCGCTGTGATAGCCTATTGATTGGCTATCACAGTGATCAGACAATGTGAAGCCCGCCCATGTGTTCTCTTTCTCTCTGAATGGAGGAGATACATTCCATCTCTCTCTCCTTGCAGAGAGAAAAAAAACAACTGTGTTAAAAAAAAAAAAAATACATATTAAAAAATAAAATAAAGAAAAAATACCTAGATCAAGGTTTGATCTAGGTCGATGGCAGGGTTAGTGTTTTGGTCGAGGTCACGACTTTTTTAAAATTAGTATCAGTGCCAGTGTTTTAGGTAAGAAAAAAAAAAGCATAATGCTCACTATTATTTCTGGGCTGTACTATGAGTGCAAACAACAAATAACATACACCTGTGGTATTGTTGCAATCAACAGGAGCTGCAAAAATGTATTTTGGGTTGTTCTTTGGTGGTAGGTTATGGTAGTAACAAGAACCACACAGCTAAATTTTAAAAAAAGATTTTTTTATATTTCGGGCCAGATTTCCTTTGATAAAAATAATAATAATAAAAAAAACAAACTCAGGAGATATCCATTACCATTTACCACCAAATGAAAGCCTGATTTGTCCTGAAAAAAACAAGGTCTAATCCACCTGGATACACAAAATAGTTGTGATGATATGTACAGTTTTACTAACACATGTCAAAATTTTACTTAGACATTGAGATTTGTTCTACCCTTAGGCGTGAAGGGGTAAAAGACACCTCTGCCCTTCTCTTGACAGCCATTTATCATTACATGAGAAGTCCGCACACATCAGTGGCTGGGGGGAGGTGCTGGAGATGGGGATAACTGGCTTAACTGTTGACTTATGACACAAGTCATTAACACTGTTTAGACGTCATATGTAAAGCGATTCTAAAAGGTAAATTTTTTTTTTGTGTGTAAAATAACAAACATGTCTGGATCCTCCTCTTCTCGGGTCCCCCGTGGCTCTCCTGGCTCCTCCTGTCTGTTGGGTTTCCCCACAGCAAGCAGCTTGCTAAGGGGGCACCAGCTGCTCTGTGTGTCCATTCACACACAGAGCCATGGCTTGGCCACACCCTCCCTCTCTACTCATTGGACTGGCTGTGATTGACAACAGCGGGAGCCTATGGCTCCAGCTTGCTGTCTCAGCCAGCTGAGGCTGTCATTCACATCGATGGATTGCGATGAGGCTCAGGTAAGTATTGATGGGAGTGGGGGAGCTGCTGCACACAGAAGGTTTTTTACCTTCATGCAGAGATTAGCTCTAAACTCAATACCAGCTTGAATATGTTAGCTCAAAATCGTTAAAATGCATGGATAATGCACAACCAAGGCCATTTATTCTTTAATCATAAATGGGGACAACTAAGTGGTTAGCACTCCCACCTTACAGCACTAGCATCTTCGGTTCGAATCCCAACTCCGGCACTTCCTGCCTGGCGATGTTCTCTCTGTGGCTGTGTGGGTCTCCTCTGGGTACTTTGGTTTCCTCCCACACTTCAAAGACATGCTGGTAGGGTAATTGGCTCCTGTCTAAATTGGCCCTAGTATGTATATGTAACATAGGGACCTTAGATTGTAAGCTTCTTTAAGGCAGGGACTGGTGTGAATGTACAATATATGTAAAACACTGTGCACATTTTCAGCCATATAAGCCCCTTATCCCCATCTCCGATTGATCGTATGTACCTGTAATAAATAAATAAACATATGGTCCTAGTACTTAGTCAAAAATATAGGGGTATCATGAGGAGTGATTAGAGCTTTTTTTTTGTTTTTTTTAAAGTAAAAAGTCAGAACCTGCTTTTGAGATTCTCAGCTTAGGCTGGCAATACATTATACAATTTTCTTGAGATTTGTGGTTTAGATTTACCAAAAACCATATAATAGGAGGTCAAATCTAAACAACACTTTCAATTGTATCCAATTAGGCAGGTTCTTGCACTACATAGTTGAAGCGAGCCCGTCTTACATAACTCAGTCATGAAGAAGTGGCTCAGCCTATAGGTCATTGGCATTTGCAAGTTAAGAGTCATCCAGCACTGCTACACAATATGAGATATTCTAAAGTGTAAAGGGCCCATTCAGATTGCTTGATGTTTTGCATTAATATTAATTTTATTTTTGACTATCCACTCAATGCATGTCCTAAAACGTCTATGCATTGTGATATGCATCTAGCTCAGGGGCGGACTGACCATTCGAGCACTCGGGCAGTGCCTGAGGTCAGTAGGGGGCCCCATAAAATGACCCCGGTACCTTTTTTATAAGCTTTTTTGAGTGTGGGCAAGGACACAGGGGCCCCATGATCCCCTATTGCTCGGGGGCCCCATGAGTTGTCAGTCCGTCCCTGATCTAGCTGTGCTTTACTAGAATATATATTGTGAATGGGACCATTTACTAGCAGCAGTGCAGATTTATAGTAAGTGTGTAAAAGATAACATTGTAACTGCTCAGTTTCTATTGCAAAACACTAGGGAAGGTATGACATTTAGCTTGAGTGATGATTTCGGCCTCATGCACACTGGATGGTCTGACTATCTCTCCTAGACACCTTTCCTCCTGGCAGCAACGTTTTACACTTAGGTGCGTAATGTAATGCGTTTAGGCGCATCAAGCGTTTGGGTGTTAATTCACTTCATTAGCCAGAATAATGATTTATTCTGGCCATTGAAATCAACGCTCAAGCGCTAAATGTGCCTAGTGTTAACGCGCATTTAGATACGTCTATACAAAAATAAAGTGTTTTTTTTTCCCTGTCAAAACGTCACTGCTCCTGAACGTGTTGGCAGTGTTTTTTTCTGTCTCAACTCCTCCTGTGTGTATGAACCCATAGACTAACGTGCAGGGGTGTTTAGAAGAAGAAGAAGAAAAAACACCAGATGCCCCTAAGAGCAGCGTTAAAAATGTCCAGTGTGCATAAGGCCTTCAGAAAAACAATCAGCTATAGCAACTGATGACAGGAAAACTTGTACCTTAAGCTGGCTATAGACTGTTTGAATCATGGCCAGTTCTATCTTGGGTACAACCAACCTGCTGGATTTTACATGTGATTATTGGTGGTAGTTGTTATAGCTGCTAGCAATGATCACTAAGTTCTCCCAGCGGGGAAGGCTTCCCCTGCCGTGAGAACACAATAGCTCGGGGTAAAGTTCCAGTACCAAAAGCGGCAACCCTGAGCTACACTCGGGCTTACCATGCGGCGCTGCTCCGGGATCTGTTCTTCACTTACCTTGTCCTGCGCTCCTGCGATGTCCCTCCTGCAGTGTCCCCTGTAATGTCCTCCGACCGATGCCGGCATCTGTCATCTGGGTTCCATCCTCTGCCAGGTCGGGACATACGGGGATGGAACGGCGGAAAATTTGAAAATGACAAAAAGTGACATTAACTAAATACACTAAATAACATAGTAAAACATTACTGTATCAAAGCATTTCACATACATTTTGTCCCGAGTGCTTTGTCCTGTGCCCTGCCTGCATTTTTACTGTTCTTTCTGCCTGGAAACTGAGAAACGTCCATGGCGTCCAAAAAGTGTCCCTTTAGGTCAAAAGCGATTTTAGACCAGCTAGAGAACAGTGATAGTAAATCAGAACCACTTGCAGAATTGAGTGATAATGATTCGTGGGAAAATTTGTCATCAGACACTGAAAACGATTTTGCGACTTTGCTCAGTGATGTGCGAACTTGGCGCTATATTTCAAATTTCAGTGTTTTTGGTTTGATTATATTATTGAATTAAATGTATTATTATTATATTATTATTTTATATGATTAATTATTAAATTATAATTTATGATTTCGTGTTTCAAAGTCGCAAAATGGTTTTCAGTGCCTGATGAAGAATTTCCCCACCAATCATTATCACTCAATTCTGCAAGTTGTTCTGATTTACTATCGCTGTTCTCTAACTGGTCTAAAACCTCTTTTGACCTAAAGGGACGCTTTTTGGATGCCATGGACATTTCTCAGTTTCCAGGCAGAAAGAACAGTAAACATGCAGGCAGGGCGCAGGACAAAGCACTCGGGACAAAATGTATGTGAAATGGTTTGATACAGTAATGTTATACTATGTGATTTTAGTGAATGTCACTTTTTGTTATTTTCAAATTTCCCGACGTCGCAGGGGATGGAACCCAGAAGACAGATGCCGGCATCCACCAGAGGACATTACAGGGGACACTGCAGGAGGGACATCGCGGGAGTACAGGACAAGGTAAGAGAAGAACAGATCCCGGAGCAGCGCCGCATGGTAAGCCCGAGTGTAGCTCGGGGTTACCGCTTTTGGTACTGAAACTGAAAAAGCTACACTTGGGAATACCGCCAGGGAGGTTATGTGGAAACCCTTATCTATAAATGATCAAGAAGGGTTGGATAAACCTCGGAGGTAAAACAGAGACTCCAATCATAAAATAAAAGTAATAGGAGCTGCTTCAAAATATAATTCATTCCTCTGCCTTCAAAAAACCTGCTAGATCCCTTTCCTGGTCTGCATGTAAAGTAAAAGCTCTAGTGTTTTCCACTTCATGTTTCTTTTGTTAAAATGAATTTCGGCATCCGGCAACAGTCAACAGTGAAAAGAACAAAACACCTACAACTTCTGTTTGCTTTCCCAATTATGAATAGGGAAGGATAGATTGTCCTGTAATTGGTTCCATGACACTTGGCCAAAGAAAACACAAGAAAATGTCAAGTCCGTGTATTGGCTCAGAAGCTAGAAAAACACCTATTGTTTCGCTGATGACAATTCCAAGATACATGAAAAGGTGAATGAAACTCCCATTTTATCATATTAAGCTGGAAACGAAAACAGTGCTCCTGTATGGCAGACTATTGGAGGGACAAGCAGTATAATACTCGAATAAACCACTGACATACCCCTAATGTTTGTTTCACAAGTGCAAACATATTTTACAAAAGTTTACAAAGTACTTTTTTTTTACTATGCCCATCAGTTACAACAGGCATGTCAGACTAAAGTGAAACAGTTGACTAAATTAAAGTGTGTGTCAGTACAAAAACATATGCCATACATCTCTGCAATACATGCTCATTTGTCCATGTTTTATCACTTTAATAACGTTGCAAGAACAGGAAAATCTCATTTGATCCTGCCAGAAATCCAACTTCCTGTGCACACTGCATTGTTTTTAGGGTGAGTTCACACTGCTCTAGCAGTAGGGGGCAGTGTGATGTATGATTCAGTGCATCACATGGCTCACTTTTTTTTGTACAAACGTTATGTGAAGTTGTCGGGAATGGACTCCCCAATGGTGGTGGGACTCACCTGCCTTGTGGGCTGCAGTACCAAGGCTGGCCAGCGGGTGCTCTCAGCAGCCAGAATCTTACTCCTGCAGTCAGGCCATCACCTGAGGCTGATTGCAGAAGGTGTATTTAAGCAGGACCAGGCCTGTGATCAGTGCCTTGGTGTATGTTTCCCATGAGCCCCTGTACCTGCATCTTGTCTGCTTCATGCCTGATCCTGCTTTGATCCTGACTCTGACCGAACTCTGCCTGTTCTGACCTCGGCTATTCCTGACCACTCTTCCGCTCACTCCTGGTACCGTTTGCCCGTTAACTACCGACCCGGCCCGCCTGACTACGTTGTGCTCCATATATATATATATATATATTGTGACAGTATGAACGGCAAAGTGATGGATGGACGATATGTGTCACCTCGCATGAGGTCATACTGTGAGGTGTAAGGTGGAGTCCACTCCGGGTTTTCGGGGTCACAATGGCAGAGGTGGTTCCGGACCAGAGTTTGGGCTCCACTAATGACCACCAACAGGTGATACAAAAAGGGCAGGGCTGGAGCAAGGAGTTGCTCGTGGCCTGGGACTCAGAGAGCTATTCTGAGAGAGCTGTGTGTGCACTATACCTACAAGAAAAGGTTTGCGTTTGTTTTGGGTGACAGGGAGAAGCCCTTCACCTTTGAGAGAGGAAAGTTTCATGTTTAGTTAGTGCCTGGATGGCAAGGGTTTATTTTACTGTTTTGTTTGTTTTGACATTTTTGCAAACCTGTAAATAAAGCTGACAACCAGTCAGATTTTTAAGAAAGCCTGCTGTGCGGTCTACCTTTTTCCCAGGGAAGGTGATCCCCCACCTGAGCTAACCCCACATATGGTGGATTTGGCGGGCAACTTCCTGAGCAAGTGGGAAGATGGAGGAAATAATAAGAGCCTTGCTGCAGGCCAATGCAGCACAATGGGAGACAAATCGCCAGTTTGCGGAGGCCCAAGAAGCAGACCGAGAGCTCCTTAAGCAGGTGGCCCAACACCTATTAGAATTAAAGAAGGAATCTGCAGATCCGCTGCCAGGGGAGCAGAAAATGGCGTGGGCCAGCTATGTTTTGCAGAAGATGACACCTGCGGATGATGTGGAGGCCTACCTCACAACTTTTGAAAGGGTTGCTGTTCGGGAAGGATGGAAAAAGGAGCAATGGGCAGGACTGCTTGCACCATTTTTGACAGGTGAATCCCAAAACGCCTATTATGACCTGGAACCAGGGGATGCCCAGGACTATGAAAAACTGAAGGCTGAGGTCCTTGCATGCCTGGGTGTCACCATTGCAGTCCGGGCTCAGCGGGTGCATCAGTGGCATTACAGGGCTGACAAACCACCCAGGTCTCAGATGTTCGATTTGATACATCTCTCCAAAAAATGGCTCCAGCCAGAGGTATTGTCAGGCCCTCAGATTGTGGAGCGTGTGGTCATGGACCAGTATTTACATGCACTCCCTGCCACTTTGAGGAAGTGGGTCGGCCGGGGAGACCCTAAATCTGCAAACGAGCTGGTGGACCTGGTGGAGAGATATGCAGCCGCTGAGGACTTTTTTCATTCACCTGGGCCGTACCCCAATGTCACTAGGGGTGGAAAACTATCCGGAAGATCAGGTAAGACTGTTCCATGGGCGAAAGGCTCAGAAAAAAACGATAAGACTATTGTGTCAGATAATGAGACTGTAGGCTTAGGACCTAGAGACTGGCCAAATAGGTCAGGAAGGTCCCCAAAGCCGGTTAGAGGTTTAGGTACTGAACATATCAAATGTTATCGGTGTCATGCGTTAGGTCATATTGCTGCAAACTGTCCTTTAAATGATGAACCGATGCAATGTGAAAATGCTTATGTAGGAAAACGCATGTCTCTTTTTGCACAGGTGGTATGTACTGCAGCATGTCAGAAACGCATGGAAAAACAAATGTGTGTGATTGCCATTGATGAAAAGCCAGTAACTGCTCTGCTAGATTCGGGTAGTGTTGTGACCTTAGTTAAAAGTGATTTGGTAAACCCTGCCAGCCTACACCCTAGCATGATTGGGGTTATTTGTATTCATGGTGATACACGTAATTACCAGACTGCTCTGGTGGAGATTGATACTCCCTGGGGCCCTGTGACCCATTCTGTGGGGGTGGTGCCCTCTCTGCTTCATGAAGCCATATTGGGGAGAGATTTTCCCCATTTCTGGAAGTTATGGGATAAGGAGGGGTGTCAGGAGGACCGAGCTCCCCCTGCTGGGGAAACACTGAAAACTCCTGAACTCACTCCTGACCCCTTTGACGGCAAGGTGGAAGGGGAAACTGTTGGTGTGTCCAAGGAAGGTTTAGACCTTTTCCCTTTCTCTGTAATGGCTGGGGAGCAGGAGGAGTTGGATCCAACCCCAGACATTGAGGATACGGAAAAAGAAGTTATCTCGGGTTCTAGTGGGAGTGGACAGAATGTCGTACCTGACCTGGAGGTCAGAAAGGAGGATTTCTGTACAGAACAGCTGAAAGATTCCACTCTTAATAGAGCCAGAGAAAATATTAAAATGGTTGATGGGGAACCAGTTGAAAATGATAAAGGGGTGTCTTTTCCCTACATGGCGCTTAACAATAACTTGCTGTATCAAGTGGTAAAGCAAGGGGAGGAGGTGGTAGAACAGTTAGTGGTCCCCAAACCCTTTCGCCGGATGGTACTAGATTTAGCCCATGGGCATATAATGGGTGGACGCCTGGGTGTTGAGAAAACAAAGGAGAGAATAACCCAGAGATTCTTTTGGCCAGGCTTACATGGAGACGTCAAAGCGCATTGTGAGTCATGCCCGGAATGTCAATATTCTGCACCCTCACCCCATTTTCGCAGTCCGCTATTACCTCTACCCATAATTGAAGTACCGTTTGAAAGAGTGGGCATGGACCTAGTGGGTCCAGTAGTAAAGTCTGCCAGGGGCCATCAGCACATACTGGTTATACTTGACTATGCTACCCGGTATCCTGAAGCCATCCCCTTGCGTAATACCTCCGCTAAAAATATCGCCAAAGAGCTTGTCCGGGTGTTTAGTCGTGTAGGTATTCCAAAGGAGATATTAACGGATCAGGGCACGCCATTTATGTCTAGAGTTATGAAAGAACTATGCAAATTGTTCAAAATCTCCCATCTCCGTACCTCGGTCTACCACCCCCAAACCGATGGGCTTGTGGAAAGGTTTAACAAGACCCTTAAGAATATGTTAAAAAAGGTGGTGGACAAAGATGGGAGAAATTGGGATTTTTTGCTACCATATCTCATGTTTGCTATACGAGAAGTACCTCAGGCATCTACAGGATATTCACCTTTTGAATTACTGTATGGTAGACATCCCAGGGGATTGCTAGATGTTGCAAAAGAAACCTGGGAGACAGAGTCCACGCCCTATAGAAGTGTCATCGAGCATATCTCACAGATGCAGGATAGAATCGCAGCTGTCATGCCACTTGTTCGGGAACACATGGAGCAAGCCCAGGAGGTCCAGAGAAGGGTTTATAACCGGGGTGCCAGGATCCGTACCTTCAACCCTGGGGATAGAGTGCTGGTTCTAGTCCCTACCGTGGAAAGTAAATTCCTTGCAAAGTGGCAGGGTCCCTTTGAAATTAGGGAGAAAGTGGGGGAAGTAAATTATAAAGTTTACCAGCCCGGAAAAAGGAAACCCGAACAAATCTATCATGTTAATCTCTTAAAACCTTGGAAAGACAGGGAAAGTTTGTTGGCAGTACCAAGCCCCCAAAAGGACGTGGTTCCCGTGGCCCCTCAGGTACCTATAATGGAAACCTTGGCAGTAGCCCAACAAAATGATGTTAAGGAGTTTGTGAGGAAAAATGGAGATTTCTTCTCTCACCTACCTGGACTGACGACGGTCATACAGCATGACATAGTTACCCAGCCCAGGGTCCGCGTAAATGTCAAGCCCTATAGAATACCCGAGGCCAGGCGGGAAGCGGTGGCAAAGGAAATAAAGGACATGTTAGAGTTGGGAGTGATTGAGGAATCTCACAGTGAGTGGTCGAGTCCCATAGTGTTGGTCCCAAAACCAGATGGAACAATTTGTTTCTGTAATGATTTCAGGAAACTGAACAGTGTGTCTAAGTTTGATGCGTACCCGATGCCTCGGGTGGATGAGCTCATTGACAGGTTGGGAACGGCTCGGTACATAACCACCTTAGATTTAACCAAAGGCTATTGGCAGATTCCTTTAACGGAAGCTGCAAAAGAAAAGACGGCATTCTCTACCCCCGAGGGGTCCTTTCAGTATAAGCGGATGCCGTTTGGTTTACATGGTGCTCCGGCATCATTCCAACGAATGATGGACAAAACGCTTAGACCACATCGCCAATATGCAGCTGCCTATTTGGACGATGTCATCATCCACAGTCCAGACTGGGAGTCTCATTTGTCCTGCTTGCAAGCGGTAGTAGATTCACTGAGGGAAGCAGGTCTTACCGCCAACCCCAAAAAGTGTGCCATAGGCTTGGAGGAGGCCAAATATCTTGGCTACATTATTGGTCGAGGTCTCATTAGGCCTCAGATAATAAAATCGAGGCAATTCAAAAGTGGCCCCAACCTGTAAATAAAAAGCAAGTCCGGGCATTTCTTGGAATCACGGGATACTACAGGCGGTTTATTCCCAATTTTGCCACCATTGCAGCCCCACTGACAGATCTGACAAAAGGTAGGGGGCCGGTCATGGTCAAGTGGAATCCCGAAGCGGAGACCGCATTTCAAAGGCTGAAACAAGCTCTCTGTGCTCAACCTGTGCTTGTGACCCCAGATTTCACAACAGAGTTTGTGGTACAGACTGATGCCTCTGATGCGGGACTAGGTGCTGTCCTGTCCCAAATCAGAGAAGGGGAGGAGCACCCTGTGGTCTACCTAAGTAGAAAGCTCAACAAACATGAGAGAAACTATGCCATTGTGGAGAAGGAATGTTTGGCCATCAAATGGGCCTTGGAGGCCCTGAAATATTACCTGTTAGGAAGAACATTCAAGTTGGTTACTGATCATGCCCCGCTCAAATGGATGTGTGATAATAAGAAGAAAAACAGTCGAGTGACAAGGTGGTTTCTCGCGCTGCAAGTGTTCAAATTCACAGTGGAGCACAGAGCGG
This sequence comes from Staurois parvus, assembly GCF_062004578.1. Taxonomy (NCBI): domain Eukaryota; kingdom Metazoa; phylum Chordata; class Amphibia; order Anura; family Ranidae; genus Staurois; species Staurois parvus. Next base: position 5,376,795 of record NW_028318005.1, read on the forward strand.
GGAAACTGCAAAGTAATGTAGATACCCTCTCCCGGGTCCATTGCCTGGTTGGGACAGTTGCTCAGCCGCAGGGGCTCGAGCAGAGGGGGGGGGGATATGTGACAGGATGAACGGCAAAGTGATGGATGGACGATATGTGTCCCCTCGCATGAGGTCATACTGTGAGGTGTAAGGTGGAGTCCACTCCGGGTTTTCGGGGTCACAATGGCAGAGGTGGTTCCGGACCAGAGTTTGGGCTCCACTAATGACCACCAACAGGTGATACAAAAAGGGCAGGGCTGGAGCAAGGAGTTGCTCGTGGCCTGGGACTCAGAGAGCTATTCTGAGAGAGCTGTGTGTGTACTATACCTACAAGAAAAGGTTTGCGTTTGTTTTGGGTGACATGGAGAAGCCCTTCACCTCTGAGAGAGGAAAGTTTCATGTTTAGTTAGTGCCTGGATGGCAAGGGTTTATTTTACTGTTTTGTTTGTTTTGACATTTTTGCAAACCTGTAAATAAAGCTGACAACCAGTCAGATTTTTAAGAAAGCCTGCTGTGCGGTCTACCTTTTTCCCAGGGAAGGTGATCCCCCACCTGAGCTAACCCCACAATATATATATATATATATATATATATCTATCTCAATCAGTTTAGGTTTGGGTTTGTTTCACCTTGTTGTATGTATTTGTGTTAGTCTTGGGTTTGGTTTGTTGCACTGCGTTTATGTTTGTGTTGTCCTTAATAAATTATCTTGTTTACACGCTATACCTGAAGTCTGTGTTTCCCTGTGTCGGTCCACACACCTCTGGTCATTCCCAGAGCCCTGACAGAAGTGTACAAGCCGTACACCTCATTCATGCACTGTGCTGCCATACATTGCAATGCGATTCGGCACAGCGCTTTGCAATAAAATTCAGCATATTTAAAGATGTCTAGACTGGCAGTTGGCTAATCCTCTCAGCAAGCCTCTAAGTCTGAGCCATCCGATCCCATGCCCTGCACAGCTCAGTGCTCCAGTGAGCGCTGGAGGGGCAGAACAAAAAGCAAATAATGGAGAGCCACCGGCTCACTGAAGACCAAGAACTGAGTGATTGATGGAATTTCATTGCTCAGTTCTCAGTCTTAGAGGCGGCAGGGGACAGATACAGCATTGGACTGATGCTGCACCCACCTAGGTGAGTAAAGGGTCTTTTAGCCCCTTGACGCCGATGTAACAAAAATATGCAGCCTCACCAGGGGCAGACTAACAACTCATGGGGCCCCCAGGCAATAGGGGATCATGAGGCCCCTGTGTCCTTACCCAAACCCAAAAAAGCCTACGAAAAAGACAATGAAAGGTACCAGGGGCATCTAATGGGGCCCCCTAGTGAGCCCAGGCCCTCAGGAAGTGCCCGAGTGCTCAAATGGTCAGTCCGCCCCTGGGCCTCACAGAACTGGGCTTTTTTCCATGGGACCGAATATTTGTGTACCCTTTGATTGGCTATCACAGTGATCAGTCACTGTACAGCCTGGCCCCCCTTGTTTTTTTTTTCTCTCTCTATGAATGGATCTAACTCCTGGCATAGAGGGAAAAAATGCTTTTATTTAAAAAAAAAAAACAAAAAACCTAGATCGAGGTTTGAGCTAGTTCAGTGCCAGGGTAAGTGTTTGGGTTAAGGTCAGGGTCAAAGATAAAAGGTCAAAAGGTCAGGGTCAAAGGTCAGGATTTAAAAAAAAAAATAGGTATTAGTGTCAGTCTCAGTGTGTTTTAGGTAAACAAAAAACAAAATGCATACTATTGTTTCTGGGCTGCACAACAAATAACATACACATATATGGTATCGCTGCGATCGTCAAGAGCTGGAAAAGTTATTTTGGGTTGTTCTTTGGTGGTAGGTTATGGTAGTAACACACAGCTAAATTAAAGAAAATAATTTTTTGTTTTTTTTACTATTTTGGGCCAGTTTTCCTTTAATAATAAAAATAAAATCAGGAGATATCCATTACCATTTACCACCAAATGAAAGACCAATTTGTCCTGAAAAAAACAAGGTATAATTCACCTGGATGTACAAAGTAGTTGTGATGATATGGACAGTTTTATTAACACATGTCAATGTTGCAAAATTGTGCTTAGGCATTAAGATTTGTTTTACCCTTAGGCATGAAGGGGTTACAGATCCTGCCAGTAACAGCTCTTCCTGTTTCAAGCTAACAGTTCTGGGCAACTGCCCCAAAAATAAATACAGCACTTTCAGCCTGACCTTCAAGCTGCTTCAGTTGCCTGTTTGACTGTCAGTCAGGTCTATGGATGCCTTCTGCAGACCTGACAAAAAGGTCAGGCTGATGGACTATGCATGGCAAGGTGACAACACTGCTACTAAATGCAAGGCAGTAGCTTGGCTTTTTCACCTGAAATAGGAAATGCTATTACTGGTAGGTACTACAGGTAGGCTCAGTTCTTTAGGCTGGACTTAGTATTTTAAAGGTGAACTCAAAGAAACTTAAAAATATTCCCTTGCAGTGGGGCTGTGCTTGCACTGCAAGATCTCACTGCTTGTTTAGGACTAGGGGATTTAGAAAATTTACCTGATCCTCTGAATTGCTATACTGGCAGCATCTTCTCCTCCATCCTCTAGTCAAGATCAATGCAGGGTCCACAGTCCTGCACTGGACGTGAGAGAGCAGACAGACAGTCCACCACCAGAGTATTGCGATTATCATCTGCAAAGGGTGCTTAATAGTGGATTAAGTACAAGTACATTTACTCTCCCCTAGACTAAATGAGCAGTTAACTCTTGTAGTGTGGGTGCAGCCCCAATGCAGGGAAGAATTTCCAGATTTCCTGGAGGTGGGTTTTAATTTTTGCGATAATTTTTTCCATATACCTACATTTGTGCCTTACATAGTTGGTAAGGTTGAGTAAGACACCAGTCCATCCAATTCAACCTGTGACTGTGTTTATGTTGCTACCATTTCCCATATCCTTGTATACTGCGGTTGCTAAGATGCCCATCTAAAAGTTTTTTTAATGTATCTACATTTCCTGCTGACACCAAATATAGAAGGGAGTTCTACATCCTTACCACTCGGACAGTAAAGAACCCTGTATGCAGTCTAAGGTTATACCGCCTCTCATCCAACTTCAATGAGCGGCCATGTGTCTTCTTAACCACTTGCCCTCCTGAGGATTTACCCCCCTTCCTGACCAGGCTATTATTTGCATTACTTTAATTGACAATTGCGCGGTCATACAACGGTACATCCAAATTAAATTTACGTCCTTTTTCCATGAATTGAGCTTTCTTTCGGTGGTATTTGATCGCCTATGCGGTTTTAATTTTTTGTGTTATAACAAAATAAAAACCAGACAATTTTGAGAAAAAAAAAACAATATTTTTGACTTTTTGCTATTAAATATGTCCAGCAAAAAATGTTATATAAATCAAATTTCATCATAAATTTAGGCCAAAATGTATTCTGCCACGTCTTTGCTAAAAAAAAAATCCCAATACATGTAAATTAATTGGTTTACGTGAAAGTTATCGCGTTTACGAATGTCAGTATAGATACTGGAATTTTTTTTTTCTCCTACTAGTAATGGTGACGATCAGCAACTTATAGCAGGACTGCGGCAGGCATTCTGACACTGGGGGGAACTGAATTGGTGTCAATGACATCCCCAGGGACACCAATACAGTGATTAGTGCTAACTAAAAGCACTGACACTGTACTAATGACACTGGGTAGGAAGGGGTTAACATGAGGGGCGATCAAAGGGTTAACTGTGTGTAAGGAGTGTTTTACTAGGGGGCGGTGTGTTGGTGCTTCACTGTAAACACACTGCTTTGGATGGCTGTGCTGTACACAGCCATCCAGAGCAGTGTGCCTGAGCTGACAGGGAGAACTGTTAGTAAACAAAAGAGTCCTCCTCGTCGGAGATACTCTAATTATTTTGCATGGAAATATGTATTTTTTTTATTGTAGGCCTATAATTTTTAGGAATAACTCACTGAAATCTGTCCGAACAAGAGTCTAGTAAACATCACGGGCAGGATAAAACTTGAAACACGAAATCATAAATTATAATTTAATAAATAATCATAAAAATAATAATAATAATAATAATAAATTTAATTCAATAATATAATCTAACCAAAAACACTGAAATTTGAAATATAGCACCAAGTTCGCACATCACTGAGCAAAGTCGCAAAATTGTTTTCAGTGTCTGATGATGAATTTCCCCACAAATCATTATCACTCAATTCTGCAAGTGGTTCTGATTTACTATCACTGTTCTCTAGCTGGTCTAAAATCGCTTTTGACCTAAAGGGACACTTTTTGGACGCCATGGACGTTTCTCAGTTTCCAGGCAGAAAGAACAGTAAAAATGCAGGCAGGGCACAGGACAAAGCACTCGGGACAAAATGTATGTGAAATGGTTTGATACAGTAATGTTTTACTATGTGAATTTAGTGAATGTCACTTTTTGTCATTTTCAAATTTCCCGCCGTTCCGTCCCCCGTACGTCCTGACGTCGCAGGGGATGGAACCCAGATGACAGATGCCGTCATCCGCCGGATTACATTGACGGGGACACTGCAGGAGGGACATCGCGGGAGCGCAGGACAAGGTAAGTGATCGAGGGATCGCGGAGCAGTGCCGCATGGTAAGCCCGAGTGTAGCTCGGGGTTACCGCTCTTGGTACTGAAACTTTACCCCGAGCTACACTCGGGAATACCGCCAAAGAGGTTAATCTATGCTGATAGTCTACTAACCTTGCATTGCATGCTATTGCTGAGTCTGTCATCTACTAGGACCACCAGATCTTTCCCATCCTAGATTCCCCCAGAGGTTCTTCCCCTAGCGAGTAAGTTGCATTCACATTTTCAGCCCCCAAGTGCATTACTTTACATTTTTGAATATTAAACCTCTTTTGCCAAGGAGTTGCCCACCTTATTTTTTTTTTATCGAGGTCTTCTTGTAAAGCTGTTATATTCTATTGTGAAGTTATCACCCTGGTTATATTTGTATTGTCAGCAAATACCGAGACTGAACTATTTATACCAACCTCAATATGATTTATGAACAAGTTAAACTGAATTGGTCCCAGGACAGAGCCTTGTGGTACCCCACTTACAATTCCAGACCATTCAGAAGATACATTGTTTATCACAACCCTCTGGACGTGCTTCTGTAACCAGTTTTTTTAATGCAAATATTTGCACAAACAGTGCCATTCACTTGGTTTATTTTTTTTTTTGTTGCTGACGCAGTTTATTACAGATAATATAGATATAATCAGTTACGTAGACATGTTAACTCTCCCAGTGGGATTTAAATGCTGTGTGAAACCAGAGAAGGAAACTTGGTAAGTTATATCACACAGTTGGGGCTTGGAGGAAATAATGACCTTATTAACCAATGCCAGCCTTTACATGTGAATACAAAGAAACCATCCTGAGTGCACCCTGGTAAATAAAGCAGAAATGTTTCCCTCTGTTCCCAGGGAGAAATGTGACATTAATGCAATATTTCACGTGCTAATGTGAAATGTCTGCCTCTAGAGCCAGCACACACGGTAATTTGAGTAGTGTCACAATTATGGAAATAATGTCGGCACACAATTAGTTTCGAGACAAAGCTGATCTTTATCTATTATTCCTGCACAGAAGCCTCTTTTCAAAGTCCGGAGCTTTGGATTACAGTGCTCACTAGTGACATTAGTCAAATAAATGTTATTTACCAAAGATATGATCTGAAGACTGAAGTTTCTACTGTGCAAATATCCGGGTCTGGAGCAGACTGGAGTGTACTAGCCCCTGAGAAGGGCTAGTAGAGTGTGTAGAGGTCAGCTACTACAGAGGCAGCCCGGCTCTGTGTCCTACAGATAAAGATTCTGCCATATTACAAAGAAACTGCAGCATTTTACAATTGTTTTGAGAAGAAGTGAATGCAATTGATATAAATGTTTTAAATACAGTTGCAAGAAAAAGTATGTAAACCCCTTGGGATTACGTGGAGTTTTGCATGAATTGGGCATAAAATGTGCTCTGAACGACATCTAAGTCACAACAATAGAAGAACACAGTCTGCTGAACATAATACTACACAAACATTAGATGTTGCCATGGTTTAATTGCACATAACATGTAAACATTCACAGTGCAGGGAGGAAAAAGTATGCGAGGCCCTAACTTAATGACTTCTCCCAGAGCTAATTGGAGCCAGGAGTGAGCCAACCTTGACTCCAATCAGTGTGATGATATTGGATGTGTTGCAGACAGCTGTTCTGCCCTGTTTTGGGTTTACTGGTTTCAAGAAGCACTGTCTGATGTGAACCATGCCTCGCAGAAAAGAGCTCTCAGAAGACCTACGATCAAGAATTGTTGACTTGCATGAAGCTGGAAAGGGTTACAAAAGTATCTCCAAAAGCCTTGATGTTCATGTGTACACGGTAAGACAGACTGTCTACAAATGGAGAAAGTTTAGCACTGTTGCTACTCTCCCTAGGCATGGTCGTCCTGTAAAAATGACTGCAAGAGCACAGCGCAGAATGCTGCATGAGGTAAAGAAGAATCCCAGAGTGTCAGCTAAAGACCTACAGAAATCTCTGGCACATGCTAACATTTTTGTTGACACATCTACAATAAGGAAAACATTAAACAAGAATGGAGTACATGGGAGAACACCACGGAGGAAGCCATTGCTGTCCAAAAAGAACATTGCAGCACGTTTGAAGTTTGCAAAAGAGCAGCTGGATGTTCCACAGCACTACTGGCAAAATATACTGTGGACAGATGAAACCAAGATTGAGTTGTTTGGGAAGAACACACAACACTATGTGTGGAGAAAAAAAGGCACAGCACACCAACATCAAAACCTCATCCCCACTGTAAAACATGGCGGAGGGAGCATCATGGTTTGGGGCTGCTTTGCTGCCTCAGGGCCTTGACGGATTGTTGTCATTGATGGGAAAATGAATTCCAGAGTTTATCAAGACATTTTGCAGGAAAACGTACGACCATCTGTCCGCCAACTGAAGCTCCGCAGAGGATGGGTGATGCAACAGGACAATGACCCAAAGCATACAAGTAATTCAACAAAACAATGGCTGCAACAGCACAGAATACGCCTTCTGAAGTGGCCCAGTCAGAGTCCTGACCTCAACCCGTTTGAAATGCTGTGGCATGACCTTAAGAGAGCGATTCACACCAGACATCCCAAGAATATTGCTACACTGAAACAGTTTTGTGAAGAGGAGTGGTCCAAAATTACTCCAGATCATTATGCAGGTCTGATCTGCAACTACAGGAAACGTTTGGTTGAGGCTATTGCTGCCAAAGGAGGGTCAACCAGTTATTAAGTCCAAAGGTTCACATACTTTTTCCTCCCTGCACTGTGAATGTTTACATGTTATGTGCAATTAAACCATGGCAACATCTAATGTTTGTGTAGTATTATGTTCAGCAGACTGTGTTCTTCTATTGTTGTGACTTAGATGACGTTCAGAGCACATTTTATGCCCAATTCATGCAAAACTCCACGTAATCCCAAGGGGTTCACATACTTTTTCTTGCAACTGTATCTTGAATATTGTTTGTAGATTACTATGCACATGGGGGCACCCAAATTTTCCCACTTTAGCTGCCAACAGATAGCAAAGTGCCGAGTCTCTCTGTGTGTATTAACACAAACTCTTGGATATGTCCAATGTCTGGTGTTTTGTATATGTAGAGGGTTGGTAGAGGCCAACATAGATGTGATGCAGACAGTTCTGGTCATCGGCTTTTCTCTGAGAAACAATAGCAGTTTTTTTTCTCCCAAAAAATTCATTAGCATCAGTCTGTCAACAGATGCCCATAGACCAATATTCTAATCATCTTGTGTATTGACATCGCACCCTTAACACCTTGGTCAATGTCTGTGCTTCACTTCTCCATCTCTCAGTGCAAGGTTCCCAAACACAAAGGTATTACCTAATGAATAATTGTGTGAAGGCCTATGAAGAGAAGCATGGGAGACAATCTGCAGACATTTCAGGGGATTTCTGGTCCAAGTTTATTAAAAAAAGACATTAAAAGTGTAGTTGCCCTTGCACGGGTTTCCACCATCATTTCAAACACAAAGAACATTTTTTATCAAGCCTCTGGCTTCCTCTTGCAGCACCACTGCTCAGGCATTAAGCCTAGGCCTTTGGTTTGGAACCTCAGAGTATCTAATGTGCAGCTCTGCACCTCTTGCAGTTCCCTTCAGCTCTGATCCAAGTCCTGGCTTCTGGGCAGGGGACCTCCTGTCTCCTGGTTGAAGCCCTGAATTACTGCTAGACTCTTCAATATTAAAGATATGCACACACAGTCTACTGGTCTTTGGTAAGACCTGGACCCAGATTTAGGATATGCAATCCTCTTTGAAGTTTCTGGACTCCAGAACCCAAACCGGGAATCATAAATCATAAAAAAAAAACTATTTCTCCACGCATAGTAGCCATTCTGGAGCCTCTCAATCTGCATGTCTGCATCCTTGAGAACTTTGTGTACCATTTACCAACTTTTACACAGCGCAGAGCCCAGCACTATCACAACTGGCAAATAGTAGATAGTTATCATCTTTCACCTAGGTTAGCTCTAGTGTATGTGCATCACTAGGTCATGTTTGGTGGTGCTATACAAATGGAAAAATAAGCATAAATTCAACTTGACAAAACAAATTAAAATAATTGTATGCAAAATCACGTATATATACGTAATTTTGCATTTTCGGGTAGGGGGCACGCATGAGCAGTCCTACCCGTACCACCATTCACCGGGTCCCGGCCGGTGATTTCTGCTGATCTCCGACAGGGAGAACTGTTTTGTTTACTAACAGTTCTCCTCCCTGTCAGCTTGGGCACACTGCTTTGGATGGCTGTACACAGCACAGCCATCCAAAGCAGTGTGCTTACTGTGAAGCACACTGACACAGTCCCCAATGTAAAACACTCCCAGCACACAGTTAATCCTTTGATCGCCCCTCATGTTAACCCTTTCCTGCCCAGTGCCATTAGTACAGTGTCAGTGCTTTTTTTTAGAACTGATCACAAGTCAATTCCCCCCAGTGTCAGCATGCCAGCCGCAGCTATAAGTCGCTGATTGCCGCCATTACTAATAAAAATTAAAGAAAAAATTCCAGTAAACGCTAAGACTTTCACCTAAACCAATTAATTTACACGTATTGGGATTTTTTTTTAGCAAAGACATATCGCAGAATACATTTTTGCCTAAATTTGTGACGAAATTTGATGTTTAATAGCAAAAAGTGAAAAATATTGTTTTTTTCTCAAAATTGTCTGTCTTTTTTTTTTTTTTATATCAAATACCACCAAAAGAAAGCTCAATTTGTAGGAAAAAAAGGACATAAATGGCTTGGTCAGGAAGAGGGGTGAATCCTCCGGAGGGCAAGTGGTTAAAGTAACTTGCAATAAATAAATTACACATTTAGACAAAATGAAAATAACAAAACTGACATTATAAGCAATACAAATAGTCTCAGCGGAGGGTGTCAAGACACAAACACGGATTTATTCTATGATAATGTCAATCCTCTGACTCCATTTGGCTTAATTCACTTCCTCCTGCATTAAAAATAAACTCCAAAGCTTTCTGTGAAATGGTAAAAGGACCATGTACTTTCTATAGCCACAGTCAATCTTACCAAGTATTGTTTTCAAAGCCATCAAAAGGTTTTTTTTTCTTAAGCTGAACTTCAGTGAAAAGAAAAATCCTACCTTGCAGTGGGGCTCCCCCTGCAATGCAAGGGTTCAATGCTCATTCATGCCTAGGGTATTGGTAACCAGGTCTTTTACTTACAAAATTCCCTTATTCCCTCCACAGCCATGCACTCTCCTCTTTCCTCCGATGCTCCAGCTTGTGGGTGGTCTCTCCGTCCTCCCATACAATTCAAGGCTGTTGGTCTTGCATTATACGTTGTGACGTCAGAGTGTCTGCGATCACCAGAGGCTGGAGGGGCAGTCTTACAATATGGAGGAGAATGCAAAAGTGAGAGATAAAGTAGCAAAATTCGTTTTTACTGGTACCCTAGGCATAAATGAAGATTTAACCCTTGCAGTGCAGGGGTGAGGCGAACTACAAGGGAGGATTTATTTTTCTCTTGAGTTCAGCTTTAACACTTGTAATCTGATATTTAAAGGAAAAGTCTACTAAGCAGTATGTATATGCAACAAAATCCAACTAAAAACATCATCAGCCTTTTCATGTGAATAGCATTTGAATCTGACAATAACAGGAGCATTTATCCCCATGCTCCTGTTATTGTCAGATTCAAACGTTTGCACCTGTGTGTGGTCACTCTTCATCAGTATTGTCTTAATACGGTTTGGACTAAAAAAAAGAATGAACTTTGCTTTCCTGCTGACTGTTTTTAATGATTTAAGCCATTGTGCATTTCAACATAATATATATTTTTTTAGTTTAATACTGAAGCTCTTCTTTCATAAACAGTGGCTAAATGGTTAGCACTTCCGCCTGGCAGTACCAGGATCGTTGGTTCGAATCCCAGCCACGGCACCACCTGCCTGGAGTTTGCATGTTCTCCCTGTGCCTGCATGGGTTTCCTCCGGGTACTCCGGTTTCCTCCCACACTCCAAAGACATGCTGGTAGGTTAATTGGTTCCTGTCTAAATTGGCCCTAGTATGTGTATGTATGAATGTGAGTTAGGGACCTTAGATTGTACACCCCTTGAGGGATAGGGACTGATGTGAATGTACAATATATATGTGTAAATTGACAGCGCTATATAAGTACCTGAAATAAATAAAATAAACAGGCTCACTTTTAGTATGTAGAAAGTATAATCTGCCAAGATTGGTGTATTTCTATATTGAGTTCCTCAATTTCCAAAGAGGTCCGTATAGTGGTGCTTGTCAGTTTTCTCAACAGGATGTACACATATAATAGGTTAATGCACCAGTCTGGATTGATCGGGTCTGCCTGTCTGTTTTTCAGGCAGACCCGATTGGACCACCTTTTGCTCTCTGTGGGGAGGCAGATGCAACGGACATGTGTCTGTTTACACCAACCTGAATCCGACCAGAAGGATGGAGATCAGATGACAGTCGGATGTAAGCAAGCAGGTGGTCCAATTACATCCAACTGCCACATAGAGAACAGTAGGGACAAGTGGAGAGGACACAGACCTGTCATCCGCCTGCTCAGCAGGGATCAATGGACAGATCCCCGGCTTAGCAGGCAGATCCACTTGGCGGAGTCCACCCCTGTGCAAGGGCCCTTAGTAAGATGGGTACTAAATTTGGCTCACATTTTACAGGCTGCAGGGGCAAAACCTGATATTAAAGCTTACCTGGTAGGTAGGTAGGAATATAATTGATTATGCCGTCCCTTCAGAGCACTGTGCTGTGATCGTGGCTCCCATGCACATGCGTGGGGGTGATGTCATCACAGCTCGGCCATTAAAATGGCCAGGGCTCATGAACCCGGAAGGAAGACTGGGTGAAGATGGAAGCCCTATCAGTAGTGACAGTGCGCCACAGGAGGGCTTCGTTTTAAGGCAAGTTTGTCATAATGTGCTAGTTTACGATGCATACTAGCACATTTTGACATTAACCTGCAGAGGATCAGTTTTTTTTGTTCGAAAGACTTTACTACCATTTTAAGTTCTTCAATTTTGACAGTTGTTTCTACTAATGAATGCTCTAGAAGGGAAATTTGCTGTATAACAGGTCCTATGTGTACATCAAGTTCACTTGACTGACTTGCCAAGTAAGAAGTCTAATATTTGCCAACTTGGCAAGAGTTTGAAAAAAGCAGAACATAAAGATTAATTTTTATTTTACAATGCATAGGTAGCACAAGGGTCACCCATACACCACTATACACCCCTACTGCTACTATGTAGTTGATTTACTAAAATTGCAGAGTGAAAACTCTGGAGAAGCTGTACATGGTAGCCAATCAGCTTCTAACTTCAGCTTGTTGAATTAAGCTTTGACAAAAAAAAAAAAAAACTGGATTGTTTGCTATGAAGAGCTGCACCAGATTTATTAAATCTTCAGTTGTGTTAAATCAATTCCTATATTATCCATTAAGGTATGCTAGGATATAAGCAAATATTTGGCATTTTGCACAGTATAGCAGGGACTGGCCAGAGAGGCTTCACTTTGATGCAGCTGGCCCAGCATGAACATGTATTGCATCTTTCATAAACTAAGAATCCCTGTTTTATGCATTTTCTTGAAATAGCGAAGGGTGTATAGAGGGTTAATTCAGAATCATGTGGTCACAAGCCTTTTGCAGCTCATGTGTTACATACATATATATATATCTTTTTGAATTTGAACACAGACATACATTATATTGCCAAAAGTATTGGGACACCTGCCTTTACACACAAATGAACTTTATTGGCATCCTAGTCTGTAGGGTTCAATACTGAGTTGGCCCACTCTTTGCAGCTATAACAGCTTCAACTCTTCTGGGATGGCTGTCCACAAGGTTTAGGAGGGTGTCTATGGGAATGTTTGACCATTCTTCCAGAAGCACATTTGTGAGGTTAGGCACTGATGTCAGATGAAAAGGCCTGGCTCGCAGTCTCTGCTCTAATTCATCTGAAAGGTGTTCTATCGGGTTGAGGTCAGGACTCTGTGCAGGCCAGTCAAGTTACTAAACCCCAAAATCACTCATCCGTGTCTTTATGGCTCTTGCTTTGTGCACTGGTGCGCAGTCAAATAGGAATAGGAAGGGGCCATCCGCAAACTGTTCTCACAAAGTTGGGAGCATGAAATTGTCCACAATGTCTTGGTATGTTGACACCTTAAGAGTTCCCTTCACTGGAACTAAGGGGCCAAGCCCAACCCCTGAAAAACAACCCCACACCATAATCCCCCCTCCACCAAACTTTACACTTGGCACAATGTAGTCAGGCAAGTACCATTCTCCTGGCAACCACCAAACTCAGACTCGTCCATTGGATTGCCAGAGAAGCGTGATTTGTCACTCCAGGGAACACATCTACACTACTCCAGAGTTCAGTGGCGGTGTGCTTTACACCACTGCATCCAACACTTTACATTGCACTTGGTGATGTAAGGCTTGGATGCAGCTGCTTGGTCGTGTTGTTGTGCTAATCTGAAGGTCACACGAAGTTTGGAGGTCTTTAGCTATTGACTCTGCAGACAGTTGGTGACTTCTGTACACTGTGTGCTTCAGCATGCGCTGACCCCACTCTGTCGTTGTACGTGGCTTACCACTTTGTGGCTGAGTTGCTGTTGTTCTCAATTGCTTGCATGGACTTATTGCACAGGTGGCAACCTATCACGGTACCACGCTTGAATTCACTGAGCTCCTGAGAGCGACCCATTCTTTCACAAATGTTTGTAGAAGCAGTCTGCATGCCTTGGTGCTTGATTTAATACAACTGTGGCCATGGAGGTAATTAGAACACCTGAATCCAATTATTTGGAGAAGTGTCTCAATACCTTTGGCAATATTGTGTATCTTCATTTCTATTGCACATATGAACAAAGAAGGGATTATGTATATCTTCAAAGCATTTTTGCTCAGTGCATAGATGGCTTGGCTTAAAAAAAATCGGTCTTGGTTAAACAGGCAGTCAGTCACTAACTTTCTCAATTCTAGATTTTTTTTTGTGTGTGTGCAACAACCAGCAGAGGCTGTAATCCACATGCACTGCACCATCAACTAAGGGAGCTAACTACTTGTTATTGCAGGTGATAGGTGTCTTGCCCAAGAAGAACACTCACTCATCATTTTATAAATGCAGGCAGGCAGTTGCCACCACTCCTTCTTGGTGGGTGGATGGCATCTTCAGGTTACTAATCCAACAAAGGACACAATGAAAAGGACCACTAGAGGACCAAGCATTAGTAGGCTACAGAAAGAAAGACTCTGGATAGCAGTGATTATTCCGATTTGGGTGGTAAATGTAGACAAAAAAGATATCCAATTATGTAATTAGACAGTCTGGATGATGGCACAGGGATGAGCTCAAGTATGTTCCTAGTCCGAACCCACCTGAGCCAGCCCAACAGGAAGCTGTCATCTGTACTGGGCCATTCATAAGTGTCCCGGGCATTCCCCACACATTTTCAAAGAGCGTGCAGGCTGTGGGCAGGGAGTTCCTTGGCTGCTTATGGTTACCCCAGTACTGTGACAGCTTCCTGGCAGGCTTGATCAGGTGGGTCTGAACTAGGATCTGAACACACCTGGGCTCTTCCCTGAGGCAAACCTAGCACACACCTTCTCTTATATACACAGCCCTGGCAAATGCTGGACTGTCAGTCTGGATCCGAAGTATACACTGATCCTATTAGCTCTCAGGACCTCGGTTTCCTTCTGCATATACAGTAAACTTACATCACGCTATTCAACTTTGAGGAATGCATGCAAAACATACAGATGCAATGACTGTGTTCCAGGCCACAGTAGTAAAGTGATTCCCATTTAATCCTGCCTCTAGTAAGCCAGTATAGAGAGGCTTTCCAGTGCAAGCATTATAAAATACAAGCACGTGGAAGCATCACTTGCATGTTGGCTAAACAGCAAAAGATTGGTATTACAACAGCTGCCAGCCATTTATATGCATTTTACAACTTACAGTGGATCAGGTTTAAAACCAACCCCCAAGTTAATGGGTCTGTGGTGAATATATGCATTATAAATGTGAAGCTCCCCAAAATCCCGAATAAATCCTTCCTCTCGCGCCTTCCCTCTAGAACTGTAAGGACACACTTTGAGCAGAGCTGACTGACTTCTATGCAGCTTTTTCCCTCCTCCCTCCAGATCATGTGGATTCAACTTGTTCACTCAGCAGAAACCTGTGCTGCCTCTCTATCCATTAAATGTTGGCTCAGATGTGCTCTTTTCTGCCTAATGGACTTGGAAAATGGGCGCTGGGGTATGAATTGCAAAAGCCACTTAATGCTCCTCTTCCTTGCAGAAGCATTACCAAAAATGGAGGCTTTCACTGTATGCTATCAAATGTAGCAAAGCACAATCTGTATTAAGGCAGTACAGTATTGCTTCAGCACCCATATATCTAATATGAATTGCAGTCGTGTTTCAAAGCACAATATACAAAGTTGGAAGTAAAGCTGTAGATCAAACACAAGTCCGGGAGGCTGCACTGAAGCACATGTCCACATTATTGTACAGAAAAGCAGCTTAAAAGCACCATACTGTATGTAAGTGGGGGGAAAAAAGTTCACGTGGATCACGCTAACCTCGGTGCTTAACTAAATGATTAAACATGGAGGTTAGTGCGATATACCTGAACCTTTATTTCCCCACTGACATACAGTATGGTGTTTTTAGGCTGCTTATCTATACAGTAAATTGGATATGTGATTTACAAAAGCAAACAAGGGCGCACTCTCATCATGCATTACCGTGGTACACGTCTTATTGTGTAATCAAATAGATATATACTCACAAACCAAAGGAGAATAAAAGCAGAATAAGTAGTACACAATGGCAGTCAATACAATGCTGTGCCCTAATAAACTGCACCTCCCCATTTGGCATTCTGAATTCCTTCTAGTCTGCATGAAGATGTGAGCGCTGGTTTAGTTTGTTTGTTTCTGGATATGTGATTTAGTACGGCGTTCCGGACTTTCCTTTGATCTACAGCACAGGTGTGCAAACTGGGCCAGCACACATGCTGAAGGATTGTGGAGTGTGGGAGTGGCGAGCCTAACTGGAGCAGCGCTACCTTCTCTGTCTATATTGGAATTAAAGCTGAACAGTCAGATATAGTACAAACGTCAACGAAGTCCGTAATGTTTTTATTAAAAAAAATATATTTCCAACAGAAGCTAGCCTCCTATTTGTTTCTGTCAGCCACTAGAACGCTAGCCCAGGCCTGTAAAAGAGCATTGGTCCCCTTCCAGGGGGTGTGAGATCGTAGGACTGCTGTGATGCTCAATGAACAGATGTCGAGTATTCGCAATGATTCTCAGCATAGGTTTCTCAAAATTTGGGAACCGTAATGAACATACGCTTTCCCTACTCTTCCCCCAACTAGCTTGGCCTACTCTGACATGATGTCTCGGCACTCCCGATTCCCTGTTTCTCTTTTTTTACTCTGGTTTCTGTGCGACTCTTCCTTTCAGTCGCTTCTTCGCTCGCTCTGCTTTTTTTTTTAGTTCACTCCCTTCTCCATCTGGTTTTGTTTGAGTCGCAGGCGGTGAGCTCACATGTGTCTGGATGGACCCTGAGGGCACCCCGTTGTTGTGGAGGGGACCCTCATAGTTGCCTATTTTCTGTGATTACAAAGTGTAATCCGTTACTACTGTGGTATCATTTCAGTCCTGACATTGGCTGTCTCTGTTTTGCTGTTTTTAGCTCACCTATAGGCTTACTCTCACGGTGTGTGCCACTGCAAGCCCCCGCTTGGGCGAACTTGATGTCTATATGTTTTCCTGTTAAAATTCAAGACAAATCATTGAAACAGAAAAAATATATTTTAAAATTTTTTTGTGTACGTACCAAACTTTGTCTTGATATCAGCTCTTTGTACAGCACTAATAGTAACCAATCAAGCTTTGCTTTAGTGCGCATGTGCTGGTAGTAAAAGGGAGAAAGATCAAAGTAAACAGAGGGATGGCTCAGCATCAGTATGCTGCTTTTTCATTGCTGTGCCAATGGGCAGGGATGTGTTCTTAAACTGTGCAGCTAGAGTGGAGATTGACGACCATCTGCACATTCCTCTCCCCTTCTAAAATGTAGCTCTTCCCATGCCTGAGCTATCAGGCACGGTGTGAAAACTAGTGAGTATGCCCAATCTTGTGTAAAGAATTTGTAGGGTGCTGGAGCAAAGCACTGGTGGGACAGGTGGGTCTGTGCAGGTATGACATGGTTATTGTACTTTGGCAGTAGCCAGTGCAAGTTTCCTTTAAGCGTTCAGGGCTTGTACACAACAGGTGCATTGGGACTGCGCCGGGCACCCTTGCCCACTGCAGTCCCATCGCAAGACAGGGCTCAGCAAACCTGACATTCATAATAAAAATGTATAAGCAGATATTTCCTTCTGTGCCAGTCACCTGTCAATATGATCAATAAATATGGGCAGCTTAAATGATATGCAAATCAAGATTTTTGCTATATGCACTGAATATGGCACCATCCCATCCAACTCCTAGTCTCCCTATTGGTCCTTTATTGTGAAGGGGTGTCTTGCTGACCAATAGGTCCCTCAGTTCCTATGTAGGAAAAGGTAGAGTCAGGCTCAAGTTTTACAGAGTAAATAGATATTTCTTATTTAACTTCGTTACTGGTAACCTGTGGTTTTTATTTAGGATCACCTCTGCTAATGCATTTTTTCATCGGCTTAGTTCCCAGTGTGAATCTCGCAGGTTTTCTACTGATTTACAGGTTTACTAATGGTTTTGACAAAGCTAACTTAGTAATATTTAACAAGTCATCAACTTGAAGTATAATGGACATGTGAAAATAGTGTAGTACCTATAATAACTCAAGATACAAAGTGTATATAAAATACAGATGCCATTTAATTTTATCATGGTACAATCTTGTACTTTCCAGCTGTCTCTACTTTGGCACAGCAATTACATTTATTGAACACTGGAACAGAAGTAGCTTAGAAAAATGGTCACAGCTTGACATCTGTAATAAAATTTAGTGCACAATTTAATGCATTCAGAATGAGTGGCACCACATCACATCTACCAGGGCATAGCACATTTTCATGCACTACGGGAACATGTGCGATATTGCACACATTTCTGCGTTGCACAGGTGGGAATGGAGCCTTAAGCCAGCCATACATGGATCGAATCTTGGACTATTCAGCATGAACCGGCCAAGATACATTCCATTTATGTGCAGGCTGATTGTACCTAAGTCAATCCATCGATCGACTTGGGTACAACCAACCTGGTAGATTTTTAGCATGCAGTTACTGACCACAGCTATAGCTGCTAGCAGTAATCCGTATGTTCTCCTGGCTAGGAAGGCTCCCTGTGCCTCCTCCTTCCCCCTCTACCGGCAGAACACAACAGTGCTGCGGGAGGCATTCTTTCACACAGTCAGTGTTGATGGGGGAATCAAGAAATTTTGGGTGGAAGGAAATAAAATTGGTTCATCCATGGCCTGTCTTTGAGAAACGTCCCCAACAATTTCAGTTCCACCGACAATTGTTTCACCTATCTGTTAGAATTGCTGTTGGAGATTTACCCTCATTTCTGGTCTGGTGAAACTTTTATCAGTAGCACAAAGTGAGTGGAAATCTCTATGATGCAGCACTGGAAAGATACAAAAATGATTGAAAGGGGTTGTAAACCTTCTCCATTCTAATTAAAACTAAAAAAAAAAAAAAAAGTTTTGGCTGGATAGTCACTTTAATTACAAGAAATTGGAAATATTCTGTTTTAAGAAAGTAATATGCCAGTTTGTAACAGCATCGGGTGTTTAGCTTTAGATTCCTTCTTAAACTGTGTGCTACCATGAATGTTGAGTGGCTGCTCTTTTTCCTCTAGTTCAATACATATACTCTGTTCAGTGTGCATCTCCACTCAGTAATTTTCCAGGCTCTCCTTACTGTATGATGAATTCAAGTTTGTTAGTTTTTTCGGCCACCAAAAATAGCCGCTCTTTATACTGTATTTAATTCAAGCAAATAAATAAGAGATGTAAATGCTGGATATGTTTAAGAAGAAAACCGGTCAAGTATAAAATTTTCCATTTAGTTTATAATCTACTATATATTCGCTCAACAACTGCTATTAATTAAAATTTTTATTTTTAATTTCTTCTTCAACTGAAGATGCTGCCTGTTTAGGCAGCGAGAAAGCTTCAGCATTACAGAACAAGTCCAGTTAAATGTGACTACTGCCAGCTAAACCTTTTTATTGTTATATAAAATTTCCATCATCTACTGCAGAACAGCAGTAATTTCAGATTGGGTTTATAGTTGGAAAGTGGGCCCTGCCCGTTGTGTAATAAGAAAAGGCAGAGAGAGGGACTGAGTGATGAATGATCAGCGGTCTCTCTTGTCTACACCTCTGATAATGTTACAGCACCGCTGTTAAGTGTGGAAAATATTTAGATAGTACATAACGATAGAGTTCAGGAATTTTATCAGATGATGGAGTTTGGATTTCCTAGAGAAAAAAAATGTTATGATCAAAAAATTGGGAGTCTTTGTATTTAAGGCAAAGCAATATTTCACCAGCCAAGGCTTCACAGAAGTTCTAATCCTCTCTTACTCTTCCATTGAAGTAGAACTTCATCTTCATTGTGGATAAAGTATGGTGTAGCACATGACCTACTCTGTGATGATAGCAGTAAACAATGCCACCTCTCTGACACCTGCTTGCGCTACCATGGGTGTGGTTTCCCTGGATTCGATCCTACAAGTCCAGACAGGGATGACAGATGGTGCTACTCCCCATTCCTTCTCTCCCTTTTCCTGTCCTTTTTCCTTCCATTCTCTTTTTTTTTCTCTTTCTCCTCGTTTCTCATCCTTCCCCTGCTCTTTCCGATTTCTAGAATTGCTCTCTCCCTACCTTCATCACATCTGGTTTTGGCAGTGGTGTATTTATATCAGGAGCTGCCCTAGGCAACACTAAAATTTGGTGACCCCCATCTAACCCCCCCCCCCGACCAGCACCCCAACTCCCCCCCCATGCCACCACCACAGCACATCAATGCAATACCCTCCCCATCCGCCACGATCACCGACCAACACACATCCGCCACCGCCTGAGACCACCCCTTTTATGCATTTATACAACCTTTACCTCCACAATGACAAATGCAGTTGGCCATCCCTGCACCCTCCAGCAGCATGTAGCCTCCTCCAGATCTCATGGTGGAGCTGACCAGGTCCCCATCCCTGCCACTTGTGTTCAGGCTTTCCTGGGGCGGCGCCACTCCCCCCCACCTATAAATTGCCACCCTAGGCAAATGCCTTGTTTGCGTTGCGGTAAATACACTGCTGGGTTTTGGTTCAGACAACATGCCCCTCACTGGCAGCTCTCCATGTTGGGAGCGCTCTTTCTTATTCCTTTCTTCCTATGGCCATAGTAAGTCCTTACTGCAACCATACAACTGCATTATGAGTCAGTATCAAAGTGTCCTTAAAGCCTAGTTCACATGCATTGAAATCAGGCATTCGAGGAGCGTTTTTAATGCCCCTTAAACGCCTATGCAAATGATACTATGGGCAGCACACAGTGCTGTTTACATTATCAAAACATAAGGCATTAGCGTTGCATTGCTTCAAAATTGAAGCCTCATGTCAAAACCAGGAGTTTGAAGCCTTTCAACGCCTCCCATTCAAGTCTATGGTGATGCTTCTTAAATGCACTGGCAGGCATATGAAGGGCATTTGCGGTGCGGTTGTGGCGCGTCAACAGCATCACAGTTTATTTAGCTTGAGGTGTGGTTTTAATGCTTGTTAAACGCTTCTAAACAGCACTATGCTTGTGGAGCGTTTTTAATGCTTGTAAAAAAAGCCAGTCTAACGCCCATACACGCCTGTCTAATGCTTATACTAAAGCTATAGGAACGTTTGGTAAGAGTTAGAAATTTAGTCAAGTGTGAACAAGCCGTAATCGGGTTTCTGGCAGCCATCTTCCCTGCAACTTTATCAGGACTGGAAAGTCCCATACATGAAGAGGGAATGAGACTAGTATGTACATTAAAGGGTTGATTTACTTAAACTGGAAAGTGCAAAATCTGGTGCAGCTATGCATGGTAGCCAATCAGCTTCTAACTTCAGCTTGTTCAATTAAGCTTTGACAAAAAAAAAAACTGGAAGCTGATTGGTTACTATGCTGCACCAGATTCTGCATTCTCCAGTTTTAGTAAATCAACCCCAATGACTTCATAAAATAAATTTATTAAAAAAGCAAACAAAGTTGACAAGTGGAAAAGAAAGGACAAAATAACTGGATGGAATGTAGCACAAGTCAAAGTATATACACCGATCACTATAACTTTATGACTACTCACCTAGTATTGAGTAGGTCCCCCGCTTGCAGCCAAAACAACTCTTACCTGCTGAGGCATGGATTCGAATAGACCCCTGAAGGTATGCTGTGGTGTTTGGCACCAAACTGTCAGTAACAGATCCTTTATGTCCTGTAAGCTGAGAGGTGGGGCCTCCATGGACTTTATTTTTCCAAAACACATACCACAGATGCTCAATTGGATTGAGATCTGGAGAATTTGGAAGCCAAGTCAAAACTTCAAGCTCATTGTTGTATTCCTCAAATCATTTTTGAACCATTTTTGCAGTAAGGCAGGGAGCATTGTCCTGCAGAAAGAGGTCACTGCCATCAGGGAATACCGTTTCCATGAAAGGGTATAGAATGTTTAGGTAGGTGGTACATGTCAAAGCAACATCCACATGAATGGGAGAACCCAAGGTTTCCCAGCAGAACATCGCCCAAAGTATCAAATTGCCTCTGTCAGTTTGCCTTCTTCCCACACTGCATCCTGTTGCCATTTCTTCCACAGGTAAGCAATGTACAAGTACCTAGCCATCCACTATATGCAAAAGAAAACATGATTAATCAGACCAGGCCACCTTCTTCCATTGCGCCACAATCCACTTCTGATGCTCACATGCCCATTGTAGGAGCTTTTGGCTGTGGACACAGGTCAGCATGGGCACCCTGATTGGTAGCTACACAGCCCCATACACAACTGTGATACTAATTTTTTCTTCTTTCAACACATCAACTTCAGGGACAACATGTGTACTTGCTACCTCATGCCACCAACTTCCAGATACCATTGTATCAGGATAACCAATGTTAATCTCTTAACCTGTCAGTGGCCATAAAGTTATGACTGGTTGGTGTAAAGCCAAAGGAAAAGTATACTGAGTCATCAAAGGAAAGCAGCCACAAGATGTCTAGACAGGGAGAGGGCAAATGGATGAGACCACAGAAAGTCACTGCTTTTAGAAATCATTTTTAGATTGTACAGATAACTGGGACTTAGTAGTCCATGGACCACATAACTTTAAAAAAAAACACTTGGGTAAAGCTATCACATTGCAAATAGGGACAACTGCTGTGTGTGTCCCTGTTAGACAGATTCTCATTATTTTTCCTGATGACCACTGCGACTGGGACAGAAAGTATGGGGAAACTAAAATTTTACAGTTGCCTATGGAATATGAGTAAAGTGGATACCATTTAATAGAGACACCTGTACCAGGGACAGCTGTCAAATTCCCAGTTTGGTCTCTAGGACAAGAATTGTAGAAAAATCTCCACCAGAGACAGCTGTCAAACTCCCAGTTTGGTCTCTAGGACAAGAATTGTAGAAAAATCTCCACCAGAGACAGCTGTCAAACTCCCAGTTTGGTCTCTAGGACAAGAATTTTATAAAAATCTCCTGAGAGAGAAAAATAAACAATCATAACCTGCCAGTGATTCTAACCCTTCTCTCATTTATATATCCTAAACTAAAAAAAAAGTTTTAGAGTTTCACTTTAAAGAACAAAAAGGGAAAGGGGGACCATAGTGGGACCAAGAACAGAGAAATCCCCACTGGAGTCCCTACGTGGCTGTACTTTTAGGTGAGTTAACTCCCCAACATCCACAAAAAGCTAAAATATCAGTTGTGAATAGAGATTAGTTTAATTGAAGTGTAATGATTGTAAAACTGGGTTTCTGTATTGTAGGGTGGAGTAGGTTTTGCTGACTCCACAAATTCTTACTTTAGTTAAACCATTATGCCAAGTTGCTGTGTCACTCATCACTAAATAACTGTGATAGAAATATATAAAGAAACATTGTCACCTTGCCCATTCATGGTAGTGACAGCATCCATGAAAAGGAGCCTTCAGACCCACTGATCAGCACCTTGCCAGCACAGCTCTGATGCTCCTTTCTTCATTACAGTTGGCACTAGAAATCCGTAGGCTGGTGCCCAATGCCAGCAAACATCACTCCACTGGATGCTAGGCCTGAGTCACATGCTCCACCATATCAGGATGCACTATTGTCACTGGCTGTGACAGAGGATGGAGGGGCAGGGGAATGCTGGTAAGGTAAGTAAAGATGAGTCTGGGGTTTTAATTCTTTCTGAACTGGAGATAGACTAGGAGGTTCTGATGTCATCTGGAATTTCCTTGCCACATACTTTAGTGCCTTAAAAAATTTCAAGGCCAGAGGAGCAGAATATCAGCCAATGTCAAAGCTAAACTCCAAACGCACTTCTAAACACACAGATCAAATACATATTTGGACTATGTTTTACCTACCCTGATATTTACACGTCATGACCAGATGTTACCATTTTCTCTGTAACAGTTAAGGAATATATTGTTATCTCCTTGTTCCCAGTCTACTGACTGGACAGTGAAAGAGCCACAGGACTAATGAAGTTGTCTCTCAGCTCACTCTGTTCTCTCCTGCTATCAGCATGCTCCTTGTTAGCACATTTGCATGCAGCACAACTGGTTGGCTCACAGTGCTGTCTCTCCCTCTCCAAGTCCTAGTGCTGTTGTGCAGGGGATGGCAAGAGGCTGATATCCAATCAAACTCATGCATGGGAGTGACATCATCATGCGCCGACTGATTTATTATTTATTTATTACAGGTACCTATATAGCGCCATCACTCAGCACTCTACATATATTGTACATTCACATCAGTCCCTAACCCTCAAGAAGCGTAAAATCTAAGGTCCTTAAACACACATTCATACATACACATACTAGGGCCAATTTAGACAGGAGCTAATTAACCTACCAGCATGTCTTTGGAATGTGGGAGGAAACCGGAGTACCTAGAGGAAACCCACGCAGGGACAGGGAAAGCATGAAGACTCCAGGCAGGTAGTGCTGTTGTTGGGATTCGATTGGACAACCCCCATGCTACTAGGCAGAAGTACTAACCACTTAGCCACTATGCTTCCCATGACTAATCGAAACGGCTGAAGACTGGCACCCAAAAGATGCTGTTGCTGTGAGGGACCTCATGGGCATCAGAACATTGGAACAGAGCCTTTAGTTTCACTTTCAGTGCCCCTTGACACAGGCAGTATATGCTCTGCCATAGCAGGTGATCCTAGATGGATCTCCTGCTGAGTCAGGTGAGAACTCAATACAGATGTTACATTTGTGACATTCGTGTCACTACTATTTTTCATTAATATAAAAAAGGACCTATATGACCTTTATGTAGTGGGGGGTGGTCGGATGTAAGCAGACGTGTGTTCTCCAGTCCGGTTAGAAAAAGCAAACCAGAACACAAACGTTTTCTGCAGGTCCAACAGACCTGGAGGTTTGCTCATGGGTCAAAAGATAGACAGAAGGACTGCCAATATGAAAGGAGCCATAATGTGTGTCTTAAAAGCTTAGTTTTAACAGTTTGTTGGCACAATTCATTGAACTAACCCTTTCATACCAGTGTAAGGTGAACACCATGCAGACATTAAATAATTAGTGACTCACAGTTAGATACATTTCCAGGTTGGCAGAGAAGTTGTACAGCTGATGGGTCTATCTGAACACTTGATGAAAGATTATTTGAAGCAGCAGGGAAAGACCTGGCTGCTCTGAAATGAGAATGTGAAGATTGAGATGATGATGCAATCACCAAGACATGTCATTTAGGTCTTCTGGCAGCATGTTCCTACACGCAGAATAATTTCATTGATGCCGACAGTGAGGTCTTCAAACAGAATTGTTCAGAGGAGACAAAGTTTGTTTAATTTACCATGGCGGAATGATGAGAACACATCTGCACGTTAATCACTTTTGGAACACACGTTTCATGTGTTAATCCTCAAACAGTTTTTGCAAGTACAAACTTTTCTCCATAATTCCTCCTCACATTAATCAGACTTTGTATCTTCTGGATGACAGTTTCTAACAAGTACACAGCTGACATCACTGTCCACTGTGGGAACGATAAAGCCCAACTCCAGTAAAAATGTTCTTGTTTTGGACCTAGTGGGTTTGGTGTAGAGCCTCTGTCAGTTTTTATTGCTGTCCCTGTCCCTATAGGGCAGATTTGCCCTTACTTTAAGGAAAGCATGTAATGGAAAATCTCTCCAACAGAGACACAGACAAAAATAAAGATATGTTTTTTGTACAGTGGAGAAGGGTTAGAACATACGATAATGATTGCTTTGTCTGTCTTCAACCCTGGTGACAAATAATCCCTCCATTTTTTGTTCTTGTGGCACATGAAGAGTGAGAGGTGAGGGAAAAAAAAGAAACATCAAACAGACATGGTAACACCACCGCACTCCAATGCCAACATGAAATTGAAAAACTTCCTGTATCATGGTTATCTATCCATTTTACCAGTACAATGTGCTAGCTTTATGGTGGCTCTGTGGTGAGCCCTGGGACATAGTAGTGCTGAGGTCCTATGTTCAGTTCTTTTTGAATTAGGACTTAGGGTAGATTTAGATATGCATCTAAATCTCCATTGCTTCTGAAGCCGATCCACGCTCTAGAGGCTACTGAAGTGCTGATGTAATGTCTCCTCCTCACCTCTTTTAACCCCATGTTTGCTGACAATTGTGTCGTAATTGCGTGCATTGCACATGGTTGTGAGGCATTTGCGGGGCTTCCCTATTTGCTAAACTGTGTAGTGTTTGGTGGACTTGCCACATCGGGTGAACTTTGCCACAGGCATGAAGCCAAGCATTGTGGCATGTAAACACCCCTGTCAGCTGCCTGTTGCAGCTTAAGAGGGGCAGTTGGTGGGCAGCATAAACGTGGATCAGCGGATTTTATGCCCCCCAACCATAGGGCTAAACAAGGCCTTAATGGGTTTTCCAGAGGGGCTTCTGTTTTCCTGCATGCTCCTACACATATTGACTCATTTGTATTTAACTGCAAAAAGTGCAGTAGGGGCATTAGACTGTAGGTTCCTCTGGGACAGGGACTGATGTGATTGGTTAAGTTTTGGCTGTTAGGCACAATGGATTTTGTCAACACAATATCAATGGAAAAAAAAAATTAAATATATATTATATTCTTAGATTGTAAGCTCTAACGAGCAGGACCCTCTGTTTCCTCTTGTTCCAAATTGTATTGTAACTGTAATGTCTACCTTCATTTTGTAAACCGCTGCGCAAACTGCTGGCACTATATAAATCCTGCAGAATAACATGATATTATATATAAAACATACGATTAGGGATCCTGTATAGAGAATAAAAATTATTCCTTATAGTGGACTGCACGACTTACAGGATGGAGCCCATACTTCAAAGATTTGTTCCTTTAGGACTGGCATGATAAATATTTGTAGATTCACTACAAGAGCAGCAACAGGCACCAGTCCGAGGGTGCGCTGATATGAAGCTAACCGACCAATATCAGCCAACACAGCCTAGCCAAAATTCAACAAGATTTGGTTGGAACAGTTGAGTACTTAAGAAACAAACAATTCCTGCATAACGTAACTGCATGAACTGGGGTTGAATGACTAAAGGAGGAGAGCATGTCCACTTTGCAAGGAAATTTTCACTTACCTTAGTGAGGGTTGGGAAAAATTAAAGCAAGGAATATACAATCACAATTAAGGGAAAAAAAAAAAAAAAGTATTGTTGCTGCAAGAAACTGGACGATTGCAGTTAGCAGAGCTTCACCTTATTCACTAAACTAAGAAGAAATTCCCTGGCTAAGTGAACAGCCTATTTGCCTTTAGTAATTCAATCTCATCCCTCTCTTGTATCTCTTAAAAGTGGCATGTTTAAAGTATATTTATGGTCAAACAAAAACTGTGTATATAGCAGCACGTAGCCACACATGCACAAGGTTCCTTGTTATAATAGTAAAAAAAAACCTGTCCTTGACTACTATTATTATTATTATTATACAGTAGTTATAAAGCGCCAATAGTTCGCTCAGCGCTGTACATTACAAAGGGGGACAGAACATGTGACAGAACAATACCAATACAATGCAAAACATGAGGGGATTGAGGGCCCTGCTCTTTCGAGCTTACAATCTAGGAGATGGAAATACAATCTGTTTCTAACTTCTCTTTTTTGAAATGCTAATTAGTGGTGTTGTCCCTGAGCATCCATGTGACTACCTAAGTTGATACAATACCTGCTGCTCATCTCTAATGTCGGTGGTCATGTACAATTCCCTACATAGACTGTCTAGAACTGGAACCTTCTACAATATCTTATACTGAACGAGTGAAAAGTTAAAGAATATATTGGTGCATTTGATTTCTAAACATAAGGTTATCCAACTGGCTACTGTTCTACTTAACTTGGACATTTAAAGTGTTACTAAACCCAGGACCCTGCATTCACTCTATCTGGTTTCCCACAGTACACAGAACATGGAAATGCAATTATTTTAGTAAATATAAACTACTTAATACCTTTTCTCATCAGCAGTTAGAGCGGTCTTTTGACTTCTATCAGTGTCCAGCAGAGCACATGTTAAAACTTGTAGGAGGCGTTTCCATTCTACTCTAGAAGGATGCACAACCTCTGACCCTCTGCTGGACAGCGCTGATTGGCCCTGTGCTGATCACATGCACCCTCCCCAGGAAAAAAAAACCTCACTAACAATACACACCAAACTGAGCATGTGCACAGTGACTCTACACAATATGTCTTATCAGGAGATAAGAGGAGGACACTGTAAAAAAGGGAGGATCAGAGAATTCAGGATCAAACAATGTTTTTACACAATGCAGAGGATTAACCCCTTAGGTTCCACAGTGAATATAACAAGCATGCTTTACTGCATATACAGACTGATTTTACTGTTGTGGGTTTAGTAACACTTTAAAGGATAAGTTCACCATTCATAACATGTTACACCCATATTCAGGGTGTAACATGTTATGAAAGCACTGGCCCCTGCTCCCCGTGGGTCCCCCGCTTTGACAGCTAGCAATCTTCTCCCGCCTGCTGTCAAATTTAAAAAACAGTGGCCGCACAGGGCTCCGCCCACCCGACCACGTCACTCCTCTGTTAATGAGAAACTACAAGTTAGCCTTAGCGGCTCTCGGCTTGTAGTTTTCAATGAACTATACCGGTGCTGTGGAGCGCCATGGTAGTTCTTTGAATCTTCCTGTCAGTATATCTGCTTGCCCGTATATCCCGTACGCAAGCAGATATACTGACAGGTCTGCAAGAGACCTGCATGGCACCAGCGATCTGCTGAGCGTTGGTGCAATACTTTACAGGCTCCTGCAGCAAAAAATAATAAGTGCACATTTTTTTCACCTGCAAAAAGTGTGCATTTATTATTTTTTTATCAAATGGTGAACTTATCCTTTTATACCAATAAGTCAAAATATGATTTACATGAAATACCCTATGATTTCCCTTTAGGTATACTGTAGAGGATCAACTCGTGCTCCACTCTACCCAATGAAATAATCTATTTTGTGGGGGGCTCCACTATAATAATTATTTTTACAGAATAAAAAAATTCCAGCTGTAATGTTTCTTTCGGCTATATACATTTATGTGTCATCAGGGGACAGACAGAAATACAAATACAGATAGACAAGACAAAAAGAAAGGCAGAATAGCTAGAACACTCATACATCTTAAAACAAACTGAGCAATCTCTATACTTATCTGTACCATCAATCAATACACATCCTGTTTAATCTGTACAGTAGATGTAATAAGAGTTCTTTTAATTTCAAGTCACTGTGCTCCATTTCCAAGCGTCAACAATAGAAAATGCTGCATGAAAAAGAAGCAGCTAGACAAGTGAGAACAGAAGCTCTCCTCAATGCATAAACCATAACCAGGAGTTATGTAATCCTTGTCAGCATGAACTGGAACCTGCCCTTCTCGGTGATTGTGTGCCTATTTCATAAGAATTATTGAACTGGGTGAAGCACTCAGCAGGAAAGAGATGTTGGGTATCTTCTTAAATGTAACTGTTTCCTGACAAGCGTAAGCTGGCTGGGAACATTTATTTATTACAGGTACTTATATAGTGCTGTCAATTTACGCAGCGCTTTACATATATATTGCACATTCACATCAGTCTCTAACCCTCAAGGGGCATACTATCTAAGGCACTATTAAAATAAATTACATTTGAAAAATGTTTGCATGTATTATGTACCAGTTTTCATTGGTAAAAATAAATTATTTGTGCCACTGTAGCTGCAACATAGCTGATATATTACCAACAAGATTGATGATCTTCGATCAGCACTTCTATACACTCACTGGCCACTTTATTAGGTACACCTTGCTAGTGCCAAGAAAATATCCCCCACATCATTACACCACCACCAGCCTGAACCTTTGATGGATCCATGCTTTCATGTTGTTTACGCCAAATTCTGACCCTACCATCTGATTGTCGCAGCAACCAGTCTGCCCATTCTCCTAGGACCTCTGACATCAACGAGGCATTTTTGTCCAAACAACTGCCGCTCACTGGATATTTTCTCTTTCTTCAGACCATTCTCTGTAAAGTCCATCCTAAATACGGCAGCCAGACTCATTCACCTTACCAACCGCTCTGTTTCCGCCACCGCCAATCCCTCCACTGGCTTCCGATTGCGCAACGGATCAAATTAAAAATCCTAACACTGACATACAAAGCTGTCCACCATACTGCCCCAAACTACATCAACGACCTAATATCCAAGTACCACCCAACACGCACACTCCGCTCCTCACAAGACCTCCTTCTCTCTAGTTCCCTGGTCTCCTCCTCCCATGCCCGCCTCCAGGATTTCATGTCACCCATCCTCTGGAACTCTCTGCCCCAACCCATCAGACTATCACCTACTCTCCCCTACTTTTGGTGCACCCTGAAAACCCATCTCTTCAGGGAAGCCTACCCCACCCCCTGCTAATTTGCCGACCTCCTCCACTCTCCCTACCACTCCATCCCCCACAGCTATCTCCTCCTGTGCCACTATCCCCTCCCTTCTAGATTGTAAGCTCGAAAGAGCAGACCCCCCGAACCGCTCGTGTATCGCATTGTATTGTTATTGTACTGTCACATGTTCTGTCCCCCTTTGCAATGTACAGCGCTGAGCGAACTGTTGGCGCTTTATAAATACTGTATAATAATAATAATAACCCTAGAGATGGTTGTTTGTGAAACTCCAAATAGATCAGCAGTTTTTGAAATACTCAGACCAGCCCCTCTGGCATCAACAACCATGCCACGTTCAAAGTCACTGAAATCCCCTTTCTTCCCCAATCTGATGCTCGGTTTGAACTTCAGCAAGTCATCTTCACCACATCTACATGCCTAAATGCATTGAGTTGATGCCATGTGATTGGTTCATTAGCAATTTGTGTTATCAAGCAATTGAACAGGTGTACCTAATAAAGTGGCCGGTGAGTGTATATAAAGGGGCACCAGAATCATTGTCCATTTATAGTGTATAAAGGCAGTAAGGTTAAAAAATGCAAAGGCAGCATGTAAATCAAAATGATTCTTAAACTGACCACACACACTATTCAATTTTCAGATGAACATTTGTATGAAAATTATCAGTACATTCAATTGCCAATTTTGTTTGAAAGTACTTCAAAATTATGTGTGCTTTTAACATTTGATTTTGGAACAAATGGACTTTCTCAAATGAAAACCCTACACTTTTAGAAAGGATTTCATTTGAAAAAATTCCCATCCCGCTCCTTCAAATTTTCATAACACAGCAGTTGAAAACAAAAGTCAATCTGACCCTAGTAACGATTAGAAAAATGAATGGATGTTCTGAAAGCAAATATTTCTGAACAATATTCTAGTAGTGCATGGCCAGGCTTTAGTAGTTCTTCTGAACACACATTATCCACTTGCCTATTGGGCACTTTCACCCTCTTTCTGCCCAGGCCAATTTTTAGCTTTCAGTGCTGTCACAATTTGAATGACAATTGCGCGGTCATGCAACACTGTACCCAGATAAAATTTTTATCATTCTTTTGACAGGTAGAGATTTCTTTTGGTGGTATTTAATCACCACTGGGTTTTTGTTTGCTAAACAAACTATAAATATTTTTTTTCTTAGTTTCGGTTATAAAATTTTGTAAATAAGTAATTTTTCTCCTTCACTGATGTGCGCTAATGAGGCTACAGTGATGGGCACTGATAGGCAGCACTGATTGGAACTGTTAAGCGACACTGATAGGCAGCTCTGACGGGCACTGATGTATGGCATTGATGTGCACTGGTAGGCACTGATATTTGGCAATGATGGGCACTGACAGGCAATGGTATGTGGCAATGATGGGTGTCACAATCATGCCCACAGGGAGAGGTGCGGTTCTCTATTTTACCCCAAACTTCTACATTTTGGTATTGCTCTTAAACTCATATGCCATCACCTGAAGGGGGGGGGGTGTAGTATCGTGCATACAAGAGCCAGGCACAGGCTCTCACTGTATTAAGAAGTCTTCTGTATCCCCTCATTCCGCCCCCTCCCTCAGGAATGCGTTCAGTGTAGCTGTTTAAACAATCCTCTTGCCAAATAAGGTAGTGAAGATACCAGTTGATGTTGTGTAGAAAAAGAAGCTGTTATGTTTTGGGAGTAGTCAGAGAAGTGAGGACTTTCTGCGTGCAACATCTCGCAGAGAAAGAGAAAAGAAGATCTCCCTGCGTTAATATCGAAACTAACAGTGGGAGATCAAAGCATCCTTTTGGTCATGAGACTTGAAGTGGCTTAAAACCAAGGCTGACTGGCAAGTACTTTAACCCTTTAAACTCCTTTCTATTATCTGTTTGCTGTTCTGTTATGCTCTGTTTATTTATTTATATATATATATATATATATATATATATATATAGTTACATCTTCCTTCTGTAAATATTTCTACTGCACCCTTTTGACCTTTTAGTAATAAATCTTACTTTCTAAAAGTGTTGAACTGTTTCTATGGCTCCTGAATGTAACTTACGAATCCCTGCCGCTGAAGAGCGCTACTATGAGTATTTAACCCTCTGTATAACTGGTCTGTAGAGATAGCGGGATACTGACAGTTAACCAATCATCCTAGTGTATTGCTGAGTTTCCTCTTTCTCTGTATAAAAAGGAGGTTGTGGCAGTGTGAAGGGTTTATTGCGTAATTAACCTGATTAATTAACTAGATTGTGGTCCAATTAGCTGGAAAATCATTGTGCAGGGTGCAGCAGGGCGTGGCATTGTTAGGCACGTGACATCGCGGTGTTGGATTGGCTAGTCCTTCGGTCACGAGTTTGGTGAGAAGGTCAGGGGTCTGACGCCGTGCCCGTCACAATGGGTACTGACAGGTAGCATTGACGGGCACTGACAGGTTACACTGATGGGGCTACACTTATCATCAGGGCACTGATCATCAGTGCCCTGATGATCAGTGTAGATGTACCCTCTGAGGAATGCCGCTTACTGGCTCTCCTCACGCGCTGTTAGCGTGAGGAGAGGACTGCCGATAAATGTCATTTCCTTGTTTACATGGGATCAGCTGTGATTGAACACAGCTGATCACATGATAGAGCCTGTGTCATTGGCCAGGGACACAGTGCACCACCGATTGGCGCGGCGCAGATAGAGTGGGAGGACGGCATATGATGACCTCCCAGAATTAGAGAGCCACCGCCCGCCCGTCATTTCCTTACATGGAGGGCAGGAAGCCATTAAGGTGACGAGAGATGAACCATACTTTGATGTCATATCGTAAAAAATGCATGAAAAGATTAAAACATGTTAACAAACATGATGCCAACGCGTGTTGAGGGTGCAGCATCAACTTTATATGGTCAAATAGACTAGACTCATTCAGCATTTTCTGCTAATTGTGTCAGCCATAATGGAGGGGGTGCAAGACCCCCAAAACAGTATTGTTCTCTTTTGTTCTACTGATTCAAAGCAGAACTTGATCTTTAGTATGTGGCACACTTGGATAGGAGAAGCACATTGGAAAAAAGCAAACAACAAATTATGGTGCCTGGAGCTCTACCTATTCTCTCAACTTTGAACAGGGCTGGCCAATTTTTGCAATGTGGAATACAACTTTGTAAAGGTTTTTCATTTATCTAAGTTAATGATTTTCAACTAGGTTCCTCCAGAGGTTGCTATGGGTTCCCTTAGTTGTGGCTGATTAACCTCCCATTTGATGGTTCCAGAATCAACATTATGTGGCAAAACTAGTGGCATAACTCCCTTGATCTTTTTAGCCCTCTGTAAGAGGGGGGAATTCTGACCACCACTGTAAGAGGGACATTTTTTTTCCTCTGTCCCTCAATTAATTGATTCAAGCAGAGGTTCCCCGTCATTTGAACATTATTTTAAGGGTTCCTCTGGAGAAAAAATGGTTGAGAAAGGGTGATCTAGGTCAGCACATAGCTATTCATAGTGAGTCACATTCAAATTAACATATTCTGTAATACTCTAGATGTTTCAGGGAATGGAGGGGGTGGCATCACTGCACTTTGGGCCAGCCATTGGAAGTTTCATTGCTTAGCTTTACTATGGAGTATCTTATATAAGTACCTTGGTGCATGCTGTGTAGCTTTACTACATACACTACTTGCTGAGCAGTAACACACAGTGGCCTTTAAAGAATCAATCCCATCAAGAAGTCACTGAGTCCCACCATTTTCAGCAACACCACTGACATTTGTCTATATTTTCTAGAAGAAGCATGCAAGAACGGAGATCGCACTTTTCAGATGTTACTGGTTGCATGCTTATTCCAGCAAAGTCTAAAATCTTAAAGTAAAACTACAGCTTCCTTAACTGTAAGAAGATCTACACTTAAGCTGGCCATACACCAGTAGATTTTCAACATTTGTATGAATATTCGTATCAACATTCATACTAAAATACTAATACTTAATGAATGTCATTTAAAAGTTAAAAAAAAAAAAAAAGATTTTGGAGTGAAAAAACTTTCTTGAATGAAAATCACATTCACTGTTGGAAATTCATTTGTCTGAGAAAACATTTCCATCCTGCTCCTTCAAGTTTTCATGTCACTGTGGTTGAAAATGATCATCAATTTGATCACACTAATGATTAGAAAAATGAGCAAATGTTCATAACACAAAAGGTTTTGAACAAAATTCCACTATTATTATAATACAGAATTTATATAGCGCCAATAGTTTGCGCAACGCTTTACAATATATACTAGTGTCATGCCCGGATTTAGGGGGGTGCTGAGGTAGGCTGTGCCCTCCCAGATTCAAGTTGTGCCCCCCCGAGGCTGACTCCCTCCATGGACATTGTGCCCATGTCCACTAACTTCCACCCCTAATCCTTGTATTCAGGACCGGGGGCAAGGTGGGTGACTGGGCAGTAAACGAATATAAAGTACGCACAGGACAAGGAGAAGTGGCAGAAAGGAGTGAGCCCTTCACTTCCGGTCCCATAGCCAAAACAGGAAGTGAGAGGCAATACCTGCAAATTAGGGAATCACTAAGGGACCCCCAGATCACCAAATTGGGATGGTGAATCTCCCTAATGGGGGCACAGACAGCAATAACAACTGACAGGTATTCTATTCCATCTCCACTCTGTCCAAAACTTTAAAAAAAGCTTTGCTTTAAGTTGTCCTTTAAAACACTTGAGGTACAAATGTCAAACTGATGCTTTACAGGTCACAGGCAGCCCGCTCATTCCTTCTTAGCAGATGGTGTAAAGATTTAATTAAAATGAGATCCCAGTCTTCTCTATAATTTATTATGATGACACTCACCTTCACCATTTTAAAGTTGGGTGACTTAAAATAGTACAAGGTATGCATGTCTACTAATCAATTTTAAACATTTCAAATTATAGTATTTCTTAAAAGAAGAGTTTACAACAGATATGCTTATGTTTAAAAAAGTTCTGTGAGAAAATTTAATTATGTAAATGCATCCTTCTGTAGAAATAATTCAGCCTCTTGCGTTATCTTATCCAATTTTGTGGCTCTGTCTCATTTAGGTTTCAAATGCCTGACTTTAGGTATGTTAGAAAGACATACAGTCGCAAGCAGAGATATCACTAATAGAGTCTCCTTGAAATATAAGAAACCATCGGGAAGTTTAACTTTTCAGCACCTGCGAAGAACTGAAATATCAGTTTTTGGTAGCTTTATACATAGTTTGTAGGCCGCATATTAAAAGTATGTACTGCAAATAGGTAGGTCTTAGGCCCCATTTACATGACTGTTCTGATCAAATCCGCTTGTTAAATTTTCAGGCAGATTTTAATGGAACTCAATGGGGTTGATTTACTAAAGACAAATAGACTGTGCACTTTGGAAAGTGCAGTTGTGCTCTGCAAGTACAGTTGCTCCAGAGCTTATTAAATGAGCAGAAACTCTACTGAATCCCATCATCCAATCATGTGCAAGCAAAAATGCTGTGGTTTTTTTTACACATTTTCCTTGCATGTGATTGGGTATTCTTTGCAAAGTGAAGCTCCACCTCATGTACTAAGCTCTGGAACAACTGCACTTACCAAAGTGCCCAGTCTATTTGCCTTTAGTAAATTAACCCCAATGTTTGTCTATGAGCAAACAAATGTAAAGGGATGCGCATCTGTGTACATCAGTGTACATCTGAGTCTGTCTAGTTCTGCAAAAAAAAAAAATGGAAAAGGATTTTCCATTTTTCGAACCGAAATGTGATGGATCAGAAGTAAAAGGATGTAAACGCATGCATATCGGTTTACATCCGGCTGCCCATAGAACTAACATGGGTCAGTTTAGCTCCATTTCCAAAAAAACTGGATGGACATAGATTTCACAAAGCTGGATGGACATATATTTCACAAAGCTGGATGGACGTAGATTTCACAAAGCTGGATGGACGTAGATTTCACAAAGCTGGATGGACGTAGATTTCACAAAGCTGGATGGACGTAGATTTCACAAAGCTGGATGGACGTAGATTTCACAAAGCTGGATGGACGTAGATTTCACAAAGCTGGATGGACGTAGATTTCACAAAGCTGGATGGACGTAGATTTCACAAAGCTGGATGGACGTAGATTTCACAAAGCTGGATGGACGTAGATTTCACAAAGCTGGATGGACATAGATTTCACAAAGCTGGATGGACATAGATTTCACAAAGCTGGATGGACATAGATTTCACAAAGCTGGATGGACATAGATTTCACAAAGCTAGATGGACATAGATTTCACAAAGCTGGATGGACATAGATTTCACAAAGCTGGATGGACATAGATTTCACAAAGCTGGATGGACATATATTTCACAAAGCTGGATGGACGTAGATTTCACAAAGCTGGATGGACGTAGATTTCACAAAGCTGGATGGACGTAGATTTCACAAAGCTGGATGGACATAGATTTCACAAAGCTGGATGGACGTAGATTTCACAAAGCTGGATGGACGTAGATTTCACAAAGCTGGATGGACGTAGATTTCACAAAGCTGGATGGACATAGATTTCACAAAGCTGGATGGACATAGATTTCACAAAGCTGGATGGACATAGATTTCACAAAGCTGGTTGGACATAGATTTCACAAAGCTGGATGGACATAGATTTCACAAAGCTGGTTGGACATAGATTTCACAAAGCTGGATGGACATAGATTTCACAAAGCTGGGTGGACATATATTTCACAAAGCTGGGTGGACATAGATTTCACAAAGCTGGATGGACATAGATTTCACAAAGCTGGATGGACATAGATTTCACAAAGCTGGATGGACATAGATTTCACAAAGCTGGATGGACATAGATTTCACAAAAGTGACGGCTGTTCTGTTTCAATTTAGCAGAGAATCTGTTTATGGTTTGCCTACTGATGAGAATGATGAACACCACCTGTATGAAAGGACCCTTATGGTGTAAATACACACAAGAATTTGTTAGCTATTCATTGGTAATTGATGACTCATTCGATTTGATCACACACACGCACAAAAAAAAAAAATTAAAAAATTATACGTTAGTAATCCTAAGAAAAAAAATGTGACAACACCCTAAGGAAGCAGTTCACTATTTTATGATATGAGTTCACTTTGGAGTAACTGAAAGGGGAAACAAAGCCAGCATCCATACATTAAGATGAATAATTATATCCTCTGCATTCCACGTGCAGTGGCTCAGCCAGAAATACAGATTTACATTAACCTGAAGAGTGTTTCAGAGCCTCATAGAGACATCTCCCTCTAGCACCAAGTCTGATAAAAGCTTGACCTGTCAGAATTCACTTTTCAACTAGAAGACCTAAGAGATGGACAAAATGCAGAATGGCTGAGTATAGTGTCAGATGTCATTAGCAATCACAGAACAATACCATGCCTCCCGATCTTCCATTTCCTATATTTATTACAATCAAACACATCCTGCAGAAGATAACAAGTCTGGGGCTGTGTAGGGGTTTGTGGTTGTATGTATTTAATTTTCTGTGTTGTCCACAAACCGAAGCCAGCTGTAGGATACATATTGTATACAAAGCTGTATGTTAGTACCTTAACCAATGGTGGTTCTAGTTTGTTGCTCTCTTTTGCAAAACACTGCCTGCCTATCAATAGAAATTATAGGTAACATATGGCATACATGTTAAGCAATATGGTCCCTTAAAGAGAATTTTCAGCATATATCACTTTGCTTTCAAACAATTCAAATGCCTCTAGCTATCCCTTTGTAATGTATGTGTTTTTCAGCTTATGAACCTGAACAGGGAACCATTTGTATTGTTTATCAGCAACCTTGCAATTACTCATATCATTTTGCAAGAGACCTTCTAAAGCTATAAAGGTTAAAACTGAATATATTGGTGATAATTTGTTTTTAGTTTTTGGGAGATAACATCCTGAACTGAGAGATCTTTCTACAAATTAAAACAGAGGAGATGTTGTTCTTCCTAAGAAGTCCACTGAGCAATAAATCGGAGATATGCCCACACTGGAGGGGACCTCAGTAAAAGTGACTGAATGCAAACCCATTTCTTACACATAACAGAAATGTTATATTGGTATTCAAAAAGGAATTTAGAAAGATGTACATGAGATACTAGATAAATCAGTAGTTACTGTAGAAGTCTAAATTGGAATCAAAATCCATTCAGCTAGAAAGCTGGTGAAAGTGTGAGTATATATACTACCTGGATAACGAGAACATCGGTGAGGGAGCATCACATGGAAACAAGTATTTCTCAACCTTGTTTTGCTCTGTATAGCAATCGGGTTCTGATGAGTTGTTGCCATTGGAAACAACAATAAGACACAGCAAGCACTACCAAAATAATTTAATAAGAAATGTAAGAAGTATTCTTTTTAAAAACGCATGACCAACATTGGCATGTAAAGAATGCAGACTGGACTGCTCCTGAGTCCACGATGATCGGCCAGTGGTGTGAGAAGCCTTCGTAGCATCTAAAGGCTTACGAATTTCAAGGGTTGAACCCTCTTCTTCAGAGCCAAAAAGAGCACTGGGTTGGTGCGCGCTGTGTGCCTTGTTGTTTCCAATGTCTACAAGGATGCCCACAATCCTGTGAGGGTGGCAAGACCTTTTGCACCATACTCAGTAGCCAGGCAAGCAAGTGTTATTTGTCCTTAGCACCACACCTAAGCGCAGGGTTATATTGGTACTTTTTCTAGAGTTGCTGCCATTGACAGGATCGCTAGTGTGACTAAAGGCCCATCCATAAAGTAGCAGTATGGCCCTATCATATCCATATTGCTGCTTTAAAAAGTAGGCACATTTGTAAAGCACAGGAGTGTATGTTTCCAATGTGCTTATCTCTTCACTTTCTCCAGCACTCCAAAGTAATTAAAGCCCCATTAATTGGTGGGGGTGCGGGGGGGAGCAGTAAAGACTGGTCAAGAAACCTGTCAATGTAATATATAACACACCTCTCTTTCCAAGAACGTAGTGTTTCAGAATGAATGAAGAATGAATGAAGACGAAGGTCTTTCTGTGCCTGTGCTGCTGCCTACACTTTGTTTATTTTTACATCTTTTCCATGGCCCTCAATGAGTCATCAACTAGGCAACAGAGGTGATGCCATTCTAAATGGCTGAAGGCCAGGGTCATTCTACACTGCCACTTCTGCCTAGTGAAATGGGCCAGGAAGGGGGGGGCGATGTAAACATCAGCAATGTGTAGGTAGTGGAGGGAGAGTAGAATGACCTCGGGATTCAGTAATTCAGAATGTCTAAAGGGCAAAGTCATTTTGCATCGCTACCACCTACACATTGGCCCTGAATGGATCATTATGTAGCAGTGGTGGAGCAAGTAGCCATGTCCATTTTTACGTATAGTGTAAAATATGGTCAAAACTGGACCACTATCTCAAAATTTTCTGCTTTATGTTTTATGCAATTCAATGCTAAGGGGAACACTAATCAAAATACAGCTGTGCAAATGGGCACGTAGCATAATATACTGAATTCGGATCTGTATAAAATTGTACTCAGTATGGATCTAAATGCAGTCTTTTATACACTCATGGGCACAAGCCCTAAAATGTAAAGTGTATGCGGTGTGTAGTAAACACTGCAGTGTCCTATGAAGAGCAAATAGTGATATTTGCTTTCTGTTACAAATAGATCCCTCTTAAGCTGGGTATACAGTATGAGAAAGATCAGAAGAAAAACTCCATACGAGGAACAGTCGATTATCTGATCGTTTGTATAGCACTATCGACAGCCGATTCCGACCGTTAGAATGAAAGAAAAACGAAGGAGCAAACTTGAAAATTTTAATCTTAGGTGAACACAACATCCTATTTTCACTCAGTGTGAACAGTAATTGAATGGAAACAGTAAAGTAGAAAAAGATGTTGATGATCAGCAGCAAAGAAAGACCTGTAAGAAGGCGGCAACAAACACAAGAAAGAACTTTTGTCTTTGTTGTTTGAGAATTTCGTACACGTTAATACCATTTTCGGTTACATCATAATACACACCTTTGTGGAAAATTGGACAATGGTTCGTCAGATTTTCTAGTGCGTACCGCAGTTTAGTGTAAGAAATGTTTCCGGTGAACTACATTTACAGGTTGCAGTCACTACAGACTCCTCAAATAAATGGTATTTACTGGATTGGTGGTGGACTTGCTCTTTTAACCACTGGTTGAGCTATTGAGTCAAAGACAGAAATGTTGATCACCGATTGCAGAACACCATCTTTAGAGAACTCTAGGCAAAAAGCTATCCCTGCCTTTGTTTTAGACACACTGCAATAAATCACATACTGTACATTACTTAGCCATATTCAATAAACTACAGCCAGAAGTCTCCAGTTTGTGAGCAGGGATACTCATGAAGGACTTTCAGAATTTTATGTGATGAGGTGGGTTCCCTAAGTCATGGGTTCTTAAACTTTATGATTACAGACATCTAATAGATTGCCTATGATATCACAATTCTGTCTTCCTCAGATTGCCGCAATCATCATCACCATCAGTCTTATTAGGTATCGGTATGACTTGATTTTACTTTGAAGCTAAAGTTTAGGCATCACTTGGACCAATGTAATACCTGGCAGATCCCTGTGGAAGCTGAAAACCACTGTAGTAGGCACAGGTCCCTGAAGCTATCAGCAATGATGGTGGTAGTGGTGCCTTTTTTTCCAGCTTTG
The DNA here is from genome assembly GCF_062004578.1 of Staurois parvus. Classification (NCBI taxonomy): domain Eukaryota; kingdom Metazoa; phylum Chordata; class Amphibia; order Anura; family Ranidae; genus Staurois; species Staurois parvus. Next base: position 5,417,279 of record NW_028318005.1, read on the forward strand.
TGCACATAATTATGGAATCAAGGTACAGTTAAAGACAAGTTGCTCGTATGTCATCTGACGCAGAAAGTGGATTTTTAAATTTTTTCTCTATTGATTTCTGGTTCACTCATTCAGAGATTATTAAGTCCTAAACTAACAGATATTGAACAAAAAATATTCAGAGATCCAGTACAATATCCGCATCATAGAGGAATAAATACACGAGGAATAAATACACCCGGTTAGGAACACCTGCTTTAAGTGCTATATGACAGCTGATGGTAACCTGTAAGACCTGTGAGAGAGTTTAGCTGTTGCACAGTGATAGTTAAAGTGGTTGTAAACTTCAGACATGAAATATGAATAAAGCATATCCCTCTATAGTATGTACTTCAATCCAGAGCCAAGTGTAATTTCTTAATGCTGCCTTGTTCCTCCACTATCTGTATGACTCACTTCTGACAAGTTTTCCTGACACCAAGGGAAAAAAGGTGACAGTGGAGGGAGCTCCAGCACACAGCTTGTGATTGACAGCCTCAGCTCTACTCCTGTGAGCTGTGTGAAGGGGGGGGGTGTCTCCTCCCTCCAATCAGCTCTCACAGAGCTCTGCGAAGTGTAACTTCAGCTCCCTGCCCCCTGATTTCTGAAAGCTCAGACAAGTTGCACAAATTCTGTACTTTGAACGGCTGTAAAGAAGAGATGGCTGCAGTTAAACAGGTAGAACTTCTGCAGGAGGATTGTTTCTCTGTGCATCACCAGAGAATAGTCACTTTGCTGGGTATATGGAAGGGTTTAAACTCACTTAAATAACACCATGCAAACACAGAGGCAAAAAACTGCTGTACATCTGCATATCACCAGTTTGCAAAGTGTTAGGTTTACAGTATCAATGTGGGGGGGGAGGGGTAAAACCACACAGTTGCACTACATTTTTACTGCAGCATCCAGGGTTGTACACATGCTATGGCAGGAATTATAACGTCTGTTGCATTTGGCAGGTACGACTGCCCACTGAATGCAACCCATTCAAGTGAATGGACATTTAGTGCAGAATTTAGGTGGATAAAACAGGCCATGGGGCGGTGATACAATGCCACCTCACAAACAAACCTCTCCAATGCTTCAAAGGGGACAATGCCAGGAAACGGACCAGGGAATCAGACGTGATGATGGCCTAGGAGTCAGGTCTTGGTGATGCAGCCCTCCTCTGACTGGGGGATCAAACCAAAAACTGTAAAAAAAATCACACAGAGGGCACAAACACCTAGCAGATTATCCAAGGTTTATTGAAAGTGTAAAAATAAAATACATACTCACAAAATGAGATTCATATAAAAGCCTGTAAATCCACTGAGATGGCCCAACATGATGGCAGATGGCTCTGAGGAAAAGCATACATCCCTGAAACACATCAGCAGGCCGACCTCACCACCAGTCGGGTACTTTGCCATCATGCTGGGCCATCTCGGTGGTTTTGAAGGCTTTTATATGCATGTCATTTTGTGAGTATGTTTTTAGTTTTTAGACTTTCAATAAACCTTGGATAATGAGCTAGGTGTTTGCGCCCCCTGTGTGCTTCTTTTTTCAATGCCACCTCACAGCCAGTCAAATCTTAAAAGCAATCTGAATGTGGGTCGCTCTTCAGAGAGCTGTGCTAGCGTAAACTAGCGCTTACTGTGTGATTTCTCTTTAAAGGTGTGCATCCAGGCATTCTATTTTATTGTTCTTTGTTGGCTCATTGGAGGGATTTCCTTTTACTTTCTGTGTCTTTTACAATGAGGCGGAACAGGAAGTGAGACAATGAGGTCTCAGACAGCAACAAAACTCAAACGAGATTTTAATCCTTCCCCACGCTATCCAAACCTTAAAAAAAAAAAAAAGTTTGGCCTGGATTTATACTTTAAAAGAGGATAAATATTCAATAAAAATAACAATTACTATACTTGAAAGAAAGAACTGTTCTTTGGGCATAGAGGTTGAGGGGGCAACATTGGTCTGTCAAATAGGTAAAGACAGATCATCACTTGTCGTGTTGTCTGTGTATATAAATTGGTATTTTACTGTGGCTAGGACCTTTATCATATTTGCCTTATAGATATAGCTGGAATGTGAGTTCACAGCTTCTGCCCATTTATTGCTACAATTGTGGCCTGCCAGAATATGCTATTTTTTTAAGGGTTTTGTGGAATTAAATGTTCAAAGTCTATTTACACTAATATGGCTTGAGACTAAGTCTCTGATACAAACGTCTTTGAAGAATATTTTTGTAGACATTTAATTATCTGTCTGAAATGTTCCTGACTCGTAAAAGGATTAACAGGTTACAAAATGTCAGCAGTTTTGTGACATGATCTTTGAAAATTTTGAGATAAGAAAGTGTTATGGGCTTACTGCTGACAATAACATTTAATACGTTCATGCGTCTTTGAATGTAGAATGTTATGAAAATGTCTAAAAAAAAAAGAAATGTCATAGTACAAAGAAAGGAAGTTAGAAATGCATCTAATCAGCCTTGCCCAATTAACAGAATTAGATTAGTATCTGTATATTCACATCTGTTTTTACATTCTTATCGAAGGACTGATGGTTATCCAAGAACAAGGTGTGGTGAAATTGGTTCATATTAATAGAAAAAAAAAGATGCAATGGAACTGGGAATTTTCACAAGTGCTGAGTGCCAGAAAAGTAGTTTAGTTGTAAAACATTCATTAAAAACCTTCATGTAGAAAAATAAAATTTAAAAACCACATCCAAAATCAAGTCTGGCTTCCCTGCTTCCTATTTCAAATGATACAGCCCTTGGAAGGCTTGTGACAAAGGGTCAAGTTGATATTGTGATGTAGCCACATGTCACATAAGCCGGCCATAGAGAGTTCGAATCTCAGCAGGAACCGGCTAAGATTTCAACCATGTATGGGCAGATCGAATTTACCCAATTTGATTGATCAATTAACTTGGATACAACCAGCCTGCTAGATTTTACATGCAATTACAGTTGCAAGAAAAAGTATGTGAACCCCTTGGGATTACGTGGAGTTTTGCATGAATTGGGCATAAATTGTGCTCTGAACGTCATCTAAGTCACAACAATAGAAGAACACAGTATGCTGAACATAATACTACACAAACATTAGATGTTGCCATGGTTTAATTGCACATAACATGTAAACATTCACAATGCAGGAAGGAAAAAGTATGTGAACCTTTGGACTTAATAACTGGTTGACCCTCCTTTGGCAGCAATAACCTCAACCAAACATTTCCTGTAGTTGCAGATCAGACCTGCACAACGATCTGGAGTAAATCGCTCTCTTAAGGTCATGCCACAGCATTTCAATCGGGTTGAGGTCAGGACTCTGACTGGGCCACTCCAGAAGGCGTATTCTGTGCTGTTGCAGCCATTGTTTTGTTGAATTACTTGTATGCTTTGGGTCATTGTCCTGTTGCATCACCCATCCTCTGCGGAGCTTCAGTTGGCGGACAGATGGTCATACGTTTTCCTGCAAAATGTCTTGATAAACTCTGGAATTCATTTTCCCATCAATGACAACAATCCGTCCAGGCCCTGAGGTAGCAAAGCAGCCCCAAACCATGATGCTCCCTCCGCCATGTTTTACAGTGGGGATGAGGTTTTGATGTTGGTGTGCCGTGCCTTTTTTTCTCCACACATAATGTTGTGTGTTCTTCCCAAACAACTCAATCTTGGTTTCATCTGTCCACAGTATATTTTGCCAGTAGTGCTGTGGAACATCCAGGTGCTCTTTTGCAAACTTCAAACGTGCTACAATATTCTTTTTGGACAGCAATGGCTTCCTCCGTGGTGTCCTCCCATGTACTCCATTCTTGTTTAATGTTTTCCTTATTGTAGATGTGTCAACAGAAATGTTAGCATGTGCCAGAGATTTATGTAGGTCTTTAGGTGACACTCTGGGATTCTTCTTTACCTCATGCAGCATTCTGTGCTGTGCTCTTGCAGTCATTTTTACAGGACGACCACGCCTAGGGAGAGTAGCAACAGTGCTAAACTTTCTCCATTTGCAGACAGTCTGTCTTACCGTGGACACATGAACATCAAGGCTTTTGGAGATACTTTTGTAACCCTTTCCAGCTTCATGCAAGTCAACAATTCTTGATCGTAGGTCTTCCGAGAGCTCTTTTCTGCGAGGCATGGTTCACATCAGACAGTGCTTCTTGAAACCAGTAAACCCAAAACAGGTGTGTGTTTTTTAAGGGCAGGACAGCTGTCAGCAACACATCCAATATCATCTCACTGATTGGAGTCAAGGTTGGCTCACTCCTGGCTCCAATTAGCTCTGGGAGAAGTCATTAAGCTAGGGCCTCACATACTTTTTCCTCCCTGCACTGTGAATGTTTACTTGTTATCTGCAATTAAACCATGGCAACATCTAATGTTTGTGTAGTATTATGTTCAGCAGACTGTGTTCTTCTATTGTTGTGACTTCACATATTTTTTCTTGCAACTGTATCAATAGCATTTGTTATAGCCACTAGCAATGATCACGGTCTTCTCCTGGTGGGGACAGCAGACTCCCCCCTCCCCCGCTGAGAGAACACAATGGCTTGCGGGGAGGGATTCCCCCATCAACACTGACTGTGTTGATGTGGGAATCGAGTGAAAGAATTGAGGAAAGAAATTCGCACTGTCTATGACTTACCTAAGAGGGGCTATGCTCTGAAAAACACTCGGCAGAGATACAACAGGGCCATTCAGCGTCTACTCACGAAGGGAGATGCTCTGATGTCACTGAGGGGTTGTATCTTTAGTGCACACTGTGACCAGTGGGGGGGGGATATTGAAAGCAGCAGAATTACTACTATGCTAGTGCTGCCACTACAATAAAAAAAAAAAAATTCCCTAGACTAGCATTGAAGGTTAGTATCTCATACATCAAGAATGCCCACTGCAAAGCAAACAATGTAAAAGGTGATTCAGGCAAAGAAAAAGCACAGTAAGGGAAATGATTGCTACAAGTGAAAAAATGAAATTGCCTTGACTCCCATTTAACATACATTTAAGGGAGAATGATTATGTTGTGTGAAAGAGAGGATGTTCGGAGAATGAGATCATAATTTAGCAACATTCAGATCTCTTTGAGTATGGCCATAAACTAATTCTAAAAATATCTTGGTTCTTCAGCCCTCTTTCATACTTGTTCAAGATCAGATTCCCAGCCCTGGTACTGTATGTTTAAACCTTTCTCAGGTTCTGTCTAAGCCTCGTGGGACACTATATCCAAGGATGTCAGTATTAACATGAAGGTCCAAAATACATGAGCCTTGCTTAATTTCTGTTTGTATGAACCTTTTTCTTAAAAGCAAGTTCTGTACACTAATGGGCATATTTATAAAGTTGTGAATCTGACATCCACCAAACATTCCCTGTAGGTGAATTTTCCTGGTGCATGTGTTAGAATGGCAGTAATTGATTAACCACCAGCGAATATTTGGTGAAAGTTACAACCACGACTTTATATATATGCCCCAAAGTGTTTGGAGAAACACTGAAGGGACCTCCTATAACACAGGTATCAAACTGGCGGTCCTCCAGCTGTTGCCAAACTACCAGTTCCATGAGGCATTGCAAGATTGACAGTTACAAGCATGACTCCCAAAGTTAGAGGCATGATGGGACTTGTAGTTTGGTAACAGCTGGGGGGCTGCCAGTTTGATACCCATGTCCTATAAGTACACATTAGAAATCCAAAACCTATATGTGGACCAACTAGAAGACGTTTTGTAAAGATGCTATGTGGCACCCAGGGACTCCACAGTGACGATCTCTGTGGATCGTGGAGTAGTAAATGGAAAACTTGAGGGGCTTGCGGGGGATGGGGGTACCTGCATCTTAAGGATAACTATGAAAAGTACTGTTGTTCAATTACATTAAATAATGAGCTTGTTGGATTTGAGTTACTAAAACAAGATTGTGCAAAATCTGGTGCAACTGTGCATGGTAGCTAATCAGCTTCTAACTTCAGCTTTTACAATTAAGTACTGACAAAAAAACTAGAAGCGGATTGTTTTCTATGCAGAGCTGCACCTGATTTTGCACTCTCTAGTTTTAGTAAATTAACCCGATGTGTATAAAGCTGGATATAGATGATATGATTTTATTTCCTGCAACCAGGAAAGAAAATTGCTCGATTCCACCAACAACACAGTCAGTGTGGATGGGGGCAATCCCTCCTGGGGAGCTATTGTGCTCTCCTGGCAGGTGTCATGGTCGGGAGAACAAAATTATTATTTCTAGCGGTTATAGCCACTAGCAATAATGGCATGAAAAATCCAACAGGCTGGTTGTAGCCAAGCCGTACAACAATCAAATTGGGTACAATCAGCCTGCCCATAGATGATTTGAATCTCGACCTGTCCCTGGTGAACAGGGCAAGATTCAAACCATCTATGGCTGGCTTAAGAAGTCAACAGAGTAACATAACCATAATTCTTCACATCTCATGAACCAGCATAATGAAAAGAACAACAAAAAAGCTGGATTCTAGATCCCACATCCTCTCCGTTCTCTGTCCCACAAGGGGACTCGGAGATGTAATTACAGTTTTATAAAACAAATACTAAACAGCTCATTTCAAAATTTATAAATCAATCAAATAACTTCAAAGCTGCTGGAAGAAATGTTTATTTATGTGTTTGGAAGTCTTATAAACCAAAGTATAAAACCTATTAAACATGCCTTCAGAAGGCAAAATAGATGTTTCCTCTACCCAGAAGCATCCATTACAAAAGTAAGTATACAACCAATCTGCAGTACCTCAGTCCCTGACATGAGGTATAAATATGACCCCACCGCTCATACAAAGGGTAGTTATATTTAGATTAGAGACCAATTATACCGCTGGCCTTGTAGAAATTTCCTGTCCTGTGATACATATATTATCATGTTAAAAGGAATCCAGTTCAGTTCTAGAAATAAATCAATATTACAGGGAGAATATTTTCCATATACAGTACATTAGATATCAGTAAAGATTTTTCAAATGCAGCCAGAGATTACGATCACAGTAGTTCAGAACAACACAGGAAAATTTCTAACTAGTTGCTGTAAACTACTGCAAACGTGCAGACATTTATGTAAAAAGAAAAAACTGTTATTTGTGTAGTGGACCAAATCTGAAGAGTCATATCAGAATATGTGTGTAAAATAGGAGCGTATGTAAATATCCAAGCGTTGTATGTTGCATAGCTAACAGCTATTCTGGTTCACAAGGACAGTCCTAGATATTGAATATTTGCCCATAAATTTGCCCATATGTCACAAAATTTACCGAATTTACCAGGGCAGTAGTCTAATACAATACAACAGTTGAGGTTACAGGCATTTTTTTGAAAGCACAAAAATTGCGTTCAGGAGTAGAGTTTACTGGCGTTTCAAACACCAAACGCTTGTGACCACGTGTAAACGCATTTGCGTTCAGATGCATTTTTTGGCTGGTCTATATCCAGATGCTGTCCAAAGCCTTTTTTTCTTCATCAAAAATGCAATATACAGCGTTTCCAATGTATTCAAATGTACCTAGTACACCAGTGCAGTCAGTTCCAGGTTTCGCGTGCAAGAAAAAATGGTAGAACGTGCTGCATTATTTCTGCACAGAACTGTACTGGAACACATCAAAACACAGCAAAAAAGCACAAGGAGTGTTGTGTGCACTCCAGAATGCATCCAGAGGCATTACAGCACTATGTAGCTCTTCCCACAGTGCCAATCTTGTTTCATTTTTTTTTTCTCTCTTTTAAATATTTTATTATGAATTTTCATTATACCATTTTACATATACAAAAAAAGCCAATAAATACATACTAACATAAAATACTCATATTTACCTGGCATTATATCAAAATATTAACTTTACTCTTGGTATCCCTCTCCCTTTCACCCCCCATCCCCCCTACTTCGTACCCTATACCACCCCAGCCCCCCAGCCCGTTCTACACAGCCCTGATTATGTTCTTTCCTGTTTATTCTATTGATCTTATTAGAAGAATACTACTATTTTAAAATTGCAAATATCCATGTCTTCTTTTCTTTATTACATATAGTATGCTTTTGACTTTTTAAATTTCTCCCACTTTTCCCATCTTATACGTAAAATCTCCATCCTATCCATATGGTAGAGTTCCTCCAGTCTATAGATCTTCTCTACCCTTTCTATCCAATCCTTTACTCTCGGTGCTTGTTGTTCCCTCCAAAATTTGGGTATCAGGCTCTTCGCTGCATTCAAGTAGTATACTAATCCAGTTTTTTTATATTTTTTTTACTGAGAACTCAAAACCATAGAAAAGACAAATCTCCGGCTCCTTTGGGATATTAACTTCCATTATTTCCTGTATTACATGTACTATACCTCCCCAATACTCCTGAATTTTATGACACTCCCACCACAAATGAAACATTGTGCCTCTCTCTCCACATCCCCATCAACATAAAGGTGAATTATCCCCACTTATCCTATGTGCTACATTCGGTGTGATATACCATCTTGGCAAACATTTATAATTCATTTCTACCTCCTTCATATTTACATTCCCATGAATTAAACAATACTTTTTTTTCAGTTTTTTCTCATCAATTATTACTCCTAAATTCCTTTCCCATTTTCTATAAATGGTGGTCTTATAACCCTACGTAAACCTGTGAGAATCGTATATATTTTAGAAGTCTCGTGCTTCCCATCTCCTCCTGTTTCTAATACGTGCTCAAAGGGGTTCCAATCCTCTTTTTTCCTTAGTTGCTTTGGGAGGTTCCCTATGAAATGTTTCAACTGAAAATAACGCCATTTATCCATTCTCGTGAATATTTCCCTCCTGCTTTCCAATTCCTTAAGAGAACATATTTTCCCTCCAGCCCTTATCCCCTTCAGCCCGTGCCCCCTCCCCTGACTTCTCCATCAAGATCAATAACACAATCATCATTCCCTCCCCTCATACCAGGGTACTAGGTGTAATCCTAGACTCCCATATGTCCTTTCAGCCCCAAATCCAATCACTGTCCAAATCTTGTAGACTTCACCTCCGCAACATCTCCAAGATACGCCCGTTCCTAACATCGGAAACCACTAAGCAACTCATTCACTCCCTGGTTATATCTCGCCTTGACTATTGTAACTCTCTCCTCATTGGCCTACCTCATCACAGGCTATCCCCTCTTCAGTCTATCATGAATGCTGCTGCCAGAATCATCCGCCTTACTAACCGTTCTGTATCTGCCACCCCTCTCTGCCAATCCCTCCACTGGCTTCCCGTTGCCCAACGGATAAAATTCAAAACATTAACAATAACATATAAAGCCATTTATAACACTGCCCCAAATTACATCAACGATCTTGTCTCTAAATATCACCCAAACCGTACTCTCCGCTTCTTGCAAGACCTCCTACTCTCTAGCTCCCTTGTCTCCTCCTCCCATGCTCGTCTCCAGGACTTCTCCAGAGCTTCCCCCATCCTCCAGAACTCTCTACCCCAATTTATCAGACTATCTCCTACTCTGCTCACTTTTAGGCGATCTCTGAAAACCTCTCTCTTCAGGGAAGCCTATCCTGCTAATACTGGAATCTTCTACTTTTCCAACCAGTCCATCCCCCACAGTTACTACCTTTTGTACCACTAGCCCCTCCCTCCTAGATTGTAAGCTCCAAGGAGCAGGGCCCTCAAATCCCTCTTGTATTGAACTGTATTGTTGCTGTATTGTCTCCCGTTATATTGTAAAGCGCTGAGCAAACTGTTGGCGCTATATAAATCCTGTGTAATAATAATGTAATAATAATATTTTCTCTCCATCCATTATATCTCTTAATTGAACATCTTTCTTCCTTATCCACTTCCCTGTAATGCTTTCTTTAGCTGGAAAAAAAACTGTGTGTTCCCAAGAGGCATTAACAGTGAATTAAATTCCCACCCCATTTTCTTGTGTAGAGCGTCCCAAACTCTCAAAACATTACGAGTAAACAACTTGTGTCATCTGCTAGTCCATGGTATTGAGGAGGTAACCAAATATTTCTGCTTAAGTTCTTGTGACTTAATGTATTTTCTATCTTTACCCAACTTTTCCCCCGTGCATTATATGTCCAATCAAAAATTCTCACCCGTATTACTGAGTTATAGTATCTTTTTATGTCTGGTACTCCCAAACCATTCTCTTTGTCTCTACTTAAGAGGTCATAACTAATTCTAGGCTTTTTATTCCTCCAGATAAATCCAATCTTGTTTCATGAGCCACTTTTGCTACAGTTGCAACACCCAACAGAAAGTTTAAGACTAATTGGTGCTGCACTATATCTAGGTGACAAATAAACTCCTGTTATGATTATACCACACACAGTGTAAATTATACTAAAACTTGAAAAATAAATATACACAAAACCAAAATTAGAATATTGAATAGAATGCACATGAAAACATCCAAATCTGTGAATAACAGTGAATAGCACCCAAACATAAAAAGGTGTAACCTAAGTACACCACTAGAAATAAATAGGTGACTATGGGTGAACAAAACATATATATAAAAAGTAAATATATATATACATACATACATATACTACTTCTTTTTGAATTGTGCCCAGAAAAACCGTGATATGATCCTTTTAAGGATCTCAAAAATCAGTGGTACAAGTACAACGACAACTATACTTCAACTGATTAGTTGCTATAGGAAATGCTCCTAAAGTTTAAGTGTTCACAGTGAACATAATGAAAGATAAATGGAAGTGATAAATACAAATAAATAAACAGTAGAAACACAAATCTATTGCTGAAATCCGCTGAAACTTACAGATGCAAGTGAAAATGTGATGAATAGAATACATGTGAAATCACAAGACAGTGACCCCTAAATCAGGGGTATGTTAAATAGTGTATAAAGTGACAAATAATATGAACACAATGGGTCCTGAATAATATACAAAGGACCATATAACAACAAGTCCCATGAACTACATATACTCCAGCCACAAACGTGAAGTCCAATACACCTAAACAGTGAAGGTGATTAGTAGTTCTTAGATAGGCCAATGACCCCTCACCTCCATAGAGTGACCCTGCAGGGCCAAAAAGCCTTTCCCATATATTATCGCATCAACCAGGATCCACTTCCACAGATATCAGGTCAGCAGATGGGTCAATCCCCTCACTGGTGGATATCACAGCAGGAACCCTCTCCAGAGCAGTAAGTATAGGAACAGCCAAACCTCATACAGCCGGAAAGACTGTTAAAGACCCGGCTTGGGGCGGGCTCTGCGTTCCGGAGGAGCCTCGGTTTACCTCACAAAGCGTCGGCGTCATTTGGATGTTTTCATGCGCATTCTATTCAATATTCTAATTTTGGTTTGTGTATATCTATTTTACAAGTTTTAGTATAATTTACACTGTGTGTGGTATAATCATAACAGGAGCTTATTTGTCACCTAGATATAGCGCAGCACCAATTAGTCTTAAATTTGTCATCTTTCCATTCGGTATGTGGTAAGGTGTTAGCAGCTTTTTAGTTATACTTAATAGGGGACCCAGAGAGCGGGAGGACCATACAGATACCCATCAGAAAGTACTGCTCTCTCTGTTTCTGCTCAATTTCTCACAAAATGTCTGAAATAGCTAATTATTTACTATTTTTCAGTGCCCTCTGGGCATTTGGGAGGGTCTCCTGAGGTTATCTTTGAAAAACGCTTCTAAACACAAACGCGCATAAACGCGGCTAAATGCGCATAAACGCAGAAGGTAAACATGGCTAAACTGACGTTTTTAACCTACGTTTTTTAGCAGTCAGTTTTCAGCAGTCAAAAAAGTTTTTCAAATGCCTTATGTACAGGAGCCGTTAGTGCTCCTTGGGGGTTTTTTTTACTGCTGTCTTCCCCTGTTTAGAGATGCTACCCTATTATTGCCTCATTGCCCTTATTATTACCCTCACAAGACCTCCTTCTCTCTAGTTCCCTAGTCTCCTCCTCCCATGCCTGCCTCCAGGACTTCACCCATACTCTGGAACTCCCTACCCCAATCCATCAGACTATCACCTACTCTCCTCTCCTTCAGGCACACCCTGAAAACCCACCTCTTCAGGGAAGCCTACCCCACCCCCTGCTAATTCCCGACCTCCTCCACTCTTCCTACCACTCCATCCCCCACAGCTATTTCCTCCTGTACCACTATCCCCTCCCTCCTAGATTGTAAGCTCCAAGGAGCAGGGCCCTCGAACCCCGTGTGTATCGCACTGTATTGTTATTGTACTGTCGCATGTACTGTCTCCCATTGTAATGTACAGCGCTGAGCAAACTGTTGGCGCTTTATAAATACTGTAAAATAATAATAATATTGAACTAAAGAAAGAAATGCTATACCTGCTTCCAGGGATTCTGCCTGACATTTACCCTACACTGTGGGACCTCCATTTTCCCCAGCTACCTGGGATTCTGTCATCTCCCCAAGCGGCCAGCTCCACACGGGATGGACCCCTGCAGGACACAGTAACGGTCTACTGATGGGCTTGTTTTACTTCTTTATTATGTGAGTTTTTACATTGTGGATCATTAAACTTCTTTTTCATACTGCACTCAGAAGGCGCCTCTCTTTTCCTTTTCCATGGACACATAGGATAACACTATTTAGCTTTTAGGAGCAGAAAACAAATACTAATAACAGCTTTTAGGAGCTTAAAAAAAAAGCTAGTGTTCATGGAGCCTAACGAATTTGGAATTAATATAAAGAGATTAGTGAAAAAATGCAAATGCACTAATAACAAAGTATTTTGTCAAATGTAATTATTCACGTTTATTTAAAGCTGATCTCTAGTCCAAAGTCATTCAATGCCATCAATGTCATTGAAATTAGCAACACGCTAATGGGAAGAAGGGGAGAGGGGAAATTGGACCAGTGAAGGCAAAATATAAGCAGACTAAACTTGTACAGTTGTACAGGCTCCTCTTCCCAATGTGAATTGCTGATTTTAAGGCACACTGTGAGCTTCTCACAAGGTGCAATAGAATCTGCAGCTAGCCAGATTTCCTGGCTCAAGCACATTCAGTGTCATCTCACTCTTTCCTACTGAGCCTTATTGTCCTTGTGCCACCCCTTTCATTCACTGGATATCAGTCATCTCAATCATGGAGTGTCCGCATCACATGGCTGTCCATTAGGATAGTCTGAATGGAAATGCTGTCTGCCTAGGATTGCTCACTCCTCCATCCTGCCATCCATCTATCAAGACATTTTGATATTTGCATAAATCTCCCCTTAGACCCCCCTGCTTCCATCAGAGCTGAAGGCTCTTGCCGAGAAGTGAGGCAGAGTGCTGTGATGTTTTCAGGAAGCCAGTGACTCCCACCAACCAATGATCTGTTTGCACTGCATAGAGAAGCATAGACACCTAGTGTTGACATCAATGGTGGGAAAATTATCATGTTGGAAAATTTTCTTCACTCAGCAGCTACAGCCACTGATCAGTGGCCACTGTCAGAATACCCAACAGGGGGTATTCCCTCCATCGACCTTGCTCATGTGGGTCAAGGTATCTTTCACTTTTCCTTTTATAGTGGTTCTGAAGACTGAACGTTTTTTACCTTCATGCATTCATTGCATAAAGGTAAAAAACTTTCGGTGTACATCTCCCTTCTTCAGCCCCCCTCATACATACCCGAGCCCAGGGGCGGACTGACAACTCATGGGGCCCCTGGGCAATAGGGGATCATGGGGCCCCTGTGTCCTTGCCCAAACTCAAAAAAGCCTATGAAAAAGGTACCAGGGGCATCTCATGGGGCCCCCAAGTGACCCCGGGCCCTCGGGCAGTGCCTGAGTTTCCAAATGGTCAGTCTGCCCCTGCCCGAGCCCCATCTCTATCTAGCAATGTGCACAAGAGCATTGGCTCTCCTGGGACTCTCCCTCCTCACTGGCTGAGACACAGCAGCGGGAGCCATTGGCTCTTGCTACCGTCAATCACAGCCAGTGAGGAAGGAGCAGGGGGAGGGAACAAGCCGCACTCTGTATGTCTTATGGACATACAGGGCCCGCTCAGAAGAAAGCAAGCATGCACGGGTGCCCCTAGAGAAAGCGCCATGCTCTCGGAAGGTGGAAGGAGCAGAAGCACCAGCGGAGGACTTGAGAAAAGTAGAATCATGTTACTATTTGCAAAACCATTGAAGAGAGCAGGTAAGTATAACATGTTTGTTTTTATTTCTTAATTTTGTACCTTTACAATCACTTTAAGCTGGCCATACACAGTTTTTCTTTTTTTTTCAGCCTCCAGGCTGAATGAAAAACAAATCAGCTTAAAATAAGGTATGTAATGAAAATGGAAAGATTTTATTTAAAAATACTATTAGCATATTGATGAGGGGAGAATGGAGGAACCAGAGTGCGCAAAATATAAGCAGATTAAAATTCAGCTTGAACTAATTACCTTAAACAGCTTGGAGTATGCATGAATGGAAAGAACAGAATTTATTTTTCAATACTTTCTGAAATTTTCATTATCATTCAACAAATGTTTGTAGTACAACCTAACAGCAGATTCATTTAGTCCAGAAGATCCATTTTTTCCCCCTGTTCCTGACTGTGAACACATATGCATAAAAAGCAGTGTTGCTTTAATTAGCTTTTTTCAGATTTTCCCAGCTGTTTTCAGTTTGCTATAATTTGTACAGTATGCATGATGTAGCCTGGCCCAAATGTAAACTATTGAGACTATAAGCACTCCTGACATAGATATTGAAGGAACATATGGTAGAAGAGAAGAAATGGCTTGAAGGAGTAATCCATAAATTGCACCCCAGAAACACTTGCCAAAAATGGATGAATGCATTGAGACATCTTTTCAATAACTGCACTTTTGCGCTGTAATGTCAGTTAAAACCACATGTCAGTGCTGTAAAGCTTTGCCACTCAACAAATATAAGTAGATGCCATTTCCCTTCTAAAGATGATTCAATAGTTGTATACCACAACTATTTTAAAGGGTAAACTGTAATCGTTTTTGGTGGATTTTTTTTTTATTCATACATTTTAAAGTTATTCTAAAGAGTTTGCACAGAGAAGCCCTGATCCTCTTTTTCTGGGGTTCCCTGCCTGTGCTCCTGGCCCCTCCATCACTGCCGAGCTGCATGCTATGGAGGCACTTATGCATGCTTGCTCCCGAGCTGGTTCTGTGTCCATAAGACACATAGAGCGTGGCTCAGCCCCGCCAATGCTCCCTCCTCAGTGTCTGTGATTGACAGCAGCAGGAGCCAATGGCTCCCATTGCTATCTCTGAGCCAATGAAGAGAGAGAGAGCCAAGAGTGGCTCTGCTCTAGTGCGCATTGCTGGATCGAGATTGGGCTCAATTAGGTATTAAAATGGTTGTAAAGGCTCAAAGTTTTTTTACCTTCCTACCTACCCCAGCCTCCTAAATACTTACCTGAGCCCCATCGTGATCCAGCAAAGTGCACGACAGCCTTGGCTGTCCCAGGTTTCTGTCTCCTCATTGGCTGAGACAACAAGTGGGAGCCATTGGTTTCCATTACTGTCAATCACAACCAGTCAGCCAATGAGGAGAGAGGTGGAGCAGGGCCAAGACACAGCTCTGTGTGTGAAGCAAGCTGCTTTCTATGGGGGCACCTGACAGAAAGAAGGAGCCAGAAGCACCGGCAGGGGACCCAAGAAGAGGAGGATCCAGGTTGTGCTCTGTGAAAAACCACTGCAAACAGCAGGTAAGTATAATATGTTTCTCATTTTATACGGAAAAAAAATGAACGTTTAGTATTGCTTTAAGGGGTCTGGGGGGGGGGGGGGGGGTACAAGCAGAAGGTTTTTTTTACCTTAATGCAGAGGTAAAAATCCTTCTGCCTTTAGAACCACTTTAAGTGCATGTAAAGGAAAAACTTTTTTTTGTTTTGAATGGAGTAATGATGGAGTTAAACTCCTGTGGGATTTTTATCATTTACTCTCTCTACTTGTCCTTCTTTCTCTGGGACTGACTTGAGGGAAAATCCAAAATTATGAGTTGTTACCAGAAGAGGGGAAATCTTCCAATAGGGACACGTGTTCTGGTGGCAACTGTATAAGAAGAGATTTATCTCAATTTAAAGATATTTCCTCCAGCTTTCTATCGTGTCAACAGAACAGAAAAAATATGGAATCACTCAAACAGGACTCAGATGTCAAAATAAAGGTGATTTTAACGCTTCTCTACTATATCCATAATTAATGCCTGTACATATATTTTAAATCCACACAGGAGCGGTCAAACATACTGTGTTACAGTATTTTTGACACAAACTCCCATTTTAAAAAAAAATGTGTGCTTCAGAACTTTAAAAATGCATTTGCACTTACGATTTATTGTAGGTCCTGCTGCAAAGTCCCACAAGCACTCAGCTCTGAACTCCAGTTTCAGAGCTACACTAAAATGAATTTAGTACACGCTATCACACTAAAATCCCTATTTTTTTGTACAAAATAAAAGATGAGGTTATGTTGAGTAAACAGATACCCAGTATGTTAGGCCTCAAAACTGTGTGTGCCTTTTGGCGTCTGTATGCAACAGCCCTTAATGTACTGACAGGATTACTACTAATATAACTGGGGTGATTAGAGAGGAACGACCATTGTCCAGAAAAAGGTTGTCTCACTTGATGATTTTTATAGTTTATTGAAGATAAAAGAATACAAATGGAGCCAATGCGTTTCGTGGGAATTGCCTTCCTGTTCTTCAGGGCTTAATTCCTTGGAGAATAGTTAACCTGTGAGAGGGTAAATATATTCAATCAGCAGCTCTGCAGTATGTCGGCATTGTAGAGCAGAGGCAGCAATAACGCTAGCATACTGCAGAGTCGCTGATCGAATATACTTAACCCTGTCAGAGCTTAACCATTCTCCAAGAAATACAGCCCTGAAGAAGAGGGAGGCAATTCCCCGAAACATGTGGGCTCCACTTGTATACTTTTATCTTCAAGAAGCAGCTATAAAAATCACCAAAATGAAATGTTTTTCTGACCACTGGGTGCTCCTCTACAATCACGCAAGTGTTCCTTGTGGTAATGGCCTCATTGTCATTTTCAGAAAGGTAGCAGCCCTAGACTCCAATGGACTCCATAACCTACCACCTACAACTGAATTATAACCCAACAGAAGCGATTCCCTCTATGCCCTCCACATCCTGCGCTGATTGCCACCCAAACTAGATACTAAAATAACTTAGCAATCATGTTTACAGTGGGTTGATTTACCCCCCTTAAGGTTTGCAAATTAAATTTTTATACTTTTTTTCACAAAATTGAGCTTTCTTTTGGTGGTATTTGATCACCACTGGGCTTTTATTTTTTTATTATATAAACAAAAAAAAGACCGAACATTTTGAAAAAAAACAGTATTTTCTACTTTGTTATAAAACATATCCAATAAAAAAAAAATCTAATTTCTTAAAAAATTTAGACCAAAATGTATTCTGCTACATGTCTTTGGTAAAAAACAATCCTAACAAGTGTATATTAATTGCAGAAGTTATAGTGTCTACAAACTATGGTATATATACTGGAATTTATGCAGCTATGATGCTATACTATAATGGTGGTGATCAGTGACTTGTGATAGAGTGGTGGGCAATCTGGAGCTAAGAGACACAAACTGGGAGGATCACTAACATCGCTAGTGACACTAATACAGGGATCAGTGATAATACTGTACATTAACACTGTACTAATGACACTGACTGGGAAGGGGTAAATATCTAAAGGCACTCAAGTGGTTAACTGTACACCAAACAAATGTTTAATGTGTGTAATATATGCTGCTTTTACTTTACTGTGTTTTTTTCTCCCTGCGAAACAGGCAGATTGCATGTAAACAGAACTCTGTGTGTGATTGGCCACAGCCGATCAGCTGACTTCAGCGAAAGTCATTGGCTCAAATCAGCTGCCAAACTCGGTTCGGCAGGGGGCCCAAGTATAGAAGCCCCAAACCCAGAAAAAACGGTGCGAAGTACCAGTATGTCTCTGGCCTGCAGCTGCTGCCTCCTTGCAGTACAAATAGTGTGGGCAGGCAGCAAGCAATTAAAGAAACAAAATATTCACAAAGATTCTGACGCACTGATGATTCTTATAGGAAATGAAAACTCTGGAAATGATTACTGCATATGTCATTTAAAAAGAAAGATCTTAATGGTGTTGACATTCTCCTTGGACATAACCCCTGCTTTCCTCAGTTGTGGAGATACATTCATTGAGGGTCTTGACTTACATTTCTCCTGTAAAAAGGCTGAGGTGTGTTCTCACTTCAAAGTATTAATGATATACGAAGGTCAAGCTTGTGTCCTATGAAATGCTGATGGAATCTTCCGGCTTCTCAGAGCAACTGGAGATTTTTGGCATGCTTTCAAAATGATCATATGAACTGTCATACAAAATTTGTTGTGATGATATCAATAGAAACAGAGGATAGGCAGCTCTACATGGGTACATTACATGAAACCTACAATAAGTTTAAAAACCCCCAAGTTAACATGGAATGTAAAAAAAAAAAAAATGGACTTCTGGCTATGGGAGAACTGCACACACCTCTGGTCTCCTAAAGTGCATGTGCTCAGTGACCTATCACCAGGCAATAGGTCAAGTGCTAACAACATACGTGACAAAAGTGTACCCAGCGCTATGAAAATATATAACTGTCTCTTGTGTGGGGAAAAAAAAAATCGAAAGGTCATTCATACGTGTGAGTGCCTCCCCAAAGAGAGACACGCAGCTGCTCAGGGTTACACAAATGCTGTCACAAAAGTTAAACAGCATGTCACATTTGGTGGATATTACTGCTGGCAAATGTGCTGAATGCACATCCATGAGGGCCGCAACCGCCCCACTACAGCACTGCAGTGATGGGGTTTTTACAGGGTTAAATCATGCGGTGAGGAGACATAGTTGCATAGTTTATAAGGTGGAAAAAAGACAAAGTTCCACCCAGTTCAACCTATGTGGCACACCGCCCACACTGGAAGTTGCAACCATACTAGGAACCGAGGTTCGCGTGCAGGCTGCGTTTTCCAAAGAAGTGCAGGGACTTCTTCCCTGCGGGTCCCGGGGCAAGGGAGTCCATTCAAATGAATGGGCTCTCGTGCCCATGCAAAACGCGGCCTGCAGGAACGCGGAGGTATGAACCTAGCCTTAAGCACCTCTTCTCCAGAGTGAATAACTAATGTATGTAATCAATCCTCATAGCTGAGGACCTCCATTCCTTCATTATCCTGATATGTGCCTGTTGTACCAAGTATCCTGTTCTCTTTGTATTGCTTCCTTTGCATGAAATCCCTGGTGTCCCTGCCAGTTCTTCTGCTTTCCAATTAAAAATTGACCACACTAAGCAGGAGAACACACCATGGTCAGTTCTTTAGCTATGCTGGAAACTCTCCTCCAATGATCAGACTTGTCCTTGTCCCCCACAGCCTATCACTAGGAAGATCATTGTTCCACCATTCCTAATTAGTGTTCCTCTGTTCCCAATACTGATGCCCCCCCCAGTGCATGCTCTCGCCATGTATCTGGGCCCCGCTTACCCATCTGCGGGCCCACAGAGCACCATGGATGGTTCCGGCAAGGGGAGAGAGGAGAATTGCTCTCCTCCCCTTCTGTGACCTGGAAGGCGACATTTGTGATGTCACTTCTGAGTCACTCCTTTCACTTTCTCAGCTAGCATAGCCGAGAAACAATGTAATGCAATGTGGTCTGCAGACTTTGTGTCCCCTATGTGATGAGAAAAAAAAAGTTACGTAAAAAAAATTTCTTTTAATTGCAAAACAATAAAGTTACACCCAAGCACATAAGATCGCCCCCCCCCCAAAAAAAAAAATAAATTTGAGGCCCCCCCATTACCCCCAGATATACGCATGTATGAACGTTAACACACGTCACGACACCTACATGTAAAAATGTCGATTGTGATACACATGTCACATATCGCCTTGCACACCGAAGTGGGAGCAATAATTCTAGCACAAGACCTTTTCCTCAGTAACGCTGCAATGATGACCTATAGGGGCTTTTGAAGTGTCGCTTATATAAAATATATATTGTACTGAAGTTTGTCGCCATTTCATAGGCGCACACAAATTAAAGGTTTGGCATGCTGGGTATCTATTTACTCGGCGCAACCTCATCTTTGATATTTTACCAAAACGTTGGGTAATTTATTGCGGTCGTTTGCGCTAAAATTCACTTTAGTGTGTGTTTAACTGAAATTTTGCATTTCCTAGACCTTTGCGGTAATATTGTGTGACATAAAAAATTCGAACTACCACTATTTTATTTTCTAGGGTGCCTGCTTTCAGAACATATATAATGTGTTAGGGTTTTGTTTAATCTTCGGGCTTAAAATAATTTTTTAAACAAGTGTGCAAAAAAAAAAAATGCAAAAACAGCCCTGGGTTAATGCTTGAGAGTACTTTGCTAGCTGAGATTTGGCATTTTATGGGTTCCCGTTTTCTCTATTAATTTCAGATTGTATGTTAATAAAGACTAGAATATGGTGAGTGGAAACCATCCAAGGTGGGCAGAAACATACAGAATCTCAAAAATGTGCAGGAACAGAGCCATGTACTATGGAAATCTTGCCACTGGCATCCCCAAAAGGTTTAAAAAAAAAAAAGCCAGCAGACTTCAACTATAATAGATATAATCCTCATTCCAAAGGCTAACCAATTAAGGAAACGGTCTCTAATCTTTCTAAACAAAACATCAGTTTACTGTCCTTCAGATTTTAGGAGGGCCGGACTGTTGCCAGTGGGAGTAATAAAATGTTCTACCACTGGTATTAGTGGGAGGAATAGTGACCTATTGTTGGTAACAATGGGAGGAATAATGCTCCATCCTTGGTGTCAATGGGAAGATTTATGCTTCATCAGTGGTGTTAGAGTAAGGAACAGTGTACCAAGGGATGGATAAAGGCAAGCAAAGGGGCCCTTTTGTCCGTAGGCTGCAGTTTGGAGACCACTGCTTTCAGAGATACTGTTGGCAAATGAAAAAAAATGAATTACTCCTCAGGATACCACAGCTTATTTGTGTGAGAGGTAATCTGTAGAAAGATCTGAGAACTGTCTGCATGGACAAAGAAATATGTTATGGGGTAGCAGAGGTGAATCTGGTGGCTTTTCTTCCAAATAGAGTTCAGCTTTTAAATTCAAACTCAAAGCAAATGAAATAAAAAAAAAAAAAAAATACCCTTGACTTCAAGTATTAAATATACTTTAAATACAGCTAGTATAAACACCAACAATGAGTAGGCCATGCTGTAACATTACAGCCTGCTTTCCAGGCTCCTGCAGACAAAAATAATAAATTCACATTTTTTTTACCTGCAAAAAGATGTGCATTTATTATTTTTGCCCAAAATGTGAACCTATCTTTTAATTTTATTCACCTTAAACACATTTGGCAATCTATTTGTTATAATATCTCCTGAATTTAGGTGATCCCTAACAGACGGCCACTATTATGGGGTAGAGGAAGAGGTTCTCTGGCCATGAGTGACTTCATTTTGCTAACACAGAAGTAAAGTCACACATGGGGGGGTAATTGACTGCAGTTTTTTTCCCAGCCGTATCCAAGGAAACTAGAATTTGTACTTCATATCTGACTCCACATGATAGAACAGCAACTGCAAATCTTCTAAGACGCTTGTCAAGGATAAATTGGAACTCACTTAGAAATGACATTGTTACACCAAAAACACCTTTGAAAACCACGCTGTCTGCATCTTTGTACAGACCCTCATCAGAGCTGTAATCATGGAGCACAAATATAAAAATACATACTACATTCGGCACAGTTATTAGAGGCACATTAGGAAAAACATCGATCCATGTGATTTATCACTAGGATATAAAGTAACACATTCATGTGCAGTTTACGTAAAATCAGCATTAACCTGTTTAAAAAAGCAAACAAAAAACAAACAAAACACATTTGAAGACGTTTTGTTTCATTTCAGTTCTAGCGCTCCTGAACAGTTCAATATAGCATTAAAGATTACAGAAGGATCAATAAAGGATTAGAAATCAGATGTTTTGAAGATTTGTGCATGTGTACAGTATGGTCTACTGGCAGTATTAAAGACCCTGAAGGATGTAAGATCTGAACAGTAACATTTATTTTCACAATCTGTGTAAGAGGTAGGGAGGAGGATTATAATACCAGCCATCTGAGTGCACAAGCAAATGTGACAGTTATCATTCATGGCATGCCTTGAATATAACATCTTGGGAAATAGTTAAATCAATGGGTTATGTTCCACTTTAAAGCAAACCTTTTGAGAAAAAAAAAAAAAAAAATTCTACTCCCTGTAATAGATACAATTCTGCAGCTATGCTACCCCACAACCTGTCTCCCTACAAAGTAGTGCATAGGGCCAGAGCCATCAACAGCCAGGCCCTAGAACTGTGACATGGGGCTTGCCACATTTTAAATGTATTTGATTACAAATGCCTTATACTCCCGGATCACCAGCTTCTGAGATAACCTTTAGCCACACAGTAAAAGCATTGTATTTGACTGGTCAGACTTGACTGGTAGACTTAAATAGTAAGCAAATATGGCTCCAAGATTACCATATACACTCACTGGCCACTTTATTAGGTACACTTTGCTATAACAGGTTGGATCCCCTTTGCCTTCAGAACTGCCTTAATTCTTCATAGGTTCAACAAGGTGTTAGAAACATTTCTCAGAGAAGTTGCTCCATATTGACATGAGTTACTGTTGCCTTTCTATCGTCTCAAACCAGTCTGCCCATTCTCCTCTCACCTCTGAGATCAACAAGTCATTTTTGTCCACACAGATGTTGCTCACTGTATATTTTCTCCTTTTCGGACCATTCTGTTTAAACCCTAGAGAAGGACGTGCATGAAAATCCCTGTAGATCAGCAATTTTTTAAATACTCAGACCAGCTCGTCTGGCACCAACAACCATGCCATGTGCAAAGTCATTTAATTCCCTTTTCTTCCCCATTCTGATGCTCAGTTTGAACTTCAGCAAGTCATCCTCATCAAGTCTACATGCCTAAATGTATTGAGTTGCTGCCTTGTGATTGGCTGATTAGCAATTTGTGTTACCAAGCAAATGAACAGGTGTAGGTAATAAAGTGGCCAGTGAGTGTATACAATAATATTACAGTGGAGTATCAGTTTTCTTGTCAGCTTAAAAAAATAAAACACTCCCGCGATTCTCTTTGCTAGTAAAAGCTAAATTGGACTGTTGTAAGTGCAATCATTCATGTTGCTTAAAAAAATCTGCAATTACTCACAGCGCCCCAGGTATGCAGGCAGTGGCCATTGCGTCTGGGGGGACCTGAAGCCCGTTCGTATTTGTTTCCAGGATTTGGTGCAGCTGGCTACCCTTCTGTACTGATAGTATTGCAACTGTACTGTCTGCCCTGATGTTGTAAAGCACTGCACAAATTGTTGGCATTATATAAATTCTGTATATTAATAATGAGGACACCTGCACAACATCCTTGTTTGTACCCTTCTCCGTCAGCACTGGCACACATTAGCTGTGTGCAAAGATTTATTTGCTTTGGAAGAATAAATCTCTGTTAGGTATCCAACGTATATGGATATTTCCGCGTTATGTAAAACTATTAATGCCGTTTTTTTACATATTAGAACGGGATGCTTTGAGATTGTGCAGAATTTTAAAGGAAGCTTTGACTGAAAAAAGGTTTAAAAACATTGCTATAAAAGATATGTCCTTTCTCTGGTTATTTGCCCCGCCCGCTACCCAGCCTCTATGTGGGTATTTTACCCACAGTTGATTATTACGATGTTTGTATTAATCTTATTGTTCCGCAGATAGATTGCTTGTATATCAGTTGTCTTCTTGTTTTCTTCTTTCTTCTCCACCTCCTTTTCTTCGTCTTTTGTCATGTGTGTTTTGTGTTTTTGTAAAATTTTTTTCAGGGCTCCCGGGGATTAGGGTGGATCAGATCTTTTTTCTTTCCGATCACTATGTCGTTGAACTGGTTATCTCTGAATGTTCAGGGGATGAACTCTCCGCAGAAACGGGTAAAGATATTTCAGTTTCTTTGGGCTCGTCAAGTTGACATTGCTTGTCTGTAAGAAACTCATTTCTCAACTACTTCTGCCCCAAAATATTTTGATGCACGCTACCCTCAGGTATTTCAGGCTACTGGCCCCACTAAACAGAGAGGAGTGCTAGTTGCCTTCCATAGCAAAACTCTGTTTGTCTGTGTGAAGCGTATTGCTGATCCCAATGTTAGATACCTTCTGCTTCAGGGCACGATCCAAAGTATAGAAGTTACCATAATGTCCTACTATGCTCCCAATGTTAATCCTGGACCTTTTCTGTCACACCTCTGTTCCCTCTTGGCTATACACCAACGGGGTACTCTCTTGATGGCAGGGGACTCTAATTTGGTGTCAAATCCCGCACTAGATAAATATCCAGCAGAGCATCCTGACTCTTCCGCATCAGCTAAATGCTTTGTACGTAAGTTAAGTACCCATGACCTGGTAGATCTATGGCGTGAATTTCATCCCCGGGGGAAAGACTATAATTATTATTCTCATCCTCATCATTCTCATTCCAGAATTGATCATGCTTTTGTATCACGTAAACATCTCCCTTTGGTTCGCTCTGTCTCTATCCTTACGGTTCCATGGTCTGATCATGATCCCATTTTCGTGGTCTGTCGATCTCTTCTCTGTAAGCCGGCCTATTCTCCATGGATAATAATGAATGACTCCCTGCTTTCGCTGAAGGAGATTCATGCAGAACTACAGCACAAATCTCAGGAATATTTCCAGCTAAACTCAGGTTCTGTCTCTTCTTTGGTGACGTTATGGGAAGCTTACAAGGCTGTTCTTAAGGGACATATTATCCAGATAGCTTCAAGACAAAAAAAGGATAGGCAGCTTAAACAGTGTCAGTTGGAATCAAAGTTAGCTTCCGCATCGGCTCAATTTAAACAGTTACCTACCCCGTCGAACCGTAGATTGTTAGATCAGGCTCGCTTAGAACTGGACCTTTGTTAAACCGAAGAGGCTGAGCGCTCCTTACGCTGGACACGCCAGAAGTGGTATAGTAAAGCAAACAAACCAGACTCCATGTTGGATCGTAGATTACGTTTTTTTACACATCACCCCAAACCGATTTCTTTACGCACTCATCACAATACTCAAGTAATCCTGTAGCGGTTTTGAAGGAATTTCGGTATCGACTTGCCAAACTTTATACTGAGCCCACACGGGCTGATCCTCAGTCAATTTCTGACTTTTTATCTCGTTTGTCCCTGCTTACCTTGACTCCGGCTCATAAGGACTTGATGGACCGTGATATCCAAACATCAGAGGTTTTTGCAATGCATAGCAGACCTGAAGACGGGTAAACGCCCAGGTCCAGATGGATACACGGCACAATACTACAAGAAATTAGCTGACTTGCTTGCCCCTCACCTTGCCGCCATGTTTAACGCGGTGAAGGGAGGTTCGAACTTTTCCCCGGATTCTTTGACCGCAAATGTAGTTCTGATCCCTAAACTGGATCGAGATCATTCTTCCTGGGCAAATTATAGGCCTATCTCTCTTATCAACATTGATATGAAGATCCTTACCAAAATTTTGGCCACTCGACTGAATTCCTTCCTTTCTCGTCTGATAAAAAGGGACCAGGTGGGATTTGTCCCCCACAGACAAGCGGGAGATGCCATCAGACACATTTTACAATTACAACATTTAGCTCATACTCGCAAGATTGATATGATGCTCCTATCTTTAGATATCAATAAGGCCTTCGACACTTTATCCTGGCCTTATCTTTTATCGGTCCTTAACCTTTGGCCCCTCGTTCTTACGAAGGATCTCTTCGCTATATACATCCCCTCAAGCAAAACTTAAATACTATGGCTTTGAGTCCTCTGCATTCTCGATTGCCAGGGGTACTAGACAAGGTTGTCCACTTTCCCCCATACTTTTTATTCCAGCCTTGGAACCGTTGGCAGAAGCCATTCGTATGCATTCTGATATTAAGGGGATTGATGTAGCCGGCTCCCAACATAAGTTGTCTCTGTTCGCAGATGATACATTGTTGTCAATTCAGGGGTTACTTTGCCAAATTTACTGGCAGTTCTGGATTCCTTTGCAATTCTTTCGGGTCTTCATGTCAATCCTGCCAAATCAAAAGCTATGTCAATTACTCTCTCCTCATCACTTTTGGCTACTTTGAAACATTCGTTCCCTTTTCAATGGCTCTCCGTCCTACCATATCTAGGAATTAAGTTCACCCGACATATGATGGACTATACCGGGCTAATTTCCCCACTGTCTTCCAAGAGCTGACCGAGATGTTGTCCTCCTGGTCTCATTACCCGCTTTCATGGTTCGGTAGAATCAATGCAATCCGTATGACCTATCTCCCTAAATTATTGTATTTATTTTGCATTTTACCAGTTCCTGTTCCTTCGCATATATTGCGTATCCATCAGCGAAAACTTTTGTCCTTTATTTGGAGTTCTTCTCGACCCAGAATTAGTAAACATATTTTATTTGCTCGAAGGAGTGAGGGGGACTATCTGTCCCAAATCTCCAGTCTTATTACCTGGCTGCTAATATTGCCCCCCTAGCTCATATTCATGCATCTCACCATTTCCCCTTGTGGGCTACTGTGGATGTGTTAAACTCCCATCCGATACCACTCTCCTCCTTACCGTGGCTTCCTTTTTCTTATCGTCCATCAACCCTTAGCCCAACGCTGACGCTCTTGCTTCGCCTTTGGGATTCCATTAAATACTCCGCTGGCCTTATTTCTGCCCATCTACCGTTGTTACGTCTGTTACATAACCCGTTATTCCCTCCAGGCCGGGACAATCCTAGGCAATTTGCTTGGTGTCAAACACATTGTTTTTAAGGTGTTCATTCGTTACTATCTCCTACTCGAATACTTACCTTTGAAACTTTGCGCTCTTCCTATAACATCCCTTTGCGAGAACACTTTGGTTACCTTCAACTCCGTCACTTTATTAATACACTAATACGGACGCACTCGGGACCTTACCGTCTGTCCCCCTTTGAAAGCCAGTGCAGACATAGACCCTATGCTCTGGGTCTGATCTCTGTGGTTTACTCTTCCATTATTTCTTATAGAACTCCTCCAGTCTGTTCCTATCATCAACGTTGGCAGTCGGAACTTGGGGGGACTTTGGATCAACAGGATTGGCGGACCATGACCCAAGCAGTATCTAAATGTTCTAGGAATGTTATCATTCTTGAAAATGCCTACAAAATTCTTTATCGATGGTATTATACACCTGCTCGTCTAGCTAGTTTTACTCCTACATACTCTCCGGCCTGCTTTCGGGGATGCCAACAATTGGATACTATGGTTCACATCTGGTGGACTTGCCCTAAGGTTAGCAGATTGTGGATTAGGGTTTATGCCCTTCTCTGCACTATGTTTCACACAGACATTAAGCGTAACCCATACGAAGCGCTCCTATTTAAACCATTGGAGGGCCTTCTCTGCTCTGAACGGCAGCTGGCATCACATTTATTTATGGCTACTAAATTGACAATTGCGAGGGCTTGGAATACTCCCCTCCTCAGCTTCGAGGCTGTCAAAAACCGGATGAATTTCATAATGGTTAATGAAAAACTGAGGGCTATACTGTTGGATACCCATACAAAATTCCAGCAGATATGGCGTCCCTGGCTGGATACAGCCCAGCCTTTGAGATTTGACCAGTCCCTTCTGTCGATATGAGGATCAATTCTGTTGCGGCTGCCCTGGAGCCCTTTTGTGATTGTTTTTTTTTTTTTGTCCTCGTCTTTTCATTGAGTGTCTTTCTCTAATCTTCTGTCCAATCTGTCCTTATGCCAATTGTAACGATTGTGTTCATTGCTCTGAGTGCTACATCTGCAATACTACCTAGGCAATCTGGACTCCATTGAGAGCCCAATGTCTGGAATATATATTAACCTCTGGAGAGGCCTCGCTTTATGCCTCCCCTGTCTTCTATGCGCTGACATAGCAAAAATTTCTCTTAGAGTTTGCATTGTCATTGACCTCCAAATGTTTGCTCACTATTTCGCCCTCACTCCCCCTTTTTTTTTTTCCCCCCCCTCCCTTCCGTTTTCCCTTTCATGGCACTTGAATATTCAGTTTATGCTTATGCTTCTACCAGTATATGTTCTGAAATATTTCTCAAATGTCCGGTATGTCTCATATTTGTTGGTCAATGTATATGTTTCTCAAATGCTTGTTTATCTCTGCTTATTCTACAATAAAAATCCTTTGTAAAAGAAAAGATATGTCCTTTCATTCTCATTTAATAAAACTGAAAGCTTGGCATACTTTCCTGGAGCCGCTCCCATCCTCTGGAACTCCCTTTTCCAATGTGTCCAACTATCTCCATATCTGTTCACTTTTAGATGTTCCCTGAAAACTCATCTCTTCAGAGAGGCGTATCCTGTCCCCAACTAACAACTGTACATGTATTTTGTCCATCAGCCCATCATCCACAGTTATTACCTTTTGTATCTCTCGACCCTTCCTCTTAAATAGTAAGCACTAACAAGCAGGGCCCTCTGAATACTCCTGTATTAATTTGTATTGTAATTGTGCTGTGTGCCCTTTTCTTGTATAGCGCTGCGTAAACTGTTGGTGCTATATAAATCCTGTATAATAATAATAAATTATTTTTAAAAAGTGCATTTTCTGTAATTTTTCCCAATGCAACGTTTACGCAATTTTAGCACCACTATATATTTACAGCCAAATATAATTTAAAAATCTGATGTAAAAATTATAGCACATTAGTGCTACTTTTATGTAAGGTAGCGGAATGATAAAGCTCAAAGTAAACAAATTTGTTTTAATTTAGAAGAGGTTTATTGCTTTTTTGATGCTGCACACGCAGGGGAAAACAGTTTGCTAAACTGTAAGCATAACATTACGCTACAGTTAACATAATGTTGATGCACGCATAAATTAGCATGGTGGTGACTGTTTTCACTGTCTGTGATCCCAAACATTCAAATGACACTGCACTTACTTACATGAGCATTTGATGCTTGTGCAGTGAATGCATTTGTCATCCAGATAATCCAACATATTTGCTGCGACCTAAGGATTTGTTTTGAGAGGACATTTTTTTATACATATAATCTTTTTTAAAATTTTTGATATAATACAGACACAAGTAAGAAAGGTTTTCAAAAACACACACATATATATATATATACACACACAGTATTGAGGCATAGATGCCACTAGACCCATGAAGGTATGCTGTGGTATCTGGCACTAAGCTGTAAGTAGCAGATTCTCTAAGTCCTGGTAGTTTAAAGGTGGGGCTTCCATGGATCTTTTTTCTTGCATATTCCACAGATGCTCAATTGGATTAAGATCTGAAGAATTTGGAGGTCAAGTCAAAACCTCAAACTCGTTGTTTTCCTCAAACCGTTCTTGGACCATTTGTGCAGTGTGGCAGGGTGCATTATCCCATTAAAAGAGACCACCGCCATCAGGGACTACAGATTCCATGAAGGGGTGTACTTGGTCAGCAACAATGTTTAGGTAGGACATAACATCCACATGAATGGCAGGACCCAAGGTTTCCCAGCAGAATATTGCCCAAAGAATCAAATTGCTTCTGCTGACTTTCCTGCATCCATCTCCTCCCCAGTTAAACCACATACCCGACCATCCACATGATGTAAAAGAAAATGAGATTCATTGGACCAGGTCATCTTCTTCCATTGCTCTGTGGTCCAGTTCTGATGCTCACAGTTGCCCATTGGACACCCTGACAGGTCTGCAGCTACGCAGCCCCATACACAACAAACTGCGATGTTCATTTTTTCTGCTTTCAACACATCAACTTCAGGGAAAACATGTTTACTTGCAGCATAATATATCCCAACAACTTTCACAAGCCATTATAACAAGATCATCATTTTTAATCACTTAACATGTCAGCTGTCATAAAATTATGGCTGATCGATGCATGTCTCTTTCAACATGTTATTTCTTGGCAATGATAACAAGAACCACAATATATAGACATCTCCAGTAATATTAAGTGTAATAATAAAATAAAGCCGATGAGTTACTGTTGATGACCTATCGCAGACTGTCTTTGGCAATGGTTTTACAGTAACAAATTTTTATTCTTTTTTTTTCCAGCAATGAAGTACATCTTAGTATATTCCCTAACAATAAGATTTTATATATATATATATATATATATATATATATATATATATATACATACACACACACACATACACACACACAGTGCTCAGCATAAATAAGTATACCCCTTTTGAAAAGTAAGATTTTAATCAATATCTCAATGAACACAAGAACAAGTTCCCAAATTTTGACAAAACTTGGTTTTTTGGAACATTTGTTTAGCTCATTACATGGAAGTAAGGTTAATATTACAACTTAGATTACAAAATCCTCAGTTTTACTCAAATTAGTTGATGCAAAAATGAATACACCCCACAACAAAAACTATTACATCGAGTATTTTGTTTGACCTCCATGACTTGCAAGGACAGCACCAAGTCTTCTAGGCATGGAATGAACAAGTTGGTGACATATTGCAAAATCGATCTTTTTCCATTCTTCACGAACGACCTCTGTTAGAGTCTGGATGCTGGATGGAGAGTGATGCTCAACTTTTCTCTTCAGAATTCTCCATAGTTGTTCAATTGGGTTCAGATCAGGAGACATACTTTCAGTGCACAACAACTAAGGGCATGGAGTGATGGTAGCATCCTCTCTTTCAATATAGAGCAGTACATCTGTGAATTCATAATACCATCAATGAAATGCAGCTCTCTGACACCAGCAGCATACATGCAGCCCCACAGAAGGACACTGCCACTACCATGCTTTACTGTAGACACCATGCATTTTTATTTGTACTCCTCACCTTTTTGCGACGCCATACAGTTTCAAAGCCATCCATCCAAACACATTTATCTTGGTCTCATCACTCCAGAGTACAGAGTCCCAGTAGTCATCTTCTTTTTTAGCATGGGCCCTGGAAATTCTAGGTGGGCTTTTTTTGTGCATGGGCTTTAGGAGAAACTTCCTTTGTGAACAACACCTATGCATGCCATTCCTATGCAGTGTACGTCATATTGTGTCACGGGAAACAATCACCCCAGTTTGGCTTTCTACTTCTTTAGCTAACTGCAGTGAACTTGCATGGCAATTTTCTTCAACCCTTCACATCAAAAGATGCTCCATTCGAGGTGTTAACTTCCATGGACAACCTGGATGTCTCGATGAGATGGTTGCAGTTCCACCTTTGTTACATTTTTGTATTAATTTTGCTACAGTATTCTGACTGATAAGTAAAGATTTGCTGATCTTGTTGTAGCCTTCACCTTTCTTGTGTAAAGAAATTAATTTCTTTCTCAGGCCTTGTGACATTTCTCTCCCATGTGGTGCCATTGCTGACAGCATTAAATGGGAGGGGTTTTCTTTGTTAAGCAACACCCTTTTATAATCAACTGTCTGCTGGACACCTGTTTAATGAATACTTAGACTCACCTGTCTAATTCATGTTGATTAGAATTTTGGCTAAAATTTAGCTTTGCTCCTAAGGCTTTCATTGGGGTGTATTAATTTTTGCAACATGGTTGCATTCATTGAATGAATTTGTTAGGAAAAATACTTTTTTGTGTGTGCAAATTAACAAATCTTGCTTGCAAACAATGGCCTGCATTTGTGGGAGCATTTTGTAGTATAGTGCTCCATAGAAAATGTTGATTGAAAAGTAAAGGTTGTCTGACAAATCTTTTGGGGTGTACTCATTCATGCTGAGCACTGTGTGTACATATCTATCTCAGACTCTTATGAATGAGGTTGGTCAATGACTCTAAAGGGGGCATATGTATAGCATTGAAACTACCTTACTGAAGATCAAGCTCTGTGGTGTAGTGGGACCAGGAAGCTCAAATCTTACTAAAATCTTCAAGTTTACCCTTGCAATCTCTGCCAGTTCAGCAGCGACTGGCTGGGATTTGATCCATCTATAGGCACGCCTCCCCGCCGCAAGAACACAACAGCTTTAGGGGAGGGATTTCTAATACAGTTATTGTTGAGGGGGAATCAAGCTATTTTCTTTCCTGCAATCAGTGGTTACAGGAAAGAAAAATCACATAATCTATGACCAGCTTTACTTTCAGAATCCAAGCCTATCTTGCTAGGGACTTGCGCCTGTTTCCAGTATACTAAAACTAAACGTCTAATTGCATAAATAAAGTAAGATAATATACTCCATTTATAATGGCTAACTGGAGAAGTGGGGACATGCAGTGAGAAATGACATGAAGACAAGGGTAGGTCAATATCGACTGATTTAAATTTGTATTTTAACATTGGCTCAGAGAGAAAGAATCTTCGGGCATTCCCACCATACAGTATATATAGAAACATCTCTAAACATGAACACCTGCACTAAAAAAAATCCCCTGTGCTCCAGCGGCTGTATCTCACACAGTGTGTGCTTCAATCACTATTACTCACAGTGTACAGTGCTCCTATAGCCAAATCATATGCATATGAACTCATAAATTCATAATTCACAAACTCATTAAATTGCTAAAAAGGTTCACAGAAAGTGCAATTTCTCTACTCCTATATAAAGTGCTTCATCCAAAATTGTGCAGATTATAATTTTTCTTGTTCCATATAATGTAAAAGTGCTGAGTGCAAACTAGTGCAACAACAGTTCTATTGCTTCAATACTGCCTCCAATGCTTCACTCCACCACTGTGTACTGTCACCATTCAAGAGAACTCACTAGAAAAACCATCATGACCTCTCATTTAACAGTTGGTCTATATGCATTTTTTTTCCTCAAGGGGTTGTATCACATCTAAAAATCCACCTTTTCTTGTTCACAGTGTCACGAGGAACATGAAAGAATCCGAGGGGAAAGAGACTCCGATAGTGTAAAACCCTTTATTCAAACCACTTCATACAAATACATAAAAAACATCTCTCAATCCGCTCACTCTAGTTGGTGCATTTTTCCCCTGCACCTGGGTTAAACAGCCTATTCTTGTGGCAGGCCGGCTCCACTACAGGCTAGTGAGAACTCGGTCCGCTCCACCATACAGATGTTCTCACCATTTTTGGTGTCTCCACCAGCTTGGATCAACGTCGCTTTCTGTAGCTCCAAGAAGTGATGTCGTTCTGACCTCACGGAGACACTGGGTGTGAATGTCAGGTGTCTACAAACTTTTGGTCATATAGTGTACAAATACCAATCACAAGTGCATTGATAGTTCTCCTAACTGCAGAAAACTTGATACGCTGGTTTGTTATATTTAGATTTGGTAGAAAGCCAAATACAGCTTATAGTGCTATGTGGTCAGTCAATTGAGCCTAAAGTGAGCTTAGCAAAGGCTGCCAGTAGTGTCCTTCAATGGGATTACTGAACAGGAAATCACTGTGTGTAGGAAAATATTCTTCTCTTTTCCAGAGGCTTATCTTGGTGATATTCATTTCTGATATGCTTCTAAACCTCCAGCTGAACCTTCAGTTTAATTTAGCTAAATACATTCCAGGTAGTATATAAAAACAAAAGATGTGCAAAGCCATTAGTTTGTTTTCTTTATACTTTAAAAAAACTATTAACTTAAAAAAAAAAATTGACCCCCAAAGGATAAGTTTCCCTTTAAAGAAAAAGATTGGTGAGTTTGCAGTGAGCACATATTTAAGTTACTGCAATGTTTAGTTATTGTATTTTTTATGGTGACTTTCCCATTTTTACATGCTTTTTCATCCATGTTTTTGCATATGCGTTAAATGTAGTGAATTTTAGTTTTGCCATTAGAGGGAGTTCTTACAGGTTCAATAGACTATCTCTGTTTCTTGGTAACTTTGTTTATGTTTTAAATTTCGCTATCTGAGCAACCCCCTATAAATTTATGAAAAAAAAAGCTAAAAAGGTACTAGAGTCTATCAGGTCTACCACAAAGAATATATATTTCAATTCATATATTAAGTTCTAAAAATTATTGTTATTTTAGTGTTTTTTGAAACAGGATAAATTATAAAATGTATAATTTTTATTAACAGTAATACAAGTTTTTACAAAAAACCATGGATAGATTACACAGAAGTTTGATACATTTTGCAAGACAATGGGATTGACTTGCTAAAACTGAAGAGTGCAAAGTCCGATGCAGCTGTGCATGGTAGCCAATCAGCTTCTAATTTCAGCTTGTTCATTTAAGCTTTTTTAAAAAAAAAAAAAAAAAAAAAAACCTGGAAGCTAATTGGAATTAAGGTTTCCTATGCAGAGCTGCGCCAGATTTTGCACTCTCCAGCTTTATTAAATCAAACCCTATATCACCAAATGAGGGCTTATTTTGTCCCCCCAAAATAATATATGTATTACTTTATCTTAAATAATGACAAAGTTATCTGGGCCAATAATTAAATATGGTCCATAAGGGGTATAAATGATTTAAAAAAATGTTTTTCAAACTTGTATATTTTTACAAAATCAATAAAACTCACCAGAAAGTAATGCTGTTTTCCTCTTTACTTCAACACAACATGGTCAAGGCACTAGAGAAGCCATCAGTAAATGGCGGATTGCGGTCCAGATGCGGACCGAGTCAATGTCCCTCCCAGACCCGCCGCGATCACGCCATTTAGGAGTCGGTTCTTCCCCCCAGCTGCCGCTAGTGCTGTCTTCTTTGCAGAGCTGACATAGGGAGGCAGTACAACAATGGACAGAGGGTGGTAGCTGGCTCAGTTAACTGATTTATTTCTGGGACTGCCCTGCATCATAGCAACCAATTCTGCTAACTGGGGCAGCTCCCACCCTCCTGTCCATCACTGTGCTGCCCTTCCGATGTCAGCTCTAGACCTTCTGTGCATTCCACCCTCTGCACTGTAAGGTAAGACAGGGAAGTGGGGTCTGTCACTACTATGGAGTACGGGGGAAGCCGGGGGTGGTATGAAGGGGTCCGGAAACTGTAATGTGAAGGGAAGGGGGTGATATAAAAGAGGAGGGTGAGGACAGGAATGTGAAGTGAGTGTAATGAAAGGAAGGGGGTTCTACAAAGGGGGCGAGTACAGGAATGTGAAGGGGGGCTGGGGACTGCAGTGTGAAGGGGGGCTCTATTAAGGGATGAGGACAGGAATATGAATGGGGGCTGGAGACTGCAGAGTGAAGGGTGGGGGGGTTCTATAATGGGGGTGAGGACAGGAATGTGAGGGGAGTGCTATAAAGGGGGTGAGGACAGGAATGTAAATGGGGTGCTATAAAGGGGCTGAGGACATGCATGTGAAGGGGAATGCTATAAAGGGAATGCAGATAGGAATGTGAAAGGGGGCTGGGGACTGCAGTGTGAAGCAGGGGTTCTATAAAGGTGGTGAGGACAAGAATGTAAAGGGGGACTGACTATTGCAATGTGAAGGGGGGGTTCTATAAAGGGGGTGTGGACATAAATGTGAAGGAGGGCTGGGGACTGCAATGTGAAGGAGGGGTGCTATAAAGGGGGTGAGAACAGAAACGTAAAGGGAGATGATATGAAGGGGAGCTGGGAACGGCAATTTGAAGTACAGGGGTGATATGAAGGGGGTTGAGGTCAAGAATGTGAAGGGGGGGAGGAGCCTGAACATGGCGGCTGTGGGGAGCGAGCGGCTCTAGCTTCTTGCTAGGTCTCGCTTCCCGACCCACCCAGTGACCCTCATTAGGAGCTGACTCACCGGAGTCTGGACGGGATGGAAGGTGAACCCGGAGAGCCGGAGATGGGAGCTGGTCTGAGGCTGCAGTGTCACGCCGGATTTCCCGGCGCGGTATGAGTGGGAGATCCGTGCGGTTGAGAGGAGAGGTGACGCTGCAGGAGCACGTGACCTGCCGCGGAGCATCACTGGGGGAAAGAGGTAGCCGGCCGGTTTCCTGATGTGACAGGGAGCCGCTGGTCCACTGCTGCAAGCACCCCCTGGCTGGCTGTCCGATCCTGGGTCAGGGAGACCCATGAATACTAAGAGACCCATCCTGCTTCCCTGGGACAAATCAAAAAGAAATACAGCATCGGAAACCCAGAGGAATCCCCCCCCCCAGGACTGAGCAGCAGGGAAGGCCCTCCACATAAGCCTGGAGCCACAAGCCTGGAGCCACCATCCTGAGAAGGGAAGGGTGAGTGAGAGCTGCTGGGGGCTTACTGTGTTGTGGACCCTTGAGTGACACAGGAGACCAAGGGGTGAAAGAGGGGAGGGGAGGATTCCCAGGGGTTGGAAGAGAAGAAGAGAGGAGGCCCAGGTGTCCTTGGAGAGTAAAAACACATAGGAAAAACAGCAAGCCTGTCTGGTCCATAAATCATAAAGAAGCGGTAAAATCCCATCTTGAGAATATGAAGAATAAAGGTTCCAAGGGAGCAGGGCTCAAAGGGTCCCAAACAGGAACAATAAAGAAATTTACATCATATGGAAATATTACGCCAGAAAGGGCCCAAGGCGCAAGCGCAAAAGGGGAAATGGACACTAGTCTAGGAAACAGTCCTAGATTATCATTGGGCATGAATGGCAGTTGTAGCCAACAAATAGTGGATGGCTCGGGAAAAAAAGAATCTGACGGTGAACTACAAGTACCAAATAAGAAGGAGATGATAGAAATGTTTCAAAATTTGGAAAAAACGATAAAACATGAAATGACAGCTATTCTAAATGATTTAGGGCATCTGCTAACAAGAATGGAAGAATCAGAGGAGAAAGTTAAAATCCAGGCCCAAAACATAGATAATCTAAGGAAAAAAATAAACCAATTGGAAAACTCCCAGAAAAAATTGATCTATAGGATGGAAGCTCAAGAAAATAAAGAAAGAAGGTGTAATCTTAGAGTACGAGGAATCCCAGAGACTGCAAAAGGGGAAACGCTATATGAACTAGTTAAAAAAATTCTGAACTCTATAAGAGACAGACCTGATACAGAAGGGATCAAGTTAGACGGAGTGTTCAGAATAGGAAAGTTCAAACATGCTACTGAGAAGGAAAGACCGAGAGACATAATTGTCCAGTTCCAAAAATTTGGTGTCAAAGATGACATTTGGAAGAAAACTAAGGGAAGACCATTAATTAAGTATGGAGATCTGACTATCCAAATTTATGCGGACTTAACAGCAGAGACCCTATGGAGAAGGAGATCCCTGAGACCCCTGCTGGAGCAAATGAGAAAACAGAATGTGCAGTATAGATGGGGTACCTCAGCATCTCTAATTGGCCGGAAAAACAGGGTCACAGCTTATTTGAGATTCCCGGAGGAACTAAGGGATTTTTGTGATAGACTGGACTTGCAAAGAATGGAGATAGCTGGGTGGGAAGAAGAAGATAAAGGAGATACAGAGAATACAAGAAAAGAGGACTGGCAGCGGGTCAGGGGAAGGGGGAGGGAGGCTCCGGGGTTGGGGAGGGAAGGGAAAGAGAATTAAGTAGAAAATATGGGGTTTTTTTTTTTGTTTTTTTTTCTCTCTCTCTCGCCCCTGGTCTCTCCCCCCCCGGAAGTTGAGGTCCTCCTGGAAGCTCCGGTTAAGGGAGAGAAGTAAAGATTCTTCCTGAGTCTAGCTGATAGAGAGAGGGGATCTGGGGGGGGTCGGAGGAGAGGTGAGCCGTACATGGGCGGAGCTTACGCCCTAAATTTTAAATCAAAAGGTGGAAACAGATCCACAAATGATTTGTAGGCAGTCTATAAGCCTAAAAATGGGTAGGGAAAAAGAAAAGAGGGCGGGGGGTGGGAGTGGGAGATGGGGGTTGGGCGGGAGGGAGTAGAGGGAGGGGAGGTTGGGTTGATATGCTGCAAGATAGTAGGGCCTTATAGGAAGAGGTATAATAGAGGAGAGATAGACAAAATTATGAAGGATGGAAGAAATACAGTTTATAACATATAATGTGAATGGGTTGAGTTGTCCTGGGAAGAGATTTAAGTTGTTTAAAGAGTTACATCATAGGGCAACGTCAGTGGTATTTTTGCAGGAAACACATTTTGAGATAGAGTCAAATGTGAAATTAAAATCCAAATATTATCCAACATGGTATTATGCTGACTCTCCAATTAAAAGAGCAAAAGGGGTGGCAATAGGGTTGGCAAAGAATATGAGATTTGAGCTGGAGGATAGAAGGACAGATCCGGAGGGGAGATTCCTCTTCTTGAAAGGTAAACTACAGGGAATCGAGTGTACGCTAGCCAATATATATTGCCCCAACAAAAAGCCGGAGGTCTATTTGAAGGGTCTGTTGAAAAAATTGATAGACTTCAAAAAGGGACGTTTGATAGTAGCAGGAGATTTAAATCTCTGTATGGATCCACAAAAGGATACAACCTCCGCTGTGCAGAGAGAAGGTGGCAGGTCTCTGAGAGCATTGAAAAAAGCGATCCACGAGTACCAATTGGTAGACACGTGGAGAATAATGCACATGAAAGACAGAGACTATACCTTCTTCTCTAATGCACATGAGATATACTCGAGACTGGATATATTTTAATAGACCATCAACTCATAGAACTGTTGGTTAAAATAGAAATTGAGATGAGTACATTCTCGGATCATGCCCCTGTCATAATGAAAATGGGATGGGGAAGAAGGTGGACGGGAGGCCTAGGATGGAGGTTAAATGAGGCCCTTCTCTTGGATGAGGATATAGCTCAGAAGATTGGGGAAGAGATCAAGGTATATTTTAAGGAGAACGAGACAGAGGAAGTATCGACAGCCACAGTATGGGAAAGCCACAAGGTACATATAAGAGGAATCCTGATTGCGATGGGAGCAAGGAAGAAAAGAGAAAGAAGAGAAAGGGTTAGTGAGCTCCTAAAAGAAATTCTGAATTTGGAGCAGATACAAAAGAAGAAAATAACAAGAGAAACAAAACAGAAGTTAATAGATAAAAAAGACGAGCTAGAGAGTTTGATGGATGAGGAGAGGAGAAGAGTATATAACAAAGTATTAAGTGAAAGATATAGATGGGGAGATAGACCAGGAAAATACTTAATAAGAGCTCTGAATAAAAAGAAAAATAGAAATTATATAAAAAAGATAAAAAATCCTAAGGGGGAGTTGGTTCACTCAACTAAAGAGATTATTAAAGTGTTCACGGAATACTATAGAAAGTTGTATAATATTAGTCCCCAAGGCTCTCCAAAAGAAAATGGAGAGGATATTAATGAAAAAAGGATGATATATTTAAAAAACGCAGGATTACCAAAGTTAAGTGAAGTACAATTGAACTCCTTGGACGCGGAAATTTCCCAGGACGAAATAAAAGCAGCATTAAAAAGTACAGGGGGTGGAAAAAGTCCAGGACCGGATGGGTATACAGTTAAGTACTATAAAAAATATAGTGAAATACTATTACCTAAGTTGAAGAAGTATATGAACAATCTGGGAGGAGGGATGGAGGGGAGAAGAGAATCCCTTCAGGCCCATGTTGTACTCATTCACAAGGAGGGAAAAGATCCTTCTCAGTGTTCTAGCTATAGACCAATTTCATTATTGAACACCGGTACCAAGTTGTACGCAAAGGTTCTAGCAAATAGGCTGAAAGATCTAATGCCTGAATGGATACATGGAGATCAGGTGGGCTTTGTCCCAGGGAGAGAGGGTAGAGATAACGGTTTGAGAACTCTGATGCTTATTCAGAAAAGTAGAAAAGGGAAAGCCCCGGTGGTACTATTGTCGATTGATGCCGAAAAGGCGTTCGATAGAGTGGACTGGGGCTTTATGATGGACAACTTGGAAATGTTGGGGATTGGAGAGAGAATGCGTGAGTGGATAGGTAAATTATATAGGGAGCCCACCGCAATCATTACGGTAAATGGGGAGAGGTCGGAATCCATTGGGATGTCCAATGGAACAAGACAGGCTGCCCACTGTCCCCCCTGTTGTATGTTTTGTCATTAGAACCCCTGTTGTCAATGATAAGGAATAGTGGAACGGTAAAGGGAATCCAGATAGAAAATATAGAACACAAAGTAGCGGCATTTGCGGATGACCTATTGTTTTATGTAGACAATCCCCGAATAACATTACCAAATATAATGAAGATCTTGAAGGAGTATGGTGAACTATCAAACTTAAAAATGAATCCAACAAAAACAGAGATCTTGAACATCAATATACCAAAGAGTGAAAAAGAAAAGCTACAAAAAGAATTCCCCTTTATATGGAGAGAAAAAGATTTAAAATACCTAGGAATAAAACTTGCTATCTCATATAAACAACTTTATAGATTAAACTATATTTCTTTGATAAATGAGATCAAGGAAGAATTAAAAATATTAGAAGGAGGAAACCCATCATGGATAGGACGTATAAACCTAGTTAAAATGGTAATTATACCTAAAATACTGTATAGATTTCAAATGGTTCCAATCAAACTCCCAGAGGCTTTTTTTAAGATAATAAAAAAAATGTTAACAAGATATATCTAGAGGAACAAAAAATCAAGAATATCATACGAAACATTGAGTAGGACTAAAGAGAAAGGGGGAATGGGACTACCTGATGTCAAGAGATACTATAGAGCAGTAATCTTAGCAAGAATCTATGATTGGACATTTAACCACAAGGGGAAGAGTTGGGTAAAAATTGAAAATGAACTGAGTGGGGTTAGTTTGAGTAAGATGATATGGGTCCCAGCACATTTTAGAAGAATTAAAGAAAGCACAAGTACTTACACTTCAAATGTTTTAAGGGTATGGGATAATGTACACAAAAATATGAAATGGGAATTCAACTCTATATTAATGCCTCTTGTAAATACTGGGTATTTCCCCCCAGGAAAGGAAGAGATATCAGGGAGATGGTTTAAAAGGGAAGATATCCAACTGAGAGAGGTACTGGTAGAGGGGGAATTGAGACCATTTAAAGAATTAAAAGAGAAGGGAGACATTTTTACTGGAATAGATGAGTGGAAATATCATCAGTTAAAATGTTTTATTGGAAAATTACCAAAACCCCTGAGATTAAAAAAGGAGTGGAATATGTTTGAAAGGTTGTTAGAAACACGTAGAGATGGGAAACAAGGTATTGCTAAAATTTATAGAATACTCACAGAATTAGACACAGACACAAAGTTGATTTTTATAACGAAATGGGAAAGAGATATGGAGGTGGTGTTAGATGAGGATCAACAGAACAAGATATTTAGATTGATACACGAGAATGTTAGTATGAGAGATGTGGAGATTAATTATAAGTGTTTGACACGATGGCATATTGCACCAAACATTGAGCACAAGATGAGTGGGGAAATTTCTAAAATGTGTTGGAGAAGTTGTGGGGAGGTGGGCACGGTGTTTCACATATGGTGGCAATGTCCAAAAATTCAGGCTTTTTGGAAGACAATAGTTAAATTAATAGAAATAATAACTGGAAATGACATAGGATTAGACCCAACGTTGTGTCTCCTACATAATGTTGAGACAACAGTAAATAAATATAAAGAATCAGGCGTATGGTACTATTTAAATGCTGCAAAAGGGTTGAAACCCAAGTTTTGGCAGAAAATAGAGGTGCCGAAGGAGGAAGACTGGATCAATAGAGTAAACCAGATTAGTAGAATGGAAAAATCTTACTATACGCAGGAAGATAGGTTGGGAATATACTATACGAGATGGGAAAAATCAGGACTGAAAGAGAAATATAGAAAAGTATAAATTAGGAAGTTAATTAAAGTTATTGGGCCTTGAAAGATCGGAGAACTTGCAGAGGGGAGGGAGGGGAAAGGGGGGTGGGAATGGGTTGAGAGGGGAGGGAAAGAAAAGAGTTACTAGAAGGGGCAATGTAGAAATGTAATGATTATTTAAATGTATTGTGTCTCTTCTTATGGAATTTTTGTAATAATATGGAAAACTAATAAATATTTAAAAAAA
Source organism: Staurois parvus (assembly GCF_062004578.1). Lineage (NCBI taxonomy): Eukaryota > Metazoa > Chordata > Amphibia > Anura > Ranidae > Staurois > Staurois parvus. The sequence continues at coordinate 5,459,155 of NW_028318005.1, forward strand.
AAAAAAAAAAAAAAAAAGAATGTGAAGGGGGACTAAGGACTGTAATCTGAAGGGAGAGATGAGGTTCAGGGGAACTGAGAACACTGATGTAATAACAGGACTGTGATGTGAAGGATTAGAGACCAGGTTCACATCATTGCGTTCTGTGTGTAGGCTTCCCATTTATCTCAGTGAGCTTCCTTATATGCAGAAACGCAGAGAAAGAAGTCCCTGACCCTTTTTTTAAATGGCGCCATACCGAGCTGCATGGTACTGTGGCACCATGCGGTTTGGGACTTGCAAAAACGCGCCATGTTTGCCAGTGCACAGATGTGCCTTTAGGAATCAAACATGTGATTCGGACCTCTGCTGGAAGGAAATTTTACTGATTGGACTTTTGTGAATTTTAATTAAAATACCCCTGGCACTAGAGGTTCTTAGGTATGATAAAGACCAATTTTGAACATTTAAAGTGTATGCATAGACAACATATTTTTTTCATTTTGGGAAAGTATTAGAACCCCCCTGTCTAGTATTTATTAACACCTTCACGCCTAAGGGTAAAACAAATCTAAATGCCTAAGCACAATTTTGCAATGTTGACGTGTTAGTAAAACCGTACATATCACCACAACTACTTTGTATATCCAGGTGAATTATTCCTTGTTTTTTCAGGACAAATTGGGCTTTCATTTGGTGGTAAATGGTAATGGATATCTCCTGATTTTTTTTTTATTATCAAAGGAAAACTGGCCTAAAATAGTAAAAAAAACCCTTTTTTTTAATTTAGCTGTGTGTTTCTTATTACTACCATAACCTATCACCAAAGAACAACCCAAATAAATTTTTCAGCTCTTGATGATCGCAGCGATACCATACATGTGTATGTTATTTGTTGTTTGTACCCATAGTACAGCCCAGAAACAATAGTGCGCATTTTGTTTTTGTCTTTTTTTTTTTTTTACCTAAAGCACACGGACATTGACACTGATACCATTTTTTTTTTTTAAATCCTGACCTTTGACCCTGACCTTGACTCAAACACTAACCCTGGCACTGAACTAGATCAAACCTTGATCTAGGTATTTTTTCTTTATTTTTTTAATATTTATCTTTTTTTTTCTACAAACATTTTTTTTCCCCTCTATGCCAGAAGTTAGAGAGATACAATGTATCTCTCTCCTCCATTCATAGAGAGGAAAAAAACAACAAAAAGCAAGGGGGCCGGGCTGTACAATGACTGATCACTGATAGCAAATCAGAGGCTATCACAGTGATCATGTGACCCAGAATCGGGAGTCCCGAGTCCTGATCATTAGAACGGGACCCAGTGCTCCCAGTGACACAGCTGTCTTTGTGCTGGGAGCGCAAAGCCCAGTACAAAGACAGGAATGCAAATATGCGGCCCCACGGAAAAAAGCACAGTTCTGTGAGGCCGCATATTTGTGTTACGTCAGCGTCAAGGGGTTAATATCTGTATCTCTGCTAGGTAGTGTAATACTTTCTATTTTTCCTGGTGACTATTGTAAATGAGGCAGAAAGTGATGAGAAATCCAAGTTTAAAGTTGTCACCAGAAAATGGGTGAAGGTAAATTTTCCAGCCAAGATCGGTGATTCAGTGACAATATTCCACAAGGGGAATTTCCCTTACTTTGAAAAAATCTCTCACTTCCTGCTGTGTGTCTGGCACAGTAAAAGAAGGGAAATATCCAAAGGGATAAAGACAGCAAAAAATAAACTAAGAGGGATTTTAACTCTTCCCTGTTCTAGCTAAAGATAATTTAAAAAAAACCTTGCTATACATACACCTAAAAAAAAGAAAAAAAACTTGGGAATTTCATTGGGCACATAAATCATCAACAGCTCACATTAGTAAAAACATTGGACTCTACTTGGCTGGGAGTAGAGCGAACGTCACTGTAATGATTTTCCTGCTGTTTTGCACCTATACTTAGAAACATTTCCCTTTATTGCACTGCTTTCCGTGATTACCTTTTCCTGCCTGTGACTCACCAGACCCGCTCAGCACAATGGGATCCCATGTGAGCTCTACATCTGGCCCTGGGCCTGTCAGTTGGAACACAACCACAATGAAGAAGGTAAAAAGCAATTAAATGTAACTTCACCAATTAAAATAGGTGATTTTCAAGCTTTATAGCACACAGATATCTCATCCAGGCATTAGAAATTACTTCCAAATGTAATGGCTTGACTTCCAGAAATGGCACATAATAAATTACACTTTTGCTTGTGACAAAGGAAGACTGAACAGACTTTCAGTCACTCCGTTGAACAGAAGGGAGAAGGGTTACAGCTTGTGATACCTTTTATTGGGACCATAAAAAAAAGATACCTGAATCCTGGAAAAACTCAAGACCCTGTAAAGTATTACCAGGTGGCCTATTAAAAAAAAAGTCTCATGGTCTCATCTTTAAATGGTTTGGCTCTCAGGATAGACATTTTTAGCAACTAAATATACGTACAGTTGTGACCAAAATTATTCAACCCCCAATGCTGTAAAGGGGTTTAGGGACTATAGTGTACATTTGGAATTGTATTCAGAATCAAATCCTACAAGGACGTTGTAACTACCCAAATGCAACTAAAATGACATCAATTGTTTATGTAATACAGTAGTAAATGGTTCTTATGTGGTTTCTTCATTGCCACAATTATTCAACCCCTTAAAGACTACCACTCTGAAGAACAGAGGTTCATACAGGTGCTTTCCATCAGGTATTGAAAACACCTGTGGATGTCACCGAGCAGCAATCAAGCATAATAAGCACCAATTAGGCAGCTTTAAAATGACTGTGATACTCAGCTCCTTCTAGACATTTACTGGTGTGGTTACAAACATGGTGAAGGCAAGAGAATGGTCCAGGAAGACAAGAGAAGAGGTGATTTCTCTTCACAGGAAGGGCAATGGCTATAAGAAGATTGCAAAGATGTTAAACATACCAAGAGACACCTTAGGAAGCATCATTCGCAAATTCAAGGCAAAGGGCACTGTTGAAACGCTACCTGGTCGTGGCAGAAAGAAGATGCTGACTTCGACTGCTGTGCGCTACCTGAAGCGTAGAGTGGAGAGAAGTCCCCGTGTGACTGCTGAGGAACTGAGAAAAGATTTGTCAGATGTGGGTACAGAAGTTTCAGCCCAGACAATAAGACGCACACTGCGTAATGAAGGCCTCCGTGCCAGAACTCCCAGGCGTACCCCCTTGCTGTCTCCAAAGAATAAGAAGAGTCGACTGCAGTATGCCAAAAGCCATGTGGACAAACCACAAAAGTTGTGGGATAGTGTTCTGTGGACTGATGAAACAAAATTAGAACTGTTTGGGCCCATGGATCAACGCTATGTTTGGAGGAGGAAGAACAAGGCCTATGATGAAAAGAACACCTTGCCTACTGTGAAGCATGGTGGAGGGTCAATCATGCTTTGGGGCTGTTTTGCTTCTGCAGGTACAGGGAAGCTTCAGCGTGTGCAAGGTACCATGAATTCTCTTCAGTACCAGGAGATATTGGATGGAAACGTGATGCAGTCCGTCACACACCTGAGGCTTGGGAGACGTTGGACCTTTCAACAGGACAATGATCCCAAGCATACCTCCAAGTCCACTAGAGCATGGTTGCAGAGGAAAGGCTGGAACATTTTGGAGTGGCCATCGCAGTCACCAGACTTAAATCCGATTGAGAACCTCTGGTGGGACTTAAAGAAAGCAGTTGCAGTGCGCAAGCCTAAGAATGTGACTGAACTGGAGGCCTTTGCCCATGAAGAATGGGCGAAGATACCCGTAGATCGCTGCAAGACACTTGTGTCAAGCTATGCTTCACGTTTAAAAGCTGTTATAACTGTAAAAGGATGCTGTACTAAGTACTAAGATTGAATGTCACTTGGGGGTTGAATAAAACTGATAATGCTGTGAGCACAGAAAAGACATTTGTGGTTATTTCATTATAACTGTTATGTTATATTTGTCTGACCTACAAGTGCCTCTTTAATGTAAATGTAAGCAAGATGACTGAATGATCAAAAGCAATGTCAAACTGGCCAAAACACTCAATTTCAGTGGGGGTTGAATAATTTTGGTCACAACTGTAGGTATAGCACACAACTAGACTCTAACCAGAAAACCTGTAAAGACCACTAAAATATTTTTGTCTAAACAGAAACCTTTATCTTTTTTGGTTAAAATTATGTGAAAGTACTAACAGGAATTATGGTGCATTGGAAGTGTATGTGCTACAATTTGTAATTATTAGATTTTTCACCTTTCTGAAGATTACAGGAAGTCTGTGCTTTGATCTGCCTAAACCCCAACTTCATTCAAAACTTATTTTTGGGTTTAAAAATGTAAAAGAAAATACTGCAGCACCACCAAATGTAAATTAAATAAATTATATATAAAAATTTAATAAATGATAAAATTATCAATGTAAATAAATTATAAATGAAATTGAAAACAAAATCTAAATTATAACTCCACCAGTGTGCATAACTCTGTGGCTGCAGGCATCTAATTGTGTTCCCACAAATTTAAATACATTTTAATTTATTTATAGCATATAAATAAATAGTAAATATAGTATAGTAAAGGATGCTGCGCCACTTATACTCTCCAATCTTTGTTTATTATATAATAATCACCAACAAATTCTATATACTTATATACTATCAATTTGTGATGAATTAATAGTCATGTGCACTATAATGTGCAAAATTCCCATGTGCAATTAATCATGTCCATTACTAAAAACATAAATAAATAAAAAATGTTAAATAAAATAGAAACAAGTCCATAATAGAATTAAGCTGGCACTTGGTACAATCCATAAAACCAAAAATCTTTAGTGGCTACATGTAAAGACACATTAATAGTACGCCAACATGTTTCTGCTATAACAGTTCAGGTTGTTGTAGCCTAAACATGTTAGCATACTTTTACCCCATTCCTGCCCAGGAAAATTTTGAAAACAAAGCTTTTCTCAGTTTCGGTGTTAAAATTTAGCAAATAAATAACCCTTCTTCATAAATTTAGGTCAAATTGTATTCTGCTACATTTCTTTGGTGAAAATAACCCAAATCAGTGTATATTATTTAGTCTGTAGAAAAGTTATAAAGTCCACAAACTATGGTATATATCTGAAAATTTATCAATCCTTATGTACTGAGGGCCTATCTCATTTCTTGAGGTCCAAAAACACTAGGATAGTACAAATACCCCCCAAATATTAGTAAGAGGCATGGCAAGTTGTAATTTTTTTTGTCAAACTTTTTTGGAAAATTAAGAAACTAAAAAAAAAATGTTCACAATTTTTTTTGCCATATTGTCCCTAGTCCAATACAATAACTGACGAGGTGGTGATGAGGAACACTGACTGGTGACAGAATGTGGAAAAAAAAAAATATTCTTTATTTTTAAATATTTTATTAAATTGTATTTTACTATTTTTTTTTAACACTGTGACCAGAGTAATCCAGTGTTACCATAGTAACACTGTACTTCTCTGGGTAAGTGATCAGGATTTTCTTTTTTTTTTTTACATATTATCATTGCTTATATCAATGTGTTTCATTGATATAAGAAATATTTTTTTACTGAATGAAACTGATTTATTTAGTGTCTTTTGTTGTGATTAGCTTGATTGGTCAAAACTAATCACATGGTACAGATGGGATGTGATTGGCCCTGTCTGTACCATGTGATCTCTGTGACCAATCACAGCTAACACAATTGTATACAATGGATGGCATGAAAGGAAGCCATCCATTGTTTAAAATTGTCATGTGATCTGCTGTGATTGGTCACAGCAATCACGTGACACTGGCAGTGGGCCGGTGTAGCGGTCAGTCGTCGCTTTGATCGCACCACTGCGTGGCCCCGTGGCCACCTGAGTTGCGCCTTCTGAGAGGACGTCATAGCCAATAAAGATTCTCGGTTTTATGGATCATACCAAATGTCAGCTTAATTCTATTATGGACTACTTTGCTTAACCTCCCTGGCGGTATTCCCGAGTGTAGCTCGGGGTAAAGTTTCAATACCACAAGCGGTAACCCCGAGCTACACTCGGGCTTACCATGCGGTGCTGCGCCGGGATCTGTTCTTCTATTACCTTGTCCTGCACTCCCGCGATGTCCCTCCTAAAGTGTCCCCAGCAATGTAATCCGGCGGATGCCGGCATCTGTCATCGGGGTTCCGTCCCCTGCGAGCGTCGGGACGTACGGGGATGGAATGGTGGGAAATTTGAAAATGACAAAAAGTGACATTCACTAAATTCACTAAAATCACATAGTAAAACATTACTGTATCAAACCATTTCACATACATTTTGTCCCGAGTGCTTTGTCCTGTGCCCTGCCTGCATTTTTACTGTTCTTTCTGCCTGTAAACTGAGAAATGTCCATGGCGTCCAAAAAGCGTCCCTTTAGGTCAAAAGCAGTTTTAGACCAGCTAGAGAACAGCGATAGTAAATTAGAACCACTTGCAGAATTGAGTGATAATGATTCGTGGGAAAATTCGTCATCAGACACTGAAAACGATTTTGCGACTTTGCTCAGTGATGTGCGAACTTGGCGCTATATTTCAAATTTCAGTGTTTTTTGGTTTGATTATATTATTGAATTAAAATTATTATATCATTATATTTTATGATTATTAAATTATAATTTATGATTTTGTATTTCAAATTGTAACATACCCGGGATGTTTATTAGACTCTTGTTCAGACAGATTTCAGTGAGTTACTCCTAAAAATTACAGGCCTACAATAAAAAAACTACATATTTCCATGCAAAAAAATTTACCGCTTTGAGCACAGAAATATGGACATAATCAGACCGCTAGGGAGGTTAAGTGTTGGAACACTTTTGTCAGAGCACTGGCCTTCAGCCACGGTTAAGCGTGGGTATTGTATATTCATTTATCAAAATAAAAAACAGTCTGAATAATATATAATCACTCTAAGTGACGCTTTCTCTTATTGCATTTGTGTATTATAATAGACTGAGTCATTTGAAGTGATTATATATTATTGGTACTATTTTCTATATAATTTTTTTTTATGAGTACTGGGCATGATTTATTGTATATCGGAATTTTGTACATTATAATGCACATGACTATTAATGCATCTGTAGGTACTGTAATTCTTGTATGATAAACACATACATAGGAGTGTATAAGTGGCGCGGCATCCTTTACTATATGCATTTACTTTTTTGTTTTGTTTAGTGTGGAGAGCTCTATACTTTCATCAGGATTTAATTATCATTTTGTGTCTACTTGTACTAGAGATTTGCTCAGTACAACGGGGGTTTTGGATAGCAAGAACCTGGTGAATGTTTTTATTCTTCCCCACTGAATCCTTCACTTATTAATTATTTTACTTACATTCTGTCTTGGTGAACACACGGGAAGTAAGGGGAAATTCTCTTCAATGGTTTCAGAAACAGCATTAAAAACCTGAAAGAGGTTCTAACCCATACCCACTCAATAAAGTTGTTGGTCAGTCTACAGCCCTAGTGTAATAAAACATTTTCTATAGTTGTTTAATCTCTTTGAATGTAAGTTAAATTATGGTTAAAATTAAAAAGGTCATACTGTATATGATGTAGTCTGCTACAAGCATTAACACAGCAGTTTCTGTTTTTCCTGTATCCCCCATGTAACATAGTTTTGTTACTTAAGGATCCAGCCAACTCCATGAACAGAGTAACCTCACACAGCAGTGTTATCACCTTGTGTACAGGGCAGTCTTAAAAATGGACATTTAATAAACAGAGTACAAAAAAAATATATAAATGTAAGACAGCAGGACTCACTATTGTCCGAACACTAACAATGCAAAGCATATGAATCAAATACATGTGCTGCGCTCTTTTTTTAAACTTTTAATTAAGAAAAATAATGTGCACATAACATTTAGAGATTGACAATAAAGAAATAAGAAATCACAGCAACAGTGTCATAAAAGCACAAATATATATATAGTGCTTTATGCCACTGATTTAAAGAACTTTATATGTTTTTGTGTTTTTTATTAAACCATAGGGGTGATTTCTTACTTTTTATTGTCAATTTCTGATTGTTATTCTCACATGATTTTTCTTTTTAAGAGTTTAAAGAGACACATTTATTTGATTCAAGTGGACATTTCATTTTAAATTGACTTTAGGTAAAAGACAAAGACATTAAAGCCCAAACCCAGTGATTGTGGTTGTAAAGGCTGAAGGTTTTTTACCTTCATACATTCTATGCATGAATGTAAAAAACTTCCAGTGTGCAGCTCCCCCCTCGGCCCCTTCAATACTTACCTAAGCCCGATCTCAATGCAGCGATGTGCATGGCAGCAGGGGCTCTCTCCCTCCCCACTGGCTCAGGCACAGCAGCGGAAAGCATTGGCTCATGCTGCTGTCAGTCACAGCCAGTGAGGAAGGAGGGATCGGGGCTTGAGAGAGGCTTGATATGGGGGCACACAGAGGGGGGGGGGGGGCAGGAATGATGGTGGGGGATCCGAGAAGAGGAGGATCATGGCTGCTTCTCTGTGCAAAACTATTAAACAGAGCAGGTAAGTATGACCTTCAGGTAAGTATCATTTTCAAAAAGTAGAAAAATACAGGCATATGATGGATTCGGACATTGGTAGGGTATAGCGTAACCCAAGCAGAGCAAGATTACAACAGAATGCAATGTTGACACATTTAACAAAGCAATGTATCTTTCATTAGTCTATGATAGATCAGATCATTACAGAAGTTGTAAAAAATAGCTTTTTTTTTTACAACTTCTGTAATGAGCATACCGGGCTTTGCCTATAGAGCATACCGGGGTTTGCTATTCCCATAGCGGGAATAGCAAACCCCGGTATGCTCTATAGGGTTGCAACATAAGAAACAACATATGGTATTGTCTGAAGTTTAGGAACCCACTTTCCAATGGGCTACAGAAGCAGAATAGCAGGGGAAAAGGAAAAAGCAGAGAAAAGTGTGTTTGGGAAGGTGAGGTGGTGGAGAAGGTGGAGGGGGAAATAAGGGATGGTGGACAAAACTGCCACCCCAAATGGTGAGGCTTAAGAATCAGACCCCTAATTGGGTTCGGTAAAGTTCAGCTTCTCAGAGAGACTCAATGGAAAGTAGAAGGTAGTTAGGACTTGACCAACAGCGCCCAAATTTTGTCACAGTGGTAGTTTGTATAGCAGTAGGTTTCTCAAGGAACATAACCTGAGAGAACCAGTGCTTGCCCTCTACAGACAGCATTGCAGGGGATTTAATTTGGGTGTTAGTACAGGCTTTAGGTTATTTAAAATGGGGGTTCATATGGATTCCTGCAAAAGGCTACACCAGTAACCATGTATAGGAGATCATAATCTCTGGCCCAAAACTTTTAACGTTTGAATTGTCCCACCAAACATGCTGAAACAAGCCAATCGGTGCAGCATCTGTGAAAACTGAATGAAGAATAAATAAAGAGTAGGCTGGAACAGAACAAGTGACCCTCAAGGGAACCAGTCACCAATGGGGAAGGAGTTTTTATCTGGCTTCTACAGTCACTACATGACCTGAGCTCTTAGCCACTGTAGCCCAAACCTGATCTCTGGCATAAAAACCCAAAACTAGGAAAAAAAAAAAGTTTGCCTTTAGTTACACTGTAAAATTAATATTTTATATGACTTTCATGTATTTACCTACTTGTTCTGCCACATAGGAAGAGCATTGTTTTCAGTGAGTGGGCCATTACTAACTACAAATAATTCATGTTTTTTTAAATATTAATACATACTGAGATGATTGTTTACGTCAAGCACATATTTTACATATTTGCTTAAAATTTTTTTAAAAACCTATTCTAAGATGCGTATTAATATTTGCAGTAAACTGGCAAGGTAACTGAACCTGTTTGTTGTTTCAGAAAAATAATTTCTTCTCTGAAAGAAAACAAATCATAGAAGCAGAATATTTCATTGCACTGAAATTGCTGCATGCTATGAATGATCCTTTACAGTTTATAATGTCCCTGTGCCTCTTTCAGACAGTTATATTAACAGCTAATCATTTAAAAAACAATATCCTGCTTTTCCATTAGGCTAGAGTTCCTCTTTAATGCATAATTTAGTATTTGCATTATGTTTATTTCTCACTCTTGTTTGCATCAATTACATTTAATAGTGCCACAGGAGATGATGGAAACATAAAAATCATTAATGGGAAATCATAATGGCTTTTGGTCAGTTTAATGTTCCTAATATTTATACATTTACGCAGTATAGCGACTTTAAAGTGCTTTCAAAACTTGCACAAAATCTTTATTTTACAGAAATAACTTTGGATACACAGTACTTCTATGATTTTCGGCTTTCCAATAACAAAGTAACTTTGCAAAGCCACCCCTCAAACCCCCTTTACTAAAATTACTAGCAATCACAAGCACTTCCACACCTGTTACAGAAATTATTGGCGTCGACTGCTTGGGTGAGTGGTGACATCACTGCCCTGGTTATGTGGCAGTGCTCAGGTCTAGAAACTGGCTGATCGATCTGAGCACGGTAACAGGGGAGGTAACATGTTCCTATATACCCAGAAATGCCAAGTTGTGTGGCTGGTTGAAGAAGAGCAACAAGGGATCACTGTTAAGGTGCTTATAAAATGGTTGGGGGAAACCTATGCTTTAGTTTGTAGGGCAAAGCAGTAGGTTCATTGATATTCCCTGTCCCCAGAAGTATACTCACCTTCCCCACATGGAAGAAAAATATATTAGAAATATATTAAAAATATTCTTCCGAAATATATTGACATATATTTGAAATGCTACAATTTTGGCCGTATTCAATATATTTCAATAAATATATATATATTTATTAATAAAATTTATATATATATATATATATATATATATATATATATATATATATATATATATATCACACTGCATGTTGAAATTAGTTTTTAGTTCAAAATATCTGAAAAATATTTTTCAAAATACATTTCAAATATACTGTATGTCTTCAAAAATACTAATTTGTGGAATCCATCTACAAATATATGTTAATATGACTTTTTTATATGTAAAAAAAAACCTGAAGAATATTAAAAAATATATATATTTTTAAAAATATATTGGCTTTAAATATATTCTTCAGATTTTTTTTAACATATAAAAAAAGTAATTTTAACATATATTTTTACATATATTTGAAATGCATTCCAAAAATGAAGATTTGTATTTTTAAAGACATACAGTATATTTGAAATGTATTTTTAAAAATATATTTCATATATTTTGTAATAAAAACGCATTTCAACATGCAGTATATATATTTATTGAAATATATTGAATATGGCCAAAATTGTAGCATTTCAAATGTATGTCAATATATTTGGGAAAAATATTTTAAAAATAAATTTCAAATATATTTTTCTTTCATATGGGTCACTTAACTCCATTTAGATACCAGAAGGGAGCATGTGAAAACCATGTGCTTGGTGATTGACCAAGTGGGGGTGGGAAGAGAAATCTCATTCCCGTGTAAGCTCTAAGTCATGAAATGGAGTTTGCAAAGGGTTTCTTTCTTTCTTTTTTTTTTTTTTTGCTTATGGTAGGTACACATAAGAGCCCAGAAGTGAAAGGAAGGGAAGAATGTGTTAATGCCATGCATGGACAAAGTACAAGGTAATATTTATTTTTAGAATTGAACTTGAATTGAGTGTACTGTATTAATATTCTATATTAATATTGTAAATGAAGTCTCTAAAGATAAAGTTTATCAAAAAGCTAATCCATTACAGCATTGTTTGCAAACTATGGAAGAACAAACAGCAGTCCTGTCAGCATCTACATCAAAATGAAATGTAGGGTTGTTACATAAAACTTGAGTATTTGAGAAACTAGAACATTTTACATCTACCTCCACCCTACCATGAGTGCATAAGGATGGTAACCTATTTGATCACATCTGAGGTCACTTTTGGGATTAAGTAAAATAGGTCATATAGGAGTGGCATATAGGTCACTTTCTCCACCCTACACAGATGGCTAATACTAATGTCAGGAAGATCTCATTATATAATGGATACATTCCAGCAAAACAAACACAAATTACAATTCACTTTCATGACAATTTAAAGAATGAGATGAAACATCCGACAGTATGACAGTGACTCAAAGAAAGATTGTATTTCACTCATTCAATTGTATTTTGTTACAGTGGATCTTCCACTTTGCTTAACAATACAATAAACACTATATTGCCAAAAGTATTGGGACGCCTGCCTTTACATGCACATGAACTTTAATGGCATCCCAGTTTTGGTCTGTAGAGTTCAATATTGAGTTTCCCCACCCTTTGCAACTATAACAGCTTCAACACTTCTGGGAAGGGTGTCCACAAGGTTTAGGAGGGTGTCTATGGGAATGTTTGACCATTCTTCCAGAAGCACATTTGTGAGGTCAGGCACTGATGTCGGATGAGAAGGCCTGGCTCGCAGTCTCCGCTCTAATTCATCCCAAAGGTGTTTTATCGGGTTGACGTGCAGGCCAGTCAAGTTTCTCCACCCCAAACTCGCTTATACATGTCTTTATGGACCTTGCTTTGTACACTGGTGAGCAGTCATGTTGGAACAGAAAGGGGCCATCCCCAAACTGTTCCCAGAAAGTTGGAAGCATGAAATTGTTCAAAATGTCTTGGTATGCTGACACCTTAAGAGTTCCCTTCACTGGAACTAAGGGGCCAAGCCCAACCCCTGAAAAACAACCCCACACCATAATCCCCCCTCCACCACCAAACCTTATGCTTGGCACAATGCAGTCAAGCAAGTACCATTCTCCTGGCAACCACCATACACAGACATGTCCATCAGATTGCCAGACAGAGAAGCGTGATTTGTCACTACAGAGAACATGTCTCCACTGCTCTAGAGTCCAGTGGTGGTATGTTTACACCACCACAAGCTTTGCATTGCACATGGTGATGCAAAGCTTGGATGCAGCTGCTCGGCCATGGAAACCCAATCCATGAAGCTCTCTACACACTGTTGTTGTGCTAATCTGAAGGCCACATGAAGTTTAGAGGTCTTTAGCGATCGACTCTGCAGACAGTTGGTGACTTCTGCACACTGTGTTCTTCAGCATGCACTGACCCATTGTCATTTTTCGTGGCCTACCACTTTGTGGCTGAGTTGCTGCTGTCCCCAGTTGCTTCCACTTTGTTATTATACCATTAATGGTCGACCGTGGAATATTTAGTAGCAAGAAAATTTCCTGAATGGACTTCTTGCACAGGTTGCAAACTATCACAGTACCACCCTTGAATTCACTGAGCTCCTGAGAGCGACCCATTCTTTCACAAATGTTTATAGAAGCAGTCCGCATGCCTAGGTGCTTGATTTTATCCATCTGTGGCCAAGGAGGTGATTGGAACACCTGAATCCAATGATTTGGAGGGGTGTTCCAATACTTTTGGCAACATAGTGTATATATGAGGGGCATTCAAGGCAAACTGAAACTTTTGAGTTTATATAATAAAACAACATAATAATCATCTAATCAAATCATATGTATTATATAGCACATACATACACATATAGAAATCAATGATCCAGCATCAAACATTCTACAAGCATAAAATTACCACCAACTCTAAAAAGTATCCCATTTATGGCAGGCACCTGCTAGTCATATTTAAATACAAATACCAAACTGAACTAGTGACTATTTATTGAAAAAACATCATTAACAGATTGCTATAAAATCCTTAAGCATCACAGTTTTTCAGTTTCTGGGCTTATTTTTTTGTTTTCAGGAAAAATATAATTGCATTACTACTACAAATAAATAGGTGAGTTAAAGGATAAGTTCACCTTTTTACAAAAAATAATAAATGCACATTTTTTGTTTTGCAGGTAAAAAAATTAGCATTTATTATTTTTTGTTTCTTGAGCCTCTAAAGCATTGAATCAGCAATCAGCAGACCTGTCAGTATATCTTCTTGCCCGTATGGGATGTACGGGCAAGCAGATATACTGACAAAAAGAATCAATGAACTATCACAGCATTTTTGAGAACTACAAGGCAAACACAGCATTTATTGTGAACTAAAACCCAACAGCCACAAAGGCTGTCGGGACTTGTAGTTCATTCACAGAACACCGTGAATGAATAACGTGGCCATGCAGGCAGAGCCACGTACAGTCGCATTTTTTAAAATAGTGACAGCTAGCAGGGAGGAGAAGATCCCTCACTATCTGTCACAATAGGGAGCAGGGAAGTATGGGTGTAAAATGTTACATAGTTAGTCTGGCTGAAAAAAAGACAAAAGTCCACCCAGTTCAACCATTAAAAAAAAAAAAAAAAAGTTATACTCCTATACCCACAGTTGATCCAGAGGAAAGCAAAAAACCCAGCAAAGCATGATCCAATTTGCTCCTGCAGGGAAAAAAAATTCCTTCCTGATCCCCCGAGAGGCAATTGGATATTCCCTGGATCAAATGTTAGTATCCAGTTATATTCTGTGTATCTAGGAAAGAATCCAGGCCTTTTTTAAAGTAATCCACTGAGCTGGTCAGAACCAACTCTTGAGGGAGTCTATTCCACATTTTCACAGCTCTCACTGTGAAGAAACCTTTCCGTGTTTGGAGAATAAATTTCTTTTCCTCCAGATGTAAAGAGTGCCCCCTTGTCCTCTGTGATGACCTCAGGGTGAATAGCTCTACACCGAGTTCACTATATGAACCACTGATGTATTTATACATGGTGATCATATCCCTCCTTAATCTCCTCTTCTCAAGAGAGAAAAAATTCAGTTCCTCTAATCTTTCCTCATAGCTGATCTCCTCCATGCCTCTTTATCAGTTTAGTTGCCCTTCTCTGTACTTTCTCCAGTTCCCCAATGTTCTTTTTGTGATGTAATATGTTACAAAAGGCGAACGTATCCTTTAATGCAGGCCATAGACGGGTTGTTTATCGGCCAAATTTTCATCCGCACGAAAAATCGGCTGATATTCACGCCATTAGTGGGGCCAACCCATCGGCCGTTTTTCGCGGATCTTCTCGTTTATTTTTATTGGTCATGCTGGAAACTCCACGAAAAACAGCCATTTTTCGTGGACATTGGTGGCAGCATCGGCAACGACTGATTTTTCGTTTATCGGCTGATAAACGGCCTGTCTATGGCCTGCATTAGACAGAGTCAGATAAACTATGTATGTAGCTACAAAAGGGAATTAATAGTAACCCAAATTAAACAGCTGCACTGGCCAGTCATCTCTGACATACATTAGAATAACAAAAAGAAACAAAACGTCATTAGTATGATGGGGATGGCAGATTAAAATCTAGGCGTTCTCACTTCCTATTTTAAAAATAAGCTACATCGACATCCTGTGCTGGATACCTGAAGTAGGCATAATATATGTGATAAAATTCAATAGAGCAGGGTGGTGTGTCCTATGCAACAGGCACACCTTGTTTTTTGTGAAATCAGCATGTTACAACACAGGGGACATGGCAGAATTACTGGATTAGGAGATGAGTCATGTGTCACATAACCAGGTCAGGACTGTAGGAGGATGCTGCATTGTTCTGAGGGTGTTAGAGTGGAAATTACACCAATAGACTATAGAGGTGTTCATTTTTCCACTTAAGTAAAATTTTTTAATACCAGGAATATCATTCAACCAACAGGTGGCTAATATAAATAAAGCCTATCCATTCTTGGTGAACTGGTAATAGCTATGTAGCCTTTAAAATCTATATGGGGAATCATTTAAGTTCAGGTTGGCACCT
The DNA here is from genome assembly GCF_062004578.1 of Staurois parvus. NCBI lineage: Eukaryota > Metazoa > Chordata > Amphibia > Anura > Ranidae > Staurois > Staurois parvus. The sequence continues at coordinate 5,474,910 of NW_028318005.1, forward strand.
CAGATAATGTAGTCATCAACTTTAAGCATAAACACTGTCTACATGAAATGTTCTAGAACATGTGATGCATTGAAGTCCAGAGTTTAGAGAAATAATATTGCAGTGGGGCCTCCCCACGCTGCAAGGAATAAATGTTCTTAAGGTGTAGAGGTAGAGGATTAAACTGTAATACTAACCATTGCTCCCTTGGCTATCAGCACTCCTTTCTTGTCTTTGACGTTTACGGAAACGGGGTGGAACCTTTCCATCCTTAAACACAACACAGGACTCCATGTCATGCATTGTACATGATGATATATACGGCCTTGGCAGAAAACCGTTATACCAGGAGCATGTTCAATACTTTTTCCCTGTGTCATTCCATTTTATTACACATAACCTAATTAAATCTGAACTTGTTTTGGTTTCTTTGTATGTATGGATTGCACGGATTGTTACTGACATGTGGTGAAAATTTTCATGTCAACAGCACTTTTAGAAATATATTTACCTAGAAAAATGGTGACGTGTTCAATACTTATTTTACTCGCTGTATGTGAGAAATGCCAAAATTGGCCTGGGCAGCAAATGGTTAAGCCCAATCAGGGGAAACATGTTAGGGAGGAGTAGCCTCCAGGTAGGGATACCTCTCTTGCTGTTGTGGCTGAATAAATTGTGATGTCTGTGACTTCATTAGACTGGGGCCTTGCTGTGTATTATCACATGCATACGGAGCTTGGACAGGCTCTCCGGATTGGCACCAAGGTGTCTGCAGTGAGAAAAACCTCAGAGGCATCTTGAGCAGTGTTTTTTCTTGAGATCTTTAGTGCAGTAGTAATGCAGCTCACAATCTTAAAAACTGAAACAGTACCATATGAACGCAGGAGAAGATTTAGGTTTTCATGTATTTTTCTGCAAACTGGAAGTCTCATTTAATATGGAATTTACCTGGAGACAAAGACAGTAAAGTATTTATATATTCATTTGCAAGGAGTTAAAGAGCTTTAAATGAGCCATCACTGACTTCTGTAACTGCATTTAAGGTGGAGAAACTCATCCTAAAAACACAGCAGAGAACAAGAAACAGTTTACAGTATAATCACCTGCTGTTTGTTTACAGTGGAAGGCTTCTGCTGCCATTACAGGATGTGCATAGTCTGGTCACATGTGCAGTTTAAAGTACCAGTTATCAGTGCTAAAAATGTGAAACAGTGTCTTAGTGACGAGGTATAAAAACAATTATCAGGTTCTTTAAAAGTGACTCTAGCATTGTACCCTTAATAATGCCCTGTCTGACCGATCCTTGCTATATTAATAGCGGACTGTTGTCTTAGTGTACATTTTATAATCAAAAGTATATGGACAACCCTCCAAATTATAGAGGTTAGGTCATTCTGTGGCACAAAATCCTAACAGCCATGGAAACTCCATAGCCAAGCATTGGCAAAAATTTTAGCTGTACATAAATTGGAATGCCTCTTGTGAGCCGGGTCTTTTCATCTAACATTAGTATCTAAACTCACTTATGTCCCATTGGCTGAATGGGCTCAATTTTCCATAGTCCCACTTCAAACGCTGAGGCTGAATTCAGGGAAAATGGATGTACATTTCAATCCATTTAATGCGCATTTTAACAAGCATTGACTTTGATCTGTGTTTTAGCACACTTGTAAAATGCAGGTCAGCACATAGACACATAAAAAACTAGTGTAAATTTTTAAGCCTCCTGGTTGTCAAAGGGTCAAAGCAACCTAGGTATTGATTCTTTTTCAGCTGACCCTCAGTTTTCAAGTAAAAGTGATCGCTTTTACAGTATGCTGTATGGCCTGAGAAATCACAAATTTCAGCCTGGTAACACAAATTGCTAATCTGCCAATCACATGGCAGCAACTCAATGCACTTAGTCATCTGGACGTGGTGAAGGCGACTTGCTGAAGTTCAAACCAAACATCAGAAATGGGAAGAAAAGGGATTTAAATGACTTTGAACGTGGCATGGTTGTTGGTACCAGACGGGCTGACCTGAGTATTTCAAAAACTACTTATCTACTGGGATTTTTACACACAACCATCTCTAAGGTTTACAGAGAATGGTCCGAAAATGGCAGTTTGACAGTTGTGTGGACGAAAATGCCTTGGTGATGTCAGAGGACAGAGAAAAATAGGCAGACTGGTTTGAGATGATAGAAAAGTAACTGTAACTCATGTAAATATGGACCAAAATCTCTGAAGAATGTTGCCAACACCTTATTGAATCTATGCCATGAAGAATTAAGGCAGTTCAACCTGCTAATAGTAAGGTGTATCTAATAAAGTGGCCAATGAGTGCATATACGTTCCGCTTTAAGGTTTTGTGCCCCACTCCCCGTTAAGGATTGGCACATTTGGGGAGTGGGGGGGATCCAATTTAACAGGTACCCACTCCCGCTGCGATTGTCAAGGAATGCGCATGGGCACCTGGCTGTGAAGCCGCAAGCTGTCACAGCTAGGTGGGTGCTCACACTTAAGATGCTGGTATTGGGGACACGGGATGGCCAGTGAACCAGGAGGAGGTGAGGACACTGCTGGATTATAGGACAGGTGAGTCGCTATTTTCCAAAGGTCAGCAGCTACAATTTTGTTTTTCCACTGGAGACTGGAGCTACACTTTAAGTTGGATTTAAACATGTAATACTGATTTAACCATGATTGTACATTTGTCAATTTATCAGTTCTCTGTCTGTCCTTAATGTCACTCAGCTTGTCTCTGGATCAGCCTGTCAATGTCTATCTCATTATATCACTGTGTTTACCTACAGCCTATTTATCTTTGCCAACGCTAACCAATGTACCTATCAATAGAAGTCAGTGCATCTATCAGTGCTAAGTAGTCTGCCCTCAATGCCTGCCAATCTTCATCTATTTTTATCAATCTGTTTCAATGCCAATGCATCCTTTTTCTGTCCATATATAAATGTTTGGTTATAGACTATGCCTGTCTCTAGTGTCTGCCTGTATTAATGCCATTCAATCTGCCTAGTTACACAAGTGTGTGAGTGTCAGCCCAGTCAGCTGGTCTCTTTATATCGGTCTATTTGCAAGTTTGTATCTAGATCAGTGAATCTATTTGTCAGTATCCATCAATCTGTCTGTCAACTTCTATCTATATCAACACCATCACTTTGTTCATCTATATCAGACTGCCATTGGCAGTCAGTCTATCCATCAATGCCAATGCCTGTCTGTCCTATGACTTTCTTTCTATTTGGTTGCTTAACCTCCCTAGCGGTCTGATTATGTCCATATTTCTGTGCTGAAAGCGGTACATTTTTTTGCATGGAAATATGTTGTTTTTTTATTGTAGGCTTGTAATTTTTATGAATAACTCACTGAAATCTGTCCGAACAAGAGTCTAGTAAACATCCCGGGTATAATAAAACATGAAACACGAAATCATAAATTATAATATAATAAATCATAAAAAATAATAATATAATAATAAATTTAATTCAATAATATAATCAAACCAAAAACACTGAAATTTGAAATATAGCGCCAAGTTTGCACATCGCTGAGCTCACAGAATCATTTTCAATGTCTTATGAATTTCCCCACAAATCATTATCCCTGAATTCTGCAAGTGGTTCTGATTTACTATCACTGTTCTCTAGCTGGTCTAAAACCGTTTTTGACCTAAAGGGACGCTTTTTGGATGCCATGGATGTTTCTCAGTTTCCAGGCAGAAAGGACAGTAAAAATGCAGGCAGGGCACAAGAAAAAGCACTCGGGACAAAATGTATGTGAAATGGTTTGAAACAGTGATGTTTTACTATGTTATTTTAGTGTATTTTGTGAATTTCAAATCTCCCGCCGGTTCCGGCCCCTGTACGTCCCATAGGTCCCGACGCTCGCAGGGACCGGAACCCGGAAGACGGATGCCGGCATCAGCTGGAGGAGATGGCCGGGGACACTGCAGGGGACACAACGCAGGAGCGAAGGACAAGGTAAGTGCTGCAGGGAATCCCTGAGGAACGCTGCATGGTATTCCCAAGCATAGCTCGGGGTTACCACTTTTGGTACTGAAACTTTACCTCGAGCTACACTCGGGAATACCGCCAGGGGGGTTAACTAGCAGAAGTTGTATCCATTAATGTTTGTCTTTGTTTTTCATACTCTATCTGCTCATGTCTGCTTAGCTATCTGTTTATATCTTTGCCAATCAGTTTGCCACTCAATTACAGCTAAGCTGGCCATAGATTTGTAAAATTTCAAACAAAAATTCCTAAGAAAAGAATGTTCCACAAACGTTTGTTTTTCTAATTATAAATGGGTCAAATCGATGTTCATTTTCAACCACAGTAATGAGAAAATTTGAAGGAGCAGGATGTGTATGGTTTTTGTTCAGTCAAGTCCATTAATTCCAAAATCAAATTGTAAAAGCAAACAAAATCTTTCAAAGGACTTTCAAATGTTGTGAGACTTTTCCTAAGAATTTTCATTCAAAATTTCTATCCATCTATGGCCAACTATTATCAACATGAGATTGCTGAACAACATCAGTAGGTCTGTCTTTAAAATATCATCAGGTGAGCTCTCAATTCCATTGAGTCCATCTCTGCTCAGTAATTCTGTCCGTAGTGCCTCTATGTCTGTCTATTCACCTTGCCATCAGTGATATTAAAGTGGAACTACACTGTACCTGAGCACTACAAACCAAAGATGCTATTTAATCTATTTTTAAAAGTCAAAGCAAACTGCCCCATCCCTCCATGCATTATTTTGCTGAGAAATCACCTTGAAAATCATCCCCCTAGCACTTCTGGCTGTGGCCATCTTGAGAAGGGCAGATGATGCATGTAGCATTTACTTCCTGGAATCCATCTGCCCTTAGATCAAGCAAGCATGCAGGAGGGTGTGCTTAGCTGAGACCCCCCCCCCCAAAGACTCCTGGGATGTATGACATTATTTGCCTAGGCCTGGAAATCAGGAAGTAACTAAAGAAATGTAAAAAAAAAAAAAAAGGTTAAAACAAGTAAATACAATGTACCTTCCTTCTATTTACTAATGCTGACAGCATAAGCATAACAAATAGTCAATCAGAGAGTGAAGTTCCACTTTAAGCCTATCAATTTATGTAGTTATCTTTGTTACAAAGTTAGTTTCACTGTCACTGACAAAATATCTTTCGGTTTACAATCTGTGGCAGTACCTGTCTGCCCATGCAAGCCAGTCTGTCTATTAGCATGTAATAGATTGTCCAAAAACTTGTTTCACTGGATAGACTTCATGAACTCATGAACATAAGGTCCTACCTGTCAGCATAACAATCGTTTGCGGTTACCTTGTCACCTTCTTCAGAACACCCCTTCTGAATAGGTTTTTTCCCTGCTTTGTCCCCGATTAATACCACTATGGGGTTGATTTACTAAGTGCCGGTTCACATATATGCGGATTGGATGTGTTTTGAACAGCATCCAATCTGCATGACGTGAAATAACATTGCTTCCTATGGTGCCTGTTCACACTTGTCCCATGCACTGGCAGTGTGGATTCAGTGCGGACTAAAAAATGGTCCTGTCCGGTTCAGGTGCGGTTTACAGGCTATGGACTTCTATGGGAATCGCTTTTGAATCGCTTTTGAATCGCACATGTCATCAGTTGTGAACAGGATTTTAGTTCAGAATCAGGTTTCAGCACAGTTTGCTCTCCTCCCCCCTCCTCTCCACCTCAGCAAAACCGCATCCAAAACTGGCCCTAAACCTGTGAACAGTACAATCTGCAGCTGTATCATAAACACCGGTCCTGAAACACTGAACATGTAGATTGCAATCCGCACTGAAACCGGACATTGAAATCCAGAATGCATATGTGTGAATCGGTACTTAACTGGAGAGAGCAAAACCTGGTGCAGCTGTGCATGGTAGCCAATCAGCTTCTAAGTTCAGCTTGTTCATTTAAGCTTTGACAATAAAACCTGGAAGCTGATTGGTTTCTATGCAGAGCTGCACCAGATTTTGCACTGTCCAGAAAATCAGAAAATTTTAGTAAATCAACCCCTATGTTCAATCTTTCTCTTGCTTCTAGGTAATACATTTAAAAAAAAACAAAAAACAAAACTCTTTTTCATGGTATTAAATGAACTTGAGACGAAGTTATTTCTGTATTGAGCTTTTTTTTTATTGTTCGCTTAGTCTGATGTTGCAGAGGAGTTTTGGAAATTAATTGAGATTGTTGATTTGTACTTCAATATACATGCTAAATCAGTACTCCAGGCTGCTTTGTTGAGTTCTGATTTTTTTTGGTTTCTGGTATTCCTAAATAAAAAACCAATTAAAAAATATAGACTGTCTAAAATTCTAATCAATATCTCATTGTCATAAAGCTTTGTCAACGCAGGAATTTCATCAATGACTATCGGTTGGTGCTTTTCAGCTTGGCAGTGCACATGTTTGACCTCTTGTGCAATTCCATATTTGTCTCTGAGTCAAGGCACATCACTTGACAGTTCCGGGTGTGCTAATGCCAATCTGTCATTATGGCAATGTAAAGGTGCATTCACCCTTGCAAATGCATCCTATCTGTGATTTCATACCAGGCAGAATCTATTCGCAAGTGTCAATGCACGCTATATCATTATGGCAATTTATTTTGCATGTCTACCTCTGTTTTTGTCAGACATCAACATGCCCATCAATGCTAATAAAAAGCCTATCAATGGTAAACAGTTTTGTATTGCCAATTAATCTGTTCAACAATCACTGAATGTATGTTCATGTATGTCTGTGTCAGTTCTCTCCAGTCTGTTCATTAGTCTACACTCACCGGCCACTTTATTAGGTACACCTTACTAGTGCCGGGTTGGACCCCCTTTTGCCTTCAGAACTGCCTTAATTCTTCATGGCATAGATTCAACAAGATGTTGGAAACATTCCTCAGAGATTTTGGTCCATATTGACATGAGTTACTGTTGCCTATCATCTCAAACTAGCCTGCCCATTCTCCTCTGACATCAACAAGGCATTTTCGGCCACACAACTGCCACTTACTAGATATTTTTTCTTTTTCGGACCATTCTCTGTAAACCCTAGAGATGGGTGTGCGTGAAAATCCCTGTAGATCAGCAGTTTTTGGCACCAACAATCATGCCACATTCAAAGTCACTTATATCCCCATTCTGATGCTTGGTTTGAACAGTAAGTCTTCTTCACCACGTCTAGATACCTAAATGCATTAAGTTGCTACCATGTGATTGGCTGAGTAGAAATTTGTGTTATCAAGCAATTGAACAGGTGTACCTAATAAAGTGGAAGGTGAGTGTATATAACGCTCTATATCAGTTGTAATTAGAATGCCTGTCAATGTACATTTAGCTATGTCTTTCTTTTAATGACAATTAGTCTGTCAATCATCTATAAATGTCAATTATGGGGCGGCACAGTGGCTTAGTGGTTAGCTCGTCTGCCTTGCAGTAAATGGGTCATGGGTTTTATTTCCGACCATGGCACCTCCTGCATGGAGTTTGCATGTTCTCCCTGTGCTTGCGTGGGTTTCCTCTGGGTGCTCCGGTTTCCTCCCTCACTCCAAAGACATTCTGGTAGGTTAATTGGATCCTGTCTAAATTGCCCCTAGTATGTGTATGTATGAATGTAAGTTAGGGACCTCAGATTGTACACACCTTGAGGGTTAGGGACTGATGTGAATGTTCAATATATATGTGTAAAGCGCTGCATAAATTGACAGGGTTATATAAGTACCTGAAATAAATAAATGTGGGACAGACAAAGATGTGAGATGTAAAAAACACAAAGAAAAAAAAAGAAAGAAAGAAAGCAAGCAAGAGTGGGGAATATATAGAACAATGGAAACTTAAGGCAGCCATGCACTGTTGGAATTTTGGACCAGTTCCTGAGAAACCAGCTGAGATTTGACCAGGCCAGTTCCTGCCCAGCTTCTTTTGATTGGGTAAAACGAAGGAGCTGGCCAGAAAATTGTCACCTGAACAGTGGCACCATCTAGGGCTGGGCCATCTATCAAAATACAATAGCCCACAGCAGGAAACTTGACAATCCACACTATACAGCATGAATGCATGGACCTGAATGGATGAAAACTGATGGAGGAATCAGACTTTTTCATTCAGCCCATAGCCTAAATGAGCAAAATCTGTAAGTGTATGGCCATCTTTATCCAGGGGTGAAACTGTCTAATACAAGTCAGACGACGATCCCCTTGTAAGGAACTATTTGCTGAGGTACAAGAGTTTGCTTTCCTTTAGATCCAGAGAACAGTATTTCCAGAATCAGAACTCTGGGAGCCCCAGACACTGCTGAATTAGTCATCATAATTGGGGCTTATCTGATGCTCCTTGAGAATGCCTTGGAAGTTATTATGATTTGTTGCTATATTGTTTGCCAAGTGTTTAAACTGTACTTCTTTTTATTGTGAAACAAATAAAGAAATCTGTTTTACAAATATTGCGATTTTGTTTATAGATTGCTTTGCATATTGCACAATGCAGCAAACATCCAGTTAAATGCTGACAGAAAGATTTTCTGGATTTTTGCCTCTCATATCATATTAAAGATGTATTAGAACAACAAGCAGATACCAAAAGCACTATTGCATGAAACATCTGCCCATTTTTAGACCCTCTGAGACCCACCACAATCCTTTCCACAAAGTGGCTGGTGTGTATCAGTACAATCTAGGCAGCACCAAGCGAGACTTCATTTATTAGTGTTTTAAATATGAACACACTTGGTTGTGCCATAGTAACTGCTGACATTTAACCTATTTACCAATATTGGAAATAGACAGTGAATGAATAAGGGAATAAGAGTTATCATGGATGACGAGTGTTGGCAATCAAAGTACAGTGAGATGGAACTTTGGAAAGGCACATTAAAAAAAAAACCAAAAAACAAAAACAACTGTCCTTTAAAAAATATAATAGAAGAGATTTTAGTGAGCGCTACCAAAAGAACAACAAAGAGTATATATATATATATATATATATATATGTAGATACATATATACACACATACATACACACATATATGTATATGTATTCAAATAAATAAGCAGCTGATACACCGAAAGGCAACCAAAAGAAAACCTCCAATAGTATATATGTTCAAATAAGTTGGTGCAGCGCTAAATAGTAATACATATTGATAAACATACTGCCATGCAATTTCAAATAAATGTGGATAGGTGATATCACCTTAAGGTGATTAATCGTGATATATAGTTCAAAATAATCGTGTGGATCAATCAGAGATCACAATTCCAAAGTGTGTGGACGTCCTGATCCGGGAGTGACAACAGGTGCAAGCCACACGAATGGGTAAAAAACGCACTCACCAGATGTGCGTTTAGAATGCACAATAGTAAATCCTGCGTCATCAGGTTATAGAAAGGTCATCAGATCTCGGGTCAGGTTACCATACGAGTCACTATCCCAGCTCCACAGAAAAGGTCACCAGAAACCGCTACCAGGTATCACCATCAGGGTCATCTGACCTCCAAAAGGGCACTGGTCGCTGGCTAGAAGGTAATAATGTCACTTCATTTCACTGACTCTGAGACCAGATTCTGGTGATGGAGGCCAATGGAGAGAGGGCTCCCCTTGCGGCTAAGTCCTGGACTCCCCTGAGAGTGGGACAGCGGGAGTCAGACCCAAAGTTGCACAGGTAGCCCGTAGGAGTGCTGGTTGATGGTCCACTAAGGAGCACAGCTGGTGCACAGGGATAGGTCTGCAGACTGGAGGTGCCTGTGCGTGGTATGCAAGCCTTCCGGGATTTGGATGTTTTGCTGGTTAGTCAGTTCGAGCCAAGGTCAGGTACTGGGTGGGGAACAGAACAGACGTGGTCAGGTGGGATAGCCGAGGTCATACACGAAGGAGTGAGAGAGAGAGCGTATCCTTTAGCCAAGCCGAGGTCAGATCAGGGGTTTAGTAGAGCAGACAGGTCCAAGTACAAGCCGGGTCAGCATCAAGAAGTCACAGGAAGCAGGAACCAGGAAACAGGAACAAACCACAGGGAGCTAGAGATCATCCAGAGGCTTGCATACCACGCACAGGCACCTCCAGTCTGCAGACCTATCCCTGTGCACCAGCTGTGCTCCTTAGTGGACCACCAACCAGCACTCCTACGGGCTACCTGTGCAACTTTGGGCCTGACTCCCGCTGTCCCACTCTCAGGGGAGTCCAGGACTTAGCCGCAAGGGAAGCCCTCTCTCCATTGGCCTCCATCACCAGAATCTGGTCTCAGAGTCAGTGAAATGAAGTGACATTATTACCTTCTAGCCAGCGACCAGTGCCCTTTTGGAGGTCAGATGACCCTGATGGTGATACCTGGTAGCAGTTTCTGGTGACCTTTTCTGTGGAGCTGGGATAGTGACTCGTATGGTAACCTGACCCGAGATCTGATGACCTTTCTATAACCTGATGACGCAGGATTTACTATTGTGCATTCTAAACGCACATCTGGTGAGTGCGTTTTTTACCCATTCGTGTGGCTTGCACCTGTTGTCACTCTTGGATCAGGACGTCCACACACTTTGGAATTGTGATCTCTGATTGATCCACACGATTATTTTGAACTATATATCACGATTAATCACCTTTAAAAAATATAAAACCGAAAGGACACCATCAACATTCCAGTACTACAAAGAATAGATAAAGAAATGTAAGAGCGGGATCAGGGCAGCAAAAATAGACCACGAGAGACAGAGCGGAGGATAGTAAAAAGAATTCCAAAAATGATGATCAAGGGAAGTTGATTACAAATAAGTGACAAGGAGAAGGTAACTGCTTTAAATACATTCTTCTCCTTGGCTTTCACTATGGAAAAGGAGGGGTATGATAGACAAGATGATAGCATTAGTAACACAGCAAGGAATGTGCCCTTGTGGTTCCCAGAAGCCAGTGTTGCAAATTGAGGCACATGTCAATTGAGGTTTGATGTAAAGTAATTCACTTAAGGGCTAAAATTATGAATGCAAATTACAAGCTAGGGATAGAACCTCTGGGTGAATCAAGAATGGAAAAGGATCTGGAGGTCTTGGCTGATTTCAGATTCAGCAATAGCATGCAATGCCAAGCTGCAGCAAGCAAGGCAAGCAGAATATTACCTTGCATTAAGAAAAGGTATTTACTCAAAGAGATTAAACTAGAATTCTACCACTTTACAAACTCTAGTTTGGCCACATCTTGAGTATGCCATCCTGTTCTGGTCACCAGTCCTCATGAAGGATGCATTGGAACTGGAGAGAGTCCAGAGAAGGGCAACAAAGCTAATAAGGGCTGGAGGATCTCAGTTATGAGGAACTACTACAAGCATTAAACTTATTCTCCCTGGAGGGAAAGGCACATAAGAAGGAATATGACAGCGATATACAAATATCTTAATGGTGATTCCAGCATTGAGAGGGAAATGTTCAGTCTCAGGTCACTCATGCAGATTACCTTAATCAGTTTAAGGAATTTTTTTACTATTTGAGAGGTAAGGATGTGGAACTCCTTTCCACAATTGGTGGTTGTAGCAGGTAATGTTTCTAATTTAAGAAAACTTTTCAATGGCCATGTTATTGAACACAATATACAGGGATATGGAAAATAGTAGAGCACAATACATACACCTACACCCACAGAGGCTGAACTGGATGGGCTGCAGGGGCGGACTGACCATTTGTGAACTCGTGCACTGCCCAAGGGCCCTGGGTCAGTAGGGGGCCCCATGAGATGCCCCTGGTACCTTTTTCATAGGCTTTTATGGGTGTGGGTGAGGACACAGGGGCCCCATGATCCCCTATTGCCCAGGGGCCCCATGAGTTGTCAGTCCGCCCCTGATGGGCTGATATCTTTTTCAACCTTAACAATTATGTAGCTATGCAAGAAAGACACCCTGGAATAAATAAAGACTAGAGGAGGCAGATTTTGCAAACGTGTCTCTCAAGCGTTCCAAAAATGGTGCAGCATGCTGCACCACTTCTTGAATGCACGAGACACTTTAGCAAAATCTGTGCCAGTTTCTTTCTCTGTACGCCAAAAGAGAGTTAGTCTTAACCTCCCTAGCGGTATGATTATTTCATATTTTTGGTGCTGAAAGCGGTACCATTATTTTGCATGGAAATATGTAGTTTTTTTATTGTAGGCTGTAATTTTTAGGAATAACTCACTGAAATCTGTCTGAACAAGATTCTAAATCATACATTTAATTCAATAATATAATCAAACCAAAAACACTGAAATTTGAAATATAGCGCCAAGTTCGCACATCGCTGAGCAAAGTCGCAAAATCGTTTTCAGTGTCTGATGACGAATTTCCCCACGAATCATTATCACTCAATTCTGCAAGTGGTTCTGATTTACTATCGCTGTTCTCTAGCTGATCTAAACCCGCTTTTGACCTAAAGGGACGCTTTTTGGACGCCATGGACGTTTCTCAGTTTCCAGGCAGAAAGAACAATCAAAATGCAGACGGGACAGGACAAAGCACTAGGGACAAAATGTATGTGAAATGGGTTGAAACAGCAATGTTTTACTATGTAAAATCATTTTGAAAAAAATGACATTTTTTTAAATTTTCAAATTTCCCGCCACCGGCGCCCGTGCGTCCCGACGTCACAGGGACCGGAACACAGGAGGCGGATGCCGGCATCCGCCGGAGGAGATGGCTGGGGACGCTGCAGGGGACACATCGTGGGAGCCAAGGACAAGGTAAGTGCTGCAGGGACTCCCTATGCAGCGCCGCATGGTAAGTCCGAGTGTAGCTCGGGGTTACCGCTTTTGGTACAGACATTTTACCCCGAGCTACACTCGGGAATACCGTTAGGGAGGTTAATTATCTCCACTTTCATAAAAAAGGAATTGATACATTAATGCCAGGGATTAACGCCAGAAAAGTAGTGCAGCAGCTTTATTGAATTCCCCCATAATTGCTTGTTCTGTGGTGCAGGGAAGCACCTAACCACACGTAATCAAACTAATGTTTCCGATGAAACTGTAATGATCAAATCTGAACCTTTGCTAACTGCTGGCTGTTACACAGTATTGCAGCACAGGTTTCGTCTGTGCAAATTTGTCTTAATTAAAAGTACTAAATAGACTGCTGGACAAAGAGAGCTCTGTCTAATCAACAGGTTTGAGTGCTCATGCCCTGGATTTAGATGTGTGACTTCTGTCTGTTCATGCTCTGAATTTGTCCTGCAAATAGTTTGGACTGTATTTGTGCTTATCCTGATCATCTGCTTGTTATCAATGTTATTATTGGTCATTGGTCCATCTATCTGTCTGAAGCATAGACCTGGCAAGGTTGGCTGACCTTGCCATTGGCCTGCTACTGTCAGCTGTTAACCCTGACTATCTGTTTGAGGACTTGCACTGCTCTAGCATGTGTCCTGTCTTCTAGTCATCTGTCACTGACACCCACAATTGAAGAATATGTAAACCCAACATTTCATATTCCAGATATGTGCCTGCTGTACAATGTACTTGTGTGAAAAAGTATTATGTTCTCTTTGTATTGCTTCCTTTGTGTGAAATCTCTGGTGTTCTTGCCAGTCCCTCTGCTTTCCTATAAAAAACTGATCACACTGAGCAAGAGAGCACAAAGTGCTCAGTTCTCTAGCTATGCTGTCCTCCAATGATCAGACTTCTGCTGACATACCCCTTCTGCGCAACCATTCACTAGGAAGTCCAGTGTTCTGCGGTTTCTCCCCCACCTCTCTGTGCAGCTGAGAACAGAGGGAATGTGATCACTTAAAAAAAAAATGAAAAAAGGTATTTACAATATTTATTATATGTATGCATAAATGTTTTGCCTTTCATTTCTATTTTAAACTGAATGGGTTGGTTTACAAAGTGAGGGTTTACATATACTTTACCATATGCAAAAAAAAAAGTATCTGTGCAGTAAATCAATGATCTTTCTAATAGCAACACACAGAAATCTAATTTTACCTTCACAATGGAAAAATAATGAGAATTTATATCCCAGTATATATTGCAAAAGCCTCAACGCACTGTAAAACTTTGTAAAGCAGAGATCGGTGGGCCTGAGCTCCAAAACACAGTCGCCAATTAATTCATGTTTTATATTGGCTGTGCTTTCCCTTGGCAGGAAGAGAACATTGTCAAAATAAATATGAGAGAAAATGATTATTATGACTCATTCATGATGTCTACACAAAGGGGAGTTTATAAAGAGATGGCAAAATATACAAATGACACAACTCCAGGCTCAGCATTCACAAGACAAAGTTTCTGGTGCCTACATTAATTAAGTTATAAATCATGATGAGACTTGACGGATCGCTATTGTTTCTGTTTGTGAGTTTCATGACTGATGAGAATTTATGGAATAAAGAAGCAGAGGGTTTTTTTTCATTGGCAATGTATACATAGAGATCAACTGTCTCTGCATCATTTAGATTTTTCAATAAAGTAAAAAAAACTTGTTTATATGGAGAGGCGGCTCTTGGTCCTGAGGAGCCACAGGGAAGTCTGACGGATTCTCAGTCTATCTGCTCATGGAATATTTTTCTAAACTGGTGGCTTGTATTTGTACTACTAATGTAAGTCAGGTAGAAGTTGTCTGGAGGGAGTATTAGGAATATTATTGAAATGCAAAGGATTAAGGAAAGATCATTTCACTAAGACATAATGGTAAAAGGATACATTGCTTCACCCATCCTCTGGAACTCCCTACCCCAATCTATCAGGCTATCACCTACTCTGCTCTCTTTTAGGTGCACTCTAAAAACCCATCTCTTCAGGGAAGCCTACCCCGACCCCAGTTAATACTGGAATCCCCTACTCTTCCTACCACTCCATCCCCCACAGCTAATTTCCTCTTGTACCACTAGCCCCTCCCTCCTAGATTGTAAGCTTCAAGAAGCAGGGCCCTCCAGTCCCTCTTGTATTGAACTGTATTGTTACTGTACGGTCTCCCTCCATAATGTAAAGCGCTGAGCAAACTGTCGGCGCTATATAAGTCCTGTATAATAATAATTGCTAAAGTGATATTAAAGGTAAATAAAAAAAAACAAATCATACTTACCTGCTCTGTGCACAGCTTTGTGGAGCCCCGATCCTCCTCTTCTTGGGTCCCCACCAGCACTCCTGGCCCCTCCCTCCTGCCAAATGTCCCCAGAGGAAGAAGCTTGCTATGGGGGCACCCAAGCAGACTCACTTCCGAGCTGCTGCTCTGTCTGTCCATTCACACACCGTGCGCAGCTCAGCCCCGCCCCCCCACTCTCACCTTATTGGCTCACTGGCTGTGATTGACAGTAGCGAGAGCCATTGGCTCCCGCTGCAGTGTCTGCCAATGAAGAGAAAGAGACCTGGGAGAGCTGAGGCTCTTGTGCACATCGCTGGATTGAGATGGGCTCAAATACATATTAGGGGGGCTGCCGCACACAGGTTTTTTACCTTCATGAACAGAATGTATGACAAAAAGCCTTGAGCCTATACAACCACTTTAAACATAACATTTATTGTCATGCTGTGAGACAACAAACACATCAACATCTTAAGCCTAGTTGAGGTAAAATGGCAAGTTTTACTGCCCTTGATCTGCCACCAAAAACTTAGCAAGGAGGGGCTTGTGCACATGCACTGCCGGTCAAACTCACCCACTAAAGTTAATGAGACCAAAATAGGAACATGCATTTATAAGGCAGCATTAACACATGGAACATGTGAATACGTGGAAGTCACTGTACTACAGCCCTCTGAAAAGCAATCAACCGCAAGGACTGCCGCTGTATGAACTTAGCTTTAATGAGTTGAGAATATACGAATATATATATATACACACACACATATATATATATGTATATATATATATACCTATGCACAAGGTGTGACAATGTAATTCCCGGAATACCCATGGCATAGCACTATGGTGGTGAATCACACAGCCATTTACACCCGTGCGTGTTCTGACATGTTATAACTTGTACTCGTCCCAGTTGGTTTATGGAGTAGAAGAAGAAACAACACGTGTGTACGTTGTGCTGTTGGCAGAAATTGAGTGACAGGAATGTGGAGCAGCGGAATAACATCAAATTTTGTGTGAAAATTGTCAAATGTGCAAATGAAACTTTAGCTCTGTTACAACAGGCTTATAGGGAACGCTTCATGAAGAAATCAAATGTTTTTGAGTGATATAGGTGGTTTAAGAACGGAGCGGGAGGATGGTAGACAGAGTGCGAACCCTCGTATGCTCAGATTGGAAACTGAGTGTGCGAATGACAGCAGAAGAAAACACCAACTTGGAAATAATGCAGCAGATTCTAACAGAGGATTTGGGAATGAAAAAGATTTCCGCAAAGATGGTGTTTCAAATCTTGACAGAAGATCAGAAAGAACGTCTTCAAATTTCATCAGATCTTTTGAAGGATGTAGAGAAGTTTGATAGGGTTATTTATTACCAGTTCATTCCAAGAAGATTAATTGTTGCACCTTGTATATCCCACAGGGATGCTATGGATTGGAATGATGGTCCTGGGTTCAAAAAAGGGACTGTTCACAAATTCTACTAAAACCCAAGTGAAAATTTTTATTTAACCACTAGAGCTCTGGAAGATTTTACTCCTTTCATAACCAGGCCATTTTGTTGCTATTTGGCACTGCGCTACTTTAACTGGCGATTGTGCGGTCATGCAACGCTGTACCCAAACAAAAATTATATCATTTTCTTTCACACAAATAGAGCGTTCTTTTGGTGGTGTTAGATCACCACTAGCTTTTGGTTTTTTTTTAAAAAAAGACCAAACATTTAAAAAAAACAACAATTTTTGCTTTTCGCTATAAAACCTATCCATTAAAAATTTTTAAAAAAATCTAATTTCTTCATAAATTTTGGCAAAAATGTATTCTGCTTCATGGTTTGATACAAAAACATTCCAATAAGTGTATATTGATTGGTTTGTGCGAAAGTTATAGCGCCTACAAACTATGATACATATACACTAAAATTTTTAATTTTTTTATACTACTAATGGCAGCGATCAGTGACTTATAACTGGACTGCAATACTGCTGCGGGCAATCTGACACTAACTGACATGGGGGGGGGACTGAATAATTGACAAAGATATCACCAATGACATTAATACAGTGATCAGTGATAATACTATACACGGTCACTGTACTAATGACACTGGCTGGGAAGGGGTTAACAACTAGGGCAATCAAGGGGTTAAATGTGTGCCTATATGCAATGTGTGTACAGCGTGCTGCTTTTACTAACTGATCTCTCAGTTTCTCATCCCTGAAACTGACAAATTGCTCCCTTGGTTCAGATCTCTGTGTTGTTTACCAACACAAGACCTCTGGGCTTTGATTGTACACAGCCAGATCAGCAAGTCCCAGTTGTGAATCATTGGCCGGGACTTGTTGACAGGCTCCTGCTGTGTGCAATCACAGCGAGTGCCAGGTGAGGAGCACGCAACCTAAATCCAGAAGTAGGCAGCGATGTACCAGTATGTCACTATGTCTACAGCCGCAGGTACTACAAACAAAAGGTGTACAAAGCCTCATAGTTTGATTTTTTTAAAAAGCTGCCACAGCCTAAAAGACTGTCTCGACAGAATCTGCGCAGTGGGGCCCTTGCTGTCTGTGGGGAAGCAGTAACATCTCTGCAAAGGTCTAGCATGTACTGTGCTGAGTCAGAGCCAGTGTTCTCAAATCAATGGGGGGAAAGAACCTTGCCGACTGCAGAACTACATGTCTGAATCAGCAGGGGGCGTTGGATCTCTGCAGGGAGAACAGTCCTCCTCTTTAGCTGCTGGCAGGAGACAGGATTTTCTATTGAGGATGTGGTTGCTTTCGAAAGAAAACAAAATGTATGGCACACCTTTTTGTTTTAATGCACCTAGAATGTATTTAGCTGATTTAAAGTAAAAATGTTGAACTGGCATGTAAGATATTGGAATTTCTACAATATGCATACATTTGTAGAAGATTAGCAATTCGTGTGAGGAAACTTTACAGAATTATTGGTTCTTTAACTACACAGCCTTTTATGCTTCATACATGGGAATGAGTTGAAATTATCAGTATTCCAGACAAAAGAATATAGCAAAAAAAAAAAAATATAAGACTATAAAACTACCGCTCAAACTACAGACTCTGATTTGTAAAACCTACTCCTTTAAGGTCACTGAAAATGCATTTACATGGATATAGTTGTACTATTTGTACACATGTTTTTCATTTAGATCCTAATCTGTGCATCAGATTAGAAATCAAGAGTCACATGACTACAGTTGCTGAACTTTTGAAAACTTGTTATTTGGAAACAATGTAAATAACATTTACAACAAAATTAAATGCACACGCTTCTACCCATCAGTCAAAATATCTAGTTCTTCCTTGTGCCAGAATATTCGTTCACACGAGTGGATGGAGTACTGGCAGCGTACGTTGTGAAATGAAATACTGGATCTCAGAACCAAGCTGCTTGCCATTGCGGAGATTAAATGCGTGAGAACTTCTGTTACCCAGAACAGTAAAGACACAATATACAAACAAAAAGTTTGTCTATAGTACGATGTAAGAAAATTCTTTGTAAGTTGAAGTTTCCGATACTCCGCTTGCAGTACATTACAACAAGAACAAAATTGAAAAGAATAACTGTGAGCCAGATGTAGGTCATGAGTCACTAGTTGGTGACAACTGCCGCAACGTAAAAGTCAGGAAAAAGGGCATTCATGTGACAACCAGACAGAATTTAAAACAGAACACTTAAAATTTAAAAACATAATACTTCAAATAGGGTTTTGACATAAAACATGGTGTTTTCCAAAAAAAAACACAAAACAACCACTTTTTAACATACTTCCTAAATCAGGGGTCTCCAAACTACGGCCTGCAGGCCACATATGGTCACCTACAAGATTGTATCTGGCCCTCAGTTAGGGTCAGTGGCATATCCGCAATGTCAGCGAATGAGGATTCAGGTCAGG
The DNA here is from genome assembly GCF_062004578.1 of Staurois parvus. Lineage (NCBI taxonomy): Eukaryota > Metazoa > Chordata > Amphibia > Anura > Ranidae > Staurois > Staurois parvus. Next base: position 5,493,844 of record NW_028318005.1, read on the forward strand.
AAAGGCTGTCTATGGTCACCACTACTCCCATATGCATCCTAAAAACCAATGATGTGCTTGTCCCAGCAAGGGGGACTTGGATTGGGACCCTGATGTAAGAGGGAATCTGATGAAGATCCTGATGTAAGAGGGCCTCTGATGGGGACCCTGAGGTGAGGGGAGACTCTAATGGGGACCCTTTTGTAAAGCGGAACTCTGATGGGGATCCTGATGTAAGAGGGCCTCTGATGGGGACCCTGATGTAAGGAGAAACTTTTTTTGGTTCATTAATATTTGTAAAATATAAGATGCGGCCCTCATACTAAAAGGTTTGGAGACTCTGAACCTAAATTAATCAGTAAGTAGATTAATGATGAGAGGTATATCAGGAACATTTTTGTATTGTTAACTGAAGGCTTTGGAACCATCCTTGGTTGTGCAGTACAGATCTGCATACTTTAATAGTCAACATAAATTATTCTATAGCTAGGAAAGCACTTCTATTTTTATAAAGAATCTAATTTGCTGCCTGTATTATTGGACCACTGTTTATCCCAGGAGTTTGCACAGGTATGGATGTCAACTCAAAGGCATCAAAAAGGACATAATAAAAGAAACATTTTTAGTACCAAAAAGGTAAGATTCTGCAATAAAATTTTGTAAAACCATTGCATTGTAAATAGGTCACAAGAAGGGCATCATGTTTATCCTAATAAACTAGATTTTCACTTCAAAATGTTTGAGAGGGTAGTAGATAAATCTATAGTTATAAGGCAAAACAAAAACCTCTCTACATTTTAATTTTCTAGGTGGACATGATTAAGGCAGAAAATACTATACATACATACCTATATCAAAAGAATTGTGACCTCGCTATAACAGGTATTCTATAATAAATATGTATATAAGTGCTTGTAATAAATATGTATGTGAATAAAAAAAAAAATCTATAATATCAACACTTATTGCAAGCACGTGCACTGTGTGCACAATTTTTAGGCAAGTGAGTATTTTGACCAAATCATCATTTTTATGCATATTGTCCAACACCAAGTTGTATAAACTTGAATTCTTATTAGATTTAAGCATATCAAGTGATGTGTATTTGTGTAATGAGGGAGCGCGTGACCTAAGGAGATCAACACCCTATATCAAGGTGTGCATTAGGCAGTTTCTTTTCCTCTGGCAAAATGGGCCAAAAAAAGAGATTTAATTGACTCTGAAAAGTAAAAAATTCTAAAATGTCTTTCAGAGGGATGCAGCACTCTTGAAATTGCTAATATAATGCTAAGATATTGGGGCGTGATCACAGAACCATCAAACATTTTCTTGAAATTAGTCAACAAGTCACAAGTAACATGTTGAGAAAAAAAAAAAGATGCAAATTAACTGCCAAAGATTTGAGAAGAATCAAATGTGAAGCTAACAGGAACCCATTATCCTCCAGTGCTGTCATATTCCAGAACTGCAACCTACCTGGAGTGTTCAGTGCTCAGAAACATCGCCAAGGTAAGGAAGGCTGAAACCTGACACTGAACAAGACACACAAGTTGAAATGTCAAGACTGGGCCAAGAAATATCTGAAGACAGATTTTTCAAAGATTTAATGGACTGGTGAGATGAGAGTGACTCTAGATGGACCAGATGGATGGGCCCGTTGCTGGATCAGTAATGGGCACAGAGCTCCACTTCGACTCCAGCAAGGTGGAGGTCGGGTACTGGTATGGTATTATTAAAGAAGAGCTAGTTGGACCTTTTCAAGTTGAAGATGGACTCAAAATCAACTCCCAAACCTAATGCCAGTTTTTAGAAGACCCTTTCTTCAAGCAGTGCTACAGGAAAAAGTCTGCATCTTTCAAGAAGACTATGATATTTATGCAGGACAATGCCCCATCGCATGCATCAAAAAACTCCAATGCATGGCTAGCCTGTAAAGGCCTTAAAAATTAAAGAATAATGACATAGCCCCCTTCCTCACCTGACCTAAACACTATTGAGAACTTGTAGGCCCTTCTCAAATGGGAGATTTACAGTGAAGGGAAAACAGTACACCTCTCTGAACAGTGTCTGGGAGGCTGTGGTTGCTGCTGCACAAAAATGCTGATCGAAGGGTGGCTATATTAGTCCAAAATGTTTGTTTTAGAAATGTTTATTGGTAAATTTTAAGTTGATTGTTTATTATTCTCACTTTAACAGATGAAAATAAACAAGTGAAGATGGAAAGATTTTTCATTTAGTTGCATAATAATGTTGCACATTAATAGTTGCCCAATAATTATGCACACATAGATATTCTCCTAAGTAAGCCTGAACCTCACTTTTACTTTCTTAAATATTCAGGTTTGAGGTTTATTAACATTTTGGATTGACTGAGAGCACTGTTGTTGTTCAATAGTGAAATTACTGCTCAAAAATACAACTTACCTAATAATTGTGCACACAGTGTATATACATATTTATTGTAGAATAACTGTTATAGTGTGGTCACAATTCTATATATTTTAATTTAAGACATTTTGTCACTGGCTGCCTATAGCTTAGTTGGATAACCTTCAGTCCGTTTGGCGCAGACCCTAGTTCATTAGAAAATACAATATATTTGCTTATCCAACATCCCTTTAAAAACCCTGCATTGCTATTTAAATACAATATAAAAAAAGACCAAACATTTCAAAATAAATAACAGGTTTCCTCAGTCTTTATTATAAAACATATCAAAAATAAATGCCAGGACAATATAAATTACCCTGCACTAGATAGCAGACACCCCAAGTTGATTTCACTTTTGCCACAATTTTTGTAAATGAAGAAACATGCTGCTATTGAGGTCATTTAAACATGGATTTTGGTAATGGTGCACTAGATACAGCAGTTATTAGTCACACACAGATGGAGGAGGAGATGAAGGGGTTAACATGCAGGTCACATCCAATAGGAGGATGTGGGAGGATGGGTAATGTACAGAATAATGCAGGTGAGGGTATTAATATAATCTTCAGGTCACAAAGAGGATGGAAAGGAGCTGCAAAAGGAGGGGGGGCTGAAAATTTTGCCCCCAGTAAAATGAATCAAATCATAGAACTCTGCTGCTGCTTTTATCAATTAACTCTTCATTCATAAGATCCTCCTTCTTCCATTGCTCCGTTGCTAAAAGGCAGGAGGGGGGGGGGGCTCCTAAATGTAAACAATAGTAACGAGACAGAACCTATGGAGGTGTCTGCACATGGATCTTCATGGTATAGTGATTAGGTATCCTTTTAAAATTACAATACCAACTTACATGAGATTTATTGATGGAATTTACATGTACTTCTCCTGCTGAACTATTCACAACTGACAATCAGAAAACCTAGAGGATCAATGTGTGAAGGCGCAGCTTGATGAAGAGACCATGAAAGACCTCAATACTAAAATTGCAGAAACATACAAGCTCACATCCTACCACTTTGCATGACATGTGATGCGCTGATGCCTGCATTAGCAATAGGAAACCTGAAAGTTAAAGCCCAACTCTAGGCAATAAGATGAAGCGGTCTAATAGCAAATCCTTATTTTTTGAACAGCTATGCACTCAGACTGAATTCAAAATAAGCAACATTTCAATTTGTAACCCATTGCCCGAAATCCTGCTAGGGTAACAGAAAAGGATCAAAGTATACTGGAAGGTCCTTGTAGATACAGTATGAGTGAATGGGTGGACATGCCTAAATGATCAGATTGTTTCACAATGTCATTTGGTTTGGCTGCCATGTCTAAATACACTCTGGTCACAAAAGAAGGAAGACAGACAAATGTGTCCAAAATGTCCGCATGTATTTTTAAAACTGTGCAACGTTTTCTAAGCTGGCTGAACTGAATTTTTTGGGGTAGTCAAGGACTGACATTAGATAGTTACCAAACCTGATCAAGAATGGGCAGATCGGGAGACCATCATCTGACTTCTAGGGCATTTTCCACCAGGTCTGGGGCCTTTGATCTACTGCTTGGAGAACAGTAGCCATGTAATGCTACCTGCATAACCAACAGTCAATGACGAAAAGTTAATTAGCTGAACAGCTTTGAGAACTGTAATGACCATGAAGCCAAAACTGAGCAGCATTGCAGTTATAAGACCTATATAGACCTATAACAAGACAAAGGCAATCTCAGAGCTGCAGATCACCTCAATCAATGCCAGTAATATTTAAAGAAATGAAGGTCTGTTAAACTAAAGGGAATGTCAAGCTGCAAAATACAGACCAAAGTGAATTACTCATTGAAGTGACTTATTCCTTATCCCTGTCTAAGGTTAAAATCTTACAAAATGAGACAAAAGTCGGACTACTACTGCTGTCACTTTTAATAAACCATACAGCTCTAGGAATCTCTGGCATTTAACAAAAAAACCCATAACTAGTATAGCTTTACAGTAAACTGAACCTGTGCTCGGACTATACTAAGGTATTTTCATATTCTGAATAGGCAGTAAAAGCACTTTAAATCAATCCCTTAATCACTTCTGTAGCTATTGGCATTGTGGAGAAATTAATCTTTAAAAGTTTACAGCAAAGGCTCTCAAATCACAATGACTTTTCTTTACTCTCTACAGAAGCAGAATCTCGGTAGGCTTCTAAAATTAGAAAAAAAAACAGCAGGTGTTTCTAAGCTGTTAAACTGGGTATACACTAGAATTGGTCATTTTTCTTTGAAAGAATGTTATTAGAATGTTAATTCATTTTTCTAACCATTAGCGTGGTCAAATTGATGTTCGTTTTCTACTGCAATGATGAGAAAATTCAAATGAACAGAATGAAAACATTTTCTTGAATGAACAAATTTCTAACAGTGTATATAGTTTTTCATTCAGTAAAGTCCATTCATTCCATAATCTAATGTTAAAAGCAAATTAAATCTTGAACTCCTTTCGAACACCACTTGCATGTTCTGCAAATTTTCATTTGAAATTCTACTAGTGTATACACAGCTTTAGAAGGAGACAGATGTCGGACCTGGCTGTGATATTTGAGGATCTTTGAGAATTGATTACTTCACACTAAATGCACTAAATTTAGCTGGAAAGGTCAGGGAAGGTTTGGTTTAAGGGTGGATTCATATTGTTGCATTGTGAGAACAGCCGTGTTAGTGCAACACGTTACTGAAATGTCATTCACTCTGAATGGCATCATACCAAGGCAGTGTAATACATAACCATGCATTGTGGTGCACTGTGTTGCTATAAAAACAACAAAAAAAAAGTTTATGCAACTTTTTTGGTGTATTTTTCCATCTTTACAACTGAATAGGCTACCTTAACACAATGGCCATTATTGCACCATGAAGATGTAAATGCATCATAAATCTCTTTTATCGCTTGTTACTAGATGTAAAAACTTTATTGTCCACAGTCTAGGCACAAGTGCACTTTAAATGTACACAAATCATACAGGTTTCAGAGGCTGTCGGGTATAACCTTCACCTGGAAACTATAACTGGCTAAATAATTAAAAATCAGTATAGCTACCTTTAGTGTGGAACATTGCCAGTGAACATTGCAAATTCACATTGCTTCCATTTTCTGAGTTCATTTAAAACCAGCGCATTGGGAATCTCTGCCAAACATAATTTTTCAATTAAATATTTACTTCAGATTCAGATCCGTAGGCATTTTTAGAGATTAAAAGATTTTCCATTTAAATACTTGACCTCTCCTACCCACTGTTCTTTCCTCTCAAACGCATAAGAAATATTGTTGGATTTGGCAGGTAGTGGCAAGCTTTCCTTTAATTACTTTGTGACTAACAGAATCAGCTGATTGCTAGGTTTCGAGAACGATTCTTAATAGCATGGCCAGTGTACATAGCAAATTGTGTGATGACCAGCTGTGTTTCTAAAATAAAGCAGGAGGAAAATAATTACAAAGAAAGCAGAATAAATAAAAACAAATGTCACAGAAGGAGCTAAACCATCACAGTAGAACTTAACAGTTTAATAACTAAATATGAATTTAAAGGGTGGAGTGAGGGGTTTTGGAAAAGGTAATTTACAGTATGTTTTCTAGATTTGAAAAACAGTGCTGTTATTTTACTGTGGGAAAAGTAGTGCTAATATTTCCTTCACACAAATTTTTTACATCATAAATTGATTAACAAATTTTAGGCACCTACCGGTATATAGATTACACACTGATGCTTTAAAGCGGTTGTAAACCTCAAACATGAAATATGAACAAAGCATATCCTTCTATAGTGTGTACTGGTCTCAATCCAGAGCATTAAGTGTCATTCCTGTCTGCTGCTTCATTCCTCTGCTATCAGCATGAATCACTTCTGACAGGTTTTCCTGACACCAAGAGAAAAATGGTGAATGGGGAAGGATCTACAGCCGATTGACAGCTTCAGCTTTGGTCCTGTGTGCTCTGTGGAGGGGGGTGTCTCTCTTCCCTCTAATCAGCTCTCAGAGCTCTCCTCCACCCCCTTTTTCTGAATTCCCAGAAAAGCTTTAAAATTCAGCATTTTGAACAGATTATTATTATACAGGATTTATATAGCGCCAACAGTTTGCACAGTGCTTTACAAAATGAAGGTAGACATTACAGTTACAATACAATTTGGTACAAGAAGAAACAGAGGGACCTGCTCGTTAGAGCTTACAATCTAGAAGATATAGAGAAGAGAAAACTGAGATACATACAACTTATGTAGGAGGATTTGTTTCATCTCTGTGTATCACCTGAGGCCAGTCACTTCACTGGGTCTATGTAACTACTTTAAGGGCTCATTCATGTGGCTTCGAAGGTGGTTCTCATCCCTGACAAATGCAGAACTAAAAGTGATGAGTGGGTCATTGTAGCATGGTTGTGCAAATGCTATTTGCAGCATTTGGACTATGGCTGCCTAGTGTCTGCAATGGCTTCTTTCACTGTGACATCAGGTAAGCAGTGGATAAAACAACTAATGCAATGTGGGTTTGAACAAAGCCTTACTGCATTTGAAATACTCGGAACCTCAACCTTACCTTTAACCTCAACCAAGGCTCAAAGTCTGTCAAAATAAACCTAACTGCCTATGGATTGCCTAAATCAGCCTCTCAACTTTTATTTTGTAATTCACGATTTTGAAAGAATCAGCACGACATTTCAGGAGTCAAAAACATATGTTCACAGCATAAAATACAATAAATGTAAAGAAAGAATACTATTATTTGTCCACAAGACCTCCCTTGCCAGCAGATATCAGGAGGGAGGATATAAACTCCTTACGCATTGGTACCGGACGCCTGTATCATTACACCATACATTCCCCCAGGTTTCAAGTTCCTGTTGGAAGAGTCCGCAAACGTGCAAACTAGAACGAAAAACTCGTAAGTGATCACAAAAAAAAGTGCAAGTGCGAACACCACACGAAAAAGTGCACTTAGGGGTGTGCTTTAGTCCTACCCCCGAAGGGGTTAGACCACTACCCTGATCCCCCGGGGCACGAAGCTCCTGACAGGGACAAGGTTCCCATTTGGTCCTCCTGGCCAAAAGGCCTGGTGGACCACCGTTCCTTATGTCCAGCCGAAGCCGGACATCCAGTACTTGGTCAGGGGGCTCTCCCGAAAAGAAAACCCCCTAGGGATCAGGGGAGGAAGGAACCAAAAGGCCACACATCCTCCCCCTAGACTTCAGGGTAGGCCCGAGGACCCACACCCTACCATCCAGTGAAAACACACACATAAGCAAAGAAAAAGTGACAAACGTGGGAGGTGTTAAATTAAATAAATAGAAAATAAAAAAGTGGTACCGTGCCAAATTGTGCACAGACCAGGCCCTGAGGCCTGTAGCAAAAATTGCCCTGAACTTAGCCAAAAGGCCTGGTCCTTAGGGCGCTGTGCAAAAAGAGTGTAAAAACAGTGACCTTGTGCCATCTTCACACAGTGGGGTCCCACACCCAGCTGTTACTAGTGGCACCCCTGAGGGCGTCTACTCAGGGGGCACTGAGTTTGCGGACTTTCTGCCTCCTCAGCCCCTGGCCAGACCAAGGTAGATCCGTCCAAATCAGGAGGTACTGGGTCTTTCCAGTCTTCTCGGAGGAATTACTCCCAGGGCCCCAGCATAACTCGTGGCGCTCCCCGGTTTCTGTCCCTCAAGTACTAGCCTTCCGGACCCCCATCATACCAGTGAGGGTACTATACAACAGCCATCCCCACAAAGCTAGAATGGCCAGGAGCACCCCCACAGGACACTGATAAGAACAGATACTACACTTGATCTTAGCCAAAAGGCCGAGAAGCGAGAAGTTCCTGTTGGAAGAGTATGGAATCTGAGGGGACCCTGCTTCATATTTTTTGGGAATGTTCCAAACTGAAAGAGTTGTGGACCATGGTGGAGTAGATGATCAAGATGCTCATGGGGGGTGTCTCTTGGAGGAAATCCAGCAGCTTTTCTGCTGCAAGATGCACCACTTTCTAATAAGTGATACAAATCCTCTCAATGCAGCGAAGCCTTGTATTCCAGCACTATGGAAGAGCCATAAGCCCACTAGATGAGGTGCAATGGCTAGTGAGAATGTCAGAGGTCTAGCAAAAGGAGAAACTATGATATTAAAAGAACAGGAATAGAAATACTGGAGAATCTGGACTCCTTACCTTTTCTGTAAAGGTCAAATACCCTTTGCCTCTCAACAGCAATAAGATGGGACCTCCTGTTCCTGGCATACACCACAATATAGGTGTGTGGCCCAGAGGGTTGGGTTGGGAGGGACCCTTTCTAAACTTTTTCGACACACAGGAACCCTTGAAATAACTTTCTGGTCTCAGGGAATCTCTGCCAAAAATTTATATATGTACAACGCATGATACATTAGTGTGATGGTCAGTGTGAAGGATTCTCCTTTAACTTGTCACTATTGGGAAGAATTACTCACTTACATATAGCTAAAAAGATCAACAGTATCAGTGGAAACTTATCTGAGAGGCAGAAATTGCTCAAGGAACCCCTAGCAACCACTAGAGGAACCCTGGTTGAGAAACCCTGACCTAAGTTGTGTTTAGGTTTAGGCTTCATGCAGCTATTGAAAACAAAACATTCAGTTATGTATTCAATAAATATACTCAAAACAGACTTTATATGTATCAGAATTCCATCTTTATTTTAGCTTCTAGCAATGTAATGTACAGCCGAGTTTAGTACTCAGGACCAATTGCTTTGCAAATTTGTTATCAGGTCAACACTGTGAACACACTTACAGAAGTGAAGAGCACAGTAATGGCTTTATCACCTTTTCTATTTAATCAGAAGGCTGACGGTAGGTTCTTGACCAAGTTGTAGTGTTTAAATGCATTGCAGGTTACAGCAACTAGCTGCGGTAATAGAGAATGCTTGGTGGCTGAAGGAAACAGGCCAGGTATCAACCGTAGACTGGCTCATATTTGCATAAGAAACTTAACAGATGTTGTTTCTAGTTGACAGACCAGAGATGCAAGCATGGTCCTAAAGATCCCTGAACTAAGGTAAGCTGAGATAAAAAAAAAAAAGATTCTCTTAAAAATCCATGATTGTTTTGAAATCTTGATGAATTCAGCCATTATTTAGAAAAATGAAGGTCCTTACAACCTTGAAGAAACATTTCCTATGCACAAAAAGACTGAGATATCTTTGTGATGACTGATATATAAAGCATGGCTGCATATTCATTTTCTGCTAGATTATTAGCTAAATGCAAACAAACACTGACCTTCAAACAATTAAAAATGAAAAGAGCATATGTACAAAGTTAAATGTTTCAACCTCAAGAATAAAGCCCCCTACGATATTTGAACATATCGGAAAGTTTGTCATTAGAGAAAAATGAAAAAGAAAATGAGCTTATATGACAATACAGAACCAGCATCTGCTGGGAGATCCGGTGATAAAGCTGCCAAGAAAAGTTGGCAAAGGTCCATCTTAAGTAACTCTGGTGTTCCTAGAATATCAAATGTTTCTCTGAAGCACTACATGCTGATCATATCATCACGATTAAGTGCAAATTAATCCCCCCAAACTATATTTCTAAAGTGCTCTTTCATGTATCTGATAATTTACGATTTGGCCTGATAATGCTGTGCTATTTCTCTGCATATTTTGTCACGCAGATGCCTCCAAATGATCAAAACAATGACAGTCTTTGTGGTGTTCAATATTTTTACATGAATACAGTAAGAAAACTGAAAGGACACCTTATCAGTCCATCCACAATTAATATTGCTGTTTTATGTAGATGCTAAAAAGTTAAAACCACCTTATATCTCTTACGGACTCTAATGGTGAGATTTCTGTACTAGAGTTTCTGGGTCTGTATGGTTATTATGAAGGGTTTCAACTCTCCCAGCTAGATTTCTTTTTGTTTTGCAACAGCAGCAAAATGGAGATACCAGAACTTACAAAAATGGGTAGGTGGAGTATACAACTCATAGAAGAAGTGTCATCAGGCTCCATCTGATATTAAAATACAAGTTCTGGGCTGGCTGGCCCTTAAATTGTTTTGGTTTTACATTACACCAATGTTGGTTCATGAAATATCTTTTTGTTTCTTGTATTTGAACTTGGTCTAAAATCAATGTTAATTAAGATTCTGAAAACAGGGTGTTTTCACAAACCATCATATCTTTCATCATGCTCTTGGACAATCAACATCTGCCTTGACAGATATGGTGACTGAATGAAGGTAACTGAGTTACCTGTGTCCATGAGATATGTTGTCAGCACACCAGAGTAAGGTTTAAGAAAGTTGCCTTATTGTGTTATGATAATTCAATATAGTATGCCAGGGTTTCACAACCAGGGTTCCTCAAGAGGTTGCTAGGGGTTCCTTAAGCAATGAATAATTTCTGCCTCTCTGATAAGCTCCCAGTGACACAACATATCTTTTTAGTTATCTGTAAGGGGGTAATTCTTCCCAATGATCACAAGTGCAAGGGGCATTCTTCCCAATAACCATAACACTAATGTACTGTATTATAAGTTGTAAATATACAGTGCCTTGAAAAAGTATGCCACAAAGTGGTGCATAATTGTGAAGTGGAAGGAAAATGATAAATGGTTTTCAAAATTTTTTACAAATACATATCTGAAGTGTGTCATGCATTTGTATTCAGCCCCGTTTACTGTGATACCCCTAACTAAAATCTAGTGGAACCAATTGTCTTCAGAAGTCACTTAATTAGTAAATAGAGTCCACCTGTGTGTTATTTAATCTCAGTATAAAATACAGCTGTTCTGTTCTGTGAAGCTCTCAGAGGTTTGTTAGAGAACATTAGTGAACAAACAGCATCATGAAGGCCAAGGAACAGAGCAGACAGGTCAGAGATAAAGTTGTAGAGAAGTTTAAAGAAGGGTTAGGTCATAAAAAAATATCCCAAGCTTTGAACATCTTATGGAGCACTGTTCAATCCATTATCCGAAAATAGAAAAAGCATGGCACAACTACAAACCTATCAAGACATGGCCGTCCACCTAAACTGACAGGTTGGGCAAGAATAATCAGAGAAGCAGCCAAGCGGCCCATTGTAACTCTGGAGGAGCTGCAGAGATCCACAGCTCAGGTGGGAGAATCTGTCCACAGGAAAACTATTAGTCATGCACTCCACAAATCTGGCCTTTATTGAAGAGTGGCAAGAAAAAAGCCAGTGTTGAAAGAAAGCCATGAGAAGTCCCATTTCCAGTTTGTGAGAAGCCATGTGTGGGACACAGCAAACATGTGAAAGAAGGTGCTCTGGTCAGATGAGACCAAAGTTGAACTTTTTGGCCTGAGAGAAAAACGCTATGTGTGTTGGAAAACTAACACTGCATATCACGCTGAATACACCATCCCCACCGTGAAACATGGTGATGACAGCATTATGTTCTGGGATGCTTTTCTTCAGCAGGGACAGGAAAGCTAGTCAGAGTTGATGGGAAATGAGTGGAGCCAAATACAGGGCAATCTTAGAAAAAACCTGTTAGAGTCTGCAAAAGACTTGAGACTGGGGCAGAGGTTCACCTTCCAGCAGGACAACGACCCTAAACATACAGCCAGAGCTACAATGGCATGGTTTAGAGCAAAACATTGTCATATATTAGAATGGCCCAATGTCCGGACCTAAATCCAATTGAGAATATGTGGCAAGACTTGAAAATTGCTGTTCACAGATGCTCTCCATCCAATCTGACAGAGCTTGAACTATTTTACAAAGAAGAATGGGCAAACATTTCACTCCCTATATATGCAAAGCTGATAGAGACATCCCCAAAAAGACTTGCAGCTGTAATTGTAGAGAAAGGTGATTCTAGAAAGTATTGACTCAGGGGGGCTGAATACAAATGCATGCCACGCTTTTCAGATATTTGTTTGTAAAAAAATTTGAAAACCATTTATCATTTTCGTTCCCCTTCACAACTTTGTGTTGGTCTATCACATAAAATCCCAATAAAATACATTTAGGGTTTTGGTTGTAACATGACAAAATGTGGAAAATTTCAAGGGGTATGACTACTTTTTCAAGGCACTGTAGTAACTTTAAGCAGGGGTTCCCTGAGACTAGAAAGTTATTTGAAGGGTTCCTCCATATTGAAAAGGTTCAGAAAGCTTGTAGCGTGCAGAGGGCCAGGCAGGACCCCTTCACCAAGGCATGTACAAGTTACACAAGTAGGTATAAATTTATTATTTTTTTTTTTTAAAGTCTGCAAACGTGCAGATAACGAAAACACCCATAAGTGTTCACAAAAAATGTGCAAGTGCAAAACACCACACGAAAAAGTGCACTTAGGGGTGTGCTTTGTCCTTCCCCCGAAGGGGATGGACCACTACCCTGATCCCCCAGGACACGAAGCTCCTGACAGGGACAAGGTTCCCATTTGGTCCTCCTGGCCAAAAGGCCAGGAGGACCAAATGTTCCAAGGAACCACCGTTCCTTGTGTCCAGCCGAAGCCAGACACCCAGTACTTGGTGAGGGGGCTCTCCCGAAGAAAAAACCCCCCAGGGACAGGGCAGGAAGGAACCAAAAGGCCACACATCCTCCCCCTAGACTTCAGGGCAGGCCCGAGGACCCACACCCTCCATCCTGTGAGAAAAACACACACATAAGTAAAGAAAAAGTGACAAACGTGGGAGGTGCAATAAATTAAATAAATAAAAAATAAAAAAGTGGTCGTGCCAAATAGTGCACAGACCAGGCCCTGAGGCCTGTAGCAAAAATTGCCCTGGTCCTAGCCAAAAGGCCTGGTCCTAAGGGCGCTGTGCAGGAAAAGTGGAAACACAGTGACCATGTGCCATCTTCACACAGTGGGGTCCCACACCCAGGTGCTACTAGTGGCACCCCTGAGGCGACTACTCAGGGGGCACTGGTTTGCGGACTTTCTGCCTTCCCGACCCCTGGCCAGACAAGGTAGATCCGTCCAAATCAGGAGGTACTGGGTCCCTCTGACGTTTCAAAGGGGAATTACTCCCGGGCCCCAGCTTCTACTCGTGGGCACCACGGTTTCTGTTCCCCCCGTAATAGCCATCAGGACCCCTATCATACCAGCAGGGGTACTATACAAATGGTCAGACCCACAAGGTTAGAATGACCGTGGAGCACCCCTACTGGACACTGATAAGAACAGATACTACACTTGATCTTAGCCAAAAGGCCGAGTATAAATACTGTGGATTTATTTGCTGGATAGAATGTTACCATTTCTTTTGACCTTCAAGGGCTTCTAGAACAAGACTCATGACTAACACTTGTACAGATCATGGTGAGGATGGCCAGAATAAAATAGAGGAAACTTGGTTCATTTATTCCCACTCAAGGGCAAAAACAAACAGGCCTACATTCTGAGTTTGTCATTACCATCTTATAATATTATAATACATAGTACAATGCCAACGGACAGTTCTTACCATGCTTCAAGTCTATAATTATACAAAAAAAAATAATGTTAGGGTTTGAGTAACTTCTAAAGAATAATTGGTAACCAATGTCTTTATTTCTGTATATTAATAAAATATGAAAACACTTAAGCTTGTCCACTTGTTTATAACCATCTTCACTGACTGAATTAACAGACGATACATGCCACTTAAAATTCCTTTCATCTTGATGAAGGCCGACAGGGATGTTTATTTCCTGTCTAACCCGTATGTGAGCAATCATACTGTTAAAGCTTACACATTAAAAAACAAATAGAAGGAAAACAACAAATAAATGAAAAGACAAACTTACAAACACACAGTCCCTCTGCCATACATTACCAAATATAAAGGCTCAGGATGGGGTTATGTTTACATTTAGAATGCATTGTGGAGGGCAAGCAGCTCAATATGCAGGCCATCAATCTACAAAATTTAGCATGTAATTGTATGCAAAGAGCAAAGTGCCCAAAACTTTTTTTTTTGTTTGGCTTCTTCATGGTAATAGCTGAGTGAACTAGGCGAGACAATTGCATAAAATCTACTGTTTGCCCATGACCTAGTACTCTTAGAATACCTAATTTGGTGCCTGCAGCCATCAGGATAGGAAAGCTTCACCTTATGCAGTGGAACTTCTCTGTAGTACACAACCCAAAAGGTATACCTCAGTCAAAACTGATACTTAAACCTTTCGATGAGGGGCTCTTAAAGATAGATTTCAGGTATGGATATTATTACACTGTTATATCGGCCTAGCCTGGACCAATGCAACTGCATATAGAAGACAACAAGGTAGCCAAAGCACAGGAATTAGTAAAAACAATGTGTGTTTTTTAACCACTTGCCCTTCTGAGAATTTACCCCCCTTCCTGACCAGGCCATCTTTTGCGCTGCGTTACTTTGATAATTGCATGGTCATGCAATGCTGCACCCAAATAAAATTTACACTCTTTTTTGCCCACGAATCGAGCTTTCTTTCAGTGGTATTTGATCGCCTGTGCTGTTTTCATTTTTTGCGCTATTAAAAAAAAAAAATAGAACGACAATTTTGAGAAAAAAACAATATTTTTTACTTGTCCAGTAAAATTTTCTTTAAAAAATCAAATTTCGGCAGAAATGTACGCCATAACGTATTCTGCTACATGCCTTTGCTAAAACCAAAATCCCAATACGTGTAAATTAATTGCTTTACGTGAAGTTATAGTGTTTACAAACGGCGGTATATATACTGGAATTTTTTTATTTTTTTAAACTAGTAATGGCGGCGATGAGCGACTTATAGCGGGACTGCGGCGGCATTCTGACACGGGGGGAACTGATTTGGTGTCACTGACATCCCCAGTGACACCAATACAGTGATCAGTGCTAAAAAAAAGCACTGACACTTTACTAATGGCACTGGGCAGGAAAAGATTAACATGAGGGGTGATCAAAGGGTTAATTCTGTCCTGGGAGTGTTTTACTGGGGGGGTGGTGTGTTGGTGCTTCACTGTAAGCACACTGCTTTGGATGGCTGTGGCAGCCATCCAGAGCAATGTGTCTGAACCGACAGGGAACTGTTTGTAAAATAAGCAGCCCTCCTCCTTGTCGGAGATCCTAGGTAATCTCCAGGCGCTGGCAGGGAATCACCGGCCGGGACCCGATGATTGACAGCCGCGGCTGCGAATGTCGGCGCGGGTAGGGCTCGCGCGCGATGCTTACCTGGAAACACTATACATTTGATTTTGTGCACCCCTGCCGCCCTATAGCATAATATCTGCTATAGGGTGGTCGGGTGTGGTTAAAAAAATATCTAAAACTTACATTCAAGTAAGAGAAGTGCTGCTTGGATGTAGAGGGGAATGATAGTATGTGTGTGAGAATAATGAGTCCAGTCTACAGACCGGCTATAGCTGTCATCCACCGAAAACTGGACCCGTCATGAAAGGATGGAAAGCAGCAGCATTAATGTCCGTCCTCAATGAATCTGGCATACACTGGGAAATGCGAAGGGGACGTGTACCTTTACTTTGCATATATCATACCTGACCAATCTCCATGGAAGTGGTTAATCACTGTAGAAGGCATCGTTATTACAAAGATCTCCACTAGCTTCTGGGTAACATACCGATAGGCTACTTTGCTGCTTAGTGAGCATTGGAAGTCACTGACATGGCAAGGGCGACATTCAAAGAATGCTTTGCATTTTCTCAATGAATGCAAAATATTCTCTGACTGGACGAGGTAGAGATTCTGGCATCCATTGAGAAGATGCAAAGCATTCTCTGTAAGGCACCCATGCAGAGCGGGTGACTTCCTGTGTGGACAATGCAGCAGGGCAGCTGCTTAACACAGGACCCAGAAGCAAGTGAAGAACACCTTAATAGCAGCATATAGTGATTTACAGCTTTCAATGGGATACGAGTATGGGGTATGCTTAGATACTTTGTTCCAAGCAATGTAGCTATGTAAAGATATCCATACATGGAATTGATCATTGACTTTTAAAATACAGATCCCAATGGAATGCCCAACATGTCCCCCTCTGCCAGACTGCTGAAATCACCATAATGGTCATCACCACCAGTCTAATCAGGAGAAGCTGCAAAGCATGTAGGGAATCCAGGAAGTTGTGGAAAGAGATAGGCAGCCAACACAACATGAAATTAGATTTTTCAAGTAAGCTTTTGTTTGGACTGTCAAAAATAAAGTATTGTTTGTATTGTTATGACAATGCTACTGTTATAAAATGAAAGTGTACATTGTGACTACAGGTTTCCTTTAAATGCATTTGAATTGCATTTAAATACAAACAGAAAAATATACAGGCTAGCTACAATTAGTAGAATTTTTGCAGATTCAAAACATCGAAAAAAAAAAAAAAAAATCGGTGTCTCGCACAACCCAGACACAGAATTGAATGTTCCGGTCCAGGGCTGCAGAATCCAGAAAAAGCAAAATCTGCTACTTTCTCTGCCCAGAAACATTAGTCTGGAACGTCGCATTCACCCTAAATGCGAATCCTGTGTCACATTTTCCTATCTTCTCACAGTGACAGGGTCTCGTTCTGTCACAATATGTAATTAAAGTGATTGTAAAGGCTCAAAGTTTTTTTTCACCTTCATGCATTCTATGCATGAAGGTAAAAAAAAATTCTGTGTGCATATCCCCCTCAGCCCCCCTAATACTCACGTAAGCCCCCTCTCGATCCAATGCTGTGCACTGGAGTCTCGGTTATCCCAGGACTCCCTCTCCTCATTGGTTGAGACAGCAGCAGCCATTGGCTCCCACTGCTGTCAATCACAACTAGTGAGCCAATAAGATAGAGGGGGTGGGGCCAAGCCACGGCTCTGTGTGTGAATGGACACACGGAGCCGCAACTGGGGAGTGTGCATGCTCGGGTGCCCCCATAGCAAGCTGCTTGCTGTGGGGGCACCCGATAGGAGGGAGGGGCCAGAAGCACTGGCGGGGGACCTGAGAAGAGGAGGATACAGGCTCCTTTTTTTTAAAGTAAGCCTTCAGAATCATTTTAAAGTCCATTATTTTCAGTTTTAACAGCCTCCACCCTTTTGGGAAGTCAACAAAAACATTTCTGAGTTCAGGTACTGATGGACAAGAAGACATGTCTTGCAAACAGTGATCCAATTTATCCCAAAGGTGTTCAATATGGTTTAGGTCAGGTAACCATATATTTGGACCCATCTTTGTGCACAGGTGCACAGTCAGAAAAGGGCCTTCCCCAAATCTATGTCACAAGGTTGGAAGTACACAATTGTCTAAAATGTCTTTGTATTCTGTAGCATTAATATTACCCCAAACTCAATATCTTGGAGGGATGTTCACACACTTTTGACCATATAATAGGTGTGATGGTCAGGTGTTCATACACTTTTGACCATATAGTGTAGTTAGTGCCTCACGAAGTAGGGTGTAAGAGGGGACAACAGTTTTTACAACATTTTTAGGAACAGACTAGCCAACCTTTAGAGAACTAATGTAAAAAGTCACAAGGCACTCTGCAGCTGAGTCAACAGCCATTTCCATTGTCTCTGGTGTACAATCCAATGACGGCAGTGGCAGACAGACTCCAAAGCTCTTCACATTCCCTGTCATATAACAACATTATTAGCTTTGAGCACGTCACATCTGTTCCACAGAGACTTGCTCATGTGCCACTAGAACAGCTGCCCACCTTCCTTTGTACTGGTCAGATTGTCCCTTTTTGCTCTTTGGAGTTCTTAGAAGGAAACAGGTAGCACTGAGTATTACACAGTTTGTCTTCAACAAAAGACAAACAAATACTATGGACAGTCAGTCTCAATCCTTCTACATGATATTCTAAGAAAAGAGCTAGGAAATTCAGTGGAATGACTAAGTCCAGTAAATATTGACAACCAGATTACATCTAAGGCATCTGCAAGTAAGTTTACATGGAAAGTGACTCGTTACCTTGCCTCACTGAGTCTAGACTGAACGGCATAAGCAGACTATTTATTTTGTTTGTATTTTTTTTTTCCAAGTACAGGGAAAGAGCAAACTGTGTAAAACAATATAAACCTTGTACATAAGGCGATCACATTAAATTATAATTAAAAGAAGTATGGGATTCATTTTTTGTTTTACAAAATCACTTACGTAGGTCTCTCGCCAACTCGAAGGGTGAGAATGCAGCAATCACATGACTGCTGATCGCTGAGTTCTTACAGCCACTCTGAGTAGAGAGCGGTGACTGTCAATCACCGCTGCCTGCTCTGCCCCCCCCCCCCCCAGCGCTCCCTGGAGTGCTGGGCTGTTGAGGGGGAGGGAGCGGCTGGCTCAGGCTCTCAGCAGATCCCGGAGAGGCTGAGCCAGGTGCCACTCCAGAATCTGCGGTGGATCCCAGCTTTAAAGTCGGGATCTTTCCCCCAGCCTGGACCGACTGAGTGATGGCAACTGACAGCGGGCTTCAGCTGAAACCGAGTCACAGGAGTGCAGAACGAACAGCACTCCTGTGATCCACAGAAGTCTAGCCAAAAGAGCTTTGGCTGTACTCCTCCTTTTACTTTAGTGGAGTGGAGATGGATTAGAACCCCTGTCATATTTTATTGCTGTCTGTGCCCCCCGTTAGGGAGATTCTTCCTCTATTTATCCTGTTTACCATTAGCATTT
Source organism: Staurois parvus (assembly GCF_062004578.1). NCBI lineage: Eukaryota > Metazoa > Chordata > Amphibia > Anura > Ranidae > Staurois > Staurois parvus. Next base: position 5,512,815 of record NW_028318005.1, read on the forward strand.
AAAGTGAAAGTAAAAGAAATTCCCAAATTTTGGGTTATCTCCAGAAAAGTAATAGAGGGGAAATGTTCCAAAGAGGACACTAGTTCTGGTGACCTGGGGCTCCCCAAGGAATTCTCTTAATTTGCAGGTGTTTTCGTTCACTTCCTGTTTGGCTATGAGACAAAGTGAAGGAAAATCTCTGATATGGGACACAGATGGAGAAAAAAAAAAATCTGGCAGGGGTTATAACCCTCCCTTGCTCTATCCAAAATGAAAAAAAAAATACTTTTTTTTGCCTATAGTTCTACTTTAAAGATGAGCTCCAGAATAAGCAAATATTGTTTAAACACAAGATGCATGTGTGTTGACTTACAGTAAATCTTGGAGTGCTATGTATATTTTTTTCCTGATCTGTTCGGCAACACAGAGTGAGACTGTGCCTCTGTACAGGAGCATCCTTTAAAAAAGACCGGTCACTGCTGTTTTCTCTCCTTGTATAGGGGGCCAGCTTTATGCAGGCAGCCTGTAATGGGTGAATCTACTGGATCCCTCCGACAGCTCTGCTCAGGCTACACAGAGCTCAGCGATGCTACCACATTTACTCTTACAAGGTAATATCTTGGTTTTCAAAAGCATTTGATGCAAAATTAGTTTAAATTCTTTACGGTTATGGAGGAATACAATTTAAGTGTCTGTAATACTCAGACATTAAATATGAACAATGTATATCCCTCTATAGTGTGTATGTGTTTCAATTAAAGTGGTAGTAAACTAATTTTAACATTTATCTATAGGTAAGCTTATAATAAACCTTACCTGTAGGTAAAAGGAACATCTCCTAAACATGCGCTGCTTAGTGGATATTCTCTCTTTTTTAGAGCTGGGTATGTGCTCTGAAGGAACGGCATACCAGTGCCATTTCTTCAAAGTACTGTGCTGTGGCTCAGGACTCACATGCACATGTGTGAGAGTGGTGTCATCGCGGCCCGGCCAGTCAGATGGCCCGGAGCTCGTGAACCCAGAAGGAAGACTGGGTGAAGACGAAAGCCTTGGGGAGCCATGACAGCACTCCATTGGAGGGCTTCATTTTAAGGTAAGTCCCACATAATGTTCTAGTATGCGATGCATATTAGCACATTATGACATTACCATGCAGGGGACTTTTTTTTTTTCCTGCGGTTTACTACCGTTTTAAGAGCACTAAGTGTCAATTCTGTCTGCTGCTTCGTTCCTCTTCTATCAGCTTGTCATTTCTGACAAGTTTTCCAGACAACAAGAGAAAAATGGTGACGGGGGAGGGATCTCCAGCAGATTGACAGCCTCAGCTCTGTTCCTCTGTGTTATGTGGAAGGGGGTGTGTCTCTCCCCTCCAATCAGCTCTCAGAGCTCTCCTCACTGAGCTCTACAGAGCGTAACTTCAGCTCTGTGCCCTCTTTTTTTCTGAACTCCCATACAATCACTAACAATTCAGCATTTTTTATGGATGTAGAGATGAGCAGACAGCAGATAAACATGTACAACTTAAACAGGAGGATTTTTAATCTCTGTTTATCCCCTGAGGCCAATCACTTTACTGGGCAGAGTTTACAACCACTTTAAAGGGTTAACTCATCTTTACAAAAACGGACAGACAAGATCAATTCTAATTGGACAGCACTGTCACAGTGAATCAATCTGGTCCATTACAGAAGAGCTGCACAGGGAAGAGAGAGAAGAGGTGGAATTTCACATTCCTGGACTGCTAGACTTCCTGCAGGAGCCCTGAAAACGCAGGACTGCCAGAGGTAAGTACAGTAGGGACCGAGGTGGTGGGGAAGGTGCACAGTGTTCGTTCATCTTTACAGAAAAAATGTACGATGGCAATCCTGAGTTTTCTGGGCTCCTGCAGGCAGTCCAGCAGTCCAGGAATATGAAATCCCTGCTCTTCTCTCTCTTCTCTGTGCAGCTCTTCTGTGGCGGACCAGATTGATTTACTGTGACAGGGCTGTCCAATCAGAATTGATCTTGTCCATCCTGTAAACACTGCACCGAGAAAAGGGAGATAAGCAGGTTTTTTAGATCCCTAGACCTCTGGACCGACTGTGGGAGCCCTGACAGCTCAGGATCGTTGGAGGTAAGTACAGCAGTAACCAGGGGCAAAGGGAGGGTGTACAGTGTTAAGTTTACCTTTCTGTAAGTGTGAACACTTTAAATGAAAGCTTTTGTGCCCGAGTCACACAAGCGAACATGACGCACCATAGGCAGGCATATTTAATATAGCAAAATGCAATAGCCCAAAAACTGTAGTTGCATCACAGAGAAATCATTTTTGAATGATTACTATGGGTTACTGTACTTGGCAAATCTATAGTGCTCTTTGCTTCATCAGCATTTTTAGAATACCTCTGACCTATAATCCAGAGACTCTTTTCTGTAGAGGCAGACAGCAACAAATTTAGTTCATTATGCCTGACCAAGCTTCTGTGAGACAGTTGGATCCTGTGAATGATCGTACTTTGTTCTTGTAATGTGATCTCTTATCAGATTAAAAAATTGCCAAATGGGTTTTTTTTTTGCAGACATACTGTAAACTTGAAGGACAGCTCAAAAGAGCACTAAAAATGTAAAACTTGTAACTGAATACATTTAGTCCTGGTTCAGACCGAATCCAACTTTGAAATTTTTGAAATTATGCAACTTCACTCTTATTGGTTGAACTAGATGAACATGTGTCTTTTTTTAGCCAGACTAACTATGTACCTATGTAACTTGAAATTACACAATTTCAAAGTCGCAGGTCAGGGTAATTTCAGATACGACTTGCCTGACATCTGTGCGACTTCATGCACAGATGTCTATGCAATCGATACTGAAAGTGCAAGATTTAGTGTAGAAAACTTTTTTTCAAAATCGGTGTGGCACCAAAAAGGAGCCGCACCAATTTGAATGGTTCCATTGCCAAAATAGGGTGTGGATTTGAACTGTCAAATCGCATGACAAGTCACACCGGTGTGAACCAGGGCTTACTGTAACAAATGCATCACAGCTACCAAAGTGTTATTCCACAATAGAGAGATGAGTCCTTCAAGTAGTAGTAAAGTCCACTTTAAAACTTGTACCTACCGGTAAGCCTATACTAAGGCCTTACCTGTAGGTGCAGTAAATATCTCCTAAACATGCGGTGCTCTGTGACGTAAACAGTAACTCCCGTGTGCATGTGAGGGGGCGACGTCATCATGCCATTCAAAGGACCTGAGCCAGAGAACCCGGAAGGAAGACTGGGCAAAGATGCAAGCCCTGTGGTAACAGCGCACCGCTGAAAGGCTTTGTTCTAAGGTCAGTATTTCATATTGTGCTAGTATGCAATACATATTAGCATATTATGCCATTGCCTTGCAGGGCAATTTTTTTTCTTTTTGAACGGCTGTGGTTTACTACCATTTTAAAGATAAATTCCAGGTATGGCATTTTATATAATGCTGTTGGTCTAGCTTTGAGACATGTCATTATGCATATACCATACCTGTGGAAATAGACACCGCTACTCTAGTAATTTCCACTTGCTTCCGAGTCACGTGCTGCGAGGCTACCCTACTACAATTTGAACACAGAAAGTCAGTTGCTGGGCATGGGCACCATTCAGAGAATTCTTTGCAATTTCTTAATAATTGGATGAGGTGGAGAGCATGACCTCCTTGCCCTGGCTCTCCACATTATCCAATCAGAGAACACTTTGCATTCACTTTGAATGGTGCCTGAGCTAAGTGACTGACCTCCTGTGTTCAAAATGCAGCAGGGCAGCCACTTGGCACGAACCTGGAAGCTAGTGGAGATTACTGTAGTAGTGGTGGGACCAATGTAACTATGGAAAACCTACTATACATGGAATTCTTTCAAATGTATCCAAACCCAAAAATGTGATATATTGCAGATACATTGTACATTACTAATCCTTTGTGTGGTGGCTACATTAGTTTTCTTCTTTAAGCTTCTTTGACTTTATTTTGGCCTGGTAATCTTGCAGACAACACACTTCCTGTCCCCGAGTGGCTATATCACCTTCCACTGTATCTGCAAAGAAAGCTATGGTTGTCACCCTAGCCTGCTCTCCTAATATGGACTAAAAGCATGCCCGTATCTCTTAATCTCCATAACATGTGAGGCAGGGCAATTGGTAGTTTAAAGACAATAGAAAAAATATTGTTCAGTGCAGCTCAAAGATGACTCAATTTTGGGGGGGTGAAAAGTGCAGGCAGGCAGTAATCGAATGTACAAAAAAAACAACAAAAAAAAAAAATCAAGTTACACTTACGGTAACGTCTTTTCCAGGAGTCTTTCAGGCCAGCACTCTGAGAGACCTCGGCTCCTCCCCATCCGAGGAAACACCTCCACCTAAAATAAAAAAGCTCCACTCCCCTCTGACCTCAGTTCTCCAAGCATCCTCCGGTCACCTGGGGAGACACAATGCGAGACAACATAATCGTAATAAGCCATCTTCACATAACAAATATCAACAGTGGGTGGGAAACCGGTGCTGGCCTGAAAGACTCCTGGAAAAGACGTTACCGTAAGTGTAACTTGATTTTTCCCCTACCGTCTTTCAGGCCAGCACTCTGAGAAGATAAGTGAGTACTCACCCCTCGGGCGGGCTAACTGCTTGCAAGACCTTACGAAAAAAGTCCTGCTCCTGCACCGAGACCAGGTCCAGTCTGTAATGCTTGGCAAATGTGTCATAGTTGGACCATGTTGCCGCTCTGCAGATCTGCCCTGGGGAAACCCCTGCTAGCTCTGCCTGGGTAGCTGCCACCGCTCGGGTGGAATGCGCTTTGATACCCTCCGGGACCTCCAGGCCCTCCGCCTGATACGCTCCTGAAATCGCCAGCCGCAGCCAGCTGGCCAGCGTCCTTCTAGACGCCTTCTTGCCTCTTCTAGCCCCCTTACAAAAAACAAAAAGGGATTCGGTGCATCTGAACTCCCTAGACTTCTCTAGATACTGGAGAACGCACCTTCTTACATCCAAACAATGATACCTTTCCTGATCTACCCCCACCGTGTCAGGAAAAAACGAAGGAAGGACAATGTCCTGTTCCCTCTGGAAACTCCGAGCCACCTTCGGAATGAAGGACGGGTCCGGTCTGAAAACAATCCTGTCCGAAAAAATACGGAGATAAGGTGTTCTGATCGAGAGGGCCTCCAGCTCACATACCCTCCTCGCCGTGGTAATCGCCACCAGAAAAGCCGTCTTAATGGTGAGCTCACTAATCGGGCAGGACTCCAGGGGCTCGAACGGAGCCCTAGTCATCCCCCCGAGCACCTTGGCCAAATCCCACACCGGAAACGGTCTGGACCTCGGAGGCCTCTGCCTCACCAGAGCTTTGAAAAACCTACTCACCAACGCCTCCCTGGCCAGGGGTGTTTCTAGGAACACACTGAGGGCCGAGACCTGGCCCTTGAGCGTGCTGACAGACAACCCTTTGTCTGCCCCCGCCTGCAGGAATTCCAACACGGAAACCAAACTATGGGTTGCCACTGATGCCCGGTCACACCAGGCTGTAAAGCAACCCCAGACCCTACCATAAATGGCCTGGGTCTCCTCCTTCCTACTGGCCAGTAATGTTGCCACTACCCTCGGCGAGAACCCTTTCTCTAAGAGGAGCTGCTGCTCAGAAACCAGGCCGTTAACCTTAATCTTCCCACGCTGAGGCAAAGAACCGGCCCCTGTGTTAACAAATCCTCTCTCGGTGGCAGCTCCCAGGGTGGACGAGAGGCTAAACTTTTTAGGGTCGCAAACCACGCCCGCCGTGGCCAGAAGGGAGCTATCAGGATTAACGAGGTCCCCTCTGTCCTGAATTTCCTCAGGACCAGGGGGAGCAAAGGAACCGGGGGGAAGGCGTAACAAAGCCGGTAGTCCCACCTCTGACCTAATGCGTCCACTGCTCTGGATCCGTCCCTGCGGGAAAGAGAGAAGAAATTTGGGACCTTGTTGTTCCTTCCCGAGGCAAACAGATCCACATCCGGGGATCCCCACCTCCGCACAATCTCGTGAAAGACATTGGGGTTCAAGGCCCACTCCGACTCCCTGAGCCGAGTCCTGCTCAGGAAGTCTGCCTTCTGGTTCAGCTCCCCTTTTAAGTGTATCGCAGACAGGGACGCCAAGTTCACCTCCGCCCAGGACAAAAGGGTCGCCGCTAAGGCTCCGAGGGCCTTGCTCCTTGTCCCTCCCTGCCTGTTTATATAAGCCACTGCCGTGGCATTGTCCGTTAGGACACGCACGTGCTGGCCCGTGACCCACGCTTGGAAGGAGTGCAGAGGCTCCCACACTGCCCTCAATTCCTTCCAATTCGAGGATTCGCCCTTCTGCACTAAGGACCATTCCCCCTGAGTCACTAAGTCTCCCAGGTGGGCTCCCCAGCCCCTGGAGCTGGCATCCGTAGTGACCTCCTTGGATACCGGAAAGCACCACAACAGCCCCTGAGTTATGCTGGACGATCTCCTCCACCACCATAGAGACCTCTTCACACTGGGGGGAACCAGGACCCGGTGTTCTAGGGAGCGACTCCTCCTGTCCCAAACCCTCAGGACCCACAACTGGAGGGGACGCATATGCAGACTTGCCCACTGAACTGCCGGAATGGACGCCGTCAGTAATCCAAGTACCGACATGGCCTGCCTTATCGATATCGACCTGCTCCCCTGCAGTAATCTGACCCCTACCTCCAACTTGGTGATTTTCTCAGAAGTCAGGATGGTCTTTTGGTCTACTGAATCTAGAGCGTAGCCCAAGTAAACCACTTTCTGAGAAGGCACCAGACAGGACTTCTCTAGATTCAAAATCCACCCCAAGCTTTCTAGATGGCCCCTGACTATAACCAGATCCTGCCGTAAGTGAGCCTCTGAATCTGCGAAGAGCAGCAAATCGTCCAGATAGGCCACCACTGAAATCCCCCTTAAGCGAATAGAAATCAGTGCCTCCGACAGAACCTTGGTGAATACTCTTGGCGAGGAGGAAAGGCCGAATGGAAGAGCCCCGAACTGCCAATGTCGAATTCCTTCCTCCCCCCCCCACTGCCAACCTGAGGAACCTCTGAGAGGCCTCCGTTACGGGCACGTGTAGGTAGGCGTCCTTCAAGTCTATGGATGCCATGAATGCACCCGGTGGGATTAGGGACCTGATTGTAAAGATGGAGTCCATGCGGAACCTCCGGTAACGCACTGACTCGTTCAGGGGTTTCAGGTTCAAAATCAGCCTGAATGCCCCAGACGGCTTTTGAACCACAAACACATGGGAATAAACCCCCTTCCCTCGTTCCTCTACCGGAACCCTGGAGATGACCCCCTGGGACTCTAGAACCTCCAAAGCGCCCACCAGAGCCGCGTCCTTCGTCGGATCCTTTGGACGGGTCGTCAGAAGAAATGTCTCGGGTGGCGGCCTTAGAAACTCCAACCGGTAACCCCTTCGGATGATATCCAAAATGAAGGGGCTGGCGACCACGGCTTCCCACTGTGGGAGGAAGGCCGCCAATCTTCCCCCCACAGGAGGAACCAAGTCACCTTGGCTTCTGGGGTTGCTCAGGAGGGCAAAAAATCGCTCCCCCTCTTCCCCTACCTCTCGGCCCAGCAGACCTATCCTGACCAGGTGGTCGCAGGCTCAGCCTTTTTGCCGGGCGGGCCTTCCGTGTCCCCCCTCCTTCATTTTCCTCTTGAGGGGGAAGGACTTCTTCCTGTCAACCGTCCGGTCCAATAATTCCTCTAACCCAGGGCCGAACAGACAGTCTCCTGTGAGGGGGATGCCGCACAACCTACTTTTAGAAGTGATGTCCCCCTGACATGTTTTTAGCCACAGCGCCCTTCTGGCTGAATTGGTCAGGGCAGCAGACCTTGCCCCCAACCTCACCGACTCTGCGGAAGCGTCCGCAATATACCCAACTCCTTGCAAAAGGGTCTCAAAAGAGGCCAAGATTTTCTCCTTGGGAGAGTCTGCCACAATATGGGCCTGTAATTGTGTAAGCCAGTACTCTAAGTTTCTGGCTACCACTGTCGTAGCCATGGCCGGCTTCAGGTTGTACAAGGTCGAGTCCCAGGCCTTCCTAAGGAGAGATTCCGCCCTTCTGTCCAACAAGTCTGGTAAGACCCCCATGTCCTCAAACGCCAGGTCAGTTCTCCTGGTCGTTTGGGAAAAGGCCGCGTCTAGCCTAGGGCTCTTGTTCCAGACCGCCTCCGGGTCTTCCGAAAACGGAAACCTCCTTCTCAACGCCTTAAAGAACGGCTTCCTTTCCGGGTCCTGCCACTCCTTCTTAATAGTGTCCACCAAAATGTCATGCACAGGAAATATTCTGTGCTGGTGCTCCTCCAACCCCTGATACATTTGGTCGTGGAGAGATAAGGCCTTAACCTCCTCCTTAATGTCCAGGGTTTCGTATATAGCCCCAAGGAGCTCATCTACCTCCTCTAGGGTCAATTTGTACCGAGAGGGGCCCCTACCTTCCTCCGAGGGACCCTCCCCCACCGATTCCTCTTCAGACTGGGAATCCCCCACTGGTTCCTCCCCAGTCATAAGGGGTTCCCGACGACTCACAGAAGCTACCTGGGGGGGGGGGGAGTGTAGGTAGTGGGAGGGCAAACCTCTCCATGAGGGACTTGAAGGAGTCGAAGGTGGTAGCCAACTCCTTCACTGACCTGGCTAGGTCCCCCTGTTCCGGCTTCTCCTCCCTCACCAACCCCTGTATACATGGGCCACAAAGAACCTTTCGCCAAGATTCTTTCAAAACTTCCTTACAGGAAGGGCATCGCCGCTTGGGCTCCTGGTGCCTAAGTTTAGCTCGGGCCTTGCCCTGAAAGACACAAAAGAAAGGGAGAGGAGGGAAGCCTGATAAGTCCAACACCAATCACCCCCCCCTGCTCCTTCCCGGCAGAGCCTAAAGGCCTGCAATACCGCAGACCCCCTGCCCCACCTTTCCCATCTGCTAGGGGCCAACAGGTAGGGTGAGGCACCTTACCTGTGACTGGCTGGTGCTGGCATCTCCTGGCCCCGGTGCCTCCGACATCTCGTACCGGAGGGTGGTCGCCTGGTGCTGGCCTGTACCCCAGGCCGCTGTGCACCGCACCACCGTTTTTAAAATTTGCGCCGCCGTGGTGTGAAGGCCGCGACCGGAAGCGGAAGTCGCAGCCCTGGGCGAAGCCCCGCCCCTTCCGCCGGAAACGGCCGTCTCCCGACGTCTGGCCCGGCAAAGTCCTCAGACCGCCAGCATGGGAAGGAGCGGAACTTCCCCCGATCCTCCCCAGATCTCACCACAGCCACCCCGACGCCCCCCCTCGCCGGAGAGGGTCGGGGGACGAAGAGCAGGTACGTGCCTTGTCCCATCCCCCGGGATGCACGCCCACTGCTCGCAGCCTGCCCAGGGAGGATATGCAGCCGGACACTCCGGCCTTCACTCCCGGCTGCGTCGGGCCTCTCAGCCGGCTATCCGGCCCTCGGCTCCCCTATCGTCTGCCGTCTTGCGCCTCCTCGTGTCTCCCCACCGGAGGAAACACCTGAACTGAGGTCAGAGGGGAGTGGAGCTTTTTTATTTTAGGTGGAGGTGTTTCCTCGGATGGGGAGGAGCCGAGGTCTCTCAGAGTGCTGGCCTGAAAGACGGTAGGGGAAAAAAACAACAGGCTGGTTGTACCCAACATAACCAATGAATCAACTTGGGTACAATCAGCCTGCCCATACATGGATTGAATCTCGACCAGTCCCTGCTGAACTGGCCAAATTTCGATCCCTGTATGGCAGGCTTTAGTGACAAGACCATGGCATTTCTACCCAGATCAAGAAATAATTTCTATATATGTAATGTTCTTAGCTTGAAATAAGGTAAACCAATGCAGCTAACATAGCCAAAGACTGTAGACTGCAACATATTGCATTGTTTTCTTGGGTATAGTTATGCTTTAAGGGCATGTTCATACAATGCATACAATGTATAGAAACCTGTGTTTTTCTATATGTGTCAAATGTAAGTCTCAAAGGCAAGGGCAACAAAGAAAACAATAACTTTCTATGAAATATTCTATGCACATCAAACCTGTGTGTGTTTTTTCAGGAGCTTTTATGACGGTATATTGTCAATGACCAGAAAAACAGTTTGAGGACACAGGCTTTATGGTATTTGATGCTAATCAGAAATGTAATACTGCAGATACCTGAGCTGTCGTGACATGACATTAGTTTCATTTTCACTTAGTCAAGTTCAGAGGAAACCAGGATGGGATGAAATTTAAAGCAGACCTTTGCATGCTCCTTTCCCCGTCAATTGCTCCATCACAGCTACCAGGTACAGGAGAATGCACAGTCTTTGTCAAGTCCAGCCACAGATTCTCTAAGGCTAGGTTCAGACATACACTATATTGCCAAAAGTATTCTTATGGGAACTCTTCTAGGAGGGCTGTCCACAAGGTTTAGGAGTGTGTCTATGGAAATGTTTGACCATTCTTCCAGAAGCACATTTGTGAGGTCAGGCACTGATGTCGAATGAGAAGGTCTGGCTCGCAGTCTCTGCTCTAATTCATCCCAAAGGTGTCCTGTCAGGTTGAGGTCAGGACTCTGTGCAGGCCAGTCAAGTTCCTCCACCCCAAACTTGCTCATCCATGTCTTTATGGACCTTGCTTTATGCACTGGTGCGCAGTCATGTTGGATCAGGAAGGGGCCATCCCCAAACTGTTCCCACAAAGTTGGGAGCATGAAAATGTCTTGGTATGCTGAAACCTTCACTGGAACTAAAGGGCCAAGTAAAACCCCTGAAAGACAACCCCAAACCATAATCCCCCCTCTACCATACTTTACACTTGGCACAATGCAGTCAGGCAAGTACCGTTCTTCTATCAACAGCCAAACCCAGACACATTCATTGAATTGACAGACAGAAAAGCATGATTCATCACTCCAGAGTACACGTCTCCACTGCTCTAGAGTCCAGTTGCGGCAAAGCTTTACTGCATCCGACACTTTGCATTGCACTTGGTGATATAAAGCTTGGATGCAGCTGCTTGGCCACGCCAACCCATTCAATGAAGCTCTCTACACACTGTTGTGCTAATCTGAAGGCCACATGAAGTTTAGAGGTCTTTAGCTATTGAGTTGATTTTATACATCTGTGGCCATGGAGGTGATTGGAACACCTAAATCCAATGATGAGAGGTGTCCCAATACTTTTGGCAATATAGTGTATGTGGTGCAAATTCATTTAGTTTTGTAGTTTGATTCAGTGAGCAGCTGTGGTGCTAATCTCCTGCGGTACAATGATTTTCCATGCGATTTTGGTACAACTACAGTTTTGGATCTCTCCCCCTCCTCCTTCTCTATCTCTATCCAAAGCTGGTCAGTAACACAGTGTAGAACTATAAAGAAACACATTGGAATTGCATTATATACAGAATTATATAATCAAAAGTTTGTGGATACCTGACCATCACACCTACAATATACGAGTTTGTTAAATATGCCATTCTAAAACTATAAGCATTGATACACAACTGAACAACACTTTGGGGCCATAACAGGTTCCACTGGAAAACGTGTCTGTGGGAATTTGGCCCATTTAGTAAAAAGAGCACTTGTGAGGTCTAGTATTGATGCTGAATGAGAAGGTCTGGCACGCAATATGCATTTGAGTATATCCCAAAGATTTTCAATAGGGTTGAGGTCAAGGCTCTTGGAAGGCAACTCAGGTTCCTCCACACTAAGCTCATCATATGATATAATTTTGGACCTGACTTTTGGGCACAGTCACGTCCTAAAATTGTCACCACAAGGTTGGAAGCACACAGTTGTTTAATATTACTTTGTATGCTGTAACATTAACAAGAACCTCCATTGGAAACACCTGCACTCAATAATTAGGATGGGGTGTCACATAATTTTTGCCATTTACTGTAGTATGTGAGATTATCAGGTGTCCATACATTTTTTGATCATATAGTGTATATGAACACATAACCATTTCACCTGCACTTTTCATTACACTCTATGCACCTCAAAATCGTATCTCACAGCCCCAAACTTGCACACCCTTTTTCAAAACGAACCTTCAGTTGGACTTCACCTTTGTGAATGACCTCCATTGGAAAACATTTTATTTCTCATGTCATGAGAATCAATGCCCTTCAAAAAGCATCCAAAACAGATATGTGTGAACCAGGGCTAAAGGATTGAGATCGAAACATTGAATTGGTCAGGTTTTTCTTTTGTGGGGATTGTTCCCTGTTGAGATAACGTTGGGATGTTTCTCAACAGAAGTAGTGAAATCTCAAAAGGGGCATGCAACTCAACCCTTTCCCATTCTATGCAAAATGAAAAAGAGATTTTGGTAGGAGTTCTATTTTAAAACTGGCCATATATCAGTGGTCTCCAAATAGTGGTCCTGGGGCCAGATGTAGCCCTTTTCTTGCCTTAATCCAGCCCTTCAGACAATATCCCTCCTGCTGACACTAACAATGGAGGCATAATTCTTACCACTGACACCAACAATGGGGCGCTATTTCTCCTACTGACACCAACAATGGGGCACTATTCTTCCCTCTTGACAACAATGATGGGACATTATATCTCCCACTTACACCAACAATGGGGCACTATTCCTCCCACTGACACAAATGACAGGGCACTATTTCTCCCACTGACACTATAGATGGAATACTATTTCTCCCACTGATACCAATCATGGGGCACTATTCCTTCCCACTTGCACCAATGATGGGGCACTACTCCTGCCACTGACACCAATGATGGTAGGAGTTCTATTTTAAAACTGGCCATATATCAGTGGTCTCCAAATAGTGGTCCTGGGGCCAGATGTAGCCCTTTTCTTGCCTTAATCCAGCCCTTCAGACAATATCCCTCCTGCTGACACTAACAATGGAGGCATAATTCTTACCACTGACACCAACAATGGGGCGCTATTTCTCCTACTGACACCAACAATGGGGCACTATTTTTCCCTCTTGACAACAATGATGGGACATTATATCTCCCACTTACACCAACAATGGGGCACTATTCCTCCCACTGACACAAATGACAGGGCACTATTTCTCCCACTGACACTATAGATGGAATACTATTTCTCCCACTGATACCAATCATGGGGCACTATTCCTTCCCACTTGCACCAATGATGGGGCACTACTCCTGCCACTGACACCAATGATGGGGCACCATTCCTCCTACTGACACCAATGACGGGGCACCATTCCTCCCACTGACACCAATAACGAAGCACTTTTCATCCCCCTGACACCAAAAGTGGGGCAGTATTCCTCCCAACTGACACCAATAATGGGGCATTATTCCTCCCATTAAAGATGTGGTATTATTTACATCCACTGACACCATGACATTTACCATTCCAACAGGCCACGGTCCAACCCCTGCCATAGATGCATCAAAATTGGACCAGTTCAGCAGGGGACCAGACTAATTTCAAACCATCTATGCCTGTTTCCCCTAGAGAGAAATCAAGCTAATGGTTGACTTCTCTTGAATGGGAATGTTGGAAAACGTCCACTCAATCAGTGAAAGCAGCCAATCGGCTGCAGCATGGCCCAGTGTATTCTAACAGCGGAGGAGTCCTGCTGTCAGGATACAATAGCGCAGTGGGGAGGATTCCTTTATCCACCTCAAATGTGTTCATGGGGGAATCCATTTGACTTTTTTTTTGGATCAGCCAGCTGGTTGATCAAAAAAAGATCCATCTACGGCCAGTTTAGGTGTTATTACAACTTGATGAATCACAATCTTTATCAGATGTGCTGGAAAATAAATCCACTAATTATGGAGCTTTAAGAACACTCATCTAATATCGGTAATGTCCCAGAATACAAAAAGCTGACAATAATTCAGTTTACCCCAGGTATAATTTTATTTTTCATTTTAGGTAGAATGGGGAGGGGTTAGAATGTTTATGTTTTAATGCTGTCTAGGACCACGTTTCCATCAGATTTGAAATACCACAGAACAAAGTCTAAACATTCCTCAATTTACTAGAAATTTTTTACAGATGCCTGTGTACCTACTGGAGGAGCTTCTCCTTACTTTTGTATCATACCTGTCAAATAGACAGGAAGTGGGAAGTTTTCCCACTTTTCTTATTCTGCCAAACAGAAAATGAGTAGAAATCTACCAAATGAGGATACAGACAGCGATTAAAAAAAAAATGACCAGAGGCCAGACACGGGCTTTAACGGAGAACAGGCCATTTTGTTCCCATATATTTAAGTAAATGTTTGCAATTCTACACACAGCAATTTAATTATTTGATGTAAAATCTCTAAATATAAATAAATCAGTTGCAGAGATCTAGAAAAAGCTCAGTTTTGAAAGCACAAAGTTTTCCTAAAGGGTTGGAGCCACAGGTTAGGCCACGGCAAAATGTGTTTACCGAACCCAACATCTGGAAGTAATCTGCTTGGCAGTTAAATTTGCTTTGGTTTTCCCCTCAAGCCAAGTGGCCAAAAGGGGCCCATATACCCTGCAACTGTTCTCTTACAATCAAGCATATCTTGTAAAGTTCTCTGTCAGGCATGAGAAACTGAAAAAGAAAAAAAAAAAAAAAAAGAATATTGCTGAGCATTGTCTTCCTGACTGAGGGACTGGAGAGCATCAAGGATATAACAGAGTAGCTGGGAAAGTCATTGAATGACTGATACGTTCATTGTAAAGAAGAATTTACTTTCATTGATTCACTACTGAAACATTTGTGCTTATGTTCTGTATTTTCTATAGCTACAAACATGGAAGGAATGTCTGCCATCCTTGAAATTGCACTGATGTCATCGGTATACATAACCTGCATACAGTAAGATCCAAACTATGTGTATTAGTCAGCTTATAGACTCCAAACCACACACATCTTTTGAAAGGAAGTTAATTTATTTCTAATATCTATAGAACAACTCCACGCATCCTTTATTGGTCTGGCTGTACAAACTCAGATAGGCTGGCTCCTTCGTGGCTGCACTAAATCCACCAGTAATCTTGAGAATAAAAAAAGCATTATGCCAGGTGGCACTCCCGTGGCACTGAACAAAGTTTGCATTCCTGAATACATGGTTTGAAGCTAGTGTATTATCTTTTGCCTGTTTTTTTTTCCAGATGAGATTCCCATTAAAATGTAACCAGTGACCCAGCTTGGTTTTGGTTGGGGAAACATCAAAAGGTGTATGCTTAGGCTGGGCACCATGGGTGTTTTTTGCTATAGCGATCATTGACGTAAACATCCCACATGTAGACTCGTGCAGTTATGCTACTGATTTGATCAATAGCTTCTACATGTTACACTCTATTGTCCCCTATGTGTAACAATTAATTGCTACACAACTTTAAAGCGAACCTGCCACCAGATCAAAAAAATCCAAAACCGGGCACAAGTGCAATCTATAAAAAAAAGTACCTTACCAGCAGGCTTCAATATTTAAAATTAATGTAAACTCTAAATATATGATAGTTATGTCGTGGGAATAAACCTAGGTGAAGTTGAATGTCTTTGGAGTACAGCCCGTTATTTGATAAATGACAGAGTTGAGTAAGAAAATATGGTCCATTAATGAGCAAAGTACAGCTCAGGTGAAACAGTTCACTCAAGCTATATATCAAATGGGGTATGCAGCGCTAGAAGTAAATATCAAACCAAGAGAGTGTCACCATATACAATAACAATAATATCAGACATGAATTGTTCATATGGTGTATCTGGAAGGCAAATGGATATGATTCTATGTTGTTGCAAATCCAACTCGATAGAATGGAAAAATAGTGCGGTTATGCGCTTACCACAAATACATACAGTATAGGCATTGTATGTAAATCCTCAGCAACAAGGCATCATGGTCTGGTCAGCAGCATGAGCAGCATGTGGTCACATCAAGACATCAGGGTCTGGTCAGCAGCATGAGTAGTATCTGGTTACCATAGCGGGCATTCAGGGATGGTGGTGCACACCTTTTTAGGGGTCCTTTCAGACTCACCAGTAGGTCCAACGCTGTCCAGGCATCCAATGATTCCTTATTCCAGATCACCACCTTGCAAAGCTCATTAAAAACAAGCCAGGAGGCAAAAATGTATCAATGGTGAAATACGTTTATTCAAAGTAAAATAAGCAGATAAAAGGAAGGAACTCACATCAGCATAAACCGATATATCCAGGTCTCACACATAGGTTCCCTGGTGGCTAGTGGTTCCATCGGCATAAAGGACATGCATCCAGGTCTGTTTTATATGTCCCTGGTGGCTAGTGGCTTCATCAGTAGAAAGATATATATGACCAGATTCTCAGCCACCCAGGTCTAGTAAAAGATTCCCCTGGTGGTTAGTGGTTCCCTGGTGGTGTAGGCGTCAATTGGGTGGATCCCCTAACATGTTTCGTGCGAACGCTCACTCATTCACTCGTTCACTCAAGCCTCGACGGGTGCAGATCCTGGCTCGCCACCACAAATATATAAAATGAACATGATGGTCGCACACCAGAGGCTTGAAAAAAAAACAGAAAATCCTTTATTGATCCAAAAAATGGGACAAACAGCACAAGGACTGTCCAAGTTGTTAACGCTTTTCACACGGTCACGTGCTTAATCATAACAAAAAACAAACTATCGTAGGACAAAAAGTAGGTGCTCTTTAGTCAAATCTGGAGAGACAAAGCCTTATCCAGGAAAGGTAAGACAAATGTTTTTTGCTCAAAGATGCTTTATTTGGTTGAACACATAGGGGTAGATTTATTAAAACTGGTGCAGCTGTGCATGGTATCCAATCATGTTCTAAATTCAGCTTTTTCAATTTAGCTTTGACAATAAAACCTGGAAGCTGATTGGTTTCCTTGCAGAGTTGTGCCAGATTTTGCATTCTCCAGTTTTTGTAAATAACCCCCATTTGCTTGCTAAAGCGCTATACAGTATATCAAAAACAATTTCCATTAAAAAAAAAAAAACTTTTTTTAGCTTACAAAGCACTGCTGATTTTCACCAACCTCTTTGCAGCCACTCCTGCAAAGTCATTTATTTTAGGTGAGGTTATCTGATGGTGATACCAGCGGTCAGTGCTTGTGCATTTTACATTAGTACGTCCACTTGTAGTTTCCATAAGGAGAGTGAGTGACAGGGTGGCAACACAGGATAACAATTGGGAGAAAGGGACAGGGTGTTACTGTATAACAGGAAGTGCCTTAATAAAGCCCTTCACTGAAGGAACACTAAGTATTAATTTTACAGTAAGCTGCAGATGGCAAAATACTGAAAATACTTTAATATGTTAAAGTTTATATAAATTGTAGAAACTGGGTTTCCATATAAGTTACCAATCAAATGAGGCAATGCATAGTTAGCGGTGCCATAAAAAAAGGCAAATTTCAACACATTTGGGTAGTAATAAAGAAGTTACTGCCAAACCAATAGGCCAACAGCTAGTCTGTAAGGGAACAAAACTGTTCAGTGAGTGAAAGTGCTTGGGGTATATATAGGAACACTAAAGTGGACCTATACTTGAAATTTAATGGCTGGCTAACAGTAATTCTTTTAATACAGTTGAACATAACATGAAAATGGCAGTGCCTAGGCACCTTCTGACCTTCAAGACCTTCAAGTTCCTGTCAATACTTTGAATATTCAGAGACATACCCTGCCTACTTTATGGTAATAGCTTATACCATCATTAACCTCCCTAGCGATCTGATGTCAGTATTTCTGTGCTCAAAGTAGTACACTTTTTTGCATGGAAATATGTAGTTTTTTTATTGTAGGCCTGTCATTTTTAGGAATAACTCACTGAAATCTGTCTGTACAAGAGTAACACTAGTGTACACTAGTAAACATCCTGGGTATGTTAAAATTTGAAACACGAAATCATAAATTATAATTTAAAAAATAATCATAAAAAATAATAATATAATAATAAATTTAATTCAATAATATAATCAAACCAAAAACACTGAAATTTGAAATATAGCGCCAAGTTCGCACATCACTGAGCAAAGTCGCAAAATCGTTTTCAGTGTTTGATGACGAATTTCCCCACAAATCATTATCACTCAGTACTGCAAGTGGTTCTAATTTACTATCACGGTTCTCTAGCTGGTCTAAAACCAGTTTTGACATAAAGGGACGCTTTTTGGACGCCATGGACATTTCTCAGTTTCCAGGCAGAAAGAACAGTAAAAATGCAGGCAGGGCACAGGACAAAGCACTCGGGACAAAATGTATGTGAAATGGTTTGATACAGTAATGTTATACTATGTGATTTTAGTGTATTGAGTGAATGTCACTTTTTGACATTTTTAAATTTCCCGCCAATTCCATTCCCGTACGGCCCGAAGTCGCAGGGAACGGAACCCGGAAGACAGATGCCAGCATCGGCCGGAGGACATTGCCGGGGAAGCTGCAGGGAGACATCTCGGGAGTGCAGGACAAGGTAAGTGCAGAAAGGATCCCGGAGCAACACTGCATGGTATTCCCAAGTGTAGCTCAGGGTTACCGTTTGTGGTGCTGAAACTTTACCCCAAGCTACACTCGGGAATACCTCCAGGGAGGTTAATATGGTGGCATTCTTGTGATCATACAATACTGTAGAATGAGTGAAAAAGTGAGCCTAAGCAAAAGATCACCTGTGGAATGCCTACGGTAAGGGGTCAGCACTTCTGCCTTGCAGCACTAGGGTCCTTGATTCAAAACCCAACCAGGAAACTACCTGCATAGAGTTTGCATGTCCTCCCTGTGCTTGTGTGGGTTTCCTCTGGGTACTACAGTTTCCTACCATAATCTAAAGACATGTTGGTAGGTGAATTGGCTCCTTACTAAATTGGCTCTGGTATGTATGCATGTGGGACCTTAGACTGGACCCTTGTTAAGGACAAGGATTAAAGAGAAAATAAAATATGCAAAGTGTTGTGGAAATTTCAGGTGTTATATACAGTAAATACTTGTGATATATAATAAATAAAATCTTTTTCCTGAGGGACACGGGATTATAGTAATTATTGGGTTATTTGAAAACTGACAAACTAAAAAAAATTAAGCCAGCCTCAGTATAATCCTGCCTCTAACTGTAATGCCTCAGTTTTGTGGGCAAACAACATACAGTCAGGTCCATAAATATTGGGACATCAACACAATTCTAACATTTTTGGCTCTATACACCACCACAATGGATATGAAATGAAACGAACAAGATGTGCTTTAACTGCAGACTGTCAGCTTTAATTTCAGGGTATTTACATCCAAATCAGCTGAACGGTGTAGGAGTTACAACAGTTTGCATATGTGCCTCCCACTTGTTAAGGGACCAAAAGTAATGGGACAGTTGGCTTCTCAGCTGTTCCATGGCCAGATGTGTGTTATTCCCTCATTATCCCAATTACAATGAGCAGATATAAGGTCCAGAGTTCATTTCAAGTGTGCTATTTGCATTTGGAATCTGTTGCAGTCAACTCTCAAGATGAGATCCAAAGAGCTGTCACTATCAGTGAAGCAAGCCATCATTAGGCTGAAAAAACAAAACAAACCCATCAGAGAGATAGCAAAAACATTAGGCGTGGCCAAAACAACTGTTTGGAACATTCTTAAAAAGAAGGAACGCACCGGTGAGCTCAGCAACACCAAAAGACCCGGAAGAACACGGAAAACAACTCTGGTGGATGACCGAAGAATTCTTTCCCTGGTGAAGAAAACACCCTTCACAACAGTTGGCCAGATCAAGAACACTCTCCAGGAGGTAGGTGTATGTGTGTCAAAGTCAACAATCAAGAGAAGACTCCACCAGAGTGAATACAGAGGGTTCACCACAAGATGTAAACCATTGGTGAGCCTCAAAAACAGGAAGGCCAGATTAGAGTTTTCCAAACGACATCTAAAAAAGCCTTCACGGTTCTGGAACAACATCCTATGGACAGATGAGACCAAGATCAACTTGTACCAGAGTGATGGGAAGAGAAGAGTATGGAGAAGGAAAGGAACTGCTCATGATCCTAAGCATACCACCTCATCAGTGAAGCATGGTGGTGGTAGTGTCATGGCGTGGGCATGTATGGCTGCCAATGGAACTGGTTCTCTTGTATTTATTGATGATGTGACTGCTGACAAAAGCAGCAGGATGAATTCTGAAGTGTTTCGTGCAATATTATCTGCTCATATTCAGGCAAATGCTTCAGAACTCATTAGACGCCGCTTCACAGTGCAGATGGACAATGACCCAAAGCATACTGCAAAAGCAACCAAAGAGTTTTTTAAGGGAAAGAAGTGGAATGTTATGCAATGGCCAAGTCAATCACCTGACCTGAATCCGATTGAGCATGCATTTCACTTGCCGAAGACAAAACTGAAGGGAAAATGCCCCAAGAACAAGCAGGAGCTGAAGACAGTTGCAGTAGAGGCCTGGCAGAGCATCACCAGGGATGAAACCCAGCGTCTGGTGATGTCTATGCGTTCCAGACTTCAGGCTGTAATTGACTGCAAAGGATTTGCAACCAAGTATTAAACAGTGAAAGTTTGATTTATGATTATTATTCTGTCCCATTACTTTTGGTCCCTTAACAAGTGGGAGGCACATATGCAAACTGTTGTAATTCCTACACCGTTCACCTGATTTGTATGTAAATGCCCTCAAATAAAAGCTGACAGTCTGCAGTTAATGCACATCTTGTTCGTTTCATTTCAAATCCATTGTGGTGGTGTATAGAGCCCAAAATGTTAGAATTGTGTCGATGTCCCAATATTTATGGACCTGACTGTATAAGGCTAACAACGTAGAGAGGTGGGACCTGTGTCCCTTAGTGGACTTCAAGCAACAGATTTTATGGTACAAATACCCTGTTTTATTTCTCATCCATTGAGGGGCACAAGTATCTAGTAATTCTTGGACATTTAGGTTTCCAACGTAATCCAAGAGTGGGGAGGGCAGTAGCCACTGAGAGATCCAACAGATGTGAAACCTTATTATAAGAGCATCCTACAGAAATAATGTCTACAGAAAGGCTAGAGGGAAAAAAGGGGGAAATAAAATGGAACTGCTACAGTCCATGAAAAGCACCAAGAATCAATCTGGTGTTTTAAAAAACGGCACGGAGCACCACTAGGAGAAACTGCTACCTAAAAAAGGACAGTCATCCACCACAAAAAAAACTCCAAAAAAAAACAGGTGGAACAAGTAAATCAAACAGAGAAGAAAGTTGGACAGCTAAGGTTGTCAACAAATACAAATGTGTACTAAGCAAAAAGACAAAGCCTAGGATACCCAACCCTAGACCTCAGGGAAAGGAAGGTTGGACAAACCCCTCCACAATACGTCTGTACAGTGAGGACCAGATCAAAAAAAAAAAAAAAAAAAAGGGGAGGGGGCTGGTGGACTACCAAAGGTGACCATATACAGGTATCCCCCATGTGGATGTGGAGGGCATAGAGGGCCTCAAAGCCCAGTTAATATACGAGTCATAAATGCATTACATTTTTCCAGTCCTAATAGAGGAACATTTCAAGAAGTGGTTGTATAGAGAAGATCTTTGAGGCAACACAAACGCTAAAAGATCCTATAACTGGAACAACAGATTTAACTACTGGATGCTATATGTAACCTGTTCAAATAACGTCCTATTAGAGACAGGATGTAAAAGCTCTGAATCTGAAAGAGAAATAGCTAAAGGAGCCTCAAGCAGTAATGAGAGATAACGGCCCAGTAAGGTCAGAGGTAGACTCTGCCATTGAAGGTGCTAGAGTGAGGTTAGAACTTCTGTGTGCAGAATGCTCCATTTATATAGCACAGACTGACAAAATCAGAAGTACTATTACTACAGTCCGACCAACCACATGCATTAAATGACTTGCAAGATATTGAGGATGTGCTACAGCTCTAGAACTGGAAAAGAGCTCTGCGGGCTTGGAATACATCACATGAAGGACTGAAAAATTTCATAGAGTAGAGTCCATTAACCAAAGGTCACATACTAGGATATGCTAACCACAATTAGGGGCTTGGTCAGACAGACTGCAGAAACAAGGTCACAACAGAAGCTGTGTCAGAGCACTGAACCTAGTGAGCACTGTGCGGGTAACTGAAAAAGTACACAAAATTGCCACAATGCAGAGCGAAGTGTCCAAAGGAGACATATCATGTTATCTTCATCCCTTCCAGAGGTCAACTCACACAGGGAACCAACCGAACAGGCTAACTGACACAATACACACAGGGTATGGAAAATGCCACAATGCAGAGCCCAGTGCTCAAAGGTCACATTTTAGGCTATCTTCGTCTGTCCATAGGCTCACACACACAGAGTGAGTCTTCAGTGTCTAGTGTGACTGGATCACACTAGAGGCTTTGCCAAGGCTCTGGGCCTGGAAAGTGTCTGCAGTCTGGAAAGAACAACAATGCACAGCCCAGAGCTCAAAGATCACATTTGAGGCTAAAACCACAATCTTCAGGCCAGAGAGATTCAGATATGGCTTCCAAAGTCACTGGTGGGATACGCAGATCTGGATAGCTGCTGTGTAGAAACCAGTTCAAGCAGAATATTAGACGTCTTGATTAAAGTACTGAGCACAAGAGAAGATTAGTGCAAAAGTAGGTAAGAGTTTTTGTAAACAGACAGAAGCGCTAAACCTACTAGGACACGAACAAATAATGGGCATTGACAACTGCAATTGGGACTATACAGGGGCTGGCTTAACATTCTTTACTTTTCCAGTGTCCAAAACTCCTGAAGGTGGCAGTATAACCCAAATGTCCAAGAATTACTATATTCCTATCTCACTCAATGGATGATAAAAATAAGAACCCTACCAGAAAAAAGTACTTCCCATTAGAAAAATGTATATACAATATAGAAACAAATTTGCTATAAAAAAATGAAAAAGAAACACCACTTATATGTACCTTTGCTGCCACTCTTAAGTCCTACTACTTATGGGTCCAATGGAGCATAAGATATCGCCTTCCTCCCTTGTGTGCAGGTGGCTGGATTCTGTAGATTTTTTTTTTTTTTTTACAGTAGGGCAGTCCCGTCCTCTTCCTGATGTTGTGGGGGTTACCAGCTTCAGTTCTCCAGGCTCAGCTGCACTGGAGATGATGCAATGAGGACACACCCCCTCCTGCCCTCTCCTCCACTGAAGATCTGTGAATGGGGGAGAGTCCGAATAGTCACAGGATTCTATCCCCCAATCGCAGGTTGTGTTACAAGCAGTGTAGTCGAAGAACTTTTCTCAGTGGAGGATAAAAGGAGGGTGTGTGTCCCTGTTGGATCATCCTCAGTGTAGCTGGGCCTGGAAAGCTGAAGCTGTTAACCCCACAGCCCTGAAAGTTCAGCAACAGGAAGAGGATAGAGTAGCTTTGCAGGAAAGATTTCTACAAAATCCAGATGCATGTAGAGTCTAGCACATAGGTCATAGCATGTAACTAAATGTATAAAAAAAAAAAATGTTTTTAGCTAAACTTCTGCTTGCCAAGTTAGAAAAATCATTGGTCAACATCTCAACTCATAAATTACAGTTAAGGAAAAAGAATTGAGAAATGAATAGCTGTGTACTCAAGATCTGTATTCTTTAACCTGATGGTGTATCTAACGTCCTGAAGAAGGTCAGGCAAATGAAGTAAAAGCTCTGCTATGGATCTGATCAGAGGAAGACTCTTAATGTAATGTCTTTCATAAAACAATAAGAAAACACCTCCCATAATCTGCGGGGTTTATGAGATTTCCTTTCACAATCCTCATCTCTCAACAGTTTATTTCTGAGTGAGCATTATAAGCCAATAAAAGGAATATCACATAGAACAGATGGTGATGACACCCAGCTTGGCATAGTGATGGCTGATTTGTATCCCGACATCAACTCAGAATGGGGAAAAAAAAAACTTTATTATGTGCCCTGCTTTTAACCTATTAAAATCCAACTCCAGCCAAAATATGTTTTTATGTTTTGGAGAGAAAGGAGAAGGGTCAGCCTTTAAGCTTTTTATTGCAGCCTGCATTCCCGCTGAGAATATTTCCCCTTACTTCTTGTCCATCTGGCAGCACTAGCGCAGGAAGTGAGGTTAAATCTCTTCAAGTGAGACAAAAACAGCAATAAAAAGTACTAGAATAGGGAAGGTTTAGTGCTGGATATGTGCCCAATAGAGAAATGTCCCTCACTTCTTGTCCCAGGGACACCCTGTGCATCAAGAGGTGATAGACTGACATCTGGTACATCTCGCCACTGGACCCTATGGAGCCCCAAAATTTTGCACATTTATTGTAACTAAATAAAGTACATAAAATTATTTTTTTGGTTTTGACAAAGCACAGCAAGTGCTAAAAGCGTTAAAGTGATTGAAGTGGTTAAAGTGCATGAAGGTAAAAAAACCTTTTGTGTGCAACTTCCCCACAGATCTTCTAATACTCACTCAGGCTCCCCCTCGATCCAGCGACGTGCATGAGAGCCTTGGCTGTCCTGGGTCTCTCTCTCCTCATTGGCGGAGACAGCAGCAAAAGGTATTGGCTCCTACTGCTGTCAATCACAGCATATGAGGACGGGGGGGCTGGGCCGAGCCTTGGCTCTATGTGTCTTTATGGATGCACAGAGCGGGGCTCGTGAGCAAGTGCGCACCAGTGCCTCCATAGCAAGCGGCTTGCTATTGGGGGCAATGGTCAAGGGGGAGGACCCAGCAGTGCCAGCAGGGGGCTTGAGCATAGGAGGATCAGGGCTGCTCTATGCAAATCTACTGCACAGAGCAGGTAAGTATGACATGTTTGTTATTTTTTTCAATTAATTAAGCAATTATATTAAGGGAATGCAGCCAACTGGACTTTATTTGTGTGCAAAATTATTTTGTGTGTGTAGGATATTCCTCATTCCTGTATACAACAATGAAAAAACAAAAAAGGAAAACAACTACGACGACCTGTCGACGTCACTGGGTGGCCTCGAACCTTAGTAATTTAAGAGCTGTCAGACGGCGGGAGCCTTCTTCGGCACTGCAAGTGTTTTGTAAATCTGTTTTTCGGGTGGCGGTTGCGGAGAGCCTCGTGATTGATGATGGATCTACACCAGGGGACATTTTTTAAAATTTTTTATTTTTTATTAAAGGACTTGTAAAAAAAAAGTGTTTTTAAGTACTTTTACTCATTCATATGGGGGGGACCGAGACCCCCACAACCACCGACCAGAGTTGTGGGGAAGAGGCCCTTGTCCCATCAACATGGTGACAAAGTGCTTTGGAGGGGGGGGAGACCCCCTGTCCCAAAGCACCCCCCCATGTTGAGGGCATGTGGCCTGGTATGGTTTGGGAGGGAAGGGGGGTGCTTGCTTGCGGCCCCCCAACCTTTCCTGGCCTGAACAGGCTGCATGCTTGGATAAGGGTCTGGTACAGATTTTGGGAGGGACCACATGCCTTTTTTTTTACACTTTGGTGTGGATTCCCCCAAAAGGCCTGGTATGAATTGGGGGGGACCCCCACACCATTTCTTTTACATTTTGTTTTTGCCGGCAATGTTTCCCGCTGACAGCTGATGACTCATCCATTGTTAAGGACATGGTGGCCCCACTCCTTAACACTGAAGCTACTAAGCATAGCTTACACATTCGGCTAAATACTGATAAATGCTGACAAAAAAACCCCGCTAAAACATTAGATTTTTTTGTCAAGCATTTCTAAAGCAGTTTTTAGCTTTTCTAGCGTGCACGAAGCCTAAAAAAAGTCTTTATTTTTTGTAAAGATAAGCTTGAAATACTTTGCTACATTTTTACTAGATAGAAGTGGTTTTGATTACAGTTTCACAAGAGCAACATCAAAGGATCCTATACTCTTTTTAAAGTTTTTTTTTAATAGTTATGATTAAAGTAACTAATTTTATCATCATGTATATATGTAAAAAAAAACAAAAAACAGAAAAAGTCAATTCTTTTTGGTTTCATATTTAATTATATTTACATATTAGCCAGATTTGATTCTAAGATCTGCAAATTGTGCTTTCTTTTTAGCAGTGTCACACAGTTTTTGTGCTATATTGCACTTCATACGAGTCTACAAAGTCTTCACAAACCGACTGAAATTATTAGCATAAAATAAAAGTTAAAATTACATACTCCACTTTTCATTGTCCCTTAAAAATTTTTTTTTTATGATTTAAAGCAGTAAAAAAAACTCAAAGGCAAACCTTTATTATATTTCAGCTTACCAATTCTTAGATGTGATAATTGCATTAGTTTTCTGTCTTCTGCTTTCATATAATGATCTAACCAGCACTTTTTCAAAAGCACAAGCTCTCTTGTAGATGTATCAGTTACAAGGATGAGACAAACTATTTATCACTGACGGGGGTGCTTAAAATGGTTAGCTTTTATTTATTTATGTAAAATCTTTATCCTAAAAAGGAGAAAAAAAAGGTTTGCTGTAGCTGCTTATAAAATATTTAAATCAGCGAGTATATTTAACATTACCCTCCTCTGCAGAATGGCAATGCTGCTGTTTGCGGTGTCCCCTGTGCTCATTCATCCAGAGTGGGGACACTCTAATACAGGAGGTGTGTTACTGGCTAGATTACTATATGAAAACGAGAGCAAAAAAGCCTAAAAAAAAACTGATGCAGCCACATCTAATGACTGGTAAGCTGCAAAATATTACAATTTTGTTTTTGGGTTTAATACTTTAAGGATAGTTTGAAATACTATACATGTGTTACATTACTCGTGTTTATTTACCTAATAGTATACAAAACAATTTTTCTTGCACACCCTTTTGCGGACTGCAGGGCCCTGCTAAGAGATGTCATGTGAAGACAACCATGGTGCTATCCGATCAGGCTACAAACCAATCTGGTTGTAAATGGCGTGCTTCTAACACTGCAATTGGCAGTTAATAGCTCAGCATGGAGTGACAGTTCAGCAGCTTTACTCTGATCACAATAAAAAAGCAAAGGGAAGATGGACAGGTCTGCTACAAACCAGGTATAAACACTCACTCTCTCCCACTGCTTATGACATCACAACCTGCAGGGGCTGGCAAGAATCGACTCAAAGTAGTAATACAGCACATTAAAAGGAAAGCAGGAAATACATTTAAAAAGACAAAAAAAAAAAATCAGGAGAGAGCTGTATGTAGTCAGAGAATTGAGAGTGCTGCAGAGGAACAATGCCAAACAATTTCATTTAGAGCAAGAAAGTTGATGTTTTTCTCTTCTGGTTCCAGCAATTATTTGTTGGAGAAGGGGAACATTTCTGTAATAATGCCCTTTTATTTCAGATTATTTTTGGAGGAGACTGTAATCAGAAACTATTAGATTATCTGTGTTTCACAATCAAAAATACTTGTAATGTTTTAAAGATATTTTTAAACCCAGCGATTAAAAAAAGAAAAAAAAAAAAGTCAGGTCATGATGGTTTTATGTTTTGGCCTAAATAAATAAAACAAAAATCATAAAATGCACCCTTCTGTCTCCTTGCTAATACTTTCCTGTTGACAAATAATTCTGTGTTTTAAAAAAATAATAATGTTTTGTAAAATAGATTGGCACTATTAAGTGAACCCCGCCAACAATCTATTTATACAGGAGTCAGCAGCACAAGGTGTCTTTTCAAAGCTTCCTCTCTACAAGGCTAGATCCTAATAGTTCTCAGCACAAAAAAAAATAAATTTGTGTCTACATACACTAAGGTGATCTGCATTGTTCTGCACTGAAAGAACACTAGTCACCATTAGGGTACACAGAAAACAATTGTTTTCTGCGTGTCCTATTCACACTGCAACACAGCCCAACGCTGCAAGAAAATGCACATCACCCTGCCCCTTGGCTGACTGCAGCTGGAACACAAAGCTGTCTGCACACTAAACCGCTGAAGTTTACTATGTGGGCAGTTTGAACTGGCCCTTAGGTGCCAGTTTCCCTTTATCACTGTCCTGCCACCACTCCTTACTACCTAACCTGTCCACTAATCTGACCCCGCAACTCAATATTTACCAGTCCTTAATCCTAAAAGTGACACTAAACTGGTTTTAAAAAGGAAATCTATGTATTCTTAACTCGAAAATTACCTTCTACTGCTCTTAACCTCCTTCAAATTCCTTTTTTTTTTGCTGGCTGTTATGACCCGACTTCCTGTTGGAGGGTACCTACCTTCATTCTCCATGGTCTGTGCAAAATCACGTATATATACGTGATTTTACATTTCCGGGTAGGAGGGACACACGCGTGTCCAACCCGCGCCGCCATTGGCAGCTCTAGCAGAGATCACAGGGTCCTGGCCGGTGATTCCCTGCCGGCACCCAGCGATCGCCGAGTATCACTGACGGGGGAGAGGTCTGTATGTAAACAATACAGATCTCTCCCCCGTCAGCTCCAGCACACTGCTTTGTGAGCAGAGCAATACAAAGCAATGTGCTTACACAGTAAAAAATCACACAGTACACAGTAAAACAGTTAACCCTTTGATCGCCCAGATGTTAACCCCTTCCTGCCCAGTGTCATTAGTACAGTGTCAGTGCTTTTATTAGCACTGATCACTGTATTGGTGTCACTGGGGATGTCAGTGACAGTCACCCCCCCCCCCCAAGTGTCAGAATGCCCGCCGCAGTCCCGCTATTACTAGTATAAAAAAAAGAAAAAAAAATTTCAGTAAATTTACCGCCATTTAGTAGACACTATAACTTTCACGTAAACCAATTAATTTACACGTATTGGGATTTTATTTTTAGGAAAGACATAGAGGGGGTCCAAGTCTATGCCCCCATAGCAAGCAGCTTTCTATGAGGGGACTCGCTGAAAAGGAAGAGCCAGGAGAGCTGGCAGGGGACACCAAAAGAGGAGGTTCGGGGTTGCTCTGTGCAAAACCATTGCACAGAGCAGGTAAGTATGACATGTTTGTTACTGAAAATAAAAAAAAGTTTAGAATCACTGGTGAAAAGTACTGTCAAAAAGACCAAAGGAGTAAAAACATTTTTGAGGAGGGAGTGGTCTTACAGAATTACAGAATAGTGTTCATAGGTTTTAGCCAATATTAGATTGTGAGTTTAAGGAAAGCAGTTTCCATTGATTGTTGAGCTTGAAATCCAGACAGAATGGGGTCAAGAAGGCTGTTCTCAGTAAGATGGTCGCTCAGTCAGTTGCAGACCACACATTCAAGGAGTTTGGAGTAAAAAAGGAGCAAGGAGATGGGCATAGGCTATTAAGATTGGTTTTAGAGAAAATACATATGTACAGTATATGAAATATTTGATATATTTGACTAAAATATTGGAATATATGACCAAATATATGGAAATAGAATATATAATAATATGGAATACTTGGCTAAAAAGAAAAAGATTTTTACAATTGGTAAACATGAGCAAAATAAAAAAATAAAGAGAAGATATTCAAAACACCTTCACGATTTCTGAAATCTGAACCGTAAACAGATATAAAAGATGCTAATTAATTTTACTCTTTATTCCTAAATAAATCATGCTTATTTTAAAATGTTACTAATGTAAGTACCTGAATTTGGATTGATCTTATGCTCTTGCAAAACTGTATAGAGTAAAACTAAAACTGGGAAAAGGAGGGGCAGGACTGGGAGCCAATCACATGCATGCAAATGTGCTGACAAGGAACATGCTGGTAGCAGTAGTGTGAGAAGAGAGGTGGACCTCATCAGTCTGCTGCTGCTCTTTCACCGTCCAATCAGCAGGCACCAATGTATCCCTTCTACATTATATAACTGTAGCAGATAAAGTTGCATCTTCCAATACAAATACTTTGCCAGGTAACAGCTACACCTTCATATATTGAGAACATGTACATGTTTTTTGAACCCAGTCTGTACTGTTATCTGGAGCGGTCTCTGCTGCTCTGGATTCCCCTGCTCCATGTGTGTCTGTACAGTCAACCTGATTCTTACCTGGTGTATATACATCCAGTTTCTACATTCTGTAGACAACTCAGTTTGGCCTTGACTATAATTACTGTGTGCTGCCTGCCCCGACCTTCTGCCCGCTTTTCATCACAATTCTTGTCTGACACCTGCCTCAATCTTCTGCTGTTACTGATTCCTGTGTACCGTTTGCCATGACCGATTATGCATCCTTGACCATAACCTTACCTCTCAAATTTGTAGGTCACTTGGCTCTGACAGCTGGGCCAGTCAGAGTTTATTGAAGTATATCAACCTCGGACTCGTTATGCAGCAAAGTCCAACATCTATAGTGGGGTGCACAAGTAAATACCAGCCAACTTTGCATATTCTATGGGGCCAAAGCGCACTGTAAATAGCACCAAAGTAGCACAAGAACCCTTTTCAAACTTGAACTGAGCTGAGTTGCATTGATGTGAATGGGCACCATTGAATATAATGTGTTTTCCCTCGTCATGCGATTCTGTGCAATTCAAGATGCATCAGAAATTGCACCAGTGTAAATCAGCACTTAGGGACAAAATCTGCTATCCTGACAGTGTAATTTAGCCTGGAATTCTGCTTTAAAACGTAAAGTCCACTTTTTAACTTGTACCTACAGGTAAGCCTATAAGAAGGCTTACCTGTAGGTACAGTGAATATCCCCTAAATTTGCACTTTTTAGGAGATATTCACACAACACGCAGCCAGTGATGTTACAGGCACATGTGCTCTGAAGACAGCATACCCGTGCAAAATTTTCAGAGCTCCATGCCGGGTGACGCGTTGACGTCATCGCAGCCCCAGCAATTCATACAGCTGAATTCCATGAACCCAGATAGAAGACCGGATGAATATGGATGTTCCCAGGAGCTGTGAACGCGCTGCTCTGGAGGGCTCCGTGTGCCCAGGTAAGCCTGTCTTAATGTGCTAGTATGTGGTGCATACTAATACATTATGACTTTAACCTGCAGGGGCCCCATTTTGTTTTATTTTTGTGGCAGTTTACTACCACTTTAACCACTAAACTGTCCAGATGACTTACACATACATTGTTCCTTGATGAAATCTGTTCAACTTAATTGACCTTTTACTTCATTATTGTAATTGTTTTGAAAATTAAATGAATATCTGAAAAAAAAGCAAAAGTCTGTGGTATGTAGGCTTTGTGTATCTTTACATTTGCAACCTGTTCAAGTCTACATGATATAACCTATTTTCTTCAACATATATAAAATAATAAAGCCTACACGAAGGAAACACTTAATAAAATTGTTTGTCTTCTGCCCATAAGCAAGCTCTGCAAATTATAGGCCACTAAAACTTATATACATGCACCAGATATCCCAATGACTTGCTCTGCAGTACAACTTGCAAAAAGTTCAGTTCAAAAACCGATATTACTCTATACATTCTCGATCTTTTCAACAAAGAGGAACCCTTGAAATAACTTTCTGGTCTCAGGGAACACCTGCTAAAAATTATTATATCTACAACTCATGATACAATACTGAGATGGTCATTGTGAAGAATGTTCCTTA
This sequence comes from Staurois parvus, assembly GCF_062004578.1. Taxonomy (NCBI): domain Eukaryota; kingdom Metazoa; phylum Chordata; class Amphibia; order Anura; family Ranidae; genus Staurois; species Staurois parvus. The sequence goes on from NW_028318005.1 coordinate 5,544,164, forward strand.
CACTTGTAGTCACTGGGAAGAATCACTCCCTTAGAGATAGCTAAAAAGATCAGTGGTGTCACTGGGAAGTTATCTGAGAGGAAGAAATTGTTAATTGCTCGAGGAACGAGCAACCTCTGGAGGAACCCTAGGGTTCCATGAAACCCAGTTTTAAATGATGGTGCATTACTCTGACCCTGTTCTGGCAGTAGATTACCGCTACCTGAGAGAGAATATCTTATATGCGCATTTTTGACGCACTTCTGGTGAGTGCGCATTCTTTATACCTATTATCCACTGTGTGATACACCGGACTCCCGTTTTCACGCACTTCAATTGGATCTAGTGGTTCCCCGTGGTGGCGTTTGAATCATTTTGGGACATTCACTCATTTTAATTTACCCAGTGTGATTCACTACTTTGCACTCAATTTTACTGTTATTTTATATCTATTTTATGTTCATTCAGCATGTTGTTATAATATGTCTAGTTATATTTACATCTAGCTCTGCACCTTTTCTCTATATAGTTTTAAATACGTTGCATGCTAAAAAAAGATTTTGAAATATATTCTACTTTACCTCAAATGTTTTTCATTTTTATTTTTCTTTCTTAAAATATCGAGTATCACAAAGAGCAGTCAGAGGTGGACCCGTTCTAAAATGTGGTATAGATCCAAAATATGGTGCTTACTAATGTAGAGTGAAAAATTAAAATACAAATGCCCACCTCGCTAATGTAGCCCTAATGGACCTTTTTATTGCAATGTACAAAAAGATATACATAATTGTACTATATAACAGGTAGGAAAGTCAAATATAACTACGCAAATTCAAAGTAATCATTCAGTCAACATATGCTTACCAGAAAGTACCTGCAAACCATCTATAATGGGATTACCAATAGGAAGTTAGCAGTGTGTATGTAAAGCTCAATTCCCAGGCCAGGAAAGAGTTATGTGCAGCTGTGTTAGATATATCTTTTTATAAAGAAGACATAATTGAAATGTACTAGGTCTTTCAAGTGAAACTACTTTGCATCTGAGCAATCCACAAACCAAAAACACTAATTCATTTTTTTTTTTTTTACTGATAATTGTGATTTTATTGATTTTTTTTAACCACTTGCCCTCCATAGGATTTACCCCCCTTCCTGACCTGGTGATTTTTTTGGGTTAAGTTGCTGCGTTACTTTACCTAACAATTGCGCGGTCATGCAGCGCTGCGCCCAAATTAAATGTAAGTACTTTTTTCCCACAAATATAGCTTTCTTTTGGTGGTATTTGATCACCTGTGCATTCATTTTTTCTGATATAAACAAAAAAAACTGACAATTTTGAAAATGAAAACAAAGATATTTTTGACTTTTTGCTATTAAACATGTCCAGTAAAAAATAAAAAAAAATAAAAATGTCATAAATTTAGGTCAAAATGTATTTTGCTATGTCTTTGCTAAAGAAAATTCCAATACGTGTAAATTAATTGGTTTACGAGAAAGTTATAGCATTTAGAAATGGCGGTATATATACTGGAATTTTTTTTTTTTTACTAGTAATGGCGGCGATCAGCGACTTGGCATTCTGACACTGACACTGGGGGGAACTGACATCCCCAGTGACACCAATACAGTGATCAGTGCTAATAAAAAGAACTGACACTGTACTAATGGCATTGGGAAGGAAGGGGTTAACATGTGGGGTGATCAAAGGGATAACTGTGTGCTGTTTACTATGTGGGCTGTGTGTGCTTTACACTGTAAGCACACTGCTTTGTATTGCTCTGCTATGCAGCAGGAGCTGATAGGGGAGAGATCTGTATTGTTTCCATACAGGACTCTCCCGTGTCAGTAATACTCGGAGGTGCTGGCGGGGAATCACCAGCCGAGATCCGGTGATTGACAGCCGAGGCTGCAAATGGCAGCATGGGTAGGGTGTATATATACGTCATTTTGCCCACCGGTGCCGTCCTGTAGCAGTATTTCTGCTATAGTGAAGTGTGGAAGTGGTGAAAGCAGAACTTCACCCAAAAGGAGAATTTCCGCTTGTTTACATCCTCCCCTCAACTGCCACATAAGGCACTTTTTTTTGGGGGGGGAGCAGTACCTGGTTTTGACAGGTACCTGCTCCCATGTCCGGTCAGATGCGCTGCGGCAACCTGAGCTGGAAGTTCTGCCCTCCTGCTTCCCCCGCAGCCTTCTGGGACATTTCACAGGTCGCAGTAGACTGTGGGACCATTTAAAAAGCGCAACATGCTTTGCATGTGTGCATTATGAAGTTGGCTGTGAAGCTGAAAGGCTAAACTTCTGGTTTCCCTTACTGCAGATGCCGGCATCTGCACCCCAAGCCGACTGAAGAATTGGCTCGGGTGAGGACATAGCTGGATCCATGGACAGGCAAGTGTCCATATATTAAAAGTCAGCATCTACAGTATTTGTAGCTCCTGAATTTTATTTTTTTGAGGGGAGGCTGGTGCATTTTTAAGGTAAAAATGTACAAAATGACGTGCATTTGTGGTAGTATAAACATAAGATTGCTTAGATACATGGTGCAAGAAAACGTATAGAAAGTAGATACAGTATAAAGTGTATTGTACAAAACATACAGCTATCAGCAATTACTGACAAATTTTCTTTCCATATTATCAACCTACATATAAGCATAACAAGCATCTCAGGAAAAAGAATAGCTGTATATATATATATATATATATAGTATAGACAGCAAGCAATCATCAACATATATCTTTGTCAAACGTATATGGGAAAAACATCCCAAGATATACAAGCAAAATTCTATTTAAAGTATTACTAAACCCACAACAGTAAAATCAGTCTGTATATGCAGTAAAGCATGCATGGTATACTCACTGTGGTACCTAAGGGGTTAATCCTCTGCATTGTGTAAAAAGGCTGTTTGATCCTGACTTCTCTGATCCTCCCCTTCTTGCAGTGCCCCCCTCTTATCTCCTGATAAGACATATCATGTAGAGTCACTCTGCACATGCTCAGTTTGGTGTGCACTGCTAGAGAGGTTTTTTTTTTCTGGGGAGAGTGCATGTGATCAGCACAGGGCCAATCACCACTGTCCAGACAGAGGTTAGGGGATCTGCATCCTCCTAGAGCAGAAAGAAAACTCCTCTTACAAGCTTCAATATGTGCTCTGCCGGACACTGATAGAAGTCACAAGACTGGTCTAACTGCTGATGAGAAAAGGTATTTAGCAGTTTATATTTACTAAAATAACTGCACTTCCATGTTCTGTGTACTGTGGGAGGCCAGATATAGTGAATGCAGGGTCCTGGGTTTAGTAACACTTTAACTCATTTTTAATATGCAATGCAAACTCACCCATCTATCCATGTCTTCATGCTTTATTTTGCTGAAGAATCACTTTGAAAAACTCCCCTAACATTCCTGTCCATGGTCATCTAAGGTAAGAGTAAGGGCAGGTGATTCAAGTAGCATTTACTTCCTGGAATCCATCTGCCCTTAGCTCAGGAATGCAGGCAGGAGGATGTGCTTAGTTGAGAAAATCCCTCCTCCCCTCCCAAAGACTCCTGGGATGTATGATATCATTTGCCTAGGTATGGAAACTAGGAAGTAACTGAAGACATGTAAGGGAAAAAAAAAAAGTTTAAGGGATAAGTTCACCTTTTGACAAAAAATAGTAAATGCACCTTTTTTTGCAGGTAAAAAAAAAATGTGCATTTACTATTTTTGGTTGCTGGTGCTACACAGGTTTCCTGCAGACCTGTCAGTATATCTGCTTGCCCATATGGGATACAAGCGCAGATACAGCCGTGGCCAAAAGTTTTGAGAATTACATAAATATTAATTTTCACAAAGTCTGCTGCTTCAGTGTTTTTAGATCTTTTTGTCAGATGTTACTACGGTATACTGAAGTATAATTACAAACATTTCATAAGTGTCAAAGGCTTTTATTGACAATTACATAATATTTATGCAGAGTCAATATTTGCAGTGCTGACCCTTCTTTTTCAAAACCTCTGCAATTCACCCTGGCATGCTGTCAAAAAACTTCTGGGCCACATCCTGACTGATAGCAGCCCATTCTTGCACAATCAATGCTTGCAGTTTGTGAGAATTTGTGGGGTTTTTTTTGTTCACCCGACTCGTGAGGATTGATCACAAGTTCTCAATGGGATTAAGGTCTGGGGAGTTCCCTGGCCATGGACCCAAAATTTCGATGTTGTGTTCCCCAAGTTATCAAATATGTTTTTTTTTGGGATTATTTATTATTATACAGTATTTATAAAGCGTCAATAGTTCGCACAGCGCTGTACATTACAAAGGGGGACAGAACATGTGACAGAACAATACCAATACAATGCAAAACATGAGGGGATTGAGGGCCCTGCTCTTTTGAGTTTACAATCTAGGAGGGAGGGGATGGTGGCACAGGAGGAGATAGCTGTGGGGGATGGAGTGGTAGGAAGAGTGGAGGAGGTCGGCAAGTTAGCAGGGGGTGGGGTAGGCTTCCCTGAAGAGATGGGTTTTCAGGGTGCGCCTAAAGGAGAGGAGAGTAGGTGATAATCTGATGGGTTGGGGCAGGGAGTTCCAGAGGATGGGTGACACCCTGGAGAAGTCCTGGAGGCGGGCATAGGAGGAGGAGACCAGGGAACTAGAGAGAAGGAGGTCTTGTGAGGAGCGGAGTGTGCGTGCTGGGTGATACTTGGATATTAGGTCAGTGATGTAGTTAGGGGCAGTGTGGTGGACGGCTTTGTACGTCAGGGTTAGGATTTTGAATTTGATCCATTGCACAATCGGAAGCCAGTGGAGGGATTGGCAGAGGGGGGTGGCGGAGATGGAGCGGTTGGAAAGGTGAATGAGTCTGGCTGCCGTATTCAGGATCGACTGAAGCGGGGATAGTCAGCGGCGAGGCAGGCCAGTGAGGAGGGAGTTGCAGTAATCGAGTCGTGATATGATGAGGGAGTGGATGAGATTAAATTAATTTTCATGGCAAAGAGGGACTTTGCAATTAATTGCAATTCATCTGACCACTCTTCATAACATTCTGGAGTATATGAAAATTGCCATCATAAAAACTGAGGCAGCAGACTTTGTGAAAATTAATATTTGTATCATTCTCAAAACTTTTAGCCATTGTTGTACACTGACCAGAAGAATCAATGATCTACCACGGCTGTGGAGCGCCGTGGTAGTTCATTGAGAACTACAAGCTGACAGCCGCTAAGGATGTCGGTACTTGTAGTTCATTCATTCACAGGACTCTATGAATAAATGACACAGCCGAGTGGGTGCAGCCCCGCATGTCCAGCTTGTATGGGGATCTTCTGCCTGTGCTGCAGGCACAGGGGGAGAGGACAACGGGCAGCAGCTGCAGCATAGGGAACATCTTACATGTTCTACCCTAAAAATGGGTGGAACATGTAACATATTCTCAAAGGTGACGGTATCCTTTAAAAGAAGTAAATATGATATACTATTTCTACGCTAGCAGCACAAGGATTAAATATAGTCAATGCTGATTGAGAGAGTGAAGTTCCATGTTAACCTAAAGACCGTATATAGGGGGCTGGCACAATCAGCTTGACATACATGGAACTAGAAAATATCAAATGACTATTCACCAAACCGCATTACAGAGCAAAAAGAAAACGTACTGCATATTTTTTGGAACTCCTCTCTTATTATTTATTCCAGGAACCAGTAAGTACCAAAGCAATGGCAACACCTGTATTCTTATTATAACAAGATTACTTTAAACGGTGAGCAGACAGACATATCGCCGGTGCCAAGTCTGTTATATGATTTGTATTCCAGATTTTTCACTCAACTCTTTAATAAACATACAACCTTTAGCTGCAAATTATGCATTTATTATTATCCTTCTGTAATCACAATATCAAACAAGCCATATTTTCCCCTACTAATCACTTTCAGCTGTTAGATTGAAACAATGCCTTCCCCACTCCTGCTCAGAGTATAAACTACTGTCTTTATTTCGGATCTGTCTTTTTGTAACAAGGGCCGAGGAAGCTATTAACATCATCTTGAAATGAGATCAGGTTCCCACCCTAAACTCTCCTCTACACAGCCACCCACCATGGAGAAAGCATTGCTCATGCATTTGTAGTTGGAAACCTAGGGAAAGAAACATGTTAAATGAAGCTTGAGCAAAGGTCCAGCTCAGGTTGAATATAAAAATCTGGTCTGGATTATCTCCAAGCAAATAGAAATACGAGTTTAGAGTAGGCTTGAATAATTCCACAAACGTCATCTCCAGTGGAAGTGGCTATATAGGACTTTCCCACAGCTCCATCTTGCAAAGGGAGTTGGACCAGCCCCGGCAAGCTTTCCATATAACTACAGTACGCATAAACATTTCACTGTTGTCAAAAAAGAAACAAAAAAAACAATATTGTTTCTGGAGACAGCAATGAGAACCAGATGTGGCCAGTCAGAGCCAAGTCTCTTCTCGTTTCAAAAGATGCAGCAGTAACACGTGTTCACTGCTATTTACTTTGCTTGATGGTTAATTAGCATTTCATGGAAATCAAAAATCACAGGATTAGGCCTTTTTTTTTTGCTGGTGTACCATCCAGCAAAGGCTTTTGTGGTTTAATTACTGCACCATTATTATTACTTGCAAACTGCCATAAATGTAGCTTTTTCAGTTAACTCTTAAGAGGAACTTTAACAGGCTATCAAAAAACAAGAGTCAGCTTCTACATACTTACCAGCAAGAGTACAATGGCAGATGAATGTTTCCAAAGTGACCCCACACCAATTCTAGCAAGCAAGCTATAAAAAATTGGCAACCACTCCAGTTTATAACTAATGTTTGAAGTAAGGTGCCTAACAAATACAAAAGTTGTTCCAGCACACTTACCAGCTAGCCTAAAGAGAGAAAAATCCTCCACATATAATTGGAAATGTTTTTAAGTCAAATTGTTAAGACTGAGCTTTTTTTTTTGCAAGCTAGCTGGTGAATGTGCTGGGAAAACGTATTTCAGTGCAGTCTTCATGTGCACCTTATATCAAAGCTAGTTTTAAATTGGGATGGTTGCCATTTTTGTATATATTGCTCGCTTTAATTGGCATGGAGACACATTGGAATCATTCAGCTGCCATTGTTTCCTTGCTAGGCTTCTAATGTGTCCCTGTGCCTTTAAGGAGGAATGGGTTGCCTCCACAATGGAGACTCTCAAATGGAAGAGTCCAGATTGTACTTTACAGAGAGGCCCTAACGAGGCAGTGCAGCATCCGCATATATCTGCAAACGTGTGCAACTAAAACCCCTGTTTATAATGTAGATTATTAGACAGTGCCATGTTGTTTTTTTTGCAGGCTAGCTGGTAAGTGTGCTGGGAAAACATTTGTTGGTTAGTGTTATAATTACCAACCTAAGAAGTCCAGCACATCTTGTAGATTGTAAGCTCAGAGGAGCAGGGCCCTCCTAACCCTCTTGTATTGAACTGTATTGTTGCTGTATTGTCTCCCGTTATATTGTAAAGCGCTGAGCAAACTGTTGGCGCTATATAAATCCTGTATAATAATTACAGCGAGACTGTCCTAAAGCCTCCTGGGATTTGTGATATATAAGCAAGGAGACTAGAGGTGGGCTGTGTCATCCTGACCTAGGTGATAAATGAAGTCGGAGCAATCACCGGGGAAAAAACAATATTTGCATGCCTGCTCTTTTTTTTTTAACACGCATGAAATCACTGAAATGGTGTACAATAGGCTCCTTGAAATGCATTATTTTTCTTGCATATGCATTCATAGTGAGTTGAAAAATGAGTTGGTTGTATCTGATGTAAATGAGGTTTTACCTATCCCCCCCAAACCCTGAAACAAACCCTGCACCCATGATATAATCCTTAAAGCCCATCTCTGTGCTCCATACTTTTCCACCAGGCCACCTCCTTCTCTCCCCTGAAAGTCCTACTTCAAGATTTTCTATGCTTTTTTTTTTAAACAGTTATTTACTTTTTCTGAAGCCTTCAAGCTAGTCAATTGATGTCACAAGCTCCTTTTCATCTATGTCTCTTCTCTGGGTTTGGTGGTCCTTACTGGTGCAGAAAGTGATGCTGATGTGATGTTGTGATAGCTACTCTTTATACCAGATCCCTATAAATGCAGAGTTCCATGAAGACCCCCCTCGGTCCTTAGGGTTGAGTGATGCTGGGAGTTGCTTAAAGTGGTTGTAAACCCTTACATATACCCAGTGAAGTGAATAGCCTCAGGTGATACACAGAATAAACAAATCCTCCTATGCAAGTTGTACCTCAATAGGTGCATTGCCGCACCTCCCTAAAAAACCACCAATATTTCATATAAAACTAAATTTTATTATAGCTAGTGATAACGTATATTCGTAAATAAATACATTTATTCAACAATTTCCCATCAAGTAACAGATAATTGATATGTGTGAAAGTGCTAAAATTCAAGTGCATGAATTCCTTCTTCACAAACTCAACTAGAAACTCACATAAGTCATAGGTAAAAATAAAAGTGCTCAGAATAAAGTGCATATACAATAAAAAGTCCTACTCAGAAAGTCATGCGATTGTGATGATACGCGTGTAGGCGGAGCCGGGCGACAGGAAGTTTTGGGTCGGAGGTGATGCAACAGCAAAAGGTCCTCTGTCAGCAATATTTGCACATTGTATTTAATGCTTTGTAAGTAGAATTTTAATTGAAATAAACCGATTGCCTTTGATATTATACCATGGGGGCACCTTTCTTTGTATAAGCTCATAGTGCAGACCAAAGATCGCACATTTAAAGGGCCAGACATACAGGAAACGGAAGGATCCATTTGAGTTACGGAGAACAAGCCATTGGTTGGGAGAGAGATCATTTATGGGAGAAACATCCTGGGAGACTTCAGGATCCTAATTAAAAAGATACAAACGAGTTGACCTGTATGAGGGCCGGTCGCAAAGTGGAGGTGAGCACGGATTTGAATGGTGGAGGATAACGCACACATGGTTTGGAGAGAGCACATGGATTTCATAAGGAAATCACACAGTTTTATGGACTTTTTCTTGTATATGCAGTTTATTCTGAGTATTTTTATTTTTACTTATGACTTGTGAGCTTCTAGTTTAGTTGTGAAGAAGGAATTCATGCACTTGAATTTTAGTACTTACATACATATAAATTATCTCTTACTTGATGGGGAATTATGGAATATATGTATTGACGAATATACCTTATCACTAGCTATAATAATATTTAGTTTTATATGAAATATTGGTGTTTTCTAGGGAGGTGCAGCAATGCACCTACTGGAGTACATATCTTTTTAGTGGGAACACTTTTATTGCTAGCAGCGCCCCTCCCCCCTTTTAAAAGTAATTAACACAGGATTGGATTATAGGTCTTGTCAGGAATCCCGGCCGCTCAGCGTCGCGCGCATGCGCAGATCGCCGATTCTTCCTGGCCGGCGAACATAGAGATCGCGGCGGCGGCCGCGCATGCGCACTAGCAATCGCGGCCGCACCAATGGAAACACAGGGCGCCCTATTTAAATCTGCCCTGTGCATTTCCAAATTGCCGCAAGGTCTTGTTCCTGTTCCTGTGTTCCTGCTAGTACGTTTCCTTGTTGCCAAACTCTGCCTGTTCTGATATATGCTGACCCTCTCCTGCTCTGATCCCGGCTCGTCCCTGACTATTCCTTGTCTGTGGTTACTACTATTGGACCCTCTGTTACTGAACCCGGCGTGTGACCTGACCACCCTTTTGTCTGCTGCTTAGTACCGCATCTGCCCCCACTGTTACCGACCCGGCTAGTCTGACCACGCTCACTCCGGCAGTCATCCATCCATCCCGCTCGGACCTGTCATCCCCTTACAGCAGGCTCATCCTGGGCACGTACCCTCAGCGGGACCCTCTACCATAGTTGGGTGCACCCAGGGGTCGCGACCTGGTTCCAGTCGGGCATCAAGTCCATCCCCACCATCAGGGGCTCTGGTGAAGAGGCAGACTGGGACTTAAACTCCGCGTCCTGGAGAACCCCGTTCTGTGGACCACTAGAGATCCTGTTGGGCGGAGCCTGACAGGTCTGGTGGTGCAGGACTGACATTCTTTTTGGCACATAAGTTGTAACTTTTTATCTACAGCAATCCTTCCCCTACATCTATTCAAAGTTCAGAATTTACACAGGATCTCTCAGCTCTGAAGGGCAGGGGGCAGATAGCTGACGTTATATCAGTGAGGATAGCTCTGAGAGCTGATTGGGGGAAAGAGACACACCCCCCTCCACACAGCTCACGACAACAGAGCAAAGGCTGTCACTCTGCTGGAGGTCCCTCCCGTCTCCTTTTTTTCTCTCGGTGTCACGAAAACGAGTCAGAAGTGACTGATGCTTATAGCAGATGAATGGGGCAGCAGACAGAAATGATAGAAATGACACTTAGTGCTCTGGATTGAGACACTAGTACACACTATAGAGAGATATGCTTTGTTCATATTTGATGTCTGAAGTTTACAACCACTTTAACCTCTAAAACATTAACAATGCTTTACCAAACTTATCATTCTTTTAAGGTTTATATGCACTTTAAATCAAATCTGTGGCTTCTCCCACCATGGTAAACCATCTATGTTCACTGTTGCAGACTATCAGGACTGCATTTAGTTTCCAATCTTCTGTCAGAGCACTAAGAAAGGCAGCAGCACATAAATGTTAAACATGCAGAATATTTAAAAAGAGCTTTGTCCCAAAACTGGAGAAATTCCCAAAGTGGCTCTCATGGTTTGGATTCAGTTTGGTAATTTGAAACATCATTGTAAATGTATTCTGTCTGCTGCTGAATCGTAAAATTTAAATTCTGTGTATCCTTAAAATATAGTAAAAATTACATGACTCACAGCAAACAATATTATTTACATGGGAACCTTCCAAGATGACTCATGTGAGAAATGTTTATATAGGAGATACTCTCACAAAGCTCTGAGAGGATGTACATAATCTAGTAATGATAGGCATGGGGAATAACAGATAGTACCAGAGCATTAAAGGACAAACAGAAATCTGGAGGATCTGGATCGTGACTATCAATTTCCCCATAACCAGAGGCAGCTTTGCCTTGCTTATATGTCATTGTTCTATTAATACATATTAAATGTGTTTGAACTACAGAACATGAGGCCATAGGGTGTGTTCTCTTTGAAGAGTGATATTTATCGGAGTATGATATTACAATATTCATCATCTGCATGAATTTATGCCTGACAAACAACATATGTGCAAGACTTTCACTATAAAGATGATCAGATGCACAGGAACTTTGCTATGTAGAAAGACTATGAGGCTTTTCCTCTTAATTTTGGGTGTAGTTGAACAATCAGAGGGAGCTTTGTTCTTTTTTCAGAAATGCCTGTGTAAAAGAGCATAAAACCCACTATTTATATTGTACATATATAAAAACTTTAAATTATACTCTAACTTTCATTTAAACAGCCGAGTCCTCTGGCCTTTTTTCCTATAACATCCTTGAGCGCCATTTTGTATTTTGGATGTCTCAGTTCCACACTTTATTTAGGAAGAAATATTTAAATATAAAAAAAACATCTTTCTAATGAAATTTTAATGCCCTGAGTCTCTACACCAAAATAGAATGGTCAAAGCCTGCTGACTGAAAACATATCACCATAATGAAATGGTAAGGCTCAAAGTGAATCTCCAATCCCAGGGGGCACCAGTTTTGGAGAAATGCGTCAGGCAGAGTCTTCTGGTCACCACACACAAACCGACGGACAGACACTTCAGCCGAACAATTTTAGATGTGATTAATGCTTTTTTTGCCCATCTGAATTTAAGTGCAATATTATGCTTTAATAAATCATTTGGTTTTAAATCGAGTTGTACTATGAAGCTTCTTCCTGTTTTAACCATTTTAAACATGATCTTGGAGAGCGATATGAGGCGGTTACGCCAGTTCCTGGTATGAATACTTATCTATCAGTGAAAGTGTCAGTGTGGAGTTTGGACACGATCTGCTCATTTGATCTCTATGGTTTGCTATCAATGTGGTCTGGTAAGCGGTTTGCTTGTATTCTGAGGAGCACTATTTGAACACAGCAGCGTTTTATTGAAAGTTATATTTCGCATTTATAATTTTTTCTTCACATTGGATTTGGGGACTTTCAATTTTCATTTAGACTTATTGTATTTATACATAATATGTAACAATGATTTGAATTACGTTTGTTAATAAATCTAGATTCATATGGATTATGTTTAATTTATATGCATAGGAATTTTATTTTGCACATATTTTTGATTGATGACATTTAAAGTAGGCAGCACACGGTTTTTGTTTGGTGTAAGATTCATTCTGGTATTCAGGAAGGTAGTAGCAGCAGTTAACTTTTTTCGTCACTTTTGTTATTACTTTATACACGATTTGACTAAGCTCAAAGATTTTTTCCTACTATATACTATTCAAAGTGAAGGTTTACTTTAGGACAGCTTTATTCCCTACGATGCGGGCTACATTGTGCTTCAGACAGGAAAGAAAAGGTTTATTGACTTACCAGTAAAATTTGTTTCTTAGAGTACAAGACACAGGATCTTTGGTCTTTAACTATGGAATGTCCAAAAGCAGTCCAACTGATGGGTAGGCAACACAGCAAAGAAGTGCCAATGAGCTCATATGACAAAACAGGTCAACAAAGGCTCAACAGACTCAGAAAGCATCTTGCATCACCTTATGTCCAAAAATGGTATCAGAGGAGGCCTAAACATCCACCTAGACATATGAACCAAAGACCAGGTGGCAGCCTTACAAATCTGAGAAACAAATGCTTGATCCTAAAAAAGTACATAAAGCACTAATTGATCTGGTAGGGTGCAACCCTAGCACCCTTTAGCCCATAGGCTTGACTAGTGATTTGTCTAATTCACTTATGAATGGTGGATTTAGAAGCAGAAACCCATAGGAGGTACATAAGTACATAGGAGGTACATAGTGGAAACCCATAGGAGGTACAGAGAGGGAATCTGGCTTACTATAACCTGCTGTAGCTGAGAGGCAGACACTCACAGTGTGTGCCAGTTTAAGGCAGCGACATTTCCTGGAGATGTTTTGGAGCAGGACATAAAAGAGGGAAGCACAATGTCTTGGTCGAGGAGGACGGAGGAAACCACCTTAGGGAGAATAGAGGCTTTTGGCTTCAGCACAACCATATCCATGTGTAAAACTAGGAAAGGCTCTTACAGGATAAGGTAAGTTAGGTCAGATAAGAGAATATCTCTAATTAGTTTAATGGGTGGCGTCTGAAGGGGCGAAAGAACCAGATTTAGGTCTCTTGGAGTTGCAGGGGAATGTACAGGGGGGAGAAATGTGTGAAACATAAGGCCTTAACTAAGTCAGCAGTATCTTACTTTGCCCTTTGATGGTACTCAGGGCCAGATGCTGATCTAGACTAGACTAGGAGTACAGAATGCATCCCACAGAGTATTTCCTAGCATGAAATTACTTTAGGCTTTGCAAAAAGTTGACTTCCTAGCTTTGAAAAAGTTAGGGATGTCTAAATCTGATATGTCCCTGATCCATAGGAACTGAGCTTCAGCAGCCATTCTGATAAAGTCAGCAAGAGGCAGGGAGGAGGACAGGCCCTGGGCCAGGAGTCGGAGTGTGTTTGAGTACCCTGTCCTAGTGGGACAGTTCGTTGTAATGAGAAACACTGAAATGCCCTCCATTCTAAACTCACAAATGTAATTGAACTGTGCATGCACGTACTCGTGTATGTTTTACAGAACATTGCAAGCACACGGGTACATTTATTTCATCACAGAAGAGACAATCTATGTCTGCCTGTTTGCTTGTAAGCTCTTTAAATTATTATCATACAGGATTGAAACAGCACTAGCAGTTTTTGCATAGTGCTTTACAATATGAAGGCAGACATTACAGTTACAATACAACTCAATAAAGGAGAAATCAGAAGGCCCTGCATGTTGGAGATTACCATCTAAAGAGAAGGGTAAAGAGATAGATTATTAGCAAAAAAGCAAATTATCTACCAGCATTTTAGAGTTATTTTGGCCAAATATACTCGGCCAGTACTCCAGATTCAGGATCCACAGTATCTCTCAGTGGCCCATCCCCCTGATGACGTCATCTGTGATGAAATGAATCAGATGGGGACTACGGGAGTGACATCATTATATACCAAAAAGTGATTGGATGAACGAACCTGGAACAGCTCACGGAAACGCTGTACATTGTTTGCCATGTGCGGTTTGGCCATTACCAGCCGCAATACAATGTGAGTGTACATCTTTTGTTTAATGGATAGGTTTATACAGTTTTACACTATGGGATGGTCCCGTGTTTTTTTATCTTTGAAGGATACTGTAGATCTTGAATCTGGAGTACTGGTGGTCCGTTGGCTGAGGGTGGCCGGAATAACCCTAAAAGTGCTGTTAGACCATTTGCTTTATTATTAATGGTCTGTCATATCTGGTAAGCTGCTGATCTCTTCTGCACTTTTCACTGACACTGGGTGATTGTAGGAAGATTTTTCAGCACTGCACTTCTAGAGGAGTTTCTCTTTTTATTGGACTCACTTGGATTACTAATATTATTATTATAATACAGGCTTTATATAGTGACAACAGTTTGCACAGAGCTTTAAAATGTGAGGGCAAATAGTACAGTTTACAATACAATTGAATACAGGAGGAATCAGGAGGATAATATTGTCTGTAACTGGGATCATACACTTGCTGTATTAGCACTAAATAATATGATATATTGTCTATTAATAATTTTCAAACTCAGTGATTATTTTTTATATATTTCTTTGATATATGTAATTGTATGACATTTCTTTGCAGTACTATATTATATTGGTTATTTTGAGCTCAGTATCACAAGTTTGTTTTGGTGCTAGCAGCTGCACTAGGGGATAGGGTTTGTATCTAAGCGCAGAAGCTTTTTTTGTTTTTTGTTTTTTTTAACTATATAGGGATGACCAGTGCTGAAGAGGATTTCTGCCAGGAGGATGCTGAACCAGTTACAATGAGGATGGTTTACACCAGAACGCTGTGCGGAAAATATGCATTCTGTGCGTATTTCCTGCACTGTATTCAAAATGCACTCCATTTATGATCTGCAGCAGGTATCAATAATAAGCTAATGCCACCCAAAATGCATGAAACAAATGCAGTGCGTTTGCCCACACTGGATCGTATGGTACAAAAGTTCCACTTTAGCATGGAAAAATATATCCGATGCAAGGTCAACTTTAAGCTGACCAACACTCTAACCCACAGGTGTCAAACTGGTGGCCCTCCAACTGTTCCAAACTATAAGTCACTTGAAGCATTGCAAGATTGACAGTCACAAGCATAACTTCCAAAGGTAGAAGCATGATGGGACTTGTAGTTTTGCAACAGCTGGAGGACTGCCAGTTTGACACCCCTGCTCTAACCCGAACACTTATCAAACCCTTAAGTAAGCCTTAATGCATAGACACCCGAACCCCTGGCCCTAATAGTTAACTTAATCTCTAATACTTTTAGCATTCTTCTAGTATCTGATACCAGAGTTGTAAGGACTGAAAGAATGCAGTCCCATGGCAAAATGCTGGCCCTGAAAGCTTCTAATTCACCAAAATCTTTGTAATGGTGGTGCACAGCTACACAGGATTCTATTTTTTTTTCTTGTGGCAAGGCTGGTTATAAAGAACATCAACCTTCTATATTAATCAAAACCACACACAACATTAGAGTTTTCAAAATACCTCTTTTATGAAATGTTAAAGCTGCATTCTAGTCAGATATAAAAGATACAACTTAATCCACTTCAGTAATCATAAAAACATCATTATATGCATTTGTTAAATACAAGCAGTGTAAGTACCTGAGTTTGACCTAGTATCAAGAAGCAGCACAAAGAGCCAATCAGCTCATGTGAGACAAGAGGCATGCTGATAGGAAAGAATGAAAGAAAGATGAGCTCATTACTGTGCTGCTTCTCCTTTCAATGTCCAGTCACAGGTTGGAACGGATTCAGGATAACCTGATACTTGGAGGAAGCGAGTTAAATGATGCTGGTCATCAGCCTGAGGACATAAAGTGGAAGAAAAAAAGAAAGAGGGGGAAAGCAAATACTGGTTTTGTTATTTTATCTTTTAATGGGCTATTCATGTTTATCTTGCTTTATTTGGCTGCAGTTTTGTTTTAACTTTTTGTATTTTAGGAAGTCTGTCACAATAATTAAGATGGCACAGCATGTATTACTATGGAACCAGTCAGGATGCAGTAGATCCTGATGTAATTCCACGCCAAAGCAAAGTACTTCATTAACAATGGCCTTTATGTCTGGAAATTGAGAATTTGATGACTGATTGTTCACAGAACTAAGTTTACTGAGAGATTAACTATTTAAAGCACCTAATAGCACAGCCATTGACAGGACCAAACTTGCTCAGAGACCTGACTGACTGCTGCTATGGAAAGCCATTTTGTTGAGAGTTATGAAGAATGTTTGATTGTTTTCTTGCCGGAGCATGCAATTCCCATGATGATATGAAGGTAAATATGAAGGTTCTAAAGCCTCAAGGTTTTTTACCTTCATGCATTCTATGCATGAAGGTAAAAAACGTCTGCGTCAAACTAGCTCCTTCATCCCTCTTATACCTGCCTAAACCCCATCGAGATCCAGCGATGTGCACGAGAGCTGCGGCTCTTCTGGCTTTGTCCCTCCTCACTGGGCAGATCGATAGCAGCGGGAGCCATTGGCTCCCGTCCCTGTTAATCAATTCCAATGACGAAGAAGCGGGTCTGAGTCCCGCTGTCTGTGTCAATGGACGTAGCAGCTGGAAGTGAGCCCGCAGGAGTGCCCCCATGGGAATCGGCTTCCTATTCGGGACACAAACAAGAGAGGAGGAGCCAGGAGCACCAGCGGGGGACCCAAGAAGAGGAGGATCGGGACCACTCTGTGCAATTCTACTGCAGAGGGCAGGTATGTATGACATGTTTGTTATTTTTTTTAATTTTTCTTACAAACACTTTAATGTGTGTATTTAAAACTGAACTCCAGAATAAGCAATTATCATCTAAATCCAAGAGGCATGTGTATTCTTCCTCGAATCAAGCTAACACAAAAAATTAAAAAAAGCATATTTACTTTTAAAATAATGCCTTTGCTAAAACAAGAATGACTTACGGAATATTCACATGTACTATCCATTTGTGGCTGATGCAAGCAGTGAATACAAAGTGATCTCCGATTGGACAACATGAAGATCATAACCTCACTGCAACGCATGCTCTGAATGGCACCTGTGCTGAGTGAGCAACCCTCTGTGGTTTAGTTACTATACAGCAGGGCAGCTGCTCAGCAAAGGACCTTGAAGACTACAGTAATTTCGCTTCCACAGGGATCAGCCAGGTATGGAAAATGTATGCTTACATTGGTCCAAGCTGGAAAAAAGTGACTATACAAATAAAAAAAAAAAATATTGTTCAGCTTTAAAACTCTAAAGATAATATTTATATAGGATTCAGGCTTTCATATACTTATATTCATCCTGTGGGCCCCACAATATGTATTTCCTTTAGCAGTGGGGGGCAGTTCTATCCTGGCACATTCAAAATTTTGGAAATTTCCAGCTAGATACTGTTCTGTGAACTCACACGCACCACTCATTTATCAATGGGATTGACCTTTACGGCTTTAGAAGATGTCACGATGACAGACATAAAAAGTGATGTGAAATCTCTGTATGCATATCTAGGGATTGGAGTAAACATACAGATGGAAATACAAACGGATATAATAAAAATGTGAAACAGATACATTGGGGGTAGGTTTACTAAAACTGGTGTACTCAGAATCTGATGCAGCTGTGCAAGGTAGCCAGCTTCTAACTTCAGCTTGTTCAATTAAGCTTTGGTAATAAAATCTGGAAGCTGAATGGTGTCTATGCAAAGTTGCACCAGATTTTGCACTCTCCAATTTTAGTAAATAACCCATAAAGTAATTTTGTGGACTGAACCAAAAATGGTTTTGAATTCATTAGAAACTATCACATATCAGAAGGAGGCAAAGGCTTGGGAGCTTATGAACATAACCTCATGTGTCGTTACCTAGTTAGCAAGACAGAACAAATATATCATGGGGTTGATTTACTAAAACTGGAGAGTGCAAAATCTGGTGCAGCTCTGCATAGTAGCCAATCAGCTTCTAAGTTCAGTTTGTTCAATTAAGCTTTGACAAAAAAAACTGGAAGCTTATTGGTTTCTCTGCACAGCTGCACAACATTTTGCACTCTCCAGTTTTAGTAGATCAATCCCATGTGTCTGTTGGGTTCACCTTAAATAAATACTACTACATACTACTGCAATTTCTGGAAGCAAAACGGAAGTAGGTAACCTCAGACCCCAAAGACATCAAGTTATTAACATTCACAAGGTGCACATGCAGGAGGTTGGCATTGTTTTTAAATTGTCTGAGGATGGTGTGCCATTAACAGATGAATTAAACTTTCACGTTACCAAAAGTGGCCTTGGTATTATACATTATCTGATATTAGAACCTCCCAGTACATACTTTAAGGCCAAAAGGGCGTGGACACTTGACCATCACAGCTATCTATCCAGCCAAAAGTGTGTGGACACCCCTCCAAATGATTGAAATCAGGTGTATCCTGTGAGGAATACTGTTAATGCTACTGCATACCAAGTTATTTTAGACAACTGTGAACATTTTGGGGGAGGTATTTTGTTTTGGAATGACCTGTGTACAAAGCCAGATCCAAAAAGACATGATTTGTTGAGCTTGGTTTTAAACTTCAATGGTTTGCACATAGCTCTGACATCAACTATACTGGACACCTTGGGGATTACATGGAAAGTCAATTGCAAGTCAGGTCTTCCTTACTTTTTTTTTATAATTTAAATATTTATTAGTTTTCATTTTAAATACATTTCATCATCACAATATATATATATATATAAAAATATACTTTATAATATCCAACATTTCTACGTTATTTACTCAATGCAACCTTTCCCTCCCAACCTCCGCCCCCCACCCTAATCCCATCTTCCTATCCTTCCTTTTCTCTGCGTCTTCTTATATCAGCAAGTGACATTTTTCTGTTGTTTTCTTTTATTCTTTCCTATACTTCATATATAATCTAGCTTTTTCCCAGTTCTCCCATTTCCCATAATAAGCCTCCATCCTATCTTCTTGGATATGACACAACCTTTCCATCTTTTTGATCTGCTCAACTCTTTCAATCCAGTCCTCTTCCTTCGGTACCTCTATACGCCGCCAGAACTTGGGTATCAGAGCTTTTGCAGCATTTATATAGTACCATATCCCTGATTTTTTATATTTATTTACTGTTATGTCCATGTTATGCAAAATACATACTTCTGGATCTAGACCTATGTCTATTTCTGTTAACTTTCCTATCAAGTGGATTATTGTCTTCCAGAATATCTGGATTTTTGGGCATCCCCACCATATATGGTATATTGTGCCTACTTCTCCACATCCCCTCCAACACAGTGGTGAACTCTCTCCACACATCTTATTTTCTACGTTTGGTGTAGTGTGCCATCTTGTCAAACACTTATAGTTCATCTCTACTTCTCTCATAGAAACATTCTCGTGGGTTAATCTGTATATTCTCCTCTGCTTTTCCTCATCTATCTCAACTCCCATATCCATTTCCCATTTTGTTATATATGTTGGCTTTGTGTTTGTATCTAATTCAGTGAGTATTTTATAAACTTTAGCAATCCCATGTTTCCCATCACCTTGTGTTCCCAATACCTTTTCAAACAAGTTCCAGTTGTCTCTTGTCCTTAAAGGTTTTGGCAAATTTCCAACAAAACACCTCAATTGAAAATACCGCCATTCATCTAATTTAGTGAAAATCTCTCCCTCTTTTTTTTTCAGTTCCCCAAATGATCCTATTTTATCCCCCACCAAAATACCTCTTAATTGAACCTTATCCTTTTTAAACCACCTACCTCCTATTTCTTCTCTGCCTGGGGGAAAAAACTCCGTGTTTTTTAGTGGCATCAGTGTTGAATTAAAAATCCATTTCATATTTTTGTGTAAATTATCCCAAATTTATGTAGGTAAATGTAGGTCTTCCTTACAATATCAGTAACTGACCTCACAAATGCTCTTTAGGCCAGATAGGCACAGGTCTTCTTAGTAGAGTGGAAACTGCTCATAAATTTGGCAAGGAATATTTGGCAAGCTCATATACAGTAGATGTGATGGTTAAATGGGCACAAACCTTTGGTCATACAGAGCAGATTTACAGATATTGGAGGCTGGTGTTATATATTTGCTGAATCCTGAACTGGTACTAGCCTTTCTCCCATCACCTAAGACTGACTTTTTTTTTCTTGTTATTTCAACTGTGGGTATAGGATTATAACTTTTTTTTTTAATGGTTTAACTGGATGGACTTTTTTCAGCCAGACTAATTATGTACCAATACCAAGTAATTATTTCATTATCACCTTTAGGTTCCACATGACATGACCCTACCAGTATGTGCATCATGGAGCTTCAGAATTTGAAATTTTCTCTCGCTGTGCTGAGGGCTTGGGCTAAATTTGTACCAGGAACTCCATTGTTCTATCTTTGTCTGGGTGGGTTTCCTTGTGGTGCTCCAGTTTCTAAACAAATACTGTATGTGTGGTGATAGAGCTTGTGGTGAAATTGGCCATAAAGCAAGTACCTCTATGACTTTAGTATGGATATAGTATTGCGAACTCTAGGCAGGACCAGATACAAATGTTTTTGAGTACTTTTTAACAGCTGTATAATATGGGAAATAAATAACACTGCTCAAAAAAATAAAGGAACACTTTTTAATCAGAGTATAGAATCAAGTCAGACTCCTGGGATATTGATCTGGTCAGTTAAGTAGCAGAGGGGGTTGTTAATCAGTTCCAGCTACTTTGGTGTTAATGAAATTAACAACAGGTGCACTAGATGGGCAACAATGAGACAAACCCCAAAGCAGGAATGGTTTTACAGGTGAAGGCCAATTACATTTTTTTCCTACTCATCTTTACTGACTGTTTTTCACTAGTTTTGCATTTGGCTAGGGTTAATGTCACTACTGGTAGCATGAGGTGATAGCTGGACCCTACAGAGGTTGCATAGGCAGTCCAACTCCCCCAGGATGGAACATCAATATGTGCCATTGCTATCAGGTTTGCTGTGTCTCCCAGAACAATCTCAAGTGCATGGAGGAGATTCCAGGAGACAGGCAGTTACACTAGGAGAGATGGACAGGGCAGTCCTTAACCCATCAGCAGGACCAGTATCTTCTCCTTTGTGCAAGGAGGAACAGGATGAACACTGCCAGAGCCCTACAAAATGACCTCTAGCAGGCAGGCCACTAGTGTGAATGTCTCTGACCAAACAATCAGAAACAGACTTTATGAGGGTGGCCTGAGGGCCCAACATCCTCTAGTGGGCCCTATGCTCACTGCCAGGCACCATAGACCTTGACTGGCATTTGCCAGTGCACACCATAATTGGCAGGTCTGCCACTGGTGCCCTGTGCTTTTCACAGACGAGAGCAGGTTCACCCTGAGCACATGTGACAGACGTGAAAGGGTCTGGAGAAGCCGCGGACAATGTTATGCAGTCTGTAACATTATTTAGCATGTCCGTTTTGGTGGTGGGTCAGTGATGGTCTGGAGAGGCATATCCATGGAGAGATGCACACTCATTGTGCTAGACAATGGCACCCTGACTGCCCTTCGGTATCGGGATGAAATCCTTAGACTCACTATCAGATCCTATGCTGGTGCAGTGGGTCCTTGGTTCCTCCTGGTGCACGACAATGCCCGGCCTCATGTGGCGAGAGTATGCAGGCAGTTCCTGGAGGATGAAGGAATTGATACCCATTGAATGGCCCCCATGCTCGCCTGACCTAAATCTAATAGAACACCTCTGGGATATCATGTTTCGATGCATCACACACCGCCAGGTTGCACCTCAGACTGTTCAGGAGCGCAGTGATGCCCTGGTCCAAATCTGGGAGGAAATACTCCAGGACAACATCCATCATCTCATTAGGAGCATGCCCCAATGTTGTCAGGCATGCATACAAGCATGTGGGGGCCATACGAACTACTGAGTACCATTTTGAGTTTCTGCAATGAAATTTCAGCAAAATGGACTAGCCTGCTTCATTTTTTCACTTTGATTTTTGGGGTGTCTTTGAATTCAGTCCTCTGTAGGTTGATAATTTTAATTCCCATCAAACGACGGGGCATCCTTATGTTTCTAACACATTACCCAGTCCATATCAGTATAGATATCCAGCATAATATTTTTCCTCATTGAGATCTGATGTGTTTTCAAAGTGATCCTTTAATTTTTTGAGCAGTGTATATACTTCTAGCCTAGTTATAAATCTTAACACTACATTTTACTATGCAACAGCAAGAGACGTATTTTTCATTTTTTTTTTAACTGTAGATCATTTCACATGCTGACGAACTGGGATTGTCCTTTACACCCTTTTGTAATTGAGGGCTGAGGTTTCCTTTTCTAAACAGCCAGCCATAGCGAGATAATAAATCTCAGCACTCCAGCACTGTTTCTCTTTTTGTCTCCACAGATAATTGCATTACTGTTGCTAAGTTACTTTTTCCTTCTAAGCGATAAACACAATGAAAATTCTTTCGAAGATCCTAAAAACACGTTGTAACTAGACCCAGGAAGTTGGCTGCCAAGTATATGGAGCAACATCACGTGAAGGCATTACAATAATAAAAGATCTCAATCTCAGCACTTCTTCTCATGACTTAACCACTTAAACAGAACACACAATGCACGGACTGGGACTCGGTGTGAATCAAGACAAGCAAGAAGATAAAGTTACACTGGAAAATATCACACAATGTAAAGGAGAGCTTTATACACATAGAGGGGCATGTGAATGTTAATGGGATTGAATATGACTGTTTCAAATGTAACCTGGAGATGCTATCTGGAAATTTGGAAAATGTGTTGTAGGATTTAATATTGCTCCTTTTAGAGGTTCATTTCACAATTTAGTAACAGTTGATAAGAAATCACATGATGGAGGCAACCACTCATACAAATATTAGTTTTTCTGAGCACTGGTAAAAAACAGCGAGGTATGTTTTTTGTAAATATTTTATTATATCTTTTCATGTGACAACACTGAAGAAATGACACTTTGCTACAATGTAAAGTAGTGAGTGTACAGCTTGTATAACAGTGTAAATTTGATGTCCCCTCAAAATAACTCAACACACAGCCATTAATGTCTAAACCACTGGCAACAAAAGTGAGTACACCCCTAAGTGAAAATGTCCAAACTGGGCCCAATTAGCCATTTCCCTCCCTGGTGTCAAGTGACTCCTTAGTGTTACAAGGTCTCAGGTGTGAATGGGGAGCAGGTGTGTTAAATTTGGTGTTATCGCTCTCACTCTCTCATACTGGTCTCTGGAAGTTCAACATGGCACCTCATGGCAAAGAACTTTCTGAGGATCTGAAAAAAAGAATTGTTGCTCTACATAAAGATGGCCTAGGCTATAAAAAGATTGCCAAGACCTTGAGACTGAGCTGCAGCACGGTGGTCAAGACCATACAGCAGTTTAACAGGACAGGTTCCATTCAGAACAGGCCTCGCTATGGTCGACCAAAGAAGCTGAGTGCATGTGCCCAGCGTCATATCCAGAAGTCTTTGGGAAATAGACGTATGAGTGTTGCCAGTATTGCTACAGGAGGTTGAAGGGGTGGGGGTGGGGGGTCAGCCTGTCAGTGCTCAGACCATACGCCTCACACTGCATCAAATTGGTCTGCATGACTGTCGTCCCAGAAGGAAGCCTCTTCTAAAGATGATGCACAAGAAAGCCCGCAAACAGTTTTCTGAAGACAAGCAGACCAAGGACATGGATTACTGGAACCATGTCCTGTGGTCTGATGAGACCAAGGTAAATTTATTTAGTTCAGATTGTGTCAAGCGTGTGTGGAGGCAACCAGGTGAAGAGTACAAAGACAAGTGTGTCTTGCCTATAGTCAAGCATGGTGGTGGGAGTGTCATGGTCTGGGGCTGCATGAGTGCTGCCTGCACTGGGGAGCTACAGTTCATTGAGGGAACCATGAATGCCAACATGTACTGTGACACACTGAAGCAAAGCATGATCCCCTCCATTGGGCTGCAGGGCAGTATTCCAACATGATAACGACCCCAAACACACCTCCAAGAGGACCATTGCGTTGCTAAAGAAGGGTAAGGGTGATGGACTGGCCAAGCATGTCTACAGACCTAAACCCTATTGAACATCTGTGGAGCATCCTCAAAACGGAAGGTGGAGGAGCACAAGGACTCTAACATCCACCAGCTCCCTGATGTCGTCATGGAGGAGTGGAAGAGAACTCGAGGGGCAACCTGTGAAGTTCTGGTGAACTCCATGCCCAAGAGGGTTAAGGCAGTGCTGGAAAATAATGGTGGCCACACAAAATATTGACACTTTGGGCCCAGTTTGGACATTTTTACTTAGGGGTGTACTCACTATTGTTGCCATCGGTTTAGGCATTAATGGCTGTGTGTTGAGTTATTTTGAGGGGACAGAAAATTTACACTGTTATACAAACTGTACACTCACTACTTTACATTGTAGCAAAGTGTCATTTCTTCAGTGTTGTCACATGAAAAGATGTAATAAAATATGTACAAAAATGTGAGTGGTGTACTCACTTTTGTGAGATACTGTATAGACACATACAGTGGGGATCGAAAGTTTGGGCACCCCAGCTAAAAATTTGTTTTAATGTGTATAAAGAAGCCAAGGAAAGATGGAAAAATCTCCAAAAGGCATCAAATTACAGATTAGACATTCTTATAATATGTCAACAAAAGTTAGATTTTATTTCTATCATTTACACTTTCAAAATAACAGAAAACTAAAAAATGTCGTCTGCAAAAGTTTGGGCACCCTGCAGAATTTATAGCATGCACTGCTCCCTTTGCCAAGCTGAGACCTGTCAGTGTCATGGATTGTTCTCAATCATCGTCTGGGAAGACCAGGTGATGTCAATCTCAAAGGTTTTAAATGCCCAGACTCATCTGACCTTGCCCCAACAATCAGCACCATGGGTTCTTCTAAGCAGTTGTCTAGAAAACTGAAACTGAAAATAGTTGACTCTCACAAAGCTGGAGAAGGCTATAAGAAGATAGCAAAGCGTTTTCAGATGTCAATATCCTCTGTTCGAAATGTAATTAAGAAATGGCAGTCATCAGGAACAGTGGAAGTTAAAGCAACATCTGGAAGACCAAGAAAAATATCAGACAGAACAGCTCGCAGGATTGTGAGAAAAACAATTCAAAACCCATGTTTGACTGCACGATCCCTCCAGAAAGATCTGGCAGACACTGGAGTTGTGGTACACTATTCCACTATAAAGAGATACTTGTACAAATATGGTCTTCATGGAAGAGTCATCAGAAGAAAACCTCTTCTATGTCCTCACTACAAAAATCATCGTTTGAACTTTGCAAATGAACATATAGACAAGCCTGATGCATTTTGGAAACAAGTTCTGTGGACCGATGAGGTTAAAATTGAACTTTTTGGCCGGAATGAGCAAAGGTACGTTTGGAGAAGAAGGGGCACAGAATTTAATGAAAATAACCTCTGTCCAACTGTTAAGCATGGGGTTGGATCAATCATGCTTTGGGGTTGTGTTGCAGCCAGTGGCACAGGGAACATCTCACGAGTAGAAGGAAAAATGGATTCAATGAAATTTCAGCAAATTTTGGATGGTAACTTGATGCCATCTGTGAAAAAGCTGAAGTTAAAGAGAGGATGGCTTCTACAAATGGATAATGATCCTAAAAACACCTCGAAATCCACGGGGGATTACATCAAGAGGCGTAAACTGAAGGTTTTGCCATGGCCTTCACAATCTCCTGACCTCAACATAATTGAAAATCTATGGATAGACCTTAAAAAAGCAGTGCGTGCTCGTGAGCAGCAACCAGGATGGCTGCTTCCTAAATTAACTCCTCGGCCGCCGGACACATCGGCCAATTTTCACTCCTCAGGGGGGGTCCCTCTGTTTCCTCCCTGGCCCCCTGTCTCTCCAGTGCCCTGATGGGCAAAAAAACGCTGGCCGCCCGTGCCTCCAGCTCCCGGCAGGCTGCTCCGGAGTTTGCGGCCTACCCGCCGGCGATCGCGGCTGAAGCCGGGGCCTCGATTTTGGGCCGGCCGCCGCGGACTTCCAGGACCCCGGCCGCGGGTTCGCGGCTCTCCCCCGGGACCTCAGATGGAGCCCCAGCCACGATTTTGGGTCCCCCGCTGTCACCATCCATAGGTGGGTCGGACCCTGGCAGTGTGGAGGACCTGGCACCAGAGCCATCCCTGCAGTCTCCCATCCCATCTCTGCGGGATGCTGAGCTCCTGCGCCGATTCAAATGTATGCTGCAGTCGGAGTTGTCCTCCGCTACCTCCAAGCTGGCCGACCGTCTTTCGCAGGAGATTCGCGAGTTGGGCAACCGGACGAACGACCTCGAAGATAAGATGGACGCTGCGGTCACGGTCATAGAGAATCACGAGCAGGATTTGTGCGACCTCAAGAAAGAATTGGCGGACGCGCTGCTACGGCTTGAGGATTTCGAGAATCGTTCCCGCCGTGGCAATCTGCGGTTAAGGGGTATCCCGGAAACGGTCGCGGATCTTACTTCCACTGCTACAGCTCTGTTTCAGGAGCTGACACCAGCTATTCCCATTGACCGGCTTGAATTTGACCGCATCCATCGTGCGTTGGGCCCCAGACGACCGGATGGGCCCCCGAGGGACATTATCATCAAATTTACGTATTACCGCACTAAGGAAACTATTCTCTTGGCGGCCAGAAACAACCTTGACCTCAGCTTCCAGGGGCATCGCTACCAGCTCTTTGCGGACCTCTCTCAGACCACTCTTCAGAAACGACGCCAATTGAAGACCTTCACTTCGGTCCTAGTGAACCACAGTATCAAATACGCTTGGGGCTTCCCGTTTCGCCTCACCTTCACCTACCAGGGCCGCAGTCATTCTGTGGCTACGCCGGAGGAGGCCCATTCTCTCCTGGAATCCTTACACCTTCTTTCGCCTGAGGCTGCGGATCGGAGCCTGGCACATTCATCAGGATCCCCGGCAAGGCCGCTTCTTCCAAGCCGCATCTGGGAGCGGTCGTCCTATAGGAAGAGGGCCCTCCCTCAGACCCCTTCACGATCAAGTCCTTCCTGTTCTTCTCCGGGCTGAAGATGTGTCTTGGACTTCCCATGTATCATCTCACCGATGGACTTCCTTGACGGGACCGTGAGTTTGGCCCTTAGGGCTCCCCCAGTTTGTCAGCATTACGGGTTGGGACTGATATAGTGTGCCCCCTTGGGTTCCTTCCCTGGTTGGGGGGGGTCTCCTCATGGACTCAAGAATTATGACTTTCTGCTGTTGCAGCCTATTTTGGGCCTGGGAGATGGTATTCCAGTTTTTGTTGGTAGCACGGAGTGAGGGCTCCCTCTGGTTTCGGGGTGGGAGGTTGATCTGGTAGGCCCGGCTGGGTGGGAGGGGGTTGGCCCCATGGTTCTCTGGGTTGCTATGGGGAGGTCATCACGGTTGCCTAGCTCCTGGGACCTTTAGTTTTATTGCTTTGGTACCCCGTTCTATTGTGTTTATTGCCTTATTGCCCTTTTGCCCCCTGGGGACTTATGTTTCTGATGTTTCCATTTGCAGCCATGTGTCCGGTGGTAGAGCCACCCCTAACTGGTATCCTTCATTTGTAGGATGCACGTCACCATTGGCGTGACACGATTGCACTATTGTATATTCTTTTTGTGTCCTTTTCCTTCTTTCTTTCTTTGTTTTTTTTTCTTCTTTGGTTTTTTTTTGTTTTTGTTTTCTGCAGGGTTCCGGGATGCCACGGTCCGATCGCCATTGAGAGCGGAAATTGCTAGCTGCTTTATGGTTTGTTCTGCTGAGCGTGTTGCTCTGATGCCGCCATGGCCTCGCCCCTTTTGAAAATTCATTCGCAAAATGTTCAAGGCTTCAATTCGCCTCAGAAGCGGGCTAAAGTTTTTCATCACCTCAAATCGCAACAAATTGACGTGGTATGTTTACAAGAGACCAGGTTTTCTCAGTCCTCCGCCCCACGTTATCTTTCACCTCACTATCCCACCTTTTACACGGCCTCGGCTCCTGAGAAGCGTCGGGGTGTCCTGATCGCTTTTAAACGCAATCTCCCCTTTGTCTGTGCTAGTAATATAGCGGACCCCACGGGCAGGTATCTGCTTCTGCAAGGCACCCTCTGGGACCAGGAGGTTACTTTTGTCTCTTACTACGCGCCTAATCGTTTTCAGGATAAATTCTTTTCACATCTTTGCACCATTGTTTCCCGACACTCTAAGGGTCTCCTTGTTGTTTTGGGGGATTCGAATGTTACTTTGGATTCCGCAATGGATAGGCGCTGCGCACGGGGGGCGGCCCCTTCTCATGACTTGGCGCTGGAGGAACGTATGCGCTCTCTCCTGCGGACAGCGGGGCTGGCGGACGTCTGGAGGGAGCTTCACCCAACGGAACGGGACTTTACATTCTATTCCAGTCCTCATGATAGTTTTTGTAGAATTGATCATATATTTATGCAGGTTCAGCAGCTTCCCTTGGTCAGGCGGATAACTATTCCCTCCTCGCCTTGGTCGGATCACGATCCCTTGGTACTTCTCCTTGCCCTCTCTGGGTCAGAACGGCGCCCTTTTCATTGGCGCATCAATGATTCTTTATTGACCACTCAGGCTACCTGCCAACAAATAGAATTTTTTTTACGAACATACTTTACGGAAAACGCGGGATCGGTCTCCTCTGCAGTGCCCCTATGGGAGGCGCATAAGGCCACGGTGCGGGGTCATGTTATACAGCTGGCGGCGGTCCGGAAGCGGGAGCGGGAGCGCCGACTTTTGGAGCTTCATTCTCTCCTGGCCTCTGCGGATGCGCGTTGGAAGTCATCTCCATCCGCGGCCCATAAACGCGCTCGGGACGCTCTGGCGGCAGAGTTGGACTTACTTGCCTCTTCGGAGGCAGAACGGGCCCTGCGCTGGACCAAACACAAATTTTATTCCTGTGCTAATAAGCCGGGCCCGATGCTGGCCAGGAAACTCAATTCTGTGGGGAAACCCCATAAACCGATTCGACTGCGACTTCCTACAGGTGGCTGTACTTCTAATCCCCAGCAGATTGTTTCCCGTTTCTCAGACTTCCTTTCACGCCTCTACGCTAAACCAGATCCCTTCCCCGTGGCTCAGGCAGAGGCATTCTTTCAAGATCTCCGACTTCCTGGGTTATCCGAGGCGGCACAGGTGGCACTCAACGCCGGTGTCACTGTACCAGAAGTGCTCCAAGCTATCAAATCTTTACGGTCCACCGCGGCCCCAGGTCCCGACGGCTTTTCCGGTCTTTATTATAAGAAATTCTCAGCCTTGTTGGCGCCCTTTTTGGCTGAGTATTTTAATGCGTTACGACAGGGCTCCTCGCCCTCTCCAGATGCGCTTAGAGCGCATATCGCCATGATTCCTAAGACGACTGATGATGTACAGGAACCGCAAGCCTTCCGGCCTATTTCTCTTCTTAATGAAGACCTGAAGATACTGGGCAAGATCCTTAGTTTTCGCATCAATAAATATTTGCGTAGCCTGGTCCACAGGGACCAGGTGGGGTTCGTCCCCGGGAGGCAGGCGGGTGATAACGTCCGTAAGGTGGTCCATCTTATACATTTTCTGCAACAACGGAAAATCCCAGGATTCTTACTGTCTTTAGACATCTATAAAGCTTTTGATTCTCTATCCTGGGAATATCTGCGGTTTGTGCTGTCTCGTTGGGGTTTTGGGGATTCTATTCTTTCTTGGATCCAGGCCTTGTATTCTTCTCCTTCGGCCTCCGTCAAATACGCTGGGTATTATTCAGATCCCTTTCCTATTGGGCGAGGGACAAGACAGGGTTGTCCCCTGTCCCCAGCGCTCTTTGTCCTGGCGCTTGAGCCGCTGGCTTTAGCGCTTCGGACCGATTGCAATGTATCGGGGGTTCCTTACGCGGGACAGGAATTCAAACTGAATCTTTTTGCGGATGATGCCCTCCTGACTCTTACTAACCCCCTGACGACGCTTCCTAATTTGCAACAGGTTCTTGAGCGCTTCTCCTTGATTTCGGGTCTCCGTATCAACTTGGATAAGACTATAGCCCTCAATATTACTTTGGCTTCGGATTTGGTTTCGCGCCTACAATCCCACTTCCCTTACAAATGGGCTTCCTCTTCTCTTGAATACTTAGGCGTTCGCTTGACCCCCACTTATGACTCCTTGTTTGCTGCAAATTATTATCCATTGCTTAGCTCTCTATCCTCTCTTATGCATTCTTGGCAATTTCCGCACCTGTCTTGGATAGGACGGGTTAATTCGGTGAAAATGACCATCTTGCCGAAATTGTTGTATTATTTTCGCACACTCCCGGTGCGGGTTCCCCCTCATTTTCTTAGGTTGCTTCAGGCGAAGTTAATGCGTTTTATCTGGGCCGATAAGCACCCCAGAGTATCCAAAAGTACGCTTTTTGCCCATAGACTTCAGGGTGGTCTTGGGGTGCCTAACGTGACTAAGTATTATCAAGCGAGCCAGATTGCCCCGCTGTCTATGTTGCACGCCTCTTCCGACGTCCCCCTCTGGGTCCTGTTGGAACTACCTAATTGTGCCCCTATCGCACTGTCGACGCTTCTATGGCTTCCCCCTGCCCTGCGCCCTATGGCACTGAGTCCGATGTTACTTCATGGCCTACAAGTTTGGGACTCGGTACGTTATTCTGGTGGTCTGATGTCACCTTTTCTGCCTTTGCTACCTATTATTAACAACCCTCTTTTCCCGCCGGGTTTGGATCACCCAGGGGCGTTTTCTTGGTGGGTGACTAATGGTTTTTCGCAGGTGCGACACTTTTTGATTTTTCGGTCCTTTCCCACCTGGGACTCTCTTCGGGAATCCCGGAATATCCCCCCAGCGGAATTTTTTCGATATCTTCAATTGCGACACTGGCTGCTCTCGCTGCCGGGTACTTCTGCGTTCCCGTACCAGAAATCTGCCTTTGAACAGCTTTGCCAACAGCGTCCGGGCGCTCCGGGCCTTATATCCCTTCTTTATGCAGCTCTGAACAGACGCTCATCGCATACTTCTCTTTCATATGTTGTTCAGTGGGAGCGCGACCTGGGAGTGGCTGTGGATCCGGAGGACTGGAATAAGGCCTGGTCACTCATAGCTAAATGCTCATTTAATACGACCACACTGGAGGCAGCCTATAAGGTTTTGTTTCGTTGGTACTGGGTTCCGGCTCGGTTGGCCCGGGCTAACCCTGCCTGTAGTGATCGATGTTTTCGGGGTTGTGGTCATCGTGGTGATGTATTGCATTTCTGGTGGTCATGCCCGAGACTGTTTCGTTTTTGGTCTCGTGTATTTGGCCTCCTTTTCACTTTGTTCCATCTCTCCATACGCCGGGATGTTCGGTATGCTTTGCTTCATTGCCCCATACCGGGCCTCTTGGCTCACCAGCAGAAGTTGGCTTCCTATCTGTTTTTATCCGCCACTAGAACAATTGCTCAGGCCTGGAGGAGTCCGTTTGTCCCTCTTCAGGGGGTGCGGGATCGTATGACCACTATGATGCTCAACGAACAGATGTCGAGTATCCGCAATGACTCCCAACGTAAATTTTTTAAAATATGGGAGCCGTGGTTGCAATATGCCCTTCCCTCACTCTCCCCGGCTAGTCTGGGGATGTAATGGCGTTCGGTGTTGGTGCTCTTGAATCCCTGCTCTTTGCCCCCCCCCCTTTTTTTTTTTTTTTTTTTTTCTTTTTTTTCCTTTTTCTCTCTCTCTCTGTTTTTGGTGTGACTAGGACAGCTGCATTTAGTTGTTATAATCAGTTACATTAATGTTTTGTAACTTATGTGCCTTTGATAGCCCCTGCGTGGGCGTACCTTTTGCCCTGTTGGCATTAGAGCATTGTTTTTCCCCTTTTTTTTTATTTGGCATTTTGTTTATCTGTGCAATTGATAGCCCCTGCGTGGGCGTGTTTTACTGCCTCTGTTTATACTGTTTAAAAAATTTAATAAAAACCATTGAAATAGAAAAAAGCAGTGCGTGACAGACAGCCCAGAAATCTCAAAGAACTGGAAGACTTTTGTAAGGAAGAATGGGCAAAGATACCTCAAACAAGAATTGAAAGACTCTTGGCTGGCTACAAAAAGCGTTTACAAGCTGTGATACTTGACAAAGGGGGCAGTACAAGATATTAACTCTGCAGGGTGCCCAAACTTTTGCAGACGACATTTTTTTGTTTTCTGTTATTTTCAAAGTGTAAATGATGGAAATAAAATCTAACTTTTGTTGACATATTATAAGAACGTCTAATCTGTAATTTGATGCCTTTTGGAGATTTTTCCATCTTTCCTTGGCTCCTTTATGCACATTAATACAAATTTTTATCTGGGGTGCCCAAACTTTCGATCCCCACTGTACATACACACGCTCTTCATCCAGTCACTTGCTCCATCACAGCTACTAGGTACAGGAGAATGCACAGCCTTTGTAAAGTTCAGCCATAGATTCTCTAAGGCTAGGTTCAGACATACATTATATTGCCAAAAGTAATGACGCCTTCCTTTACACGCACATGAACTTTAATGGCATCCCAGTCTTAGTCCGTAGGGTTCAAATATTGAGTTAGTCTACCCTTTGCAGCTATAAAAGCTTCAACTTTTCTGGGAAGGCTGTCCACAAGGTTTAGGAGTGTGTCTATGGGAATGTTTGACCATTCTTCCAGATGCGCAATTGTGAGGTCAGGCACTGATGTCGGTAGAGAAGGCCTGGCTCGCAGTCTCCACTCTAATTCATCCCAAAGGTGTTCTGTCGGGTTGAGGTCAGGACTCTATGCAGGCCAGTCAAGTTCCTCCACCCCAAACTCGCTCATCGATGTCTTTATGGACCTTGCTTTGTGCACTGGTATACAGTCATGTTGGAACAGGAAGGTGCCATCCCCAAACTGTTCCCACAAAGTTGGGAGCATGGAATGGTCTAAAATGTCTTGGTATGCTGATGCTGAGTTCCCTTCACTGGAGCTCAGGGGCCAAGCCCAACCCCTGAAAAATAATCCCACACCTTAATTCCTTCTCCACCAAACTTTAAACTTGGCACAATGCAGTCAGGCAAGTACCGGTCTCCTGGCAACTGGCAAACCCAGACATGTCCATTGGATTGCCAGACAGAGAAGTGTGATTTGTCACTCCAGAGACATGTCTCTACTGCTCTATGGTCCAGTGGTGACATGCTTTACACCACTGCATCTGACGCTTTGCATTGCACTTAGTGATGTAACGCTTGGATGCAGCTGTTTGGCCTTGGAAACCCATTCCATGAAGTTCTCTACGCACTGTTGTTTTGCTAATCTGAAGGCCACACGAAGTTAGGAGGTCTTTAGCTACTGACTCTGCAGACAGCTGCCGACTTAAGTGTACTGTACGCTTCAGCATGCGCTGACCCTGCTCTGTCATTTTATGTGACCTACCACGTCATAGTTGAGTTGCTGTTGTTCCCAGTTGCTTCCAATTTATAATACCACTAACAGTTGACCGTGAAATATATAGTAGCAAGAAAATTTCACAGATGGACTTATTGCACAGGTGGCAACCTATCACGGTGCCATGCTTAAATTCACTGAGCTCCTGAGAGTAACCCATTCTTTCACAAATGTTTGTAGAAGCAGTCTGCATGCCTAGGTGCTTGATTTTATACACCTGTGGCCATGGAGGTGATTGATACACCTGAATCCAATGATTTGGAAGGGTGTTCCAATTTGACAATATAGTGTGTGTGATTGTGTATATAATATATATACACATATACATACATACATATATATATATATATATATATATATATATATATATACACACATACATACACGCACACATATACACACACTTTTTTTTTTTTTATTATAAGCATTACTTCAAAAAATCTAATAGTGCCAAATGACATCCATTTAGACATCCATTGCAGTGACTAATTCAGTTCATAAAACGGAAGGGACCAGAATTGTATGGACCGGAAGCATTAAGCCAATGGTACCAGTGAAACCTCTGCATAGTTTTCAGACAGCCATGCCTGGAAAAAGACCGTATGAAGGTAAGTGTGATTAACACATTACACTCACCTCCCCGCTGTCCATTCCAATATTTTTAATGGTGATCTTTTTTTAAGCCCATAATATACTGTAATACCACAACGACTTTAAAACTAGAACCCTTTGGCTGAAACAAAGTTTCTATTTATGGTATCTCCGCATGCGAGTAAAAAATGTTTACATTTAGTTTCTCCATGTGGCTATTTCTGCATGATAAGCCTGAACAAAGTAAATAAACTCAACCCCTTAAGATGGAATTTAAAGGATAAGCAAGCTTTCTTCATGAATTAAGCATTTAATTTTCTGTGCACCCTTTAAAAAAATGACATAATTACAGGTTGAATTTACAGAGGCTATACCAGGATTCAAGCAGTATCACCTGGAGTCCCCAGAGCTGTGTTTTACTTCTACTTACATCTCCTAGATTGTAATCTCTAATGAGCAGGGCCCTCTGTTTTCTTTTGTACCAAATTGTATTGTAACTGTAATGTTTACCTTCATTTTGTAAAGCACTGCGCAAACTGTTGGCGTTATATAAATCCTGTATAATAATAATACTTTTGTTATTTTTAAAGTGAACCTGTGACCTGATTATGGACTATTAACATATTCTTAACAAGCAAAAAAAATTAGCTTTTATGGAAGCATTTACTGACCCCTGCAGATATAGGCACTATATATATTTTTTTTTAATTTAAATATTTATTCATTTTCAAATATAGCAATATAAATATTTCCAACACAAGAAGTAATAAAATACAACATGGTAAATTTCTTCTAAAAACACTTATTGCAAATCATTTTCTTCCCTTAACCCCCTTCCCTCAACCCCCCCTCCCTCCCACCCCTCTTCAATAAACCCCTGACATCTGTCCGATTCCCATCTCCTTTCCTTTATTCTTATTCACGGAGTAACTTCTATCTTCTTTGCTCTAAATTCCTCCCATTTCTTCCATTTTGTATAATAAACCTCCATCTTGTCTTCCTGTATGTAGTATAGTTTCTCCAGTCTAACAATCTGATCCACTCTGTTTATCCAGTCATCTACCTTCGGTGCCTCAACTTTACGCCAAAACCTAGGTATCAATCCTTTAGCTGCATTTAAGTAGCACTCTATGCCCATACCTTTAAATTTATTCATTGACATTTCTGTGATATGAAAAAGACATATTTCAGGGTCCAAACCGATCTCAATTCCAGTGATATTCCTAATTTGATTTATAACCTTTCTCCAGTAAACTTGTATTTTTGGACACCCCCACCATATGTGATATGTTGTGCCCCCCCCCCACCACACTCTCGCCAACACCCAGGTTGTTTCTCACCACTCATTTTGTGCTCTACCATCGGAGTGATATACCACCTACTTAGACATTTATAGTTCAATTCCACCTCCCGCATACTAACATTTCCATGTACAATTCTATATATTTTTCTTTGTGTATGTTCCTCCCACTCCACCCCCAAATCCCTTTCCCATTTTTCTATATATCTTAATTTTACCTTACTATCTAAATCAATGAGAATTTTGTATGTTTTAGCAGTGCTGTGTTTCCCATCACCTCGAACTTCAAAAAATTTCTCAAATAAGTTCCAATCTTTTCTAATTCTAAGGGGCTTCGTCAGTTTCCCCACAAATTGTTTCAATTGGTTATATCTCCATATATCTATCTTAGTGAAAATCCCTCCCTCTTCCCTTTTCAAATCCTCCAGTGTTCTTAAGTTTACCCCCTCCATTACGTCTCTCAACTGAGCATCTTCCTTCTTAATCCATTTACCCGTAATTTCCTCTTTTCCTGGGGGGAAAAACTCTGAATTTCTTAATGGCATTAGCAGTGAGTTAAAATCCCAATTCCTCTGTTTGTGCAATCTATCCCACTCTTTCAAAACAATTCTAGTGTATGGACTTGTGCTCTCAGCTAGTTCTCTAAACTGTGTTGACACCCAAACAATCCCACTCAAATCTTTCCCACTAAGTGTATTTTCTATTGTGACCCAATTTTTACTCTTTGTATTATGCTTCCAATCAAAAATTCTCGCTAGGATGACTGCTCTATAATATCTTTTGAAACCCGGCATTCCCACCCCACCTTTTTCTTTATTTCTAATTAGCACTTCATGTGATACTCTAGGTTTTTTATTTTTCCATATATATCTTGTTACCATTTGCTTAATTGTTCTAAAGTATGTCCCTGGGAGTTTAATGGGAATCATTTGGAGTTTATACAAAACCTTAGGGAGAATTACCATTTTTATTAAATTAATATGACCTAACCACGAAGGATTTCCTCCTCCAATTCTCTTCAATTCCTCCCTAATCTCGTTTAACAGTGGTATATAATTCGCTTTATACAGATTTTTCTGTGAAGAAGTAAGTTTCTCTCCCAAATATTTTATTTCTCTATCTTTCCATATAAAGGGGAACTCCCTCTGTATCATTTCCTTTTCGCTCTTTGGAAGATTTATATTTAATATCTCTGTTTTACTCGGGTTAATTTTTAGGTTTGACAATTCCCCATATTCCCTCAATGCTTTCATTAAATTGGGAAGCGTTATCCTGGGATTTCCAATATAGAACAATAGGTCATCCGCAAATGCGGCAACCTTATGCTCTATCTTTCCTACATTAATTCCCTTTATATCTATATTTTTCCTGATTGTTAATAGCAGGGGTTCCAGAGATAAAACAAACAACAATGGGGATAGTGGGCAGCCCTGTCTAGTTCTGTTTGACATTACAAAAGACTCTGATCTCTCTCCATTTACCATTATCGTCGCGGAAGGTCCTTCATACAGTCTTCCAATCCACCTCCTCATCCTACTACCCAGTCCTAAAGCCTCTAGCGTATCCATCATGAAGCTCCAATTAACTCTGTCAAACGCCTTCTCCGCGTCTATTGAGAGCAACAGTACTGGATTTTTTCCCGTTCGACCTTTCTGAATAAGCATCAGGGATCTCAACCCGTTATCTCGGCCCTCTCTTCCTCTGACAAAGCCCACCTGGTCCCCATGTATCCAATCTGGCATCAGATCCCTCAACCTATTCGCTAAAACCTTTGCATACAACTTCGTATCTATGTTCAGCAATGATATCGGTCTATAACTTGAGCACTGGGAGATATCTTTACCTTCCTTATGTATCAAAACCACCTGGGCCTGTAGGGATTCCGGTCTCATCTCCATCTCTCCTCCCAACGCATCCATATATCTCTTTAATTTAGGTATCAGTAAGTCACTATATTTTTTATAGTACCTCACAGTATACCCATCTGGGCCCGGGCTTTTTCCTGACATAAAGCTATTTAATGCTATTTTTAGTTCTTCCTGTGAAATTTCAGATTCTAAGGAGTTTAATAGTTCTTCGCTTAATTTTGGTAGTCCTGCGTTTCTTAAATATTCCCTTCTTTTCTCCTCATTTACCATTTTAACCTTATTTGTAGGGTCGTTGGGGACAATATTATATAATTTACTGTAGTAATCCTTAAAAACCTTTGCAATTTCTTTAGTTGAGTGGACTAATTCTCCCTTGGAATTTTTTATTTTATCTATATAGTTTCTATTTTTTTTTTTCCTCAAAGTTCTCATTAAATATTTTTCCGGTCTATCTCCCCATCTATATCTTTCTCCCGTGATTTTATTAAAAATTCTCGTTTTTTCTTCCTCCAATACTTTCTCTAATTCTTCTCTCTTTTTTATCACTTTTTCTTCTATCTCTTTCATTATATTATTTTTATGTAGGAGTTCCAACTCAGCTATTTCCTTCAAAAGCTCATTAATCCTCTCTCTCCTTTCCCTTTTTTTCTTTGCCCCAATCGCTATTAGGATTCCTCTTATGTATACTTTATGCGCCTCCCACACTGTAGCCCTTGATACATCTCCCGTTTCATTCTCCTCAAAAAATCTCCCTATCTCCTCCCTGATTTTCCGTTCAGTGTCTTGATCCATGAGAAGTGCCTCGTTCAGCCTCCATGTTAGGCCTCCCGACGACCTCCCTCCCCATCTTAATTTCAATGCAACGGGGGCGTGATCCGAAAGGGTCATTACCACTATCTTAACACTAGACAAATCTTCGATG
Source organism: Staurois parvus (assembly GCF_062004578.1). NCBI lineage: Eukaryota > Metazoa > Chordata > Amphibia > Anura > Ranidae > Staurois > Staurois parvus. The sequence goes on from NW_028318005.1 coordinate 5,582,440, forward strand.
AGTCTATGGTCTATCAATATATAGTCTAATCTGAAGTATGTTTTATGAGCGTTAGAGTAAAAGGTATAATCTCTATCTCTATTATTCGCTATTCTCCAGCTATCCACCAGTTGGCTCTCTCTCATCACCTTCTTCAATAATCTCATCGACCTGTTTCCCTCTCTCGGCACTGTAGAAGTTGTATCTATTTGTGGATCCATACATAGGTTGAAGTCTCCTGCCACTATTAAATATCCCTTAGAAAAATCCATCAATTTCTTCAGAACCCTTTTCAAAAACATCTCCGGTTTCCTATTAGGGCAATATATGTTTGCTAGCGTACACTCGATATCTTGCAGTTTGCCTTTCAAAAATAGAAACCTCCCATCCGGATCGGTATTCCTATCCTCTAATTCAAACCTAACATTTTTTGCAAATCCTATAGCCACCCCCTTCGCTCTCTTAATTGGGGAGTCCGCATAATACCAAACTGGATGGTATCTAGATTTCAACTTAAGGTTTTTTTTTAACTCGAGGTGCGTTTCTTGCAAGAATACCACTGAGGCCACTCTATGCTGTAGTTCTCTAAATAACCTAAATCTTTTGCCTGGGCAATTCAACCCATTTACATTGTGAGTTATAAACTGTATTTCCTCCATATTTTGTTTATTTATCATCTTTCTATTTTACCGTCTCCTTTCTTCTTCCTTTTCCCTCTATCTCTTCTTTTATGCCAGATGTCAGTTTTAAAAAACTCCTGTCCCCCCTCCCCCTCCAATTCCCTCCCTCCCATCCATTTTAGGCTTGTAGTTTGCCTATAAATCTGTTGAGGGTCATATCCCTCCATAGATTTTATGCCTTAGGGTTGAACTCCACCCATGAGCGGTCTCCCCCACTTCCCACCCCCCCAGATGCCCATTATCTATTTTATAAACTTAACATGGTTCCCCTGGCAGATACTTCTTTCGAACGAGCAAGAAGAGGGAAAAAAAAAAAAAAAACCCATACAACCCTCCCCTATCTCCCTCTCCTAATTAACTGCCAGTCTTCCTTTACTCTGGCTCCGCTGTCTCCTACCTCCTCCTCCCAGCCCGAAATCTCTATAATTTGCAAATCAAGTCTATCACAGAAGTCTCTTAAATCCTCAGGAAATCTCAAGTAGGCTGTAACTCCATTCTTCCATCCTATTAGACACTCAGGAATACCCCATCTATAGTGCACATTTTGTTTTTTCATTTGTTCTAACAGGGGTTTCAAAGATCTTCATCTCCACAGTGTCTCTGATGTTAAGTCTGCAAATATCTGTTTATCTATTTCTCCATATTTAATAGTTGATCTTCCCTTAATCTTTCTCCATATCTCTTCTTTATCACCAATCTTCTGGAATTGGACAATTATATCTCTGGGTTTCTTTTCTCCATTTCCATATTGGATCCTTCCAATTCTAAAGACCTCCTCCAGGTTCACCTGTTCAGTTTCTGGTCTATCTTTTATGAAGTTTAGGATTTTACAGACAGAAGTCTCTCACTTCCTTTCCCTTTAGGGACTCCGGGACACCTTTTACTCTAAGGTTCTTCCTCCTCTCCCTGTTTTCCTGTACTTCCATCCTATAAAGCAGTCTTTTTTGCTCTTTCCTAATATCTTTTGTGCTTTTTTCTAAACCAGAGATAAATTGGGCGTGGTTTTTAATTCTTTCCTCCGTCTCCTCTATCCGCAATAGCATTTGGCCTAGATCACTCTGTATGATTGTCCGTTCTTGTTTTATTGTTTTTCTAGGCTTTTAAACATATCTGCCATCTCTTTCTTATTTGGTACTTGTAGTCCACTTTCCAATTCTTTCCTCTCCCCATTCTTTGATACTTGTTGGCTATTATGCTTTATTCCCAGGGAGAGTCTCGGGCTAGCTTCTAAGCTCATTTCCAACTCACTTTTATCGCCAATACCTTGAGGTCTTTCTGGTGTCACATTTCCTTGGGACGTATATTTTTTTATCGTACCTACTTGGGACCCCTTTAGCCCACTACTTTTAACATTTTTATTCTTCATCACTTCTGTGTGTCTTATTTATTTAAATACAGGAACCACCTTGAGTTAGCATCTAGCGACCAGGTATTCGGGTTTCAACACACACTTTTTCTTTTCTTTCCTTTTCCCCTTTCTTCTCTCTCCCTCTCCTCTTCTCTCTTCCTCCACCTTCCCACTGTATTCTCCTTTTTCTTCAAGGGCTGCTAGTTCGTCTTTCCTTCATTCCATCTCCCCCAGGGAGTCTCCCCTTCAATAGTCATACAATTACTGTTTGATTACTATTGGCAAGGCCGTGCTGCTCACACTCACCCTCTGGTTGCTTCTCTTCTGATGAGCCAGCCACGAGCCACCAATTGCAAGCTTCTGCCTCCTGTTGCGCTCTTCAGGGGGACTCCTCTGGGTCTTTTCCTCCAGATCCTCCTCCCGTGTGTATAGGTTCAACACACAGGGGGATCAGGTTATCTATTCCCTTGTATACTGCAGAGGGGAGCGAGCCGGCGTCTTCACTCTCACTCCGGACGCCGGCCGGCCGGCTTTCTCCCCTTCCCAGTGATCCTTTGCGGTTTCCCCACGTGATCACTCCTTGACTCTCCTCTCTCCCTGCAGCCCCGCACGTCAGTCCGGGATTCCTTCAGCGGGCCCACCGCCGCACCTTCCTCCCTTCACTCCCGGGACCTCCGCACCCGCTCTGGACCCGACACTCGTGGGTAAGTCCCTGGATCACTCCTCCATAGGCATCTGGAGCGGTGTGGATGTCTCGGAGAGCACCCACTCCGTGCTCTCCTACGCCGCCATGGATAGGCTCCGCCCCCCGATATAGACACTATAAAGAAATTAATTCCCAAATTTCAAAACAAACTAATGCCAGGTTGCAGTTGGGTTCTGAAAGTTTTACAGTACTTGCTGTTAGTTTACATTAAAAGGATGGCAAGCTGTCAAGTGCCTGCTGCAAAAGAAAACCAGGGCAGAGCTGTGAATTTAGCATCTCTGTTGTAAACTTCAACGATGAATTTCTTTACAGTCTCTGCAGCTACAGAGGCCAGTGACTGCTTGCTTTAAAGATTATTTGCAAATTGTGAAGAATATACACATAACTGAATGTCTGTTAGGATAGTTTTCCTGGCCAGCACAGGATGACATTGTTTGGAGGACATCTCTGCGTTGGACTCAATAAGCAGTCTCCTCTCTCAGGAGAAGTTTTTTTTCATTTTTTTCCACAGCAAATCATTATGCAAACCCATTTCTGGAAGACTAATGTGTAATGTTTGAAAGCAGTTGTCCCCTCTCCCCCCAATGCTATTTTAGTCTAGGGCCCTGGTGCCCTCTGCAATTTTCAGTGTTGAAGTGTGAAAATGCGCTACTACTGTGCAGCCCTCAGGAGGTCTTGAGGCCCTCTACAATTTTCAAGATGACCACCGCTGGTCTAGTGGATAAAACAGGGAGAGGAGTACTTGCCATATTCCTTACTCCTGACAGCTGATGCCCTCCTCTGCTCCTGCCCTGGAATGTGTTAGAGCCCTCCTCAAATTGGTCCTGCATTGTACATATTGAGACTAGTAAGGAGGTGGGTATAAGATCAGCAGCTTTGTGGGATTTGTTGCAAGATATGGGGAGGTCAGCAGGAATAAAGAATAAGGTAGGCTGTTGGTGTACTGCTTGCTTCCAAAAATGTAGTTTCGGCTTGTATGATTCACTGATTCTCCCTGAAGTCTACACTAAGATACAAGTCAGATTTTAGGCATTGAAATGGATTCAGTTTTCTCTACATTCCCTTGGCACCCTAAATTGGCCACACTCTCCTTTGAGACTGCAGCTTCCCACTATTAGGGGTGGTCTGGCATTAACCAATCTCTATCTCTATTACTATGCCGCACAGTCAGCTTATGTTCATTGGTGGCTCTTGCCTCAATTGACCAATGCTGCTACTGCATATGAGACTCCGGCTAATCCTATTTTTAGGTGTACACTTTCCACAACAATGGGTACTGATATTTTCAGGGTGTCGATGAGAATACTCAGTGTCTATCTAAACTTTCTGACACAGCACACCTTAAATCCCCTAACCCAGTGTTTCTCAGCCTTTTTTCAGTCAAGGCACCCTTTAAAATCCTGCACAATGTCAAAGCACCCCGTTCTAAAATGTAAAAAACTACTAATAGTTTTACATTATGCAGCAGCATCCGCACATGCAAGATACCCAACATTAGAGACGATTTATTCTTTCAGTGCAAATACACTTCTACACACTGCTGCTGCCTAGTTTTCCAGCAGTTGTTATTCCTCATTTTCTCCTCCCCATGCAGCTAACGTGAACCCAGTGCTGACAGAGAGGGATGGGAGGGTCAAACAAGGATATTGCACAGGTGCTTGATGTCCTCTCAACTAATGATGCCAGTTAGGAAACTGGCGGCTGGCCTGCAGAGTGCCCAAGGTTGTAATGCTGCACAATGAAGTGATTTTGTGTAACAAAAAAGAAGGTTTGATCCACTCTGCTGGCTTGTACACAATTTTTGGACAATTTTTCAGCTTTTTGCCAAGGCACCCCTGAAGAACCCCAGTTGAAAAAGGCTGCCCTAACAAACTGCTCTAGTTAAATCCTAGATTGTCACAATTTATGGCCCTTTTGGGTTCCCTGCTGTTGGCTTAAAAGATCTGCACCCACTATATTCTCAATGCTCATTCAAATTTATTATGGCAGGAACTGCAGATCCCAGCACACTTGTACTTTAGGTATCTACAACACTGGCATGCTGTGGGGCTCAGGCTACGAGAAGTAAATCTTTCTAACGCAAAACAGCCCTTCTCTACCCTACTCACACATGATTTATTTCTATCACCTTCCACTGGATGGACAATGTATGTCATTTCTTCTTGGAGTACAAACACGATAGCAAGCTGAAAATTGGCAGGATGTCTTTAACTCCTACCCTGATCCACTTATTTCAGACAGAGATAAGATTATTCATTCAATTACAATATATGTACAGAATGTACTACACCCCACAACGATTGTTCCACATGCAAAAAAGGAACACGATTCCATGCCACAGATGATCTACACACCCCAGGGATCTCCTTTACATGATTTGGAATTGTGATAAGAGTCTGACCTTACTGGTCTCAGATTACCACCTTTATTTTGTCCACATTTTAACTTCCCGATATTTGTAACCCCAGATGGTGCTTATTGGGCATCCTTGAAGATTCAGATCTTAGTACCAGACAAAAACACTTTCTACAAATCCTCCTATATTATGCCAGGAAAATAGTGGCACTCCATTGGATAAGCACAGAACCATTCCATATTACTATGTGGAGAAGTCTGATTAATCAAAATCTACTTCAATATAAAATTACCTATGAGGCTAGAGGGTGTAAAAAATATTTATAAAATTTGGAGTGCTTGGCTAGACAGTCAAGATATAAGTGACTCCTTTTGTCTTTGATTACCGACCCACCGCTTTCGAAAGCCCTGACTTTTATTGCAATACAAAGTATATACTACACAAAAAGGTGAAAATAGCCATGACCTGGCAAGTACTTTTATATAAAGTTTAGTTGGTTTCGTCTGTCTCCATAGTTTTGGTGTAAGATTTTCTTGTGTTACTAGACTGTATATAACACGCAGAGGACTCTGTGCACAGTTTATTATTTATCACACATAACGTACTTCTCTTCTGACGTTTAACCTGATACCATTTTATTTGAGCATTAAAAATCAGACATATGCCAAACCTTCCCCATACTATCCGAAGCTAAAAAAAAAGTTTTCAAAGGCAGGCTAAAGGTTCTCTTTATTCAGCCCTCTTGAGCAACATATACTTACCTTTCTTTTGTTCCACTGCTGAAGTCAAGTCCGTCAAATGCGCCTCCATATCCAGGAGGGACCAAATATGTTCTTCATGTCCTGTCACTGAACAGAAAGGTAGGTATAGTACATGCTAGCAAACCTGCTGCTCTGTCATGAACGAGCAAAGCACTGCCCAACCCAGTGGAGGATGTAATGTTTTGTGGTCTAAGTCAATATGTGAATAAGCCAGTAATAACTAGTCAGTGATGTCAATGCATCCTAGGGAATGATATACATATTTATATGTGGTATCGCCCACAGCAACTAATTAGACAAGCAATGGTTTTGTACATTAGAAAATGTGGTTATCTATAAAAAAAATATGGAGGTGAGGATGTTGGGCTATGCTGCCTACACAGGGAAGTTACAAATGACTAATTTAGGGAGTATTTATCCCTGTGGTCTAGGCTAGTAAAATGTCTCTGCAGACTTGGCAACAGCTTCACTACTGAAGTTTATTTGACTAGTGTGCAAATTATACTGTGTCCTGAGCAGCTTCTCAATACGCTCCTGACAATGTGTCTCCGCAATGATGAACAGCTTACAGACTTCTGTCATCGGATACAGCAAAGAGTGGTATGAAATGCTTGTGTAGTGCAGCAATCAAGGACTGTAGAGTCAGGTGGAAGCTATGTTAAGCTATGAGGTAAGCGCAGTCTTCAAATAGCTCCCAGAGTAACTTGAATCACCTCTCTATTATTAGTAGGCTCAGGCCAGCGAGATTTACAGCATAAGGAACTGGATCCGGCACAACACTTTCCACAAGACATATATACGCATAAACAAGAATACTCACGATTTAACAATTGGCAGCTTTATAGCAGGCTACCCAATTGTGTTCACACAGAAACTAGAACAAAAGGACAAATAATAGTGCAGAATACAAAAAACCATCAACCTGTTTTTGAAAAATCTTAAGTGGAATTTATAGCCATAGGCAACATTTCTACTTTTTTCAGTACTATATATTTTTTTTTGGTTAAATGCATCTAAACCCAAAATAAAACATTTTCTATATTGCACCTTATCAGTCCTTATATGTGGTGGCTGATTTGGTTTTCACTTTTCAGGCTAAGAACCTTTTCGGCAAGTACAGAAAATACCTGTTGATCTTGCCAGAGATGTACTGTCATCACTTCCTTTGAGCTTAAAAAAGAAAGTACAAAAGACCTCACTGATGAAGAAGATTGGGAGGTGGCTCTAAACCAGGCTTTCTCAACCAGGGTCCCATGGAGCCCTAGGGTCCCTCCAGAGGTTGGAAGGGGTTCCTTGAGAAATGTCTGACTCTCAGATAAGTTCCCACTAAAACTATTGATCGTTTTAGCTATCTGTAAGAGGGCAATTCTTCCCAATGACCACAAGTGTATAAGGAGGATTCTTCCCACGGACCATCACACACCTATATATCATGAATTGTATATATAGTAATTTTTTTTTAGCAGTGGTTCCCTGAGACCAGAAAGTCATTTCAAGGTTTCCTCTGTGTTGAAAAGGTTGAAAAAGACTGCTCTAGACTCCTGCATGCTCGTGTCCCTTAAATGGTCAGATCGCTTAACACAGTTGGATATACTTCACAGGGTGTATTTAACCATGGTCTGGATCTCCAGGTTTCACTCAGTCCGCAGCCCTCTCTGTACCATGTGTTCCATGGCCCCTAGCACCTTCTATCAGTTATTATGGACTTGCCCAATCATTTAAGGATATTGCAACTGGTATAATCTGTTTATGACATTATGGGGTCTCCCCTCTCTCTAAAACCCCAAACACTGTATATTTGAAATATTCCTTGACTCAAACAGATACATTTATGCCTATATTCCTACCTAAATCCCATTTCTCTGGAAACAAATTGATAGCTAGGGGTTGGATGCAAGCTGCCCCACCCATGTTTCAGGCCTGGCTCACAGAAGTTAATGCTTCTTATCCCTACAAAAAAACGTATCTATTTCCATACCGGGTGCTCTTCTAAGTATACTAATGTGGGATCACCAGCTACAACAAGCTAGCACTTGTGTAGTCACCTCTTCCTATCCCTTTAACACAAAGCTGCCAGGAATTGGAATGAGCCTATTTGAACTGATACCTTTACACAAATTGCTTCAGATCTTGAAGTTATTATTGCTATTCAGGAGGATACTGTATTTCCCATCATGTTTATGGAATATGTGCCATGATATTACTATGTGTTCACACCAAAGACCCATCTACTGGCCTGTGATTCAACGAGGGGCGTTCAAGTCAAATCAGGACTTTTGAGTTTACATAATAAAAGAACAGATTTTAAGGAGTGGAAATTGTATTTATTTTTCAACATACTCCCCTGCTGCATTTAAACACTTATCCCAGCGTTTAACTAATGGAAAGCTTTGGCAAAGAAAGGTTTGTCAGTATGCCTGAACCATCCTAGGACAGCATGCTTCACTTCGTCATCATTGTGTTCTCTTTTCCCACACAAAGATTTGTCTCTTGTGCAATTTCATGACAGGTTATGCGTCAATTATCCAGGATCAGGTTTTCTATGCACTGAATGTTCACAGGAATGACTGCAGTGGGCTGGGAACCACCACGGCCGAGATCATCACTGAGGGATGTATGGCCATCTCTGAAACGTTTACACCATTCAAAAGTCTTACTGCAGCTGAGTGTCTAACTTCCGTACAATGCTGGAAGTCTTCTGTAGATATCCGCAGGTTTTACACCTTCGTTCACAAGAAACTTCATCACCAGACACTGTTCCATGCATGCACTATCACCGTTATCTGCCACCTTAACGGTCTCTGGACTGGCCCGTGACATGTGTGCTGCCTACTATCAGTAATAGGACACACTTGCCACTTACCACAGCATGTAATACCGCCACACTAGCATCCCTTTTTATACCTGTAAAATTAAAAGTCCCGGTTTGACTTGAACACCTCTCGTATATACTGTTGCCTTGATGTTTTTATGGGTATACCTGCTTTTGCAGATTATTAAGTGTTCTTGCATGGCAAGACCACTTACTGTTATCTCACATATATATTCTTATTATTATAGCCAAATTTACCACCCTAACTCCTCCCACAGTTTTTACACTACATAGACAGTAATATACCGAACCGTGCGGATTGTTCCCGATTGGTGTGCTATTACTTTGTGGAACGTTTCGCCGAATGGTTCACGAAATATCAGCGTTTTTGTGGTGAAATTCGTCCCATAGGAATGAATGGTGGAATGTTCAAAACTAGAGTGGGAGCTGACAAAAGCTAGAGTGTGAGCTGAAAAATCAGGACCTGATTTCTAAACTGCCATCACTCCCTCATTTTCAAGCTCACATACACAAATCGTTATCAAAATGTTCAGCTATCCCTGCTGCCACTAAAAATGTCCACGGCTAAGCCATAGTCCTGATAGTTTTCACAATGTGACCATTTGTTTGCAACTCACGCCGCCCATTGACATTCATTGAAACTCCACTCTAGCCACCTCAAATTTGAAAGGCAATTTCTAAACTGCGACTGTGCCTTCATTTTTAATTTTTCTGAGACATACTATGCATCAAAATGTAGGTCTGGGTCTTGTGATTCTCACAGACTACTGGTGGAGGCAAGAACACTTCACACAATTTCCCAAGAAATTGTAGCTTTTCAAGTTTTCTTTATTATTGTATCAACTGAGTCACAGATTACCTTTGTATGAAGTGTACACTTTTTTGTTTCTACGCTGTACATTTTGTACTGTCAATTTTGTCAATAAAATGTTTCCTTAATGCAAAAGAAAAAAAGTACAAAGAATAGTCTGGGGAAATCTCAACAGGAGTCATACATTTAGAACTCAGTTGGAGCACAGCACTGAAAGTGTCGGTGCTTGTGCCTGTTTCATGTACCCCTCAGAGACAGGTATATGAATCTTGTCGGTATCCCCATACTGGACAACCCCTCCTCAGTGCACTCCCTCCCCAGCCACTGCACCCATAACTTTGACAGGGACATGGCTGAGGATTTTTAAACTGGGGTGGGCGGACCATGATGGGGAACTGAGACACTTGTTCCCTATTAGGCTCACTTAACTTTTGCAAAGTGGGCCTGGTGGGGAAATAGTCTCTCAGTTCCCATTCTGGCTTGGCTCTCCAGGCTCTGCCCACCCAGTCACAAGTCATATCCCAAATATTGGCATTATCATATTTGGGTAATGGTATTACCTGTATCTCATGGCGATTTATTTACATTTAGCTTTAGGAGGGAATCTCCCAGCTGACAGCTAAATGGGGCTGGGCATACAATACTGTGCTGGTAGCTGTCACATACATGACAGCTTCCCAACACAGACATGCCCCACTCTGAGTATAGGAGTACCTCTATATGCCAGTTTAGAGCTGGTCTTAAATACTGCTAGTTTCCTAATTTAAACAGAAAAAATAGCTAACATTTTATGAATTTTGGGTACAACTAAGGCATTAATGTTCACAGTTCATTGTGTAACGGTGGTGATTTTAAAGCACTATCCTATGAAGGAGGTGGAGACAGAAAAGTGACATAGGAAGCCAAAATGCTGAACCAAAGAGATGAACTGCTTAATCAGAGGTTACATCCATCAAGTCTGGTTGTTGAGTATGGAAAGTGTGTGTATATCACAAGACTGATAAAGAATTAAAAGTCCTTTGGCAGGAAATTCAGCAACCATGTATAACTGTGTTAACCATGCGTTGTCTGGGTCCTTTCTTTTTCAGCTACTGCTCCTTTGCTAGGCATTATCACAAAAAACTAGTGTGCAGTCGGGAGACTGGGAGCCAGGTTCTGATTTGTGTTGGCTCGCAGCGAATATTGAAAAATCTACCACAGAGCCATTCTGTCTCCTAACAACACTCTAGAGCCGGGCATGAATGCCGGTATGAGAGCAATAGTTAAGTAAATTGATGACTGGAACAGGGAAATTTGTAGTCCAAAAGCATGGGTTTCTCTAGGTTGTAATATACCTTTCTATAAGCATTCTACACTCAATATTCAAGCAATGTTCATATTTTAAAAGGTATGGTTTCCGTTTAAGTGATAAAGTGATAAAGGAAATTTTCTTGCAAAGTGGATTTTCTTGGGACTCCTCCCTTTTTTAAAGTTTCTTCTGCCACTGGTGAGCAGCCAATTTGAGCCAGACAGGTACTTAATTATAACTCTAAAAGTCTTTCCTTTCTTTGTAAGAACTTTTAACTTCTAACCAGCAAAAAATATATACTTGTACTATTGCACAGAAATGGACTATGCAGCCAAAGACACATCCAAGACTGTATATAACGAAATAAACAGGTATTTTGTATGTAAGTACATCGTGGAACAAAAGCCATGTAGCTAAAGAGCATAAAAAATTGCAGTTAATGTTGCAGTTAACATTTTCTGAATGTCCAAAAATTCTTTGGGGTTGATTTACTAAAAAAGGAGAGTGCAGAATCTGTGCAGCTGTACATAGAAACCATCATCTTCCAGTTTTATTTTTCAAAGCTAAACAAACTGAAGTTAGAAGCTGATTGGCTACCATGCAGAGCTGCATCAGATTTTGCACTCTCCAGTTTTAGTAAATCAACCCCACTGTGAGCATACTAGTCTCCAATCCCACTTTCCAGTCCTGATAAAGTTGAGGGAAGATGGCTGCCAGATACCTCAAAGGACATTTTGAAACTAATTCACAATGCAGTCGTATGGTTACAGTCAGCTTCCACTTTTTTGTCAAACCTTAAAGTGATATTCAAGCTTCAAACATGGTATACTTACCTGCTCTGTTCAATGGTTTTGCACAGAGCAGCCTCGAACCTCCTCTTCTGAGGTCCTTCGTCGGCATTCTCGGCTCCTCCTCTTTCTCCATGTGCCACCATAGAAGCTGCCATTCACAGCTGCACCAGATTTTGCACTCTCCAGTTTTAGTAAATCAACCACTTGGTGTTCAGGATCTGAATTCAACTGATCTGTTGTCACCAGGCAATTGGAGAAAAACTCGAACTAGAAAAACCTTAGAAGAACATATTGGCTGTTAGGACTGGATGGTACCTGGGCTCTACAATAAGTTGTCCACCATCCAATGAAAACTATGAAGTTAGGATCTGACTGACTAGCTAAGCTTCACTGGCAACTCACTGACTAACACAAAGGAGAAAAACTTTCAAAATAGGCAAGTTTTATTTCAGGTTTCAAGTATTAAAAGCATTTTTAAACAACTGAAAGTACTGTAATATTTAGGTATTTTTAACAACTTGGACTCCACATCATTAATCTTGTACCATCACTAAAGCGCACGGAGTAGATTTTTGTGGTTAATTATGGCTATCGTAACATAAAAAACAGGCTTTACCACTTTACAGCAATCCTCTAAAAAAAAAATGTAGGAAAAGTCATAAAAACTTACAGAGGTCATTTTGTCTTGCATACATTATTCAACATTCTAGACATACATGCTAATGTTTTACACCACAAAGACCGCTAAAAGCATATATAGGTCAAAGGGTAAGTAATGTTTAAAGTGATATAAACCTTCATTTTTAAGCACATTCAGAAGGCAATTTAATCACTTACGGAGTATGTGGCTTCTATAGCTTTTAATCCTTGCCTATGTTCCTGTATAAGCTGCTGCCATAATCACTGCCCCAGGTTTCCTGTTTCAGCGTGGTTCCTTTCTTGCATCCTTTGGAGCCACCACTGTATGCAGGGACTAGAGGTGTGTTTTCACACACAGTGTGCATCAATAGAAACACACTAAGGTTAATTTACTAAAGCTGGGGAGTGCAAAATCTGGGGCAGCTCTGCATAGAAACCAATCAGCTTCCAGGGTTTTTTTTTTTTTGTGAAAGCGTAATTGAACAAGCTGAAGTTAGAAGTTGCTTGGCTACTATGCGCAGCTGAACCAGATTTTGCACTCTCCAGTTTTACAAGGGGCATTCAAGTCAAACTGGGACATTTGAGTTTATATAATAAAAGAACAAATTTCAAGAAGTGGAAACTGCATTTATTTTTCAACGTAGGTTTGTCAGTACACCTGAACCACCCTAGGACAGCCTGCTTCACTTCATCATCATTGTGTTCACTGTTCTCATAGAAAGATTTGTCTCTTGTGAAATTTCATGACAGGCTAAGCGTCAATTATCCAGGGTCAGGTGTTCTATGCACTGAATGTTCACAGAAATGACAGGTGTGGGCTGGGAACCACCACAGCTGTGAACAATACTGAGGGATGTACGGCCATCTTTGAAATGTTTACACCATTAAAAAGTCTTATTGCAGCTGAGTGTCTCATCTCCATACTGTGCTTGAAGTCTTCTGTAAATACCTGCAGGTTTTACACCTTCGTTCACAAGAAACTTCATCACCACACGCTGTTCCATGCAAGCACTAACACTGTTGTCTGCCATCTTGATTAACAATCTCTGGACTGGCCAGTGACATGTGTGCCGCCTATCATTAATAGGACACTTGCCACTTACTACTACGTGTAGTACCGCCACACTAGCATCCCTTTTATACCTGTAAAAATAAAAGTCCCAGTTTGACTTGAATGCCCCTCGTACTAGCTCAACCCCATAGCCTTGTAACCTAGGATAACTAGGCCTACTCCTCCCTCATATTCTAAGTTAACAGAATGACTGGAGACTGCACTGCCAACTGTTCTCTTTTTAGTAAAGACCAGAAGTTCAGGAAAGCAGCACTGAGAGAGCAGAAGTCAGCAGTACTGAAAGTTGCAAATTGCATGTGTTGGGGTATATATGGCCATACATTATACAATTTTCTTTTTCAGTTTCCTTTACATTTACCTTCAACTATCTAGTGCAAGGGCCTAATAATGCTAGAGGGTTTAATAATACTTTAAAAAAAGTATAGCAATATTTCACAGGCTTGAAGAGTTTCTGAAATAAAACAGCACATTAAACCAATATCTGACCGACTAGGCATAAAATCATATCAATGCTACATTTCTGCTACAAATATACAGTCCCCTGTATAGTTATATTTTGCACATGTGCATAAAGTTTACTGATTTACAAATTGGAACATTCAAGGTAGAGCACACAGCCAGTTAATTGCCCTGAGCATGCTTGCTGGTATATGAGAACTAACTAGCCACATTGCTGCAGAAAATTCTCTGCATGTCACTTGCATTTCAGAGCATAGAACCAACAGAATGGATACCATGAGACACATTATATAAGAAAGAAAATAAATATGACATTTCCCCTGCCCTACGCTTTCCGGTGTTTTGTCAGAAGATTAGATTTACATGACTAATAAGTTAAAAGTACTACCACACTGATCTCCATCTTATATCTCGCCAGTGTTTAGACAGGCACTAGAGTTACATATGTACTGAATGTTTGTTTTTGCAGACATTAGACCTTTATCTATATTTCTAAAACAAAAAAAGATGCATGGAGGCAGCTTGTTTACTAAGGTTCAGTTTAGTTGAAGACATGGTGTGTTTTTACTGGTCTGGTTTTATATTTATTTTTTCTTGTTTTTCTATAATATGTTTTCTTTTTTGATTTTTTTTCTAACAAAACAAAAAGCAATATGGTTTGAGATCTATGCTCATGACTTCCGTATGCTCTGATGTACGCTCTTTGAATACTACACCTGTGAACAGTATTTCTATTAATGCTGTATTACGTTGGGAGTTTGTAATTTTATAAGTATGCATGTGTATGGACCCAAATTTCAATAAAAAAAGATCTGATTTAAAAAAAAAGAAAAGAAAAAGTAAATTCTGACCTCTGCAGCCTGTGTCTCTTGATGCAGCAAGGTAAGTCCTGTTAAATCTTCAAGGAAGGAATGCGAAGAGTTGAAAACCTTAGCCAAGAAGTTGAATCTTTCTTTCTCATACTGATCAATCACCTAGGAAAAAAAAGGTACCATTATTCATACATATCCAAATTGTTTACTTGCAGGTGAAGTTCACAATCGCCTAATCAATCAATTTCACATTCAATAACTTGATTCTGTCAGCCACCATGCTGGTCCACTCTGTCTTCACTAGAAAAGGCCTGGAGAGAAACTGAATGACATTTTATTTTGTAAAGAGCTCCACTGAATAAAATATTCTCCAATCCTGAAACTTGCACATTTTTTTGTTTTATTTAGTCAGGTTAAATTCAAGAACAATCCAATGTGTTTGTCTGTAAGAGGAGGAGGAGTTCTTCAGATGCATAAATCACCACATAACATGTTTACAGCTACTCCCATTGAAGTCTATGGGACCAAATATGCTAAAAAAATGAGCTCATGTAGTCTTTTGAGCAAAGGGGGTAGAATGTTGGGTGACTGAGCATACAGGTGTAAACACATTAGAACGACACTTGGAAGAAATGGGAATCTGCATGTTGAGCATAGTCAAGCACAGGGAAACAAGCAGAAAAACACTCAAGTGTGAATGTGGGCTTAATGGGTGGGAGACAGATGGTTGGAAACTTTTGGTACCTGCTTGCATCTCTCAAGAGTCACCAATTTGCTATTCTTGGACTATTCTTTTTTTCAGTGGACTGGTTGCAAGCATATGTTTATAAAACATACAAAGCTAATATAAGAGCATTAAATTACATTTAATTGCTTGAGGTGCATGCATTGGCCCCCAATCATGATGTAATCAAGCTCCTCATATTACACTGAAAACAACACACCATGTACTACAATCTGAATGTCTTACACTGATGATCCTCCTGTTCTGTGCAGAAGATTATGGAAAAGTGAATATAATACCACATTTTATTTACTTACATTATCTGCATTTGAAAATAAATTGAATGTATTCATAAGCAGATTCAACTGAAATATTTTAGCTCTGTTTGGAGTTCAGCTTAAGCTGCATGTTTCTGTCCAAGACAGTATTGTTTTCCAAGGATGAGAATGACTGACTACCCTTAATATTAAGCCAACTTGAATGTAGTGGTGTGACAATATAGCTGTCAATAGGGCCACCCATGCCTGAAAGGTCTTTCACATTGACACAGAGAAAAAAATATACCTTGGTTTCCCTGTTTGAGGGCCGAGTTTTGGGTGAACAACCCCACCCTCCAAAAAGAAAAGTAAAAAAAAAAAAATGTTGCGTAGCCTTTACAGAGGGCCCCTTATGAGCTTTGTGGAGTAAGTAAATATGAATGACTGTGTGAATCTAACAAAGTGAATTAATGAGCCAGAGACCAGACTGCATTTCATACAGCATTTCCGAAGCAAAGTTTAATACATTTTTAAACTGTATACCTCCCACAGGGGGTTAGAATAAGTGGCAAACTGAGAGTAAGATTCAGGTGCCTCCAGTGTTATTACCAGATGGCTTAGCTTAATAAGAGTATATTCTTCTTGGGTTGGATAATCATTTCGGTTTCAGTTTATTGAAAAGGGTGAGCCAAATCAGCCTAAAGGAAAAAAAGAAGGAGGAATTTAGACTTACCTGTAAATTCCATATCTTGGGAGTACAATACAGGACACAGGCGAAGTACCCTGGGTTATAGGCTCGTACCTTCAGGTGATTAGACACTCAGCTTTTGAGGACAGTCCCCCTGGGCATCTCACCTATAACCATACCCCACTCCTTGAGTCCTCAGTTTTAAAGCAAGCATTGCAGAGTAACCCAGGAAAAGAAGGGAGAGTGGCCTGTGCCATGAACTGTACTCTAAGATTTGGAATTTACAGGTAAGTCAAGATTCCTTTTATTTTAATCATACATTATAGGACACAGGCTGAGTATTCACAGACCCTGGGACATCCTCAAGCAATGAATAAGAAGGGTGGTCAACAACTAGGTACACCTTAGCCTGAAGTGTCGGTAAAATTTGTGACCTGTTGTGTGACGTAAGGCCTGGTCATCCACATAAGACCAAGCTCTGAATGGTTAAGTGTAATGGAGATCAGAAATACTGGATTTTTTTTTCATTTTGTTTAATGAAATTGGCAATCTCTAATCCATGTGTAAATCAACCTAAATGCATAATTTGGTTTGTGAGTTTCTGTGTCCCCACAGGGGGTAGGACATGAGGGTGCCCTCAGTAAGAAGTGCATAAGTTACTGTATCCTGCTTCAGGATAAGAGCCAGATGCCTCGGTACCGGGAGGTTTCTGGCTGAATTCAAAGGACCAGCCCTTACGGAAGAAAATATACTTTAAAAATATCCCTTCCAAATATATCGGCATATATTTGAAATGCTACAATTTTGGCCATATTCAATATATATATATATATATATATATACACACACACAGTCAGGTCCATAAATATTGGGACATCGACACAATTCTAACATTTTTGGCTCTATACACCACCACAATGGATTTGAAATGAAACAAACAAGATGTGCTTTAACTGCAGACTGTCAGCTTTAATTTGAGGGTATTTACATCCAAATCAGGTGAACGGTGTAGGAGAATTACAACAGTTTGCATATGTGCCTCCCACTTGTTAAGGGACCAAAAGTAATGGGACAATTGGCTTCTCAGCTGTTCTATGGCCAGGTGTATGTTATTCCCTCGTTATCCCAATTACAATGAGCAGATAAAAGGTCCAGAGTTCATTTCAAGTATGCTATTTGCATTTGGAATCTGTTGCTGTCAACTCTAAAGATGAGATCCAAAGAGCTGTCACTATCAGTGAAGCAAGCCATCATTAGGCTGAAAAAACAAAACAAACCCATCAGAGAGATAGCAAAAACATTAGGCGTGGCCAAAACAACTGTTTGGAACATTCTTAAAAAGAAGGAATGCACCGGTGAGCTCAGCAACACCAAAAGACCCAGAAGACCACGGAAAACAACTGTGGTGGATGACCGAAGAATTCTTTCCCTGGTGAAGAAAACACCCTTCACAACAGTTGGCCAGATCAAGAACACTCTCCAGGAGGTAGGTGTATGTGTGTCAAAGTCAACAATCAAGGGAAGACTTCACCAGAGTGAATACAGAGGGTTCACCACAAGATGGAAACCATTGGTGAGCCTCAAAAACAGGAAGGCCAGATTAGAGTTTGCCAAACGACATCTAAAAAAGCCTTCACAGTTCTGGAACAACATCCTATGGACAGATGAGACCAAGATCAACTTGTACCAGAGTGATGGGAAGAGAAGAGTATGGAGAAGGGAAGGAACTGCTCATTATCCTAAGCATACCACCTCATCAGTGAAGCATGGTGGTGGTAGTGTCATGGCGTGGGCATGTATGGCTGCCAATGGAACTGGTTCTCTTGTATTTATTGATGATGTGACTGCTGACAAAAGCAGCAGGATGAATTCTGAAGTGTTTCGGGCAATATTATCTGCTCATATTCAGCCAAATGCTTCAGAACTCATTGGACGCCGCTTCACAGTGCAGATGGACAATGACCCAAAGCATACTGCAAAAGCAACCAAAGAGTTTTTTAAGGGAAAGAAGTGGAATGTTCTGCAATGGCCAAGTCAATCACCTGACCTGAATCCGATTGAGCATGCATTTCACTTGCTGAAGACAAAACTGAAGGGAAAATGTCCCAAGAACAAGCAGGAACTGAAGACAGTTGCAGTAGAGGCCTGGCAGAGCATCACCAGGGATGAAACCCAGCGTCTGGTGATGTCTATGCGTTCCACACTTCAGGCTGTAATTGACTGCAAAGGATTTGCAACCAAGTATTAAAAAGTGAAAGTTTGATTTATGATTATTATTCTGTCCCATTACTTTTGGTCCCTTAACAAGTGGGAGGCACATATGCAAACTGCTGTAATTCCTACACCGTTCACCTGATTTGGATGTAAATACCCTCAAATTAAAGCTGACAGTCTGCAGTTAAAGCACATCTTGTTTGTTTCATTTCAAATCCATTGTGGTGGTGTATAGAGCCAAAAATGTTAGAATTGTGTAGATGTCCCAATATTTATGGATCTGACTGTATATACACACATACACACACTGCATGTTGAAATGCGTTATTACAAAGAATATGAAAAATATTTTTAAAAATACATTTCAAATATACTGTATGTCTAAAAATACAAATCTACATTTTTGGAATGCATTTACAAATATATGTAAAAATATATGTTAAAATGACTTTTTTATATGTTAAAAAAAAATCTGAAGAATATATTTAAAAAATATTCTGGACTAAACCCCTGCTGTACTAGATTGCGGTCCTGTGCCTCTGGACGTATCCCTTGATGTGCCCTATTGCCACCCTGTTATATTTTTGCATGTCCCTCAAAGTGTTGAAATTATTGCTCTGTGGTCTTCCCCTTATATGGCTTCCTGTTTTTTAATCCCCCAAAATAAAGAGCCCTTGGTCAGGGGCCCTAAAATCATTCTTGATCTCTGCATGTGTTCTGTTACACCCACATCCCCATCACATTAAGTTTTAGTGCCAAGTTTGAAAAGCTTACACTGTAAAGTAAATACATTCCAAACATTAGCCCCAGTATTTACAGAAATGCTAAAGATACAGAGTGACCCAGGCTTCACCCGTCACAGTGGGCAAAATCCTGAAAAGGTATTCAGGGTCTGAGTTCCAAAAGGATGACCATCGACCTGGACCGGCAAAGCACCTGGCGGCTCATAAGGTATTTAAGCCAAGAGCGATTTCTCTGTAAGAGAGAAGGTCTATAACCTTATGACACTAGCAAAACTGAGGACTCATGGTTAGGGGGGGGGGAATCAAGGGGCCATGTCCTCGAAAGTTTTGCAGTGTCCAGTCAATTGAGGGTATGAGCATATTGACCAGGATCTATGAATATGTATCTCGTACTGTATGATTACATGTATGTACCCTACACTTGGTTATTGTGTTAAAGGCATTATGTGCTTTCGCACTGGAACATAAAGCCAACTAGCCCACTAATCTTTAGTGCGTATTAGTACTTACAGATTGACATCACTATGAGAAACATACTGGACTTCACTACAGCCCTACTAGAATCTGTTAAACTGCTTGGCACTAATGAAACAGAATCCTACAATGCCTAAACATAAACTGGTTGTCACTGTTTCCCACAGTGACTTCCAATCTGTTGGTGAATGAATGAAATCAGATTCCCAGTGTAACATGTACAGATGTTTTGGGAAAAGTTCAGAGGTGATTGATACATGGCCAAAATTCCATGAAAGTCTGCCCCATGCCAACTACTCAAACTAGCATCAATAAACAAGCTTTTTTTTCTTCAGCAAAGTATAGCTAACCAAATCGGTTAAAAATATTTTTATAAAAAGACAACTTATATAATTTTTCTTAATAAAAGCATATTATCAACCATTGTGCTCACCTAGTAACAAACTGGGCGATCTTAGATGCACTGACCCTGGATTTTTAAAGGAGTAGAGCAGATGCACTTTCAAGGTAAATGTTTACTTTGCATAGGCGATTTTGACCTATTAGTGAAATTTTTACTGTTATTAACGTAAGTCCTTACTGGTCATTAACATAGTCACTACTGTACTACTAACAAAGCTCAAATCTGTTGCATCAGTCTTGAAAATACGTAGGGCATGGAACTTTTATGCCTGTAGTTCCAAAGGTGTGTTACAGCTGGGCAAACTCAACCTATCCAGCTGCATATACTTACTATTCCCCCCCGCTATGCCCACTCCCTGGTTGGTCACCGGCAGCAACATAGCCTCTACCCCATTGTGACAGTGCTGATTACTTGAGCGAGCACTGACCAAGTACCAGTGTTGCCCCATACCTAGAAGTACAGGGTATTTTTCTTTACTACTGACAGTTAAACAGAGTGACAAGGGAGCTAAGGGACGATATGTGCAACTGAGAAGGTTGGACAGTAACCAAAGCTTAATTTTGCCCTGCATGGGCAAAACGCATGATCACCTTAAAGTGAACTTATCAACAAATATATTTTTTTTCAAGTTAAGTGCATGCATGCTTAGTAATGTGCACATATAACACTTACAGGTTAGGAAGGACATGTCTGTGCAGGTACTATCCAGGGCCAACGCCTGCTCTGAGATGTGCAGTGCTTGGCTATACTTACAAACATCTGACACAGATCAGCCCCTGCTATAGCCTCTAACCTTGTGACTAGCTACCAAATTACTGAAAAGTATCACAGCCTGATCACTAAGGTAATAGAGACTTCAGAGTCTTCATCAGACTGGTGAGATCAACTCATATCCTCCACTTAACTGGATCTCATGGACTGATTTCTGATTATAAAAGGTAGAGATTTATGAAAAAATATACTTTTGCTGTATTGTGATGCGTTCGAAATTTATTCATATAGACTTGTAAAGCTACTGAAAAGTCCCTTTTAAATAGAGCCTTTCAAGATAGAAATATGGAAAGCTTTCACTAATGATTTTTACCTGTAGAAAGAAAATATGACTATATAATACCAGAGAAATCAAACTTTAGCTGCACACTTGCAATTTGATTTTTGCACTGGTTGAAGGCAAAGAAGTAGTGAAATCTAGTCACTAGAAAAGCATCAGATTAAGCTGCAAGTGTGGACTGGCGATAGACATGCTAAGCTATTGTGCAATATTTCACATACTTTGACATCTGCTTGATCAGCTTGACATTTCTGCTTTAACCGGCGGACACAAGGGTTACACAGTAAAGCCAAAATTAGGTCCTGTCCTCTCCTAAGCATTTAAAATATGGGAAATAGCATCTGAAATATGTAATGGGGTCCATCACACAAAATATGGTCCATTATCGGAGAATGCCATTTTATTCAAATTCTATATGTGATTTGGGGCTCTAAAATAGGTATGGTGTAATTTGTCTTCCTTTAGGCCCCATTAACACATGAGCATTTGGAGGTCAAAGCTCCAAAACACTCAGCATCCAAAATCCCATGGGTTTGCGCCTGTTGCCTAGTACACACAATCAGAAAATTGGATGAAAAATACAGCTTTATCGTATGATAATCTGACCGTTAGTAGACAGCTCTTGAAAGCCAATCACAACATGAAAAGATTTTTTGTTTAATCAGTATAGTGTTTATTTGAAAAAAATCAGAAGACCAAGACCACACATTATTATTATTATTATTATACAGTATTTATAAAGCGCCAATAGTTTGCTCAGTGCTGTACATTACAAAGGGGGACAGAACATGTGACAGAACAATACCAATACAATGCAAAACATGAGAGGATTGAGGGCCCTGCTCTTTGGAGCTTACAATCTAGCTTACATGCTCAGAAACGAAAGAACACATTACAATACGATGCAATACATCACTTCCAAAATTGTATTCCATCGTACGAGAATTTTTCAAAACTTTAGTAAACGCATAATTTTCAATATGAGACTAGCATGCCATAAAAAAACGACAATCATTCGTCTGATATTCTCACCGTGTGTGCGAGACCTAAGAGATGCATCACTTGAAGCTTGAAAAAGTACATGAGCTTCTTTAAAGCTACAAGCTTCCAGTGTCCAGTGCTTTTGGCCACAACAGACTTCAATGGGAGCACCTGAAAAACTAACACATTTACTTTCTTCTCTAGTAACTAAGTTTCCATTGGCTAAAAATAATTTTTAAAAAATGCTAAAAGCCTTCAGAAAACCTTGTAAAGCAATTAAAGATGGTTAGCTCAAGTATGGATGCAGCCTTGAGCTGCTTTCACATTGCAGCACTTTTAAAACATGCTATGCCTTTTTAAAAAAAAAAGCATAGCATGTTTTTAATGTGTTGGGTTCAATTTTATGGCAATGCATCTGCAGTGAATAGCTGATGTCTTCATGAATCTGGCTTTCTGCACAGATGTAAAGTAATGCTGGAAATGCAAAGGCTTTCCCCAACTGTCTCTACAAAGTTGGAAGGGAACAATTGTCTTAAATGTCTTTAAATGCTTTAGAGATAAAAGAGATCTTCGCTCAAAACACCTAAACTCGATACTTTGAATGGGTGTTCACATACTTTTAGACATACAATGTATAATGGTAACACATCTTGCTCCTGCCATATTCTTTATTAGAAGAACTGTGAAAATCGTCTACTTATCTGCAATACCTCAATAAAAAATGGAAATGAAAAAAGCATGAGATTAGGATGATAACTGAAGAACAACACTTTATTTGATGATTTGTAAGAAATTTCTGTTATTTCATTTTTACAATGCACTTATTTTAGTTGTTTACAGCCTCTTATAGTGTCCTTAGAACAGCATATCGGGGTTGAGTCAAGTCATTCACTATTCTCTAGTAAAGGAATTTGCTGAAACTGGCTTTACCACAGGTACTCTTTATGCTATTGCTAAATTGTCTTAAAAATATGCACAAAAGTAGGTAAAAATATAATTACACAAACCAGGTGACAGACACAGCAAAATAACATACTTGCTGACATATCTTTGACATATATGACTGAATTCTCAGCTTATGATGCAAGTCACAATCATCACCTCAGGCCCCAAAACCTAGATAAAATCACAGGCTAGCCAGAACCAGCAGCACACTAGAAAGTCTAATTGTAGGACCGCACTGTAGAATGTAAAATACCTCAGCCTGATGGAATGATATAGTAGACATCAAAGCTATTCCTCTGCAAAATGAAGCATTCTAACAATACTTTGCAATTTCTAAATATGCTGATGGAAGAAGTGATACAGGTATGGCATATATTTTCTCAAAACCGATTACTCAAAGCCTGTAAAAACAAAAATAATTGCTGCTTTTAAGTTAAAATGTTCAAACACTGCAAGATTACAAAACAAATTTATGAAAACTAGAGAAAAATTAGTTGTTTCACATAGGTTTCTTATTCCTTTACTGAGATACGATTGTTTGGTTGTTATGGGCAACTTTTCATTTATTTGTTTTTTTGCTACAATTTGATTTATATAAAAACCCTGTTGTGTTTTTTGTTACTAATTAGGTAAAGGTAAACTACCTAGGGTTAAAATTGCTGTCAGTTCTAAACTTTAGAAAGATTTTCTTAAACGTTCAATCCTCTAGACCAGGGTTGTCAAACCAGCGGCCCTCCAGCTGTTGAGAAACTACAAGTCTCATCATGCCTCTGCCTTTGGGAGTCATGCTTGTAACTGTCAGCCTTGCGATGCCTAATAGGACCAGTTTGACACCCCTGCTCTAGACTAAACTGGGAGTGAGAAGATATCTTTCCAATTTGACAGAAATCCTTTCTTTGACAGTTGTCATAGGAACAGGTGTCCTAATGGAAGATTTCTCCTCTACTCCTGTTCTAGTGGCAACTCTAAATTTTGAATTAACCTAATTTTTATTCCAGGTGACACTGGCAATCAAGGCACAGAGAAAGTAAATATCCCCAGTGGGGACAAAGACAGCAATAAAAACCAGATAGTATGATTCTAACCCCACACCACTCCGAATCCAAAAAATTCCTTTAGTTTTATTTCAACAAGCAATCAAAAAAAAAGATTTAAAACAAGCCCTCACTGACCTCTGTAGATGCAGGCACTGTTGAGGAATTCATTTTCAAATATAACTACAGAGGCACTGAAATCACAGTTTCTCGGCCCTTATTTTAGCTGGTCTAGTCTAAAGAGTGCCAGAATGTAAGGACATTAGAGATTTCAACGACTGTGTTCTCCTGTTCAATACCATGGGAACATTCTGCTGCAGAGGTCTGAAATGAAGTAAAAGGGAACCACCTCAAACGAGGTCCCCATCTTTCCCAAAGCCCTTATTCAGAGACGAATCAAGGGAAAGTCAAGAACCTAAGAAAAAACCCCTGACTTCCTGGAGCAAGGCACTTTCTCAGAGGAAAAATCACCTTCACCTGTACGGAATCCAAGAGCAGGCACTGACCTGGAATCAACACTGACTTCTGGAGATTGAGGACCCTGTTAAATGTCTCCAGAGTGAATACCTGGAGATTTACATTATGCTCCAGAAGATGATTGGACTGGTCCCTGAGAAGCAAATCATCCAGGTGCCCCAGAATAGGCACTCCAGGGTCCTTAAAAGAGACAGAATTGGAGCCAGGACCTTAGCATGCACTCAGGGGTCCGTGGCCAGGCAGAAAGAAAAAAATGACGGTCTTACAGCAAACTGCAGGAACCTCTGGTGAAGAAGAAAAATTAAGAAACATAGGTAGGCATCTGCCATGTCCACTGAAGCCAGTAATCATCCTGTGCACAGACTCCATTCAAATCTTCTGTACCTTGTGGAACTTGAGATATTTGAAATCCATTATAGGGCCAATATTGCCATTTCATTTTTGAACCGTAAAATGCTTTGAAGATAAATGAAACAAAACAATCACTCCCTGCGAAAGATGATTGAAGGACTGCAAAAGCAACAATCTTTTTTGCAGAATTTTAGAAAAATGTAAAAGCATAAAGTTAGGAGGAGGAAAACTCTAGGATTCCAACTTGTATCGTAAGAAACTATGCAGTGGACTCACTCGTCGGCCACTTCGCCCTGCAACATTTCTAAACAAAAACGAAAAACAAGAAAAAAAACCCTCAAACATCACCCACCTGAATGATTAGGGTGTCCCTTCATTGGAGTTCATCTTTGTAGGCTGAAGGCCAGGACCTCTTACAGTATTGGGACTGAGCTTTTGACCTGAAACCCAGGGCATGAGAGCGGCGAAAAAGAGTGACTCGTAGGAGTGGAGGGAACAGTTGACCTTTGAGTTGAGGTCTTACCCTTCTGCCTGAGTGGTAAAAGAGATCTCTTACTGCCCAGAATTGTATGGATATACTTATCTAAGTCTGGCCCAAACAAATGTTCTCCGTGAAATGAAAAACTTGCCGACAGCTTTTTTGCAGGGTAACTCTGCAGACCAACATTTTAGCCAAAGAATCCTGAGATCCCTGCCTATGGAGTCTAACCCAGGGTCCCAGGCTTCTCAGAAGATCCAATGCGGGCATTGCTGGCAGGGGTGAAGGGATTGGCTCAGCCATTCTCAATTCAGTAAAAGTAATTAGGTGGCTGTAGAGGCTAACCAGCTCACATTAGCTGAACACCAGCTGCAAAAAAATAAGCTTCCTATAATCACATGATTACAGGATGTATATAGACGTGTGGCGGTAAGTTAAAGAGGAACTTCACCGGATCATATATAGATGACAAGTCAGCAGTTACATATACTGTAGCTGCTGACTTTTAAGAAACTTACCAGCATATGGAGTTCAGTGCTGTCTTCTCTGCAACCAATTCTTCTCAGGACTACAGATCTCTGGTGCCACCATCTTTGAATTAGGAACCAGCTGCGACCTCCTGGTAACCCACAGTCATCTCACTACTACACATGCATGAGAAACCAGGGGGCACAGCAAGTTTGATCCTTTAGTCTTCTGCGATGTATGATGTTGTTATCTACTTTAAGCCTATGCTTTTTTTTTTTTTTTTTTTTTTTTAATAGAGATGTCCTGATTTTTTGTTAGAATTCTTCAGTTATGGAAAGCTGCATCCTTGTTTCCGGTGAGTGCTCAAATAGAGTCCAGATCTCAGTGATCAGTCAAAGCAGTTGCTCAAAGCACATGAAATTCTCAGCCATGACCAGTTGCTAAAAACATATTGGACTTTAAACTCTATGCACTATAAAGAAATATTAATTTCTGCTTTCACTGCTGGAGGATTCTACCACCAAAACAAAACACACGTCTCTGCTCCGATCCATCCCATTTGGCTACCAGTAGGAAGACTCTCCAGCCAACAGCTGAAAATATTAAAATAAAAAAAAAAAAAAAAAAAAGGAGTGGAGATGCTAGTGACATCATTGTTCAAATATATCAATCTCCAAATATGGCAGTAGCAATGGCCATATTTGGAAAGTGATGTCACCAGCATCCGCATCCCTTTGTTTACTTTCCTTTATTGGCCGAGGAATCTCCAAGCAGACAGCAGAATGGGGCTGGAGAAAAGTAATCCATTGCTATGATGCTGTTGGCTGCACAGCCAACAGTGTCCTAGCTAGAAGGGGCTAAACATGCACTAACAACACAGTGTCCATAGCGTGGGCTCTCCAGCCTTAGTGCTGCCCCCTTCATGCAATGGATTCATGTGCCTGTTTCTCTCAGGTCAGTAGATCTGTTGCCAGCACCAACATTTGTCATGCGGGAGTGAGAAAATTATAAACAGCATCTAGGATACTCTTTATGAATTCCCCAGATTGTTCCCTTCCTATTGTCCACATCATTAACCAATCTCTGCACTCCTGTGATTGTACATGGAGCTGCACACGTGGATCTCAGTGTATGCTGTAAAGTTTGTGAGCAGGAAGAAAGCAAGTACATCTTACCACTTGAACACATGAGAACAAGACATCCTGACGAAGTCCACACATGGGCAAATGCTACAACAAGTGCTAAAACATTTTAAAAAGGCACATCTTATTCTGAACAATTAAACATTTGCTTTATATTGAGACATATCAGAAATGTATTCATGTATAGTTACTGTACTGTTACAAATAAGTCTGCTTTAGACAGTTTAATTTAATATTATTGGATAAAGCCTGAAGTCAGTCTTCTGTGTAGATTACTTATTAATAGATAAGATATACAGTGGGGATCGAAAGTTTGGGCACCCCAGCTAAAAATTTGTATTAATGTGCATAAAGAAGCCAAGGAAAGATGGAAAAATCTCCAAAAGGCATCAAATTACAGATTAGACATTCTTATAATATGTCAACAAAAGTTAGATTTTATTTCCATCATTTACACTTTCAAAATAACAGAAAACAAAAAAATGGCGTCTGCAAAAGTTTGGGCACCCTGCAGAGTTAATATCTTGTACTGCCCCCTTTGGCAAGTATCACAGCTTGTAAACGCTTTTTGTAGCCAGCCAAGAGTCTTTCAATTCTTGTTTGAGGTATCTTTGCCCATTCTTCCTTACAAAAGTCTTCCAGTTCTTTGAGATTTCTGGGCTGTCTGTCACGCACTGCTCTTTTAAGGTCTATCCATAGATTTTCAATTATGTTGAGGTCAGGAGATTGTGAAGGCCATGGAAAAACCTTCAGTTTACGCCTCTTGATGTAATCCCCCATGGATTTCGAGGTGTGTTTAGGATCATTATCCATTTGTAGAAGCCATCCTCTCTTTAACTTCAGCTTTTTCACAGATGGCATCAAGTTACCATCCAAAATTTGCTGAAATTTTATTGAATCCATTTTTTCTTCTACTCGTGAGATGTTCCCTGTGCCACTGGCTGCAACACAACCCCAAAGCATGATTGATCCAACCCCATGCTTAACAGTTGGACAGAGGTTCTTTTCATTAAATTCTGTGCCCCTTCTTCTCCAAACGTACCTTTGCTCATTCCGGCCAAAACGTTAAATTTTAACCTCATCGGTCCACAGAACTTGTTTCCAAAATGCATCAGGCTTGTCTATATGTTCATTTGCAAAGTTCAAACGATGATTTTTGTGGTGAGGACGTAGAAGAGGTTTTCTTCTGATGACTCTTCCATGAAGACCATATTTGTACAAGTATCTCTTTATAGTGGAATAGTGTACCACAACTCCAGTGTCTGCCTGATCTTTCTGGAGGGATCGTGCAGTCAAACGTGGGTTTTGAATTGTTTTTCTCACAATCCTGCGAGCTGTTCTGTCTGATATTTTTCTTGGTCTTCCAGATGTTGCTTTAACTTCCACTGTTCCTGATGACTGCCATTTCTTAATTACATTCCGAACAGAGGATATTGACATCTGAAAACGCTTTGCTATCTTCTTATAGCCTTCTCCAGCTTTGTGAGCGTCAGCTATTTTCAGTTTCAGTTTTCTAGGCAACTGCTTAGAAGAACCCATGGTGCTGATTGTTGGGGCAAGGTCAGATGAGTCTGGGCATTTAAAACTTTTGAGATTGACATCACCTGGTCTTCCCAGATGATGATTGAGAACAATCCATGACACTGGCAGGTCTCAGCTTCGCAAAGGGGGCAGTGCATGCTATAAATTCTGCAGGGTGCCCAAACTTTTGCAGACGCCATTATTTGTTTTCTGTTATTTTGAAAGTGTAAATGATGGAAATAAAATCTAACTTTTGTTGATATATTATAGGAATGTCTAATCTGTAATTTGATGCCTTTTGGAGATTTTTCCATCTTTCCTTGGCTTTTTTATGCAGATTAATACAACTTTTTAGCTGGGGTGCCCAAACTTTCGATACCCACTGTAGGTCACAAAAGAATGTAATCGGTCAGGAAAATATTTTCTATCATAATTAGAGCTAAAATTACAAAAGAACAGAAAGTGCAGGATTCTCATAAGCATAATAAAAGTGATTTGACAGCAAATCAGGTTCCCTTCATGCCAGCCTGGGAATCAGAAGATGCTGATGCACACCAACAACTTTGCGGTATCCTCATCCAATTCTCATGCAAAATGTCAAAAATCCTACATGTAAGTGTGCTATTTTATTGATTTTTAAATCACAATTATCATGCTAATGAGGATTCCGGGCTGATATTCTTTTGTACAACAGACAAACTAAAAAGAAATAAAGCGAGCGCTCATGATAATCAGCTGCTAGGACACTCAAAGAAATCACCAGATCTCATATCATAGGTATTGAAATATATAGTGCAGCGCTGTATTAGAAGTCTATAAACAAATGTATGAACAAAGAAGCAAAAAGTTCATAAATCCTCCATGAATGCGACAAGGGTTTTTTAAAAGAAAACTTGCAGTGAGAATCCTCTCTATGTCAAAAATAGGTGACTGGAACCATATGGATAAAATGCGCACTCACCGACCGCACATTTAAAATGCGCATGTATATGACCATCTGACAGGTGATCAGCCAGACCCACGGACCATCCCTCAAAGGTGGATCATCAGACTTGGGTGTAGTATTATGTGGCCAGGACCAAGGATCACTTAGAGCCAGTTAGTGAGGGCGGATGAGCTCCTTCTTCTGGCACCATAAGAAACCGCCGGACCTCCTCGTGGTCGCGGCGGTGCAGGAAAATCACACGTGCTGTTGGCTCCTCCTGAGGCCTTTCGTGCTACGGCACATCATCAGAGGGGGAATGCCATCAGCAGTGTGACTAAAATGATTCTCCTTAAAAAACGGAGTCCGCGCATGCGCACACGAACCGCCGCCATTTTCCCGAGGCGCGGAAAGAACTGCACATGCGCGCCTTACTAGCCACCATTTTGCCGTGGATTTCAAACAACGATCTGTGCATCTACACAGATGTTGAGAAGAAACTACATGATAGCAGGGCACACTGAATCCGTGCCAATTCCCAGGGGTGGTGGGATGCAGTATATGAAACAGCGATATTTGGGCACACCAATACCCCACTCCCACTGGACATGCTGAGAGCATTTGGGTGATATTAACCATACTGTACTTCTTTTTAGAAATACCAGGAGTACTTAACCCTTAACACTCCAAACAGGAATGAATGCTAGATATTACGTCTACTAGTTCCTCCAGGGCATAAGGTGCATTTAAATCTTAAAAAACACTTTTAATTGAATACAGTAAAAAATTTGAAATATATAAATGCAAGAAAATGTAAATATAAAAATATAAAACATATGAATATAAAAGTTATTATATAATGCCCATCAACATCAAACATAGAAATGAAAAAATATATAATAAAGGACAACAAAATTAAAAATATGTGTTTTAAAACATTTGTTCTAACCGTGTTTTAAAGGCATAAGTACACAATATGCTGCCCTTAATAATTCAAACGAAAGAAAAAAGGTACAGCATAATCTCATAATAAGATGATCACAGCATCTATAGTGTCATCCATAACATAAGGTGCTCACATATATTAAGAAGTAATAAAAAATCATCCTATAATACTTAAGAGAATATGAAGAAAAATAT
Source organism: Staurois parvus (assembly GCF_062004578.1). Classification (NCBI taxonomy): domain Eukaryota; kingdom Metazoa; phylum Chordata; class Amphibia; order Anura; family Ranidae; genus Staurois; species Staurois parvus. The sequence continues at coordinate 5,612,988 of NW_028318005.1, forward strand.
TGAGATAAAAAACATGAGAAATATTCACCACAAAAACTAGAAGTCACCTACTTTCCAATCAAAGCCACATAAGTGAATTTGTTAAACAGGCACTATATGGCATGCATCAAAATGTATATGAATAATTCACACTCTAGCTATTCACTATAAAACAATTGATGTCGACTTCTATGTTATGACCGTGGGGGTATAAGGTGTCTAATTCGTAAACCCAACGGGTCTCTGCCTGAGATACGGCTCTGGTTTTATGGAGCCCTCTCCAATGTGGGGATATTATTATTATACAGTATTTATAAAGCGCCAATAGTTCACTCAGCGCTGTACATTACAAAGGGGGACAGAACATGTGACAGAACAATACCAATACAATGCAAAACATGAGGGGATCGAGGGCCCTGCTCTTTCGAGCTTACAATCTAGAAGGGATGGGATAGTGGTACAGGAGGAGATAGCTGTGGGGGATGGAGTGGTAGGAAGAGTGGAGGAGGTCAGCAAGTTAGCAGGGGGTGAGGTAGGCTTCCCTGAAGAGATGGGTTTTCAGGTTGCGCCTAAAGGAGAGGAGAGTAGGTGATAATCTGATGGGTTGGGGCAGGGAGTTCCAGAGGATGGGTGACACCCTGGAGAAGTCCTGGAGGCGGGCATGGGAGGAGGAGACCAGGGAGCTAGATAGAAGGAGGTCTTGTGAGGAGCGGAGTGTGCGTGCTGGGTGGTACTTGGATATTAGGTCAGTGATGTAGTTCGGGGCAGTATGGTGGACAGCTTTGTACGTCAGTGTTAGGATTTTAAATTTGATCCGTTGCGCAATCGGAAGCCAGTGGAGGGATTGGCAGAGGGGGGTGGCGGAAACGGAGCGTTTGGAAAGGTGAATGAGTCTGGCAGCCGTATTCAGGATTGACTGAAGCGGGGATAGCCAGCGGCGAGGCAGGCCAGTGAGGAGGGAGTTGCAGTAGTCGAGTCGTGATATGATGAGGGAGTGGATGAGCTGTTTAGTGGATATCACCTCAATACCCACAAAGGTTAGGGTAGTGGGGTCCTTGTTGTGGAAAAGCCTATAATGGTTGGAAAGGGAATGTTCCCGATACCCTTTCTTTATATTTGCCACATGCTCACGCAGGCGATCGCGTAGGCGTCTGGTGGTTCGTCCTACGTATTGTTTATTGCAAGGGCATCCAAGGAGGTAAACCACGAACCTACTATGTCAAGATATAAACTGTTTGATGGTGTAAGATCTACCCGTTATCGATGAGTCAAAAGTGTCTACTCTGCGCTTGCGAGTGTTATTGCACCTGCACATAATACACTTATTACATGGGTGGAATCCTTTCAGTTCATTGAAAAAAGTAGGCCTAGTGGGAGGATCAACCACATTAGGTGCTATACGGTTCCTAATAGCGGAAGCTTTCCGAAAGATGATCTCTGGCTTGTTAGGTAGTATTTGGGATAGGACGGGGTCCATTTTGAGAATATCCCAGTTTTTCTTGATCGTTCTTCCCACTTGCCTATATTGCACCGAAAAGGTGGTAACAAATGGGCACACTTTCGTGTACACTGTTTTGGGCTTATATGAAAGCATTTCATTTCTGTCTAAACCCGCCACATTGGATAAGGTGTTGTCGAGGTCGGTGTCATTATAACCCTTTTCAAGAAACCTGTTTTTAAGTATTCTTGCTTGGGACCAATAAGCCTCTAAGTTGGTACAGTTGCGCCTAATCCGCATGAATTGGCCTTTAGGAATATTGTTGAGCCAATTTGGGTGGTGGCAACTATTCAGTGGGATGTAGCTATTTCGATCAGAAGCCTTAAAAAAAGACTCGGTCACTATCTTCCCATTGTCATTAATCAATGTGAGATCCAGAAAATTGATCTGCTGTCGGCTATATGTGTAGGTCAACTGAATATTCAAATTATTGTTATTCAGTGTTGTAAAAAAGTTTTTTAGTGCTTCTTCCTCTCCATCCCATAGGAGGAGGATGTCATCTATATATCTTTTGAACAAGACCAGTTCTGGCCAGTCTCTGGCATATATGACATCCTCCTCCCATCTTGACATGAAAAGGTTTGCAAGGCTAGGGGCATACTTGGCCCCCATTGCAACACCTTTTATCTGTAGATAATACGATTTGTTGTACCAAAAATAATTGTGATACATTGCAAAGTGCAAAAGCTCAAGAATAAAGTGCTTCTGTGTTACAGGTAAAGAACTGTAGTTGGTCAAATAGAAATCGGTCGCCTCCATACCGTCTGCATGGTCAATGCTTGTATATAATGAGGTTACATCTGCCGTGACCAAGAACATGCTAGATGATGTGTTCACCAATTTTATCTCATTCAGTACCTGCTTGGTATCACTCAAAAATGAGGGCGTTTTAATGACCAATGGCTGTAAATGGAAGTCTATGTATTCCCCAATTTTTGACAGTAACGACCCTATACCACTCACTATAGGGCGTCCAGGTGGGTGTACTGGGTCTTTGTGTATCTTTGGGAGGATATATAAGATGGGGAGCTTTGGTGCTATCGGACACATAAAAGCCTTTTCCCTCTTATTAATAATCCCATTCTCAAAACCCTTTTTAATGATCTCTAAAAGTGATTTTTTGTACCCTGTGAGAAGATCATTAGGTAGCAATTTATAGGTGGACTCATCTTTTAGTAGTTTGTTGACCTCCTCCATATAATCAACTTTATTCCAGATGACCACCCCTCCTCCCTTGTCTGCTGGTCTAATCACCAGGTCTTTCTTATCCAATAGTGTTTTAATCGCTATTCTATCACCAGAGTTATCATGTACCCGTTTAATAGGCATCATATTGAGGTCCCTCAGGACCTTTTCTTTAAAGACATTTATATATGAGTTCGATTGTGGAGGGGGATTAAAGGTTGATGCATTTTTCAAGTTTAAATAGACCATATTGCCAGAGGGTTTAGCCTCAGCCGTGGGTTTATTAAAAAAATATTTTTTAAGCGACAATTGTCTGATGAATTTGTGTACATCTATGTATGTACCAAACTTATTCAGTCGGGTAGCGGGAGTATATTTCAGTCCCTTATCGAGGAGGCTGAGCTCCTCATTAGTCAGTTGAGCACTGCTCAGGTTGAAAATGCCTTGCCTCTTCACATCCTTCTCTTTTTCGGGGTGTCCCTTCCTCCTCCTTCCTCCTCTCTTTCCCCTCCTGTGTCCCTCCTTTTGCGTGGGTGGCTTACCCCTAAAAAAGGCTGCCTAGGTTGTTGGGAATTCTGATGTGATGAATTGTGGGGTGGTTTGTTATTACCCTAATATGTCGAATTGTGGTAAGGTTTATTATGTCCCTGGTTCTTGGAATAGGATTTATTATATCCCTGATGTTTGGGATAATTATAATGATTCTGATTACCAGTGGGTCCATACCCTTGAGGGGGATTATTGGGATTATTAGTGTATTATTCCCTAGAACTACGTGGGGAATAATGATTAGTATGGTGCTGTTGAAAACCCCTTGTGTTCCCTTGGGGGGTTCCATGTCGAAAGGACTGTTGATAGCCTTTCCTTAGAGGAGTATTATGGTCATTATATGTTCTTTTGTAATTTGAGCTCAATAGATCTCCCCAGATCTCCTTTGTAAGCTGCAGGAACTTTATTGCATGGCCTTGATTTTCATCGCTTGGAAAACTCTTCTGAAGGATGGAAACTGACTCCTGGAAAACGTAGGTTAAAAAAACGTCAGTTTAGCTGCACTTGCATACCACGTTTATGTGCGTTTGCATTTAGAAGCGTTTTTAAAAGATAACCTCAGGAGACCTTCCCAAATGCCCAGAATGCACTGAAAAATAGTAAAAAAATTAACTAATTCAGACATTTTGAGAGAAATAGAGAGAGCAGAAGCAGAGAGAGCAGTATGTGTGGAGATTACCTGTCTTTTCTAGTTCTTCACTATGGATCCCATCATGAGCATAATGCGGCACGTCCTACTATTTTTTCCCTTCACGCGAAACCTGGAACTGACTGCGCTGGTGTACTGGGTCCATTTGAATACATAGAAAACGCTTTGCATGCATTTCTGATGATGAAAAACGGCTCTGGACAGTATCTGGATGTGGAACAGTTAAAAAATGCTTCTAAGCGCAAAAGCTTATAAACACGGTTAACAGCGTTTACAAGCTTTGACGTTTGAAACCCCGGTAAAATCTACTCCTGAACGCAAGTTTGGTGCGTAAAAAAAACGAATGTAAACTGCCTGTACACGACTATGTGTACATGGACACATAGGAGAACATTAGGGAGAGTTCAGGGGCTGCTGAAAAAATGCTGAACAGCTCCTGAACGTCAGATTAGGAGCTGCAGTGTACATGAGCCCTAATTCCTGTTGGCATCTTGGACTGGGCTTATTTGAAGGCTGGAGCTTGTAGTGCACTGAACTGGTTTGTCGAACTGCACATGCAGTTTCAAAGCCATCCAGGCTTGGGCAAGCTCGCTGTGACATCATGGCACTGCTTGTGCCTTTTATGAATCACTGAGCCGCCTCCTGCCCAGGCTGAGACAGTGTCACTCACTGAAGGACTGGATGTGGACTCTGGAGGAGAACTTGGAGAAGAGTACAGTGGTGGTGATGAGGAGCCAACTGGAGGACTGTGCCCTTACATCAGAGTTTCCCAATATACCAGAGTCCGCAGCATTCCCTCTTACAGCAGATTTCTCCTTTACTTCAGGGTCCGCAGAGTTCCCCCTTACACTGTAAAGGGGAACCTTGCAAACTCTGATGTCAGGGGGAACTCTGTGCTGAGTTATATTAACCTGACCTTCATGTACAAAGAAGAAACATGTTTGTTGTTTTTTGTTATACCTTAAGCACATTGCTAATTGTACTAAGGGACTCAAATATTAGGACTGATAGGGAAATCTGTCACAAAGGCCACGATCGATAGACAGTATGTTGTTTACCGGGTGCTCGTGTTAGGCATCATGATTCGGATGGACAGATTATTGAGTGGGGCTGGGGAGGACCCAGCTGTCATGGTGCACACTGGGACCAATGACAAAGTTAGAGGAAGGTGAAGTGTCCTTAAAAATGATTTCAGGGGCTTAGGGACTATATTGAAGAGAAGGACCTCCAAGGTGGTATTCTCAGAGATCCTGCCTGTACCTCGAGCCACACCAGAGAGGCAGCAGGAGCTAAGAGAACTTAACACGTGGTTGAGGAATTGGTGCAGTTAAGAGGGTTTTGGGTTCCCAGAGAACTGGGCTGACTTTTCAGTCGGTTACTGGGTCTATAGTAGGGACGGACTGCACCTTAACAGGAAGGGTGCAGCTCTGTTGGGGGAGAGGATGGCCAAAAAGTTAGAGGGCTTTTAACATGCTTTAGCTTCGCCCCATAGCAGAAATACTGCTACAGAGCGGCAGCTGTGTGCAAAATTACGTGTATATATACGTGATTTTCCATTTGCAGGTAGGAGGCACACGCCCTAACCACGCCACCATTCACGGCCGCGGTTGTCAATCACCGGGTCCCGGCCGGTGATTATTCACCGGCGCCCAGTGATTGCCCAACACAGCCATGCAAAGCAGTGTGCTTACTGTGAAGCACAAACACAGAACATAATGTAAAATAGCACACAGTTAACCTGTTGATCGCCCCACATGTTAACCCCTTTATGCCTAGTGCCATTAGTACAGTGTCAGTGCTTATTAGCACTGATCACTATCAGGGTCACTGGAGATGTCAGTGACACCAAGTCAGTTCCCCCAAGTGTCAGAATGCCCACTGCAGTCCTGCTATAAGTCACTGATCGCCGCCATTACTAGTAAAAATAAAAAAAAAAGTCCAGTATATATACTGCCATTTGTACTCTATAACTTTCACGTAAACCAATTAATTTACACGTATTGGGATTTTTTTTTTTTTTTTTAAGCAAAGACATGTACCAGAATACATTTTGGCCTAAATTTATGAGGAAATTAGCTTTTTTAATTATTTTTACTAAACATGTTTAATAGCAAAAAGTCAAAAATATGTTTTTTCCCTCAAAATTGTAGGTCTTTTTTTTTTTTTTTTTTACAGCGCACAGGTGATCAAATACCACCGAAACAAAGCTCTATTCCTGGGTAAAAAAGGATGTAAATTTCATTTGGGTGCAGCGTTGCATGGTCGCGCATTTGTCAATTAAGGTAACGCGTCACCGTAACGCAAAAAATGGTCTGGTCAGAAAGGGGGGTAAATCCTCTGGAGGGCGAGTGGTTAAATTAAGTAGTGGGGGGGAGGGATCAGAGGAAGCTATAGCCAGCAATGAGAGAAGGTCAGAGGTGCTATAACCAAAATACCTAAAACCTGGAAAAAGTGGGCTGGCAAAACAAAAACAAAAATACAGACACAGAACAACTAAGGAGGAAATAATATGCACCCGTACAAAACTGAGAGGCATGTACATAATGCTAGGAGCCTAGCTAACAAAATGGAAGAACTTGAACTACTGATGCATGAGGAGCATTTTGACTTCCTAGGAATATCAGAAACTTGGTTTGACAGCTCACATGACTGGCTAGCAGCTATCCAGGGGGTATTCCTTGTGTTGGAGGAACAGGGAGAGTAGAAGGGGAGGGGTGTGCCTGCAAAAAAAAAAGGATTTGCTAGAGAATATGTAGGGCGTAACAGTGCGGCAACCCAGAAGTGACGTAGATCCATAACCGGACGTGATGTGACAGCGTTCTGTTTGACAGTTCCGGAGGTGGTGAGAGCACCATGCGGTTTCTGCTAATCACAAATACTTGCAATATGGGCTTGTTTTGATTTTATACATTGTAAGTGCAATACTTGGAGCAATAAATCGCTTTATCTTGGGTAATACACCATTGGCGCAGGTTTTGTTCTTCTCTTTTCATGATATGGTGGCGTATGGAGTATTAATGGAGTGGATACTTGAACAAACCTGGCATTTGTTCATTGAGTGAGCTAATTCTGGAGGAACTCCCAGTATACACCAGCGGAAGCCCTCTTCTTTACTCTATATATTAAAGGCAAATTTGGTGAGGGCACACCCGAGTGGGGGCGCAGTGCGAGCACTGTGTATGGTCGTTAACACCATATGATTTTAGCACGAGACTTTTTTCATCACTGGACTTTAGTTATTCATTTATTTTTGTTCCACTGGACTTTATTTTGTGTTATCACTGTGTTTGTTTTGTCCACTATAGTGTGTTAATTTGAGCACTATTTTTTTGTCTACTGTTATATATTATTATACATGAATTTCATATGTATTTTGAGGACATATAATGAATTAGTGGGAATAGGATATCAATATTTATTTCAATATATATATATATATATATACAATTTTTTTTAGTTTAGACACCGTGGAGTGGATGCGCCAAGTTTTTCACTAGTTCACTGTGAATTACATGTATTTAATGTGAGGGACAACCTTACAAATGGGAAAAGGGGGATGTGGAGTCCCTGTGGGTGAAACTTCAAAGAGGAGAAACAAGTGGGAAATTATTAGTAGGGGTATGTTACAAGCCCCCTAAACTGAAGGATGCGGGGGAGTTGGATCTCCTATTACAGTTAGAAATGGCAGCTAGGCAGGGCAACGTCATCAAAATGGGAGACTTCGACTATCCAGATATTGATTGGGCAAAATAAACAGCCCACTCTCTTAAGACTCGTCATTTTTAAATGTCTTACAGGACAGCTTCATGTGCCAATTGGTGCATACCCCGAGTAGATATAATGCATTGTTAGACCCCTCAATTACAAATAGCTCAGATCTGATTGAAGATGTGGAAATACAGTACAACCTGGGAACCAGTGAACACAGCATTATTACATTCAGCATTAATCATAGGCAGAGGAGACACATGGGTAGTACAAGAACACTGAATTTCAAAAGAGCCAACTTTTTTAAACTGCACTCAGTACTACCAGATATTAAATGGGACCAAATCCTAGAAACCTTGAACACTGAGGAAAAATGTGAATACGTTAGGAACATTAGGAACGTTAGGAATAGAGGTAACAGTGCCTTGAAAAAGTATTCATACCCCTTGAAATTTTCCACATTTTTTCATGTTACAACCAAAAACGTAAATGTATTTTATTGGGATTTTATGTGATAGACCAACAGAAAGTGGCACAGAATTGTGAAGTGAAAGGAAAGAATAAATTGTATCAAAATTAATTACAAATAAATATCTGAAAAGTGTGGCGTGCATTTGTATTCAGGCCCCTTTACTCTGATACCCCTAAGTAAAATCTAGTGAAACCAATTGCCTTCAGAAGTCACCTAATTAGCAAATAAGTCCACCCATGTGTAATTTAATCTCAGTATAAATACAGCTGTTCTGTGAAGCCCTCAAGAGGTTTGTCAAACCATTTATCCTTTTCCTACCACTTCACAATTATGTGCCACTTTGTGCTGGTCTGTCACTTAAAATCCCAATAAAATACATTTACATTTTTGGTTGTAACATGACAGGGGTATGAATACTTTTTCAAGGCATTTTATCATCCACTGTATTCCAATGGGCAACAAATATAAAAGAGCTTAGGTTAAACCTGAGTGGCTCAACTTTAATGTAAAAAGACATATTAAAGTGATAAAAATGGCCTTTAAATAATAGAAGACTGAGGCGTCATTGTCCGCATTCCAACACTACAAGCAATGCAATTAGAAATTTAAGATGCATAGCCAAGGAGAATAAAAAAAAAAATCCCCAAAAATTATTTAAATACATTAATAGTAAAAAAGCGAGGTCAGAATATATTGGCCCCATAAAATATGCTGAAGGGAAGTTGGTTACAAACAACAAGGAGAAGGCTAAATAACTTCTTCTCAGTTTTTACGAAAGAAAAGGAGGGGTATAGTAATCATGACTGTATCATTAGTAGCGCATCACAGAGTGTACCCTTGTGGATTACAGAAGCCAGTGTCCAAAAAGACTTGAAAAGCTTAACAAATAAATCTGCAGGACCAGATGGCTTACACCTGAGTGTCCTCAAAGAACTCAGTCTGGTTATAGCCAGACAGTTATTCCTAATTTTTAAGGATAGCATGCTGACACAAATCATACCAGCTGATTGGCGAAAGGCCAGCGTGGTAACAATATTTAAAAAAGGGCAAAGATATATTCTTGGAAACTATAGACCAGTCAATCTAACATCAATAGTATGTAAACTATTGGAGGGGATAATAAGGGACTATATTCAAGATTTTGCTGATGAAAAAAGTATCATTAGTAGTAATCAGCATGGCTTTATGAATTACTATTACCAAAACAAGCTGTTAACATTCTATGAGGATGTGAGCTGCCATCTAGATAAAAGGAAGGCCTGTGGATGTGGTATATCTGGATTTTGCCAAAGCATTCGATACAGTTCCCCATAAATGCTTAATTTACAACCTGAGGACTGTAGGCATAGCCAGGGGGTTTGTTTATGAATAAAAAACTGGTTGCAAGGGTGCGTCCAAAGGGTGGTGATAAATAGCATGTATTCAGACTGGTCTGGAGTGGAAGGTGGGGACCCCAGGGCTCTGTCCTGGGACCAATTCTATTTAAATTTACTCATAAATGATATAGAGGTTAGTATAAATAGCTAACCCCTATGACTACGTGCCATCGCACGAAACGCGTCAGAAAGAGGCTACAGCAGTGTGACGTCACGCCAACCGGCGCCACGAGGGCCCCAGCGGCCATCTTTTATGCCCATATGGTCAGTACTTCTTCCTTTTGTTCCTACTTTGTGTTTTGTATGGAATAAATACTCATGATCCTAAGGATACTGCACTATTTGGCCTCCTCTGTTTTTTGAGCTCCTTTGGGAGCCATCTACATCCACAGAGCAACTATTTACAAGTGTGGCAGCATTACCAGGCAAGGAGGGGTACCTGACCAGATCTGACCAGACCTTTATTAAGATCTTTGGATGTCCTGAGTTTTTCTACTCTTAATGCGCATTTGGATTGCGTATCTGGTGAGTGCGCAATCTTTACATCACCTCATCCACGGATCCAGCCACTGGGTTTCTGAAGATCATCTGTGATCTTATTTGCACCTATTTATGGACTATATTTAGTTTAATGTGTTACACCATTTCACCATACTAGTCACCACCCAGTGACTTATTTATTTGCACGTTGTCACTTTATTCATGTGATTATTTGCTATGCACATTGGCTATTTATTTATTCAATTTATATCGTATTTGTGCATAACATTTTCATCATTTTAGCGCTGCACCCGGTTTTATTTGAGTGTAATAACTTTACAAGAAGGCCTCAATAATATAAAGGAGTGGGCAAATACATGGCAAATTATGTTTAATATTGAAAAGTGTAAAGTAATTGCCTTGGGGGCTAAAATACTAACACAAGTTACTTGCTGAGGGGAAGAACTCCTGGGGGAATCCAGGATGAAAAAAGATCTGGGGGGTCCTAGTGGATGACAGACTCAGCAGTGGCATGCAACGGCTGCAGCAATTTTAACATGCATAAAAAAGGGTATTTATTCCAGAGACAAAACGATAATCCTGTCACTTTACAAAACTCTGGCTCGGCCACATCCGGAGTATGTGGTCCAGTTCTGGTCAACAATCCTCAGAAAGGATGTGCTAGAACTGGAGAGAGTCCAGAGAAGGGCAACAAAGTTAATAAGGGGCCTGGGGGACCTCAGTCAGGAGGAAAGACTACAAACATTAAATGTATTGTCCCTTTTGACATGAGCACACAAGGCTGGACTGGATGGACTGGTGTCTTTATTCAACCTTACCAACTATGTGACTATGCAACTATGTATATGTTCGTAGCTTACAATAAATATTGATATTACACTTTACACTGAAAATGGTCATTTAGGTTAACTTTTTGAACAGTTAGTAAAAACTCAGTAAATTTTGTGTGTTGTGTCAGTAAATGTCATTTTGGCAGGTGGGCAACCCTGCTTGTGAGAGACTTACTCTTATCTTTGCAGTACTCAGCATTTCTGCTAGTGAACTTCTTGTTTTCCCTAGGAGCTGAAACAATTTAACAGGCTCCCTAGTGGATTTTCCACACGGCAAACTGGAATTTCAGCTAAATAAAATGTCCTGGGGGTCACCAGGACAAGAAATAAGGAAAAATCCCTCCATGAAGAAAAGCAGGCAGCAACAGATCCCTTTCCTACTCCATAAAAAAATAAAGAAAATGGTAGAGCTCCACCTCAAACTAGAGCTAGAATAAGAATTGCATTTTGTATACCTGTGACATGTGAAAATATGGCTCATTCGACTAGGACTACAGACATCTAGAGGGCACATGAAATCTTCCAGAATGTTGCTTTAGTGCATAAACTACTGACATAGTCTTCTGTAGCCAATGATACAAATGTAAACATTGAGTAGGGCTGGTCAGACAAAGGTCTTGCAAGTACTAAATAAATATTAGTGCGTAGCAGGATCCTGGCAGCACTTCTACTTACAGAAGGAGTGACCTTCCCGTCCACACACACAGGGAAGGTTCCCATACACAAACAGGAAAGGGAGCAGAGGAAGGAAGCCGAGCCTGTTCTCGGTGAGGACAACATTGGACAAAGCAAATGGTTTCATTCAATACTGATGGGCAGGACCATAAAAACAGCTTTCAAACCAAGGGCCAACCACTCTGTGTACAAAATGATATCTCCAGGATGTAAACACCTTACATGGTAATAAAGGACCAGTCACTGGGTAAAAAGGATTGCGTAATTCAGGAAAAGCTCCATAATAGGACAGTTTCCCCTTAAATTTCTAACAAACAAGATAGTATGACTTCATATTTCTATTTATAAGCTATGTAGACGAGAGAGCCCCCAGTAAATCCTTTGTTTACTTCATGCTATAGAAGACTCCTGTAGTGACAAAGTGATGGGTCTGCTGTAATCTCATTAAAAATAAGGCATGGTGGTGGTCTTCTTACAGTTTTACAGCCCATGAAAACAGTCTGTGTTCTAAGAGAAAAAAACCAACAGGGAGGGCTAAGCAGACGTTATCAATAATTACATGCTTAACCGCTTGACTTCCGAAAGGTTTTACCTCCTTCATGACCAGGGCATTTTTTGCTTTTCAGCACTGCGCTACTTTAACTGGCAACTGCGCGATCATGCAACACTGTACACAAAGGACATTTATAGAATTGTTTCATGCAAATGGAGCATTTTGTGGTATTTACAGTATCTTACAGAAGTGAGTACACCCCTCACATTTTTGTAAATAATTTATTCTATCTTTTCATGTGACAACACTGAAGAAATGACACTTTGCTACAATGTAAAGTAGTAAGTGCACAGCTTGTATAACAGTGTAAATTTGCTGTCCCCTCAAAATAACTCAACACACAGCCATTAATGTCTAAACCGCTGGCAACAATAGCGAGTACACCCCTAAGTGAAAATGTTCAAATTGGGCCTAATTAGCCATTTTCCCTCCCCGGTGTCATGTGACTCGTTAGTGTTAAAAAGTCTCAGGTGTGAATGGGGAGCAGGTGTGTTAAATTTGGTGTTATCGCTCTCATACTGGTCACTGGAAGTTCAACATGGCACCTCATGGCAAAGAACTCTCTGAGGATCTGAAAATAAGAATTGTTGATCTACATAAAGATGGCCAAGGCTATAAGAAGATTGCCAAGACCCTGAAACTGAGCTGCAGCACGGTGGCCAAGACCATACAGCGGTTTAACAGGACAGGTTCCACTCAGAACAGGCCTCGCCATGGTCGACAAAAGAAGCTGAGTGCACGTGCTCAGCATCATATCCAGAGGTTGTCTTTGGGAAATAGACGTATGAGTGCTGCCAGCATTGCTGGAGAGGTGGAAGGGGGGTCAGCCTGTCAGCGCTCAGACCATACACCACACACTGCATCAAATTGGTCTGCATGGCTGTCATCCCAGAAGGAAGCCTCTTCTAAAGATGATGCACAAGAAAGCCTGCAAACAGTTTGCTGAAGACAAGCAGACTAAGGACATGGATTACTGGAACCATGTCCTGTGGTCTGATGAGACCAAGATAAACTTATTTGGTTCAGATGGTGTCAAGCGTGTGTGGCGGCAACCAGGTGAGGAGTACAAAGACAAGTGTGTTTTGCCTACAGTCAAGCATTGTGGTGGGAATGTCATGGTCTGGGGCTACATGAGTGCTCCCTGCACTGGGGAGCTACAGTTCATTGAGGGAACCATGAATGCCAACATGTACTGTGACATACTGAAGTAGAGCATGATCCCCTCCCTTCGGAGACTGGGCCACAGGGCAGTTTTCCAACATGACAATGACCCCAAACACACCTCTAAGACGACCACTGCCTTGCTAAAGCAGCTGAGGGTAAAGATGATGGACTGGCCAAGCATGTCTCCAAACCTAAACCCTATTGATCATCTGTGGGGCATCCTCAAAACGGAAGGTGGAGGAGCATAAGGTCTCTAACATCCACCAGCTCTGTGATGTCATCAGACTGGAAGAGGACTACAGTGGCAACCTGTGAAGCTCTGGTGAACTCCATGCCCAAGAAGGTTAAGGCAGTGCTGGAAAATAATGGTGGCCACACAAAATATTGGCCCAATTTGGACATTTTCACTTAGAGGTGTACTCACTTTTGTTGCCAGCGGTTTAGACATTAATGGCTGTGTGTTGAGTTATTTTGAGGAGAGAGCAAATTGACACTGTTATAGAAGCTGTGCACTCACTACTTTACATAGTAGCAAAGTGTCATTTCTTCCGTGTTATCACACGAAAAGATATAATAAAATATTTACAAACATTTGAGGGGTATACTCACTACTAAATACTGTAAATACCACAAACTGTTTTTTTTATTTTTTAATACATAAACAAAAAAAACAAATTGAAAACAAATATATATTTTCTACTTTGTTTTAAAAAATATTCAATAAAAAAATTCCAATAAAATAAATTTAAGGCAAAATGTATTCTGCTAACTGTATTTGGAAAAAAAAATACCAACAAGGGTATAATAATTGGTTTGTGCAAATGTTATAGCATCTACAAACTAATATGCAGATATGACACTATACTAGGAATGGCGGTGACAAGCGACTTATAGTGGGACTGTGATAGTGTGGGGGGCCAGCTAATGCTGGCTGAGAGGGTCACTAAGTGACATCAACAATGACAATAATACAGTGGTCAGTGCTAATAGTGTGCTTCTGTTTATAAATACAGAACTCATTGGCTGATATCAGCTGCCAAACTCGTGCTGTGTCCAATCACAGCAGGAGGCATACATACGTGTGCCCCAAACCCAGAGGGAGACCAATAACGTACATGTAGGTGGGCATGCCTGCACCTGCCGCACACTCCCAGTATATTTAATGGGAAAGATCAGCAGGTGGTAATCCTTCTGTGTACAGTAAATGAGGGAGTGAATTAAGTGTAAACATGCATACAGTGAGGAACAGAAGTATTTGAACACCCTGCGATTTAGCAAGTTCTCCCACTTACAAATCATGGAGGGGTCTGAAATTCACATTGTAGGTGCATTCCCACTCTGAGAGACAGAATAAAAAAAAAAATTCAGGAAATCACATTGTATGATTTTTAAAGAATTTATTTGTCTTGCACTGCTGAACATAAGTATTTGAACACCTAAGAAACAGCAAGAATTCTGGCTCTCAAAGACCTGTTACTGTGCCTTTAAAAAGTCCACCTCTACTCCTATCATCTAACTTAGCAGCACCTGTCTGAGCTCTTTAAAGACACCTGTCCACCCCACAGTCAGTCAGAAACCAACTACTACCATGGGCAAGACCAAAGAGCTGTCAAAAGACACCAGAGACAAAATTGTGGATCTCCACAAGGCTGGAAAGGGCTACGGGGCAATTGCCAAGCAGCTTGGTGAAAATAGATAAAATGCTTGAGCAATTGTTAGAAAATGGAAGAGGCTAAAGACGACTGTCAGTCTTCCTCGGACTGGGGCTCCATGCAAGATCTCACCTCGTGGGGTATCACTGATGATAAGAAAGGTGAGGAATCAGCCCAGAACTACAAGGGAGGAGCTGGTCAATGACATGAAGAGAGCTGGGACCACAGTTTCAAAGGTCACTGTTGGTAGAACACTACGCCGTCATGGTTTCAAATCATGCATTGCACGGAAGGTTCCCCTGGTCAAGACATCACATGTCCAGGCCCGTCTGAAGTTTGCCAATGATCATCTGGATGATCCAGAGGAGGCATGGGAGAAAGTCATGTGGTCAGATGAGACCAAAGTAGAACTTTTTGGTCTAAACTTCACTCGTCGTGTTTGGAGGAAAAAGAAGGATGAGTTGCATCCCAAGAACACCATCCCTACTGTGAAGCATGGGGGTGGTAACATCATGCTTTTGGGGTGTTTTTCTGCGAAGGGGACAGGACGACTGCACTGTATTAAGGAGAAGATGAATGGGGCCATTTATTGTGAGATTTTGAGCAACAACCTCCTTCCCTCAGTCAGAGCATTGAAGATGGGTCGTGGCTGGGTCTTCCAACATGACAACGACCCGAAGCACACAGCCAGGATAACCAAGGAGTGGCTCCGTAAGAAGCATATCAAGGTTCTGTAGTGGCCTAGCCAGTCTCCAGACCTAAATCAAATAGAACATCTTTGGAGGGAGCTGAAACTCCGTGTTGCTCAGTGACAGCCCCGAAACCTGACAGATCTAGAGGAGATCTGTGTGGAGGAGTGGGCCAAAATCCCTGTTGCAGTGTGCGCAAACCTGGTCAAGAACTACAGGAAATATTTGACCTCTGTAATTGCAAACAAAGGCTTCTGTACCAAATATTAACACTGATTTTCTCAGGTGTTCAAATACTTATGTTCAGCAGTGCAAGACAAATATATTCTTTAACAATCATACAATGTGATTTCCTGAATTTTTTTTTTTTAATTCTGTCTCTCAGAGTGGGAATGCGCCTACAATGTGAATTTCAGACCCCTCCATGATTTCTAAGTGGGAGAACTTGCAAAATTGCAGGGTGTTCAAATACTTCTGTTCTTCACTGTATATGGTAAAGAAATCTTTAAAATGTGTATTTTAAACTTTTACACATTTATTATTTGGTAATATTTCATTAAAGTACTCCGGCGTGCATGACTCCCCAACACCATAAACATGTAAATCAAAATTGGAGGCAGGGTTTAGGAATTACAGCTCTTAAGAGTAGCCATCCCCCCTTTTTCAAGGGACCAAAAGTAATTGGGGTATAATAATTGGTTTGTGCAAAAGTTATAGCATTTATAAACTAATACTGACCACCAATGGGGGTCACACTGATCACTAATGTAAGGGGACACACTGATTACCAATGAAAGGGTGCACGCTGAGCACTGACCACCAATGAAGGGGGCAGGTTGAGCACTGACCACCAAATAGATAGGACCCTGATATTGTAAGCGCCTTAAAAACAGGGACTGATGTCAATGAATAGTATGTAAATGTGCTGCATGAGTTGAGAACACTATATACATAATTCCAGTCCCATGATGATGTTGATGAGAAGAATCATGCAGGGCAGAGCTACACGGACAGAAAAGAGACACTATGAGATTCCATGCATTACCGGCCCTTGTGATCCCTGCCATTGGTGTAGCATGACTGGATTGTCTAACTGAAACTTGAGGGGAGATGGTGACTAAGTATCTTCATATGAGCCTTTGATTGTGCTTTTTTATGTGAGTGCACACTTGTGTTTGACAAAAAAATATTTTCTTATGGTCTATGCCAGTGTCTCTCAACCTTTTTTCAGTCTAAGCACTCTTTAAAACTATAGACAATTTTGAGGCACCCTATTCTAAAATGTAAAAAAACTAAACTAATAGCTTTACATAGAGCAGCAGCATCCACAGACATTGGACACCCAATGTTAGAGGTGATTTACTCTTCCAAAGCAAATATACATTTGCACACTGAGTGTTCTCTCGCTCACTCAGCTAATGTGACCCCAGTGCTGATGGAGAGGGACAGGGGAGTGACAAACAAAGCACTGTACAGATGCCCAACATCCTCCTTATCAACTGATGATGTCATTGGTTGTTAGGACATCAATAGCTGGAAGGTTGCAATGGTGTACAATGAAAACCTGCGGTTTTGTGTAACTAAAGGGCAGGCTTGATCCACCTGCTGGCTTGTATATAATTTGTGAGCAATTTTAAGGTCTTTTGCCAAGGCAACCATGAAGAAACCTGAAGGCACCCTAGCTGAAAAAGGCTGGTCTACATTATGAGATTGTTCTTTTTTTTATCAAAGCATTACCGGTGTCATGCTATTTCATCCGAGGCAACTATGCGCAGCCATTAATTTAACACTCTTGAGCACTATAATGGCTTCTGTTGCTCCAATATTGGGGCCTGACAGTGAGGTTAGCTTACACCATTTCGGATCTCCTGGTGATGGTATAACATGGAAGATTCTGATATCTCTTTACATTGTGTTGCTTTAGACTTGTTTTGCACAATTATGTTTATGAATTGTAGAATGATATTATGTTTATTCACTTCTTTTGCACTGTGGGACTGCAATTTTGACTTATGAACTGTGGATATATGTTATGTTTCTTCACATATCATTACATACATCAAATATATGTGAAATTAAGGTACCACAGCTGTTTATACACATCAGTGGTATCTTAATGTTACATACATTTGATGTATTTTTTTATGCATTTTGTTTTGATCTATAGCACGGCATTAATTGATATACATATTTTAAAATAAATAAAAGGTAAACTTAGCTTGCCTCTGGCTTTGGGCCCTATAGCCTGAGTGAGATTCAGAAGGTCTTTGAGTACTTTTTAGCCAAAGTAGATCAGGGAGAAGGTGTGTGTTCTCTGAATCTTTGGCAGTTCTCTTGTGCTCAAGCAATTCAAAACACTCTGGCTGCCTGTGGCTTTACTACTGCTAGTGTCAAGAGCAGGTCCAAAGAGGCAAAATGTCCCTTAAAGGGTAAACAAATGAGTTGTCTCATGGATGTCCCATTAGCGTCTCGCAGATCTAGCCAGAATGCCATGTGCATTTCCAAAGACATCAGTCCTATGACAAATTCAGAGGCTTGTAACAATCCATCACAATTAAAGCACTGACATTTGTTCCAACTTCTCAATAACACAAGCCCCTACCCTGGCAGTGGAGGGGTATCAAATTTGACATGGTTTAACAGATCAAAGTTACTGTCAACACAGGATGGAGGGCTAAACCAGTTAGTTAAAACTGAAATCTAAGGGGGGAATTTATCTGTTATTGAAGTCCAAAAAGGTGAGTAGACCCTAGACCTATTTACGAGGTGGTATCAAAATGTTTCAAGACTAGCTCCGTTTACAAGAAAGTACATTATCTATGTTTATAAACCATCACCTTCAAAATAGTCCCTTTGCACAGCAATACAAATCTGGTGAGTAGGGTAGGTGTGGAAGTGAGATCATTGCAGCCTGGGGACAAACTGGGCACCAACACAGCGCATGTTCAAATCACACGTGAGGATTGCCTGGCCCCATATGACACACCAACAATGGCAGTAATGTTGTGGATTGTTCTCAGACGATCATCATGCACAAATTACCAAAAGGTTTTGAGATTTCAATATTTTCAGGGGTTGAGCTTGTTGAAGGTCTTTCTGATCTCTCGTTGTCTTCCAGTGATGGTCTTCCGCTCCTGAAGCACACATGCCACTCAAAACACCTTGAACAACTCAATGAAACATCGCTATAAACTTGCCAAATCATTTCAAATGTCTTTGTGGCAAATTTGCCCCATTTCATGCAGAATTTCACATTTGCTCTATGTTCTAACTTGCAGTCCATGATGAAATAGCAGACGTGGCAATGCACATGGTCAGAATAGTTCCAATTGCACATCTCCCGATGTCTTTTAGCACACTGACCTATGAAGGTCGGTGCTCACTGTGACTGTGCGTGCAGCTCTGTGCTACCATCTGTTGGTGTGCTACAAAGCTACTCTTGAAACCTTTTGATACCACCTCGTGGTGGTATCATTTTAAAGTAAATAATAGGTGCATCCACAGTGGGCAGAGATTTGTTTCCTTCTGAAAGGGTAAATGTTCTGGCAAACTTCCAGATGAAGCTGGAGTTTCCAGTTTGCACAGAAGAAAGTTTCACAAAGCGGGTATAGTAGAAAGGTCTTTGGAGCTATAAAAGTCCCGAGGCATGGAACTGCAGGCGGATCGTTCACATGCAAGGTGATAACTCTATGCATCAATGAGGTCTGAAACTACCCCACCCATATGGAAGAAAAATATATTTTAAATATAGCTTAAAAATATTCTTCCCAAATATATTGCCATCTATTTGAAATACTACAATTTTGGCCATATTCTATATATATATATATATATATATATATATATATATATATATATATATACACACACACACACACAAACTGCATGTTGAAATGCGTTTTTATTACAAAATATATAAAAAAAGTATCATATTTTGTATTAAAAACGCATTTCAACATGCAGTGTATATATATATATTGAAATATATTGAATATGACCAGAATTATAGTATTTCAAATATATGGCAATATATTTGGGAAGAATGGTGACCCAAAAACCTGATACACACTATTAGGATTCTAACAGTCTGTATCTAAGATGATAAAAAGGGGTTGCAAGCCCAGGATTTATTTACAAACTCTAGGGTCAGAGACAGACTCTGCAGAGGAGGTGCCTAAAGTTTCTGTTAGTGGATAAACAGTTACAAAATCCAGATTATGGGCATGGATTCTAACGAAGGATACCAACAGACACCCCCAAAACCACTAGGGGATTAAGATCATCAATGACAGGGGGACTCTCGTATTTGTGCCTTTGGGAAGATCTGTTGCACAGCCTGGCAGTAAGCAGCTAAGCAAAATATATGAAGGAAGGATGCAAGTACTCAAAAACCTAGGCATCTGGGGCTGATAAGAGGTTTTCAGGTGGCTGAGACCAGAGATCAATGAGGAGATTCAGGAAAAGTGACAGCAGTAGGATGGTGCTTCTTCCTGGCTGAATGGCAGAAAACAAAAAACAAAGTGTGCCATGCAGCACTCTATCGAGCAGATAAAATTAATATGCTCGATTCTTCAGCCTTAAAGTGTTACTAAACCCAGGATCCTGCATTCACTATATCTGGTCTCCAACAGTATACACTACATAGAAGTGCAATCATTTTAGTAAATATAAACTGCTAAATACCTTTTCTCATCAGCAGTTAGAACAGTTCTGTGACTTCTATCAGTGTTCAGCAGAGCACATGTTAAAGCTTGTAGGAGGAGTTTTCTTTCTGTTCTAGGAGGATGCAAAACCCCAGATCTCTGTCTGGACAGCGCCGATTGGCCCTGTGCTGATCACATGCGCTCTCCCAAGAAAAAAAACCTCTCTAGCAATAGACACTAAATTGAGCATGTGCAGAGTGTCTCCACACAGATGTCTTATCAGGAAATGAGGGAGACAGGGAAGAAGGGGAGGATCAAAGAAGTCAGGATCATACAGCGCTTTTACACAATGCAGAGGATTAACCCCTTAGGTTCCACAGTGAGTATAACAAGCATGCTTTTCTGCTTATACAGACCGATTTTACTGTTGTGGGTTTAATAACACTTTAATCCTTACCAATGTAAAACCAACAATGCCATGAATTTGAAAAGGCTTCTGCAATGGCTTGTGGATTGGTATGCACACAGAACTCTATATAGAGGATAACATCAGCATTCAATCCCTCAGCCTTATGCCCTACTGCAGTAAAACCATGGTTGGCAGGAATTAGAAAAAGCTCTGCAGCTAACTTACCCAGTACACCCAAGTTTGGAAATACAGAACCCAGTGCCAAAAGGCTACCTCTGCAATTGTCTAGTCCTGGGTGGTCTGGAAACAGTCTCCAAAACTACTGCTGAGGAAACAATCCACATAGATGCATATAGAGACCAGTTCAAGCAGCTTGAAAATGAAAATTGATTAAAGAAAAAGGGGTAATTGATTGAATAAAAAATGGATAGCAAAAAAGTCTGACTTTTCTTAGCAGAGCAGAGCAGTTCCTCTTGAACATCAGCAAAAAAAGCGAGGTACACTGGGTAGTGTCAGAGTTTAAAATTATATATATATATATATATATATATAGATAAATAGATTTGGTCAGTTAAGTAGCAGAGAGGGTTAATTAGTTTCAGCTGCTTTGGTGTTAGTGAAATTAACAGATGCACTAGATTAGCAACAATGAGATAACTGAGAAAACAGGAATGGTTTTACAGGTAGAGGCCACTGACAATTTTTTCCCTACTCATCTTTTCTGACTGTTTTTCACTAGTTTTGAATTTAGCTAGGTTCAGTGTCACTACTGGTAGCATGAGGCGATAGCTGGACCCTACAGAGATTTCACAGGCAGTCCAACTCCTCCAGGATGGCACATCAATATGTGCCATTGCCAGAAGGTTTGCTGTGTCACCCAGCACAGTCTCAAGAGCATGGAGGAGATTTCAGGAGACAGGCAGTTACTCTAAGAGAGCTGGACAGGGCCGTAGAAGGTCCATACCCCATCAGCAGGACTGGTATCTGCTCCTTTGTGCAAGGAGGAGCAGGATGAGCACTGCCAGAGCCCTACAAAATTATCTCCAGCAGGCCACTGGTGTGAATGTTGCTGACCAAACAATCAGAAACAGACTTCATGAGGGTGGCCTGAGGGCCCAACAACCTCTAGTGGGCCCTGTGTTCACTGCCCGGCACCACAGAGCTTGACTGGCATTTATCATTGAACACCAGAACTGGCAGGTCCGCTACTGGCGTCCTGTGCTTTTCACAGATTAGAGCAGGTTCACTCTGAGCACATGTGAGAAATGTGAAAGGGTCTGGAGAAGCCGTGAAGATTGTTATGCTGCCTGTAACATTGTTCAGCATGACCGTTTTGGTGGTGGGTCAGTGATGGTCTTGGGAGGCATATCCATGGAGGGAAGCACAGACCTCTACAGGCTAGACAATGGCACCCTGATTGCCATTAGGTATCGGGATGAAATCTTTTGACCCACTGTCAGACCCTACGCTGGTGCAGTGGGTCCTGGGTTCCTCCTGGTGTGCGACAATGCCCGGCCTCATGTGGCGAGACTATGTAGGCAGTTCCTGGAGGATCAAGGAATTGATACCATTGAATGGCCTCCACACTTGCCTGACCTAAATCCAATAGAACACCTCTGGAATATCATGTTTCAGTCCATCCGAAGCCGCCAGGTTGCACCTCAGACTGTCCAGGAGCTGTGATGATCTGGGAGAAAATACTCCAGGTTCCGTGTTGGGACCCTTACTTTTTAATATACTTATAAACGATATAGGGTCTGAGATTAAAAATCCCATTTCAGTCTTTGCAGATGACACCAAGCTGTGCAGTGGAATAATGTCCTTACAGGATGTCTCCAACTTACAAGCCGACCTCAATGCACTGTTTAATTGGGCAAATGAGGTTTAATGTTGATAAATGTAAGGTTCTGCACTTGGGGGCTAAGAATATGCATGCATCATACATACTAGGGGGGTACAACTGGAGGAATCAATGGTGGAGAAGGATCTGGGAGTTCTGGTAGATCACAAGCTTAATAATGCCATGCAATGCCAAGCTGCAGTTTCTAAAGCGAGCAAAATCCTCTCTTGTATTAAAAGAGGTATAGACTCCAGAGAGAGAGATATCATATTATCCCGGTACAAATCATTAATAACACCTCATCTGGAATATGCAGTTCAGCTTTGGGCACCAATTCACAAAAAGAACATTGGGGAACTGGAGAAAGTACAGAGAAGGGCAACTAAACTAATACGAGGCATGGAGGAGCTCAGCTATGAGGAAAGATTAGAGGAACTGAATTTATTCTCTCTTGAGAAGAGGAGATTAAGGGGGATATGATCACCATGTATAAATACATCTGTGGTTCATATAGTGAACTCGGTGTAGAGTTATTCACCGTGAGGTCATCACAGAGGACAAGGGGGCACTCTTTACATCTGGAGGAAAAGAAATTTAATTTCCAAACACGGAAAGGTTTCTTCACAGTGAGAGCTGTGAAAATGTGGATTAGACTCCCTCAAGAGTTGGTTCTGGCCAGCTCAGTGGATTGCTTCAAAAAAGGCCTGGATTCTTTCCTAGATACACAGAATATAACTGGATATTAACATTTATAGGTAACGTTGATCCAGGGAATATCCGATTGCCTCTCGGGGATCAGGAAGCAATTTTTTCCTAGCAGGAGCAAATTGGATCGTGCTTTGCTGGGTTTTTTTTGCCTTTCTCTGGATCAACTGTGGGTATAGGATAACTTTTTTTTTTTCTATGGTTGAACTGTATGGACCTTTGTATTTTTTCAGCCAGACTAACTATGTAACCATCCATCGTCTCATTAGGACGTTGTCAGGCATGCATACAAGCACGTGGGGGCCATACAAATTATCGAGTACCATTTTGAGTTGCTGCAATGAAATTTCAGCAAAGTGGACAAGCCTGCTGCATCATTTTTTCACTTTGGATTTTTGGGGTGTCTTTGAATTCAGTAAAAGAGAAGTTACAATCTCATGATATATTTGGCATGTTGTAGTCTCATTATTGTTAGAAATATACTGTATATATGTGTTATATTGTAGCCATACCCAAATATTAGGGTAAAGCATGCAAATTATTTTTAATTTATTAGATTGAACTAGATGGACTTTTGTCTTTTTTCAGCCAGACTAACTATGTAACCATCCATCGTCTCATTAGGACGTTGTCAGGCATGCATACAAGCACGTGGGGGCCATACAAACTATCGAGTACCATTTTGAGTTGCTGCAATGAAATTTCAGCAGCATTTTTTCACTTTGGATGTTCGGGGTGTCTTTGAATTCAGTCCCCTGTAGGTTGATAATTTTCATTTCCATTAAACGATTGGGTATCCTTACGCTCCTAACACATTACCCATTCCATATCAGTATAGATATCCAGTATGATATTTTTCCCCATTGAGATCTGATGTGTTTTCAAAGTGTTCGTTTATTTTTTTTCCCTCTAACCAAAGAAACTCTAACAACTCTAAGATTCTAAGAGTTGCAAAGGTTGTTTAAACTTTAGAACAATTGACATGTAAACCTGATAATACCTAGATTCGAGAAGAATAAATATCTTGTGTGGCTAAAATTGTCTAATGGTTGCAGGGCCTCAACAAATCAACTAGTTTTATGACCAAGGAAAACTGCATGATGCATTCAAACTACATCTCTATGTTTACAAGGACCTTCAGATCACCCACATGGTACTGTGGATGAGGCCAGCATTCTATGGCAAGATACACAGACTATCTTTCTCTCCACTGTACTGATTAGCGGGACAAACGAACCTTGTGTACACAGCTGGCTATTGTTCAAAAGATTGGATGACATTATGTGAGATCTTATTAACAAAAAGTTAACCTGCGAGAAAATATCTGAAAAGAAATTACACATTTTCAAGACTTATAATATAAAACTTGATATAGTTGGGACATTTTAGGAAAAAACTAAAAGAAGTTTGAGGATCAAGACTCTTGAGCATCCAGATGTAATATATATATATATATATATATATATATATATATATATATATTCTCCAGGGTGAAATATCATATTACCGGAAAAGAACTAAAATGGAAGTTATAATCTCATGATATATTTGGCATGTTGTAGTCTCATGATTGTTAGAAATATACAGTATATATGTTATATTGTAGCCATACCCAAATATTAGGGTAAAGCATGCAAATTATTTTTATTTTATTAGTCTCTGCGTATCATTAAAATGGTAACTGTATGAGTTTACACATAGTGTAGCTAAGATTTCATGTGTAGATAGTAATAGGATAAATAATCATAAATATGGCCACCAGACCCTTGAGACAGTTTATGGGTTTTAGATAAAATAACATTGTTAAATCTTTATAAAAATTAGCATCTTATAAAGATTAGTTACAACACAGATGAGATATTATATATGATTTCCCAGATAAACTCAAGAAAGACATTTCTGACCCTAGGGTGTCATCTGGTGGTTAAGTCAGGTATTGATTGATTACACAAAATGCTAATCAGATTGACCAATGAGAAAGAATATTACACCCTCTGGGTATGTTTTATAAGTGTACTGTAGGCCACTAAATATAACAGCAAGTCAGGTAGACAGGAGGGACATACACTTCATCATCAAGACAGATCACACATCTGGGCACACATTGGGTCACGTTCACATCTCATCATCTGAAGGGGGGCACACTTCACTGAATCCAGGACACACAGCACTAGCATAGCTAGACACCATTTTGGAAAAGACAAACTCCACCCATTAATCAGTAGCCATCTTTGCGTCTGGTCATCAGCCATTTCAAAAGCCTACAAGGTATACTTGAGGGGTAACTATATGATATTATTTTCTTGGTGATTCTTGTTTGCTTAAACTATGAGGCCAATTGCAGTAATCCTTGCTGTAACTTAGTATTTCTCCCATGATCACATAACCACTAGAGTTAGGTCACTTTTTAAAAAATTTATTTCTGTTATTTTTCTTTTCTTTGGCCGTATTGGGGCACACTTTTACATATTTCGATGCTTATTCTTTCTGCAAGAGAATAACAGTCAAATTCCGTAAAATGAAGATTATTATCTGCTAATTAGTTATCATTGGTTATGCCATGTAAGAGGGGAAATTAATTATTGAATTTAATTCCATATATACTCTGCTGTCACAGAAAATGTTAGAACTTCATTGTAAGTGTATATGTCAACCTCTCAATCTGACTGTTATGTTTTTTTTAAGCGACTTCTGTAAAATAAATATTAATGTATTTTTCATAGTCTTCAGTCTATACCAATCTTATTGTGTTATTCAAAAAACTTTTGCATAGGCAAAAAAATTCAGGAATAATTAAAGCGGTACTAAACCACATAAAAAAAACCCCACCCCCTGCAAGGTAAAGGTAATATGTGCTAGTGTGCATTGCATACTAGCACATTATGAAGGACTTAGCTTGGAACGAAGCCCTCCAGCAGAGCACTATTACGGATCCCCGGGGCTTCCATCTTCATCTGGTCTTCCTTCGGGGTTTGCAAGCTCTGCTGGCTGACTGGCCAGGCCGCGTTGCTATCACTCCCGCACATGTGCACGGGAATCCTAGGCCACTGCACAGTGCTCTGAAGGTACGGGTATGCCGTTGCTTAGAGCGGCTATTAGAAAGGGCTAATATCTCTTAAACGGTTCATGTTTGGGAGATATTATTTTACCTACAGGTATGCTTTATTACAAGGTTACCTGCAGGTAAAATTATTAAAGCGTTTACTACCACTTTAATTCAGCTAAATTATTTTTCTAAATGATTTTTGTATTGGAGACTCTGTTGTGCAATGTTCAATATAGCTGAATAAATAATTCGTTTAGGCATTCCCTGGCAGTAGAAAAGGGAAAAACTTGTTTTCTGTTTCCCATCTTTATGAAGGTGGCAGCATACCCAACTGTTTCTGAATGCCCGTGTCCCTTAAAATGGAACTCCAGTCTCCCCCCCCCCCTAAAAAAAAAAAAGTAAAGTCAGCAGCTACAAATACTGTAGCTGCTGCTTTTTAATAGAAGGACACTTACCTGTTCATGGATCCAGCGATGTCCTCACCCAAGCCGTTTCTTCAATTGACTTCGGGTGCTGGAGCCAGTATCATGGGCAAGGAAAATTGGCAGTGAAGCCTTGGCTTCACAGCTGGTTTCCTACTGCCCACATGTGAGCCGTGCGGTGTGACTGGTCCCGCAGTGGACCTGTGTCCCAGAAGGCTGAAGGGGGGAAGGAGGAGGGGCCAAAAGATCGCAGCGAAGACCTTATCTGGAAGTGTGAGCAGGTACCTGTCAAAATCAGTGCCAAATGTGACACTGGAGGGGGAGTAGGATGCAAGCAATTGGAACTTCCCCTTTTGGGTAAAGTTCCACTTTAATAGATTATAATAAAATTTGTAATACTAATATATCTCTGATTAATATAAAAACACAATTATTTTATTTTTCACTTCTGATTATGTTAAGCAAAACATGGTAATAAATTAAGCTTAAAAAACCACCCTACTGACCACTTTGGCACAAATACTAAACAACTAATTTGACTCTGGACACTTGTATATTTGTTCAAGTAAAACTAAAAGAAAACCCTTTGGCATTCTGGATTCACACTTTGCTGAAACAATGACCGAGATGTTGCTTGTGTCATCACAGTTCAAAATATGCCATGCTTGATAAACAAAGTACCCAACTGTTCACATATAAAGGCCTCTTTGTTTCCTCGACTTATACTTAACCCAAATAAAGAACTTCATCTGCAGATCTCCCAAACAAAAGGCAACATTGTCTGCTTTACTTACACCATTTCAAAGGCGGATGAAAAAAAAAAAATCAGCAAAAAAAAAAAAAACAGCTGTGTTTAGGAAAACGACTCAGATTTCAGTTTTTGATGACAATGTACAGTTCTGTGTTTAGAGAACTGCCATTACTGGTCAATAAAGTACATATGTGCAGAGAGCTCACCCCGCTAAACAATTTTGTTGGATTACATGCCTATTAATTTTCTGTTTGATTTACTGCAATGCCTACATTAAGGCAGTTATTATTCATATGTGCTGATATACTTACAGTAAACACTTGACAGTTCAGCATTGTCATTTATTTAGTGGACCTATCATTAAACATCACACTCTACATAATCAATAGGGAACATAACAGCATTACCAAACAACATATTTAAGTAAAAATTGGTGTCTTTCTTTTTTAAAAATAAAAATAAAAAAAAAAAAAGCTGTTCTGAGTCTTATGTCACTAACAGAGTAAGCAAAGATAACATGTTCTCTGGCTGCCAGGTGAGTTATGAGTGTTTTTACACCCTTAGAGACTGCACAAGGTGTAGCATGCAATTAGACAGACCTTAGTGTCAATTCATAGAGCAGTTATTGTTACTGAATTTGCTATTTTATAACAATAATTTCCTCATCAAAAGTTAATGAAAATAAAAGCTGCATAAGTGTGAAATCAGTTTTTTATTCACGTGAAATGGATAATTATCAAAAACTGTTATTTCCAACTAGAATTATTCGATTTTCTTCTCTTCTTAGTAGACAGTTCTCAGAAGCTCAGTTATCAGTAAAAAGCTCATTATTCAAAAGAGATCATTTTAGAAATAATTTTTTAGAACAGGTAAGAAATTATTAAAACAATGCTTCATTCCTCCTGAAAAGTGATGAAAACCAACCGTCTTATGTATACCATTGGTATCTCATATAGTTAGACCAAAAAAGCAACCAAAATGTGCAAAGAGATAAATATGTAAATATAAAGGGAGTTGTCTGGGGAGATCCAAAAGAAAATTATAGATCAGAATGTCAAAAGCAAAGGCTATAAAGACCATCTCCAAGTAGCTTGATGATCCTGTGATAACAGTTGCAAACAGTATTAGGAATGGTCCGTGGAAATGTAGCCAATGACCCTGAACATGGCCACAAGAGGAAAAATGACCCCAGAGTGAACAGAAGGATGGTGTAAATAGTAGACAAAGAGACAAGGCTTCTATAGAGATACAAGCTGATCTACAAAGTCAACGTAGATCAGTGTATGATCACATCATCCATTGCTTTTTGAGCAGCAATGGGTTCAAAGGACTCCTCAGTTAAAAGAAACACATAAAAAGCTTGACTGGTAAGATAGTTCTGTATCATGTAAGGGAATTATTGTGGGTACCTAACAGCCTGTATAATCTGACTTTCAATGAAACTACTGAACAAGAAAACAACAAATTGAAATGATCTAAAATAAATATTGACAAGTCCCAGTACTTCTGGGAGAATGTCCTTTTGGACAAATGAGACAAAACTGGAGTTTTCAAATAAAACAATGCTACACCTACTGTGAAACATGAAGGAGGCTTGCTTATGTTTCGGGGCTGCTTTTCTGTGTTCGGCACAGAGTGCCTTGATTCTGTGCAGAGCACAATTAAATCTGAAGACTATAAAACATTTCTGAAACCAAACATATTGCACGATGTCATAAAACTCTGTCTCTGTTGCAGATCATGGGTCCTTCAAAAGGATAATGACCAAAAACACACAGCTAAGAGCACCCAAGAATGTCTAAAAACAAAAACAATGGACTATTCTGTAGTCTATGAGCCTTGATATGACTTCTATTAAACATCTATTGAAAGAGCTTAAACATGCAGTTGGGAAAAGGCATCCTTCAGACACCTGGAGCAATTTGCTCAAGAGAGGGCCAAAAAGAACAAGCATGACACGGGTTCCATCTGTGTAGATTGGTGGAGCTGTTAACCTGCAACCTCCTCTAGGAGGAGCAAACAGATGGGCTTGCGTAGTCTGCATTCATTATTATAACTAGAAAATGGCAACATACCAATAGTTGACGTATTCTCTCAAATGACAAAGCTAGCTATAAAAACTATCTTGGTATGTTTCTATTTGGTTCTCTTAACACAGCATCGATATTATCTGTGCACTGTTATAACAGTGAGTAGGCCTATGGCCGACTTAGTCCTTCATGCTTCCCCAGACTCACCTTTTGTGATTCTGGCCTGATATCCAATATCTGAGTGGTGATTCACTGCATGACCTACCCTTCTCCCTATCCCTTTTATTCTGCTTTCTGACCTCTTGCTTCGTCCTGGTAACAGATTGCGGTCACCTTTACAGATTTCCCCACTTCCTTAAATTTCCTGATTTCCCTCCCATCTTCAATTCTTCATCCATCTTACCTCCAGCCATCAGGCTCTGCTGCCCTCCCACATCTAGATTCTATAAGCAGTCTAGATGCGGGAGGCCTGAGGGAAGATGATAACGTTATTCTCCTTAGGTATCTACTATCTTTCCAAAGCCACCCTCCTCGATCTCCCACAACACATAGGGCCTTAATCAGCCCAATAAATGCGCAAAAGCTTTCAGTTACTTTAGATCCCACCATGCAGATGTGGTCGTCTTGCAGGAGATGCATGTTTCTCAGAACTCAACCCCATCCTTTCTGCGTTCAACATACCTTCAATTTATACTCAGCAAAGAAACGTGAAGTAAACGTAGACTTACAGCATTCTGTACAATTTTTATGTTGTAAACAATTTGCAGACCCTGAAGGTAGACACCCACTCTTAATGGCCTTGATCAATGATGTCCCTGTAACATTCACCACCTACTAAGCACCCAACTCGGGCCAAATTAACTTATTAACGCATTTCCTCTAGATTCTTGGTTCCCATATTAAAGGAATGTTGTTACTTTGTGGGAACTTAGCCCTGTACCCACGTACTGATGGACATAACCCCCACAACCCTTACATTTCATGACAAGATGGGACCTCATCTCGGCAGTTCTGTCCTTCTACTACAAGATAACCTTATTGATGCCTGCAGGAAAAACATCCTTTTAGAGAAGCCTACAAGTTTCACTAAGACACGTTCTCTCACACAGACCATGTATTCATATATAAAACTTCCTTTCCCTATGTAACTATGGTTTCTATAATCCCAATTACCTTAATGTTTCCACAGATGAGTGGAACTTGGTCCCTGAGGGACACTCTGCTCACTGACCCTGCTATTCTTTCCACCTTGCGAGACAACCAAAAAGAATACTTTTTTAACAACATTCAGTCAGTCAACTCATTTGTGGCTGTCTGGGAAACCCATAAACCCACACTTCAAGGTAAGCTGATCCACAAACCCTCCCAAATCAAGGAGAAAAAAAGAAAGGCACTCTTGAAAGCTTGAAGCTGATCTTCTTTTAGCTTCCCATGCATTCTAAATAGACCTGACACCTAACTGGCATGATTATCTCAATTAAAAGCTGCAATAAATGTATTTCCCACCTAGTGGATCAACAGTTATGCTAGATTGAAAGTTGGTTTTATCTAAAGGGTAATATATCAAATACATTGCAAGATATCAGGCTTCACAACAAAACACAAACCCATAAACTCTTCCAGCTATGCACTAGTAGTAGCAACCTTACAGCAAATGCTGTTTATAGTTTGTGTATCTTTATTGAGCACTTGCAAAAACTCTATGCTAATATGGGTCCAACGGACCAATACTTAGCTAATACTTTCCTTGTTAATCTGGCCCTCCCAAAAAGTTCTATAGACATTGAGTTTACCCTTGCAGGATGTACAACAGGCCATAAACTCACTGAATCCCAGTAGAAAAACCTGGCTCTGATGGGTCATCAGCCACCTAATATCAGAAGCTTTCTGACCATACCTTTCAAAATTATTTAAAGGTCTTTAGAAAGGTTCCCCCTTGGTCACAACTATATCTTACCTGCAGTCCGTATGATCCCAAGGCCAGGCACCTACCATACCTCCTCCTGGGCATACTACTGCCCCCATCTAACAGATACATATTGATATTAAACTATTAGCTAAAGTAATTGCTGCCAGGGTAAATACAGTGTTGGCTAACTTAATCTCCAAAAACCAAGTGGGGTTTATTCTAGACAGGCAGGTGGGTAATAATGTGCTTGAGATCTCCATTCTTCTCCATTTCGTGAGTCAAAAGAAAAGCCCTTTAATGCTCTCTTCTTTAGACATCAGACAGGCATTTGACACCTTTGGTTGTGATTACTTGTACTTTGTGTTGAGCCATAGGGGATTTGGTGTCCAGTTCATCAACTGGATCCAGGTCTTGTACTCTTTCCCCACATGTACACTGGATTTCAATCAGATATTTTTCCTCTAAATCAAGGGATAAAACAGGGGTGTCTCCACTTATGTTTTCTTTCGAGGTCAAAACTTACCATCCACCAGCAAAAATGACAGCATAATGTGATAAAGGGGATTGAGGTGGCTAGTCATCATCATACGATTTGCTTATTCACATGCCCTCCTAACCTTATCTGACCTGCTGATCTCTCTCCCAAATTTAACACCCCTCTTAGCTATGTTTGTACAACAATCCAATCTTTGTGTTAAGGAAGCAACATCAAAGACCCTCAGTGTCTTTTCCTAGGCCATTTTTTTCATGACCATACTTGGGTATCCATCGAACATCTTCATACAAAACCCTTTATCAGGTCAATTACCTGAAACGGTTTACTTACTAGTGTTCCTTATTGACCTCTCGGGAGAAACATAATATGACTGAGCAGGATTACAGGCATGCAGATGACATTGATGCCTACATTTGTAGAAGTCAGATCTTCAAATCTCTTTTGAAGGGTACCTCTCTACAAGTGGCCAAATCAATTCTACATATAGCAAAATTTCAAGGTGGGCTTGACATCCTTCTCTTTTCTAAATACTATCAAGAGGCCCACTTAGCTTAGGTGGCACAATCGCAGCTGAATGCTGGGACCAGGGGAGGCAGAGATGAAGGGGTGCTGCAGATGCACTGAGAGGTTCAGGGTTTGGCAGAGAAGTTTGATTCTCCTCTCTGCTGCCGACTGCTGAGACAAGGTGGGAGTGGAGACAAGGGGGTACCTGCAGGAGGGGTGCAAGGGCCACATGATTCGGACCTTGTGTTTGACACCTGTGCTTTTGATCCTTTCTACCAGGATTATTTAAAAGTGAATGCTTGCACATTGCATGGTGTACACTGTTTAGCATACACAGTATATGCGGCAAGTAGCCAAGCCAATTTATATATGACTTTTGGTTCTGTCCATATATTGGCTTTTTAGAGAGCCAAAAGTTCTTTTCATTTCTTTTTTTCATTATTAGAACTCTATAAGGGATAGAGGCCTTTTTGGAATTCATCCAAGTTACATTCCCTCTGCCTGTTAACTATCCGTAAGTGCCTCAATACTATACAGACCATGCGCTAAAACTAGATTCTTTGGAAGTAGTGCCATTTCTGGAAGTCCGAGGTTGACATTGTTTGGTTTCTGTTTAGCTGGGACAGCTACATTGGTATCCTTTATACTTTCTTGATCCTTCATCATGAGACCCACACAAGGGAGTGTGCCGATTCTAGAAACTGTTCTGATGATTGTGAGTGTCTTCATGAAATGCATTTTTTATATTAATACCATTGTCGTTTTTCCGAAATATGATATATATATATATATCACCACTTTATGAAGATCTTTATAAACTGAGAATCAAGTGTGTAAATGAAGACATTTTCTACTGCCTGTACATGATTCTTTTTGGTGGTTTAATCATAAGGATATGTCATCATCAGATTCCTAGTTTATATTTGTCAATTAGGACTGTTTTTTTTAATAATGTATAAATAAAATATGTAATTTTAATGCTTTATACCGGTTTATGTTGATATCTGCACACTGCCTAAAAATTTCATCCAATACCCTTATATATTTAATTAGTAGAAGAGATGTAGAGTAGAAGGAACAATTTGTTTAGCCTGTCTGAATCTATATATATCTATATATAGATATATATATCTATCTATATCTATATATATAATCAACAAATTCCTCCTTCCCTGGTACCTAGTCCCCTAATGTATATTTCATACTATGCCAACCTACTCTCCTATATGTTTTTGTGGCTGTCAGATGGTAGATTTAGGAACAGAGTTTATCAAATGATATATACACAATTACTATTAAATCCTTCTTTAACAAAAACCATCATGAGGTCCTACTGATGAAACAATGTGAAGTATTCATGAAACCAAATTCAAACTTGCTCATATTTTTACTGAAGCCAAATAGGTTATTACTCACATATGCAAGATTCAGTCCACTCCCTTAATGGAAGAGAAGTACTGAGTTTCCCATGTCATGTTCTTTGAAAAGCTTACTGTCCAGAAAACTGATACAATAGAAACATTCTGTAATGTATGAGAATCACGGACTGAGTACTATCTCCTCCATACCTTCAACTTAGACTCTGACTAAATGAAGGCTGTTCCTCCATGGCTGCTTATATTGTTCCCTCTCCAAGCTACGGATTCTTCCCTCCCTTTACCCATTTCCCTTCATTCCTCTCTTTCACTCTTCTCTTTCGCTCCCAGATTCTATCTCCTGGGGGGGTTATGGGGGTCCGTAATTGATAGTTCTATTTTCCCCGTCCCTCTTGTCATTCAGTAGCTGCAGCCATATATCTTGGTTGCTCTAGCCCCATTAAAGGGCACTGCTCTCATACTTGTTTTAGTTCTGTTTTTATAACAGTATGTTCATAACATATGATGTACAGTATCACGTCAAGCATTTCACAATCTAGTCTCTGTCAATGTTTGCACACTGTGAATGTGCTTTTTTCCTGGAACTGAAAAAACTTCACAGCCTGAATGGAAAAGCCTGTTCCCCACCAGTATGCTGTACAGAAGGACCCTTGCTTTCTGTAGAGAAGCAGTGTTCTCTCTGAAGAGGTCTGACACACCTTGGGTCAGAGCTAGAGCTCTTCAATAAGAAAAACTCTGACACAAAGGGGGCATGTTAGACCCCTACAGACAGACCACTGATCTGCATAGAGAGCAAAGATCCTTTTCTGAATCATGCTGGCAGGGGACAGGCTTTTATACCTAGGCTCTGCTTGGTCTCTAAAGAAAACAAAGTTTAAGACCCCATTCACACCTAGTGATTTGAAATGCATTCTTTTTCTCAAATAGCACACACATGGAACCCCATTGATTTCAATTGGCTGACTTATGTGCTACAAAGTTACTCAAGGAGCTTTTTGCAGCGTTCTGGTATATCCTTTTTGCATTTTTGTGCACGGCAAATTGCACATTTGCTTCCCGTGTTTGGGATGCCATTAACAATTAATGCACAATGCACGTTTTTTGAACACTCTGAGAACCAAGGCAGAACGCGTTTTTTTGTACGCGTTCCCAAATGTTACGGTTTTGATCTGATGCACTTGGAATGCATTTACTAGATTTGAACTGAAAGTTCAGCTGGGCTTTAAGTACAGCACAGACCTCTTCAGACAAGCAGATAATGAACTGAAGCCTTGGCTGCTCTACAGCATCAGATGTGGCAGTGACTCACACCAGAGGCAGTCATTGTCCAATGCACAAAACAGCTGATTCTCAGGAGAGGGAGTCTCTGCCTACTACTCACATTAAAAAAAAAAATCCTCATTCCCCTTCACTACTTAGCTAGGAGGACACAAGGTTGCTGTTATTTTAAGTTCCACGAAGGTTTTTGTGCAGAATTATGGTTGCTTGGTGTCAGCATTAGAGCTAGCTTAGCAATAAATAAGGGAATAAGTTCTACCGATTTCTACAACATTACCCATTTGCTTGACTAGTCATCAAGCCAGGGTCTTGTGAACAAGTTCAGGTCTACCCCTCTATACAACCACACAGATGCTGAAACAAAACACTTGGCGTGTATAGCTTTTAAATGTTATTAATTTTTATATCCTCCTCTCTCTGCAGTGACATTACAAAGGGGCTGGGCACACTTCTGCAATTAGAATTTGTGTGTTCGTAGCCTTGGATCACATGCTGTCTTTGCTCCTACTGCCAGCAGCAATTTCCCAAAAAATATAAGAGCAATTTCAAACAAAATGTATTCCAAAAAACACTGCAACTGTGCTCATTATGGTGTGCGTTTGTATATGTGTGTATATATATATGTGTGTGTGTATATATATATGCATGTATGAGATTATATATATATAAAATAACCCATAAAGAGGTAAGATACTTAATGTCAATCTAGAGTAAAGCTAAATTGTAAATCTAGAGTTGACCACGCCCCCAGTCTTCTGGGTTAAATGACAGCCATCATCATTCAACCTACATCCTCTCAGCCCACGTTGTCATAGACCCGCCCCCCCAGCATGTGAGTGATCGCTGAAGCAAAAGCAGTTCAACGATGAGCCTCCTTCTAGCATGCTCCTTGACAGACCATGAGCTTTTGAATCTTTAAAAGCCACATTATAACAACTAAGGCAGATTTGAAATTGATTGCTGGCTGGAGAGAACTTCTTAGTATCGATATAAACCACAATGTCCCCACTGGGGAGATTCCCTCTTACTTCCTGTTCTGGTGATAGTCTTTGTGTCATGGCATCAATAGCACAGGAAGTGAGAAATCTCCCCAGAAGGCCCAGAGAGTAATAAAAAAAAAATTCTCATTCTATTCAAAATTAACACAAGAAAAATGGCTGGAAATGGGCCAAAGAGGTCATGCACACAGGCTTCAAACCTCTGACTT
Organism: Staurois parvus; assembly: GCF_062004578.1. NCBI lineage: Eukaryota > Metazoa > Chordata > Amphibia > Anura > Ranidae > Staurois > Staurois parvus. Next base: position 5,649,084 of record NW_028318005.1, read on the forward strand.
ATTTCTAGCAGAAATCCCCTGACTGTGCTCAGAATCTAATTTCCTTCAAGTCACAATGTTCCAGCCGGCAAAGAAAACCAGCGGGGAATTTGGCAAGCTTCAAATGAGAGAGATAAAAAGCACATCTGGTGACAAAAAGAAACATGTGTAGGGCAAAGCCCATATAGGAAACAGAGGTCTCCATCCCAGCCAATAGAACTTGTGACAGATTTACTTGCTAGAGAGCAAAACTCCTATCTCTTGACATGAAGAAAAACACTTTGTTTAATGAGATGTTAAGGCTGCACAAAATGTAACAACTCTGTTCAGCAAATACCCAGTTCTGACAATCAAATAAATATACAACGATGTTTAATCCCAACCTAATCCAATGCCTGATACAACATTTTGGTGAGGACTGGGCCATAATGGGAGTTTCCAAATGTTGGAGACCTGCGGTGGTGATGATCCTTCGTTCTCTTTCATGAGAAGAGAGAGCAGGGATCCATTAACTGTACATGTACACTTCAGTCAATCATGCCATTTACACAAAAAACTGCAATGGGTTCTTGTACTACTGTCAAGACGTCTCCATGCTTTAATTTCTTGAGGAGACATTTGCCAATATGTGCCTAGCCTAAAGCTAACAAGGGGTGGACTATTCAGCTTCACTTCACAAAGATGACAATCACTTCCAATGTTGGATGTCATTACCTTCAATGAATAACAAATGACCTGATCCTTGCCTAAACGTAATATTAAGATTATTTTAAATGGTTCATGATCAGACTTTAGACACGTTACAATCAAATTTACAATGGCCTTTCAATTTACCACCAACTATTCATTACGAGAAACTATCTGGCAAGATATAAATTAATTTAACGGTTTAGATAGGCCCTTGCAGTATGGGTGAAGATGTTGGGATCACTGAAACAACTCCTAGACATCACATTCTGCTTTAATGTCAAGCTATTATCACAAGCCATTATTAAAACAAGTGAAGTGGAAGCACACATGAAGTGTCAGAAGGTAGTTTCACAAATTTTGAAGAGCAATTCAGATGTTCTGTAACTTGGGGCATTGTATTATGTTAAGACAGACTTTGGCCCATGCCCTCCCATTTACTGCACCTTATTAATTGTCATAATAGAACTAACTAAATAAGTAAAGATTTATTATTTTATATGGAAAAACTAGATATGTTAATTGTGCATAAGCAGTACACTGAAAAATTCTGTCGTTCGACCTTTTTTTTTTTTTGCCACCTAAAAATAGAAGTCCTGTCCTGGTATGTGAGGATGCCTGGGTAATCCTGTACCTATATCCTTATAGCGTGTATATCTGCAGTATGAGATTAAGGCACATCTGCCACTGACTGTTAGTTTTTGGAGAACTGTAATGAGATTTGGTTATATTACTTCTGTGCTGCTCACGGTTATTTTTCCTAGAGTCTCTGACATGAGGAAGAAAATCCCTGCCTCTACCACAATAGCCACCACCACACAGAGACTACAGTGCAAAAAGGGCATAGTAAATCAGTAATGACGAAAGATCAACTGCAGGAAGACCAACTGCTAACTGCCACTGACATCCCAATGACACTAATACAGTGATAAGCGCAAATAAAAAAGCACTGACACTGTACTAATGACACTGGGCAGGAAGAGGGTAACATCTGGGGCTATCAAAGGGTTAACAGTGTGCTGTTTTACATAATGTGCTGTGTGTTTTACTAGGGAAACATGCTGCTGTGCAGAGAAATACATAGCAGCATGCTCTTCTTGGCAGGAGAGAGACCTGTCTTGTTTACACACAGGTCATTCCCCTGTCAGTGTTACTCAGTGATGATTGCCAGGTGCCGGTGGGGAATCTCCAGCCTGGAACAGGTGATTCACATCTGTAGCCGCCAATGGCAGGGGGTAAGGTGGCACGCGCGCCCCCTACACAGAAATGTATATATACACGTGATTTTGTGCAGCCCTGCAGCAGTAGTTTTACTACAGGGCGGTGGAGAAGCAGTTAAATTGAGTATACTCTAACCATGCACTCAATGGGCTGTGGCATGTTGGGAGTATTCTGGAGAGGGGAAAAGCATTGTCCATAAGAAGAGGGGATTCCTGTTGTTGCCATTTAAGGAAAATAGTGCTCATTCTAGTTGTAGGGAAGGAGGCAAGTCTGAACAACAGGGTCAAAGGGCTCAGCCGGGATGAAAGAAGGCCTTTCCATAGGTAAAAGTGAAACTATAAGTGGGCACTTACACTCCCCAAAGACACCCTGTACTCAAATGCCATGAACCAAAATAAACAATATATAGTGCTACATGCAGTCCAACACAAATATGAAAATACTGTTTTTGTGCCACCAAATCTTCCCAAAGTGCTTCACCTCCTGTGTCACCACAATGCACTCACCAAAGATCCATGACCCTCTCATTTAAAAGAAAAGGTCATAAACGCGGTTTGCTTCTCCAACTGTTGTTCCTCACTTTTCCTTTAATCATCACATTCTGTCTTTGTGGTCCTTGGGTGACATTGATGGAGAGACATCGGGTACATAGGACAAGTGATGATTGGAGGAAAAGCGAGGAACAGCAGTTGGAGAGCATCTGGGGCAAACAGCATTTATGACCTCTTCTTTAAAATAAGAGGGTCATGGACCTTTGGTGAGTGCATTGTGGTGACACAGGAGGTGAAGCTCTTTGGAAATACTGTTTCTGTGCCACTGAATCTTCCCATATTGGTGTTGGACTGCATGTAGCACTGTTTATGTCATCTTGGTTTATGGCATTTGGAGATTGAGTGTGTCTTTGGGGACTGTAAGCGCCCACTTATAGTTTCACTTTCACGACTAGAAGCACCACTAGGTGCTCCTAAAGGGGCATCTACAAAAATATTGCAACGCACCTATATGGTGCAGCTGTAAATAAGGTTTCACTATAAATGGAAAAATGTATCGCTACTCACACTAAACGCTAAAAATACGTGCGTATATACATATACATATAAGTGTCAAAAAGTGCATCAATAAGTAAAAAATCAAACAAATTAACTGATAAAGTGATATCATGCAAAAAAAAAAAATTACCTATACAGACACTAATAAATGTGAACACAAACATAAAACACTCCAACAGTGATGGTGATTGATACTGATTACAGCTACTAATAATGTGTATTAAATGCAACCCTCAAAAATATGTGCATAAAAGTACAAAAATGAAAAAACCTGTACAAATACACACACATATATCTATACATACCCCATTCAGTGAAAACACAATAGATGAGATCAAATGTGAATATACGTGAACATAATACAGTGCAACCGCACACAACAATGTCTATTCAGTGCTCATAAAGTCCAATATATGCAGATGACAACACTCAGATGAAAAAAATATCGATAACACTCGTGCTGGTATTTGTGTGAAAGTGGATATGGTAGTTGACAGAAGATAATCCAATCACCGGCTGGATAAGCCTTTCACCTTATAACTTCGACCCTTGCGGGTCAAAGCGCTTTTTGGGATCCCTCTCACAGATCCTCCAAGTCTGCTGTCACTCCAAAGAACCGCTCCCACTGCACACAAATCTCCCTCAAGGGGTCAGCACTCCACTAATGGCTCCTCTCCAGGTAAGATCAAGTGCAGCGCCAATACCTCATTTGGAACATAAAACACATGCTCCCATAGTGTAGTATATTTATTACTAATATAGGGACAGTAACAATAAAATGCGCACTCACATTAAATGGTAGCAATCACAACTCCAACCCCATGCTTTCGGATGAGGTGAATATGTATGGGTGTATAACAGGTGTACCAAGATGGCCCCTACGCCGAAAGTGTGTCACTACAACAGGCCGACGCGTTGCGTCACAGTACCATGTGACTTCCTCAGGCCTCAGAGCCCTGAGGAAGTCACATGGATCTGTGACGCAACGCGTTGGCCTGATGTAGTGACACACTTTCGGCACAGCGGCCATCTTGGTACACCCGTTGTCCACCCATACATATTCGCCTCATCCGAAAGCATGGGGTTGGAGTTGTGATTGCTACCATTTAATGTGAGTGCGCATTTTATTGTTACTGTCCCTATATTAGTAATAAATATACTACACTATGGGAGCATGTGTTTTATGTTCCAAATGAGGTATTGGCGCTGCACTTGATCTTACCTGGAGAGGAGCCATTAGTGGAGTGCTGACCCCTTGAGGGAGATTTGTGTGCAGTGGGAGCGGTTCTTTGGAGTGACAGCAGACTTGGAGGATCTGTGAGAGGGATCCCAAAAAGCGCTTTGACCTGCAAGGGTGGAAGTTATAAGGTGACAGGCTTATCCAGCCGGTGGTCGGATTATCTTCTGTCAACTACCATATCCACTTTCACACAAATACCAACACGAGTGTTGTCGATATTTTTTCATCTGAGTGTTGTCATCTGCATATATTGGACTTTATGAGCACTGAATAGACATTTTTGTGTGCGGTTGCACTGTATTATGTTCACGTATATGCACATGAGATCTCATCTACTGTGTTTTCACTGAATGGGGTATGTATAGATATATGTGTGTGTATTTGTACAGGTTTTTTCATTTTTGTATTTTTATGCACATATTTTTGAGGGTTGCATTTAATACACATTATTAGTAGCTGTAATCAGTATCAATCACCATCACTGTTGGAGTGTTTTATGTTTGTGTTCACATTTATTAGTGTCTGTATAGGTAATTTTTTTTGCATGATATCACTTTGTTATCAGTTAATTTGTTTGATTTTTTACTTATTGATACACTATTTGACAATTATATGTATATGGATATACGCACGTATTGTTATCGTTTAGTGTGAGTAGCGCTACATTTTTCCATTTATATGTTCATGTTAATCATTGGTATATGATTTAATGTTAGCAGCTTCTCTTGGTTAGATATAGTCGGACATTGTTGAGCGCAGGAGGTTCACACCATTATTGCTAAGGTTTCACTATATTTTGGGTTTTACTTTGTTATTATGGTTTTGCACAGGTAGTAATTTAGCTTGGAGGAAAGGCGCCATATCGCTTTTATTTTTCTTTCCATAGGTCAGTGTCCCATACCTGTAATATTGCTTGAGCTGTAATGGGCAAAAGATCTTTTGGGGGCGTTTGTCAGAATTCGTCACAGGCAAGGCTGTAAGATCGAGGCACATGAGATCATTTTCCAAATAAGTCCAAAATTTGGTAGTTTTGATACCAATCTACCACCCTGAGTAAAGAGGTTGCATGAAAATATAGCAAATATCAGAGAGGAAGCCAGCCCTCTCCTGTTCCTAGGTAAAGATAATATAGTTTGTCAAATACTGGATTTTTTATGCTGCCATATGAAGGCAGGGATATCTGTATTCAGATAGAGGAATAAACCCGGAGGCGGGGGGACTGGGATATCTTGAAAAGTATTCAGTAATTTCGGCAATATCTCCATTTTGATGCCACGCATACGTACAAACCAAGAGATATGTGTTTTATCATAAGATTTAAGACAGGCACGAACCAACTGAGAAGAGGTGTACAGTTAAGGTCAGCCATAGTGGAATACAGGGACAAATTTGAATTTCAAGGCATTTGATAGCTTTCTGTTGCCATTTCAATGCAAAGTTGTGTTTGAGATGGGATACTGTTAAATGAGACAAAGTGATATTTAAAGCGTACTTCTTATCATAATTCACTTTAAAAGTGCTCATTGCTCCAAATTCCTCAAATGTCCATACAAGAGGCAGGATAGAGATAAGGGGATTAATGACGTAAAGCAGGAGATCCGCATACAGGGAAAGTTTATATTGATGTTGACCTACTGTAATGCCTTGAATGTCAGGGTTCTGTCGTATGGCTATTGCAAGGTGTTCCATGGTAAGGATATATAATAGCGAGGAGAGAGCAACGTGGACAGGTGCCATTGTGGACCCAGATAGGATCCGAAAAAAGGCCTTTGGAGTGAGTCCGTGCTGAAAGGTACTTCTATAAGGGTAACATTTTACTTAGGAGGCCAGGGCCAACACCTATCTGTTGAAGCGTTTGTTAATGAAATGAGCAGTGAACATGGTCAAACACCTTTTCGGCATCAACCAAGAGTAAACAGGCCAGGATGTGGCATTTTTGAGCATGCTCCATTAGGGTAAATGTTTAAAGGGTATTATTCCTAGCCTCTCTATCTGGGGTAAAGCCTACCTGGTCAAGATAAATCTAATCGGAGATCAAAGGCATGAGTCGGTTAGTTATTAGTATAGAATACATATGAATATCTATATCAGGGATAAAGGTCTGTAACTACCACAAGCCATAGGATCTTTACCCGGTTTCGGCAATATGGTGATATGTGCTTTGAGCACTTACATCAGGAAAGAGGAGTCTGGAAACATCACATTAATTGTTGCGGTCAAGATTGAGGCAAGGATATCTTGAAGAAGTATAGCTATCAGGGCATGGACTTTTATTGTTCTGAAGGAAGAGATTACCACCACAAGCTCTTCCTCCATAAAGTGTTGGTCAAGATCGTGCACGGTCTCTGGAGGAATGGTGGGAAGGGCGGTCCAGGCAATATAGTCTGCTATTCTAGATGTATGGACTTCTGGAGTCAAGGTAGAAGGACAAGAAGACAAGTTGTATAGTCTGTCATAGAAAGACCAAAGCAAGATTTATTTGGGATTATGGTTAAGTTGACCATCGGGGCATTTGATTTTCAGAATGGAGGTATTGCTGTTTCTGGCATACAATGCCCTGGTCAGCGACCTTCCCAGTTTATTGGCTTCAACGTAGTAAAACTTGTGCATCTTGTCCCTAATTGACATAGGTTTTTGGTCCAACAGTTCCAACAGTCAAAGACTGTGTGTCTGAAGGTGCAAGCAAGGTAGACTCAGTTTATGGGATTTCTCCAATGTAGAGATTTGACTCAATAGGTCTTTGATTTTGGCAAGACAGTCATTCCTGAGCAGGAAACCAGGTTTAATAAGAACACCCTGTACAACACATTTTAAACGCTTCCCACTGGTAGGAGCAGGGAATGTTTCAAATATTTGAAAAAAAAAGTCAAGGAATTTCAAGGAGGGCACTTACTGTACTTTTCACATAAACCTATGCATTTTCCACAAGCAAATAACTTCCTTTGAAAGAACATTCAAAAAAATCTATCATTTATACTTCACCAATTGAGGATCAGTTGTGGATGGTACACTAGTAGACAATCAAACATATATTATTTTCAAATGGCCCCATATTTACCAACAATGGCATTTTACATGCCTTTTAAGTAAAAAAACAAAACAAAACAAAACTGCTTACCAACAAGCATTTTCATAAAGAACAGGAAATTACTTAAAAGCATTGGGTATAAAAATGCTTGCAAAACACACACAAGACACATGAAAAAACATTTCCAAATGCATGTGTGTCTTTTGGGGTAGTATAAAAAAAAACATAGCAAAGGTTTACAATACACAATGCTTTAGCAAAATAAAACTCATCCAATTTGGGTATACAAGCTACTTTAACTGGAGAAAGAAAAGTAGAAGTTTATATCTCATGTAAACCAACTAAAAATGTCTGTAATTCAGTCCTAATCTGCCACATCTTTGACATGATGAATCCATTAGGAATGGAAAAAAAATTACTGAAAGGGTGTAATTAGTCAAATCCTTCTTGGCTTGGCTTGCTTTGCCGATAATGTCCAGTTCTCTTTAATTTGTCTATATTCTATGGTTTGGCATCGACGCCACAGTCAAAGATTACACAATGAGACACCATCACTGAATCTAGAACATTCTTCTCTTCCAGCACTGCCAGCACCCCAAGATTGCCTTATTACAAGAACTCAACATGTAATTAAACATCACCATCTGTGTGTTGTGGTAATGAGCAAGAAAACACACATATAAAGCAGATCTTCACCCTCATGAGACACTTCTCTCCTATTCACCCCTCCTCCCTTCCGCTAGCAGAATAGGGTTGTCTTTTTTTTCTGGTTTGTTTACTTTTTTGGTTAAAAGAAAAAGTGCAGCCCCGTCCCCCCTTGCACATCATTCGCCTAGGCGCATTACATATCCTAGGAGGCAAAGCACTTTATTTAGAAAAGAAAAGGGGGGCGTGCCTAACGCAGCATAATCAGGAGGCACTCCGGCTGAACCAGGAAGAGCTGGTTGGCCTCGTGATTATGTAATCATCAATATGGCAGGGCAAAACAGAGAAGTGGCAGAGAACAAGAGGATCTCAGCAGGATAACGCTAGTTCTTCTGGGTGGGCGAGTATCGAAAACTTACACAATGGACCACCCAGTAAGCGTGAAATTGTGAAAAAAAGGGTGTGGTGGGCAGAGGTCCACTTTAATGCAGTGCTGTGCCATTCATTTTTTTAATGCCAACTCTAATGCACCTAATAAGCGCAATTCAATGCACATGCGTTTACAGTGCAGTGCACATGCATGTGACCCATCTGTGCACTTAGGTGCGATGTGGTGAAATGTTGCAGGTGCATTATAACCTGCGTGGTGGTGTGTAGGCAATTTAAAATAAATGGGCCACTATACTGCAACATAAGTTGCAGGCAAAGCTGTTAATATGCATGCGATAAGGCACTGCAATGCAACAGAAAGCTCTAAATGAACGCATGGGGGCTATTTACTAAAGCTGGCGCACTCAGAATCTGGTGCAACTGTACATGGTAGCGTATCAGCCTCTAACTTCAGCTTGTTCAGTTAAGCTTTGGCGATAAAACCTGGAAGCCGATTGGTTTCCATACAGAACTGCACTGAATTCTGCACTCTCCAGTTTTAGTAAATAGCCCCCATAGTGTCGGTACATTGTAATATGTCCACAAAGCAAGTTTCTTTATATATATATATATATATATATATATTTGTGTGTGCTGCCGTTTCTCTTACTCATCACACTTCTGAAAAAAGCTCTTATCCCATGATAGCAACTGCTGAAGCAAGCCATTAAAACAGATAATGGAATTGTCCTTGGTGTTCCTTGACAGTGTTTTGTCCTCCCTGTTGAACTGAATGTGGTTTACTGATCTGCCTTGACATAACATGAACAATATGTGTTTGAAACAAGTCCCAAATTACAACCTCAGCAAAAGACTGCTGACATACACACGTTACAGTTAGGTATCAGACAACTTGTAAAGTCTAACATGCATATTATTAAATGGATAAAAACAAAGGTTAAATCGTACTTTTTAATTCATGCTGCTGCCAAGGATATTTTACTACATATAAAAGGTTTAGCAACTAGAGAGAGAGAGAGAGAGATAGAGAGGAGAGATATAGAGAGGAGAGAGAGAGATACGAGAGAGGAGAGAGAGAGATACGAGAGAGGAGAGAGAGATAGATAGGAGAGAGAGAGAGAGAGAGGTGAGAGATATAGAGAGGGGAGACAGAGATATAGAGAGGGGAGAGAGAGATATAGAGAGGGGAGAGAGATATAGAGAGGAGAGAGAGAGATATAGAGAGGAGAGAGAGAGATATAGAGAGGAGAGAGAGAGAGGGATATAGAGAGGCGAGAGAGATATACAGAGAGATAGCAATATAGAGAGGAGAGAGAGAGATATAGAGAGGGGAGAGATATATAGAGAGAGGAGAGAGAGATATAGAGAGGAGAGAGAGATATAGAGAGGAGAGAGAGATATAGAGAGGAGAGAGAGATATAGAGAGGCGAGAGAGATATAGAGAGGCGAGAGAGATATAGAGAGGAGAGAGAGATATAGAGAGGAGAGAGAGATATAGAGAGATAGCAATATAGAGAGGAGAGAGAGAGAGATATAGAGAGGAGAGAGAGATATAGAGAGGAGAGAGAGATATAGAGAGGAGAGAGAGATATAGAGAGGCGAGAGAGATATAGAGAGGAGAGAGAGATATAGAGAGGGGAGAGATATATAGAGAGGGAGAGATATAGAGAGGAGGGAGAGATATAGAGAGGAGAGAGAGATATAGAGAGGAGAGAGAGATATAGAGAGGCGAGAGAGAGATAGAGAGGGGAGAGAGATATAGAGAGGAGAGAGAGAGATATAGAGAGGCGAGAGAGATATAGAGAGGCGAGAGAGATATAGAGAGGCGAGAGAGATATAGAGAGGAGAGAGAGAGATATAGAGAGGAGAGAGAGAGAGATAGAGAGGAGAGAGAGAGAGATAGAGAGGAGAGAGAGAGATATAGAGAGGGGAGAGAGATATAGAGAGGAGAGAGAGATATAGAGAGGAGAGAGAGATATAGAGAGGCGAGAGAGATATAGAGAGGAGAGAGAGATATAGAGAGGAGAGAGAGAGATAAAGAGAGGGGAGAGAGAGATATAGAGAGGGGAGAGAGATATAGAGAGGGGAGAGAGATATAGAGAGGGGAGAGAGATATAGAGAGGGGAGAGAGATATAGAGAGGAGAGAGAGCTATAGAGAGGAGAGAGAGAGCTATAGAGAGGGGAGAGAGAGATATACAGAGGGGAGAGAGATAGAGAGGGGAGAGAGACGGGGAGAGAGACAGAGAGATAGAGAGGGGAGAGAGATAGAGAGGGGAGAGAGATATAGAGAGATAGCGATATAGAGAGATAGCGATATAGAGAGGAGATTATATATATATATATATATGAGAGAGAGAGCGCAAGAGAGAGAGAGCGTGCGCGAGAAAGAGAGGGTGCGCGTGCGCGCGAGAGAGAAAAACTGTTCGTTACCTTTGGAGAACAGGCTGTACACTTGTCAAATGCGAGGCTGACTGGCAAAACGTTGTCAAACCTTGACAAGAATCCTCTAATCTGATAAAAAATATAAAATGACATAAAAGTTAACCGAGTTAATTTTTTAAATTCTGCTTTGAAATACAAAATATTTATAGTGGTGTAGAATGTGCTCAAAGTAGAGACTCTCCTCGCTTAACGGCCAGTTTACCAACTGCTCGGGTTACGACTGGCTCTCTGGTGTTGAGACCGCTCATGCTTACTGTACAAATGGACGATTGTACAGTACAACTGTGCTGTACAGTACTGTAGTTTGATGTTCCATCAAAGTCTATTTTTGAACATTTTCCTTATTCAGAATATTGCAATGTATATACTGTATACAGTTCCTTACTTAACGACCATTTCACTTACCAACCTAGTCCTTGGAATGAAACTTGGTCATTCAGTGAGGTGTATCTGTAAATGATTCCACAGTGCCACCAAGTGTACAAACAAGAGAATGCAGTTCTGTTCGTGTTTCATCATGTAGGTATTTGCATTAGGAGTTTTCACTTTGCTAAAATGTTGGTGTAAAATCAAGGCATTTTAGCTAAACTTAAGGTGGCTTTTAAGGGTGCAATATGTTTTAAATGGCTCCTGAAGGTTTGGGAAACACCTTTAACTACCCTGGACCTGAATGTGGGCTAAAATATGGCCTCTCATTGGCTAGGACTCTGGCATTGGATATTATAATAAACATGGATTATTGTAAAGATTGCCCCATCTGTTGACATGTATTGTACTGGTTGCCCGTTTGTTCCCAAGATTTTCATATTTTTGTTGCCCACTTATTATCAAATAAGGGCTGTTTGCTAACAGGACTCTATTGCTATAATTTAACACCCTGAAGGTTTGTTACCATCAGACCACACCACTATTGTCCCCATGTTTTGCTGTGGCATACTATATGTGCTGCTATTACGCCTTTTAATTCATCAGTGTGGTTAGGGGGCATCACAGAGCTTGCAAAACACAGAAAAGTTTCCTTAACCTCCCTAGCGGTCTGATTATGTCCGTATTTCTGTGCTGAAAGCGGTACATTTTTTTGCATGGAAATACCATATTTTCCGGCGTATAAGACGACTGGGCATATAAGACGACCCCCTACTTTTCCTGTTAAAATATAGGGTTTGAGCTATACTCGCCGTATAAGACTACCCCTCTTCCAACGCACACCAAATAAAAATGAAAAAACATGAGATTTGATTTCAGTATGGTATTCCAATGATGGGGTGCTATTCCTTCCACTGACACCAATGATGGGGCACGATTCTTCGCTCTGACACCAATGATGGGGCACTATTCCCCCCACTGACACCAATGATGGGGCACGATTCCTCGCTCTGACACCAATGATGGGGCACTATTCCTCCCACTGATACCAATGATGAGGCACTACTCCTCCCACTGACACCAATGATGGGGAATGATTTCATCCACTGACACCAATGATGGGGCACTATTCCTCCCACTGATACCAATGATGGGACACTATTCCTCCCACTGACACCAATGATGGTGCCCCATCAATAGTGTCAGTGCGTGAGGAATAGTGCCCCATCATTAGTGTCAGTGCGTGAGGAATAGTGCCCCATCATTAGTCAGCGGGAGGAATAGTGCCCCATCATTGGTGTCAGTGGGAAGAATCGTGCCCCATCATTGGTGTCAGTGGGAGGAATAGTGTCCCATCATTAGTGTCAGTGGGAGGAATAATGCTCCATCATTGGTGTCAGTGGGAGGAATAGTGCTCCATCATTGGTGTCAGTGGGAGGAAAAGCGCCCCATCATTGGTATCAGTGGCAGGAATTGCGCCCCATCATTGGTATCAGTGGCAGGAAAAGTGCCCCATCATTGGTATCAGTGGGGGGAATAGTGCCCCATCATTGGTGTCAGTGGGGGGGAGGAATAGTGCCCTATCATTGGTGTCAGTGGGAGGAATAGTGCCCCATCATTGGTGTCAGTGGGAGGAATAGCGCCCCATCATTGGTGTCAGTGGGAGGAATAGCGCCCCATCATTGGTGTCAGTGGGAGGAATAGCGCCCCATCATTGGTGTCAGTGGGAGGAATAGCGCCCCATCATTGGTATCAGTGGCAGGAATTGCACCCCATCATTGGTATCAGTGGGGGGAATTGCGCCCCATCATTGGTATCAGTGGGGGGAATAGTGCCCCATCTTTGGTGTCAGTGGGAGGAATAGTGCCCTATCATTGGTGTCAGTGGGAGGAATAGCGTCCCATCATTGGTGTCAGTGGGAGGAATAGCACCCCATCATTGGTGTCAGTGGGAGGAATAGCGCCCCATCATTGGTGTCAGTGGGAGGAATAGCGCCCCATCATTGGTATCAGTGGCAGGAATTGCGCCCCATCATTGGTATCAGTGGGGGGAATAGTGCCCCATCTTTGGTGTCAGTGGGAGGAATAGTGCCCCATCATTGGTGTCAGTGGGGGGGGAGGAATAGTGCCCTATCATTGGTGTCAGTTGGAGGAATAGCAGCCCATCATTGGTGTCAGTGGGAGGAATAGCGCCCCATCATTGGTATCAGTGGGAGGAATAGCGCCCCATCATTGGTATCAGTGGGGGGGGGGAATAGTGCCCCATCATTGGTGTCAGTGGGGGGGGGAATAGTGCCCCATCATTGGTGTCAGTGGGGAGGAGGAATAGTGCCCCATCATTGGTGTCAGTGGGAGGAATAGCGCCCCATCATTGGTATCAGTGGCAGGAATTGCGCCCCATCGTTGGTGTCAGTGGAAGGAATAGTGCCCCATCGTTGGTATCAGTGGCGGGAAAGTGCCCCATCATTGGTATCAGTGGGGAAAATCGTGCACCATCATTGGTGTCAGTGGGGGGGGGGGGGAATAGTGCCCCATCATTGGTGTCAGTGGGGGGGGGAATAGTGCCCCATCATTGGTGTCAGTGGGGGGGGGAATAGTGCCCCATCATTGGTGTCAGTGGGGGGGGGGAATAGTGCCCCATCATTGGTGTCAGTGGGGGGGGGAATAGTGCCCCATCATTGGTGTCAGTGGGGAGGAGGAATAGTGCCCCATCATTGGTGTCAGTGGGGGAGGAACAGTGCCTCATCGTTGGTGTCAGTGTGGAGGAGGAATAGTGCCTCATCGTTGGTGTGAGTGGGGGAGGAATAGTGCCCCATCATTGGTGTCAGTGGGGAGGAGGAATAGTGCCCCATCGTTGGTGTCAGTGGGGGAGGAACAGTGCCTCATCGTTGGTGTCAGTGTGGAGGAGGAATAGTGCCCCATCGTTAGTGTCAGTGGGGGAGAGGAATAGTGCCAAGAGTGTCACAGCATGGTGCTGCTGCACACTTACTGGCCGCTCCCTAACTCGATTTTCGCGGGGCCGCTCGGCTCTGCCTCCTCGCCGGTGATTGGTCACCTGTGTGCCTATCCAGTGCTGGCGCCCAATCACCGGTGAGGAGGCGGAGCCGAGGGGCCGCACGACCATCGAGCGGCTGAACTGAAAGGAGGAGCAGCCGCGCTTCCTGGACCGGATCGTCGTGGGACCGGGACCGGAGCCAGGTAAGGTACAGCAGCCCCCTGCCCGCCCCTGTACTTAGTGTCCCTTCCGTTGGAGGAGGGGGGGCGGCACCGCGCCGCCCCTCGAAATAGTGCCACCCTGACACCGGCTCGCCGTCTACCGGCGTATAAGATGACCCCCGACTTTTCAGAAGATTTTCATGGGATAAAAAGTCGTCTTATACGCCGGAAAATACGGTATGTATTTTTTTTATTGTAGGCCTGTAATTTTTAGGAATAACTCACTGAAATCTGTCCAAACAAGAGTCTAGTAAACATCCCGGGTATAATAAAATTTGAAACACGAAATCATAAATTATAATTTAATAAATAATTATAAAAAATAATATAATAATAAATTTAATTCAATAATATTATCAAACCAAAAACACTGAAATTTGAAATATAGCGCCAAGTTCGCACATCACTGAGCAAAGTCGCAAAATCGTTTTCAGTGTCTGATGACGAATTTCCCCACGAATCATTATCACTCAATTCTGCAAGTGGTTCTGATTTACTATCGCTGTTCTCTAGCTGGTCTAAAACCGCTTCTGACCTAAAGGGACACCTTTTGGACGCCATGGACGTTTCTCAGTTTCCAGGCAGAAAGAACAGTAAAAATGCAGGCAGGGCACAGGACAAAGCTCTCGGGACAAAATGTATGTGAAATGGTTTGATACAGTAATGTTTTACAATGTGATTTTAGTGTATTTAGTGAATGTCACTTTTTGTCATTTTCAAATTTCCCACCAGTTCCGTCCCCCGTACGTCCCGACGCTCGCAGGGGACGGAACCCAGATGACAGATGCCGGCATCCACCGGAGTACATTACAGGGGACACTGCAGGAGGGACATCGTTGGAGCGCAGGACAAGGTAAGAAAAGAACAGCTGCCGAAGCAGCGCCGCATGGTAAGCCCGAGTGTAGCTCGGGGTTACCGCTTTTGGTACTGAAACCTTACCCGGAGCTACACTCGGGAATACCGTCAGGGAGGCTACAGGCAGAATTTTATCTTTTTATTTCTTTTCTTAAAATTTCATGTAAGCAACAGCACTTGGAAAAATTACCCGAGAATTTGGATAACATTTTGGCAAAGACAAATGGGTAATTTTGCAGTGAACTCAATTTGTCACATGTGCCAATACTTACCAGGAAATCTGGAAGGCAATAAGGATATTCCAAAAAAATGAAAAAGTGTTCAAAGTTTACAGTAAATCAGTAATTTCTCACATATAGTAAAAACCCTTTACCTGGTGTGGTACTAAACCTAAAGAGGTTGGAGGCTCATTCATTCTATCGTCACTGCTACTTGCCATCGCATAGCCCCTGCAATAGGAAATGAACACAGAAACAATATTACCTCTGTTTTATCATGTCTGAAAAATATTTCTTTCAACTAAAACAGATCTTTAAACACAATGCTTAAAGTGAAAAAATAAATATAAGGGCAAATTTCTACAGGCTGTTAAACTGGGGAAAGGAAGGGAAGGAGGAAATCTAGCCAGGCCAATTCTCAGTCTGTTCTACAAGCATATCTTCACCACTTTCCCATCATGCTGAAGTTCGACCACCTCTTCCTAACACCTTCATATTCCTATAGGACAGTGAAACTGTTGAAGGAACTACAGGAATGTGTGGTAGCAGAAGAGTGAGCAAGCTTTGAGCCTGTTTTCTGATAAAAGCCGATGAGCTAGGATATACTAGAAGTAGTCACACACAGGGCTAGTAAGTAATAAGGGCCACATCGAACAGAATTGCTAATATTCAAACTATACTATGCTATAGAGTTTCTCCCTGATCATCGACATGTTTATATCACAATGCCAGGTAATTCTGACAGGCAAAGCTTCAATACAGAGCATCAAACTTTGCCCACACCTTCCTACTTCAGACGAATTTTTATTGCCCTATCCCTATTACATTTATTTGAGCGGTTTCTTTTGTACATTTGTTATAACAAAGCCCACCCGGGCTGAAACGTTTGTGCATGGTTCCCCTTACCTGGGTGGATTTGAAGATTTTATACACATGACATGCCTTGTTTCCAACCTTCTTTTAGAATATACCTATTGTCTCAATGGCCAATAGGATTGTGTGGGAGGCATGAAGGGGGTGGGATAGCTTTGTATTCAGCAGGAGGTGCCAAAGTTTTTACCATTACAATGGCCACAATCAGCCATAATGGCAGGGTTTTGGATCCTGCAGATGGTACTTGTTTTGTCAGCGTGTGTGTAACAAGTCATTACGTTACCCAAAAAAATAAGGAAATCAGGTTTGCAGCTGCAAATGCTTGATGCAGTGTTACAATATATGAAGGGATGTGATTGGGATTTGGGACCAGACCAAATTTAAAGTGGTTGTAAACCTTAGAAACTAAATATGAACAAAACATATCCCTCTATAGTGTATACTTGTCTTAATTAAGAGCACTAAGTGTCATTTCTGTTTGCTGCCTCCTTCCTCTGCTACCAGCGTAAGTCACTTCTGACAAGTTTTCCTGACACCAAGAAAATAAAGGTGACAGGGGAGGGCACAGACTGTGATTGACAGCCTCAGCTCTGTTACTGTAAATTGTGTGGAAGGGAGGGGGGGGGGGGGTCTTTTCCCTCCAATCAGCTCTCAGAGCTCTCCTCAGTGAGTGTAGCTTCAGCTCCCCTGCTTTTCAGAGCTGAGAGATCCTGGGTAGATTCTGCAGCTTGAATGATGGTAGGGGAGAGATGGTTGTAGATAAATAGGTACAACTTATGTAGGAAGATTTATTTAACAACTTCCCGACCGGCCGTTGCATATAAACGGCCGGACGGTGGCAGTGCAGGGTCGGGTGGCCGTTTATAAATGGCCTCCCCGCACCCTGCTTGTGCACGCTCCCTGGGAGTGCGCAGCACCGCGATCTGGTGCCCGCTGTGTCCTCTGGACACAGTGAAACACTGATCGTCGGACAGGACCTCTGTACGAGGTCCCGATCATGTGATCACTGATTGGCCAATCAGTGATCACATGCAAAGTAGTAAGCAAGATGTCACTTGTGACATCATTGCTTACTACGTGTGAAATCTGTGAATGATCACAGAGGTCACATGGTACAAGGCTATTCACAACAGCCTTGTACCATGTGACAAGCTGTGACCAATCACAGCTCACTCAGTACTTCTCAATGAGTGCAGGAATGCACACAGAGAGAAAGAGAAATGATTGCTTTTACATCCTATGTGGGTGTAAAAGCAATCAGTGTAAAAAAAAAAAAAAAAATCATCACCCCCCCACAAGTAGTACAGTGTCACCATGGTGACACTGTACTGCTAGGGTGACAGTATGTAAAAAATAAAAATAAAAATAAAAAACAATAATATAAAAAAATAAAATAAAAATGTAAAAAAAAATGTTTAAAAATTATAATTTGTTGTTTTTTTTTTCTAAAAAGATGACGGAATAAATTTTGGCAAAGATTTATGATGAAATATTATTTATTTGCAAAATTTTATAAAAAAAACACTTTTGTTCAAAATTTTTGGACTTTTTCATTTACACAGCAAAAAAAAATAAAAATCCTAGCGGTGAATAAATACCACCAAAATAAAGCTTTATCTGTCTCAAAAAAATGGTAAAAAATTAATTTGGGTACAGTGTTGCATGACTGCGCAATTGTCATTCAAAGTGTGATAGCGCTGAAAGCTGAAAATTGCACTGGTCAGGAAGGGGGTAAAAGTGTCCGATCTGGAAGTGGTTAAACTCGGTGTATCGTCTGAGGCCAGTCACTTCACTGAGTATATATATAAGGGTGTACAACCACTTTAACCCAGATTTCTAGGATTTGAATTTAAATTAAAAGGTTAATTTAGTTCATGGCAGTTGAATTTTGGCACTGATCCATGTTGACCTACACACTCCCTTAGACCTTCGTATGGAGTCTCATAACAGTCAATAAGATGTGGGAGCTGAATACTGAAAAAGGGAGACTGAGAGCAGCCATAGTGCCGGTGTGCTCGCACAATGGTGAGAGGACAGGGAGAGTGAATAGCGAATAGCGAATAATAAGTGTAGCTTATTTAGTGAACTTTGCTTGCGTTTTGTAGATTGCAGTGATGATTTACACTCTTCTTTGTGCTCCCACCTGTATTCAGCTAGATTTTTCAGATTCATATTCAGAATATTTTTTTTATCCCAAAGGAATTAATAAGATACGGTTACATTGAAGAAAGACAACACAAAATCACAATAACGAACAAAAACAAGCCACAAACAACAATAAAACTACCAATAACAGCAAATCAATACCAAGTAAAACAAAATGAATACTATACTATAATAAATCATACAATCCTATTAAAACACTAAATAGTAATTAAACTCTAAACTGCTATTTTTTTCTTTTACTGGGGTCTTTTATTCTCTTTTTTCGTTATAATTTGACTTGCACTGCACAAAGCATTTGAAGCCTCTTCTAAGCTGTTGCTTTCCATTGTTTTTAATCTTTGTCTTGCTGTTTATGGAAACAATTTGCAAACGAAGGGCAAACATGGGAGATGCATTTATAATGTGTTTCTACATGACCTCCTTACAAAAATAAAACATTATAAAGGTGAGTTTATTCGTTTTTTTTCGTTTTTTTTACATTCTGCTTTCCCCAGTTTTGCCTCTACAAAATGACTGCGTCGATCACAGTGCTTTATGAACCAGATGAGTACCAAGGATAACAATGAACCGTGGAGATATGAGTTCCAGCTGACCACTCACTGGTTCGCGTGTCACGCTATGATTAATGGATGAGCTGTCTTAAAGCCAAACCACAGCCAAATTTGTTTTTGTTTTGGACAGAGTTGGGAAGGATCATAACATCTCTGTATTCTGTTTCCTTATTAAAGGAGAAGTTCACCTTTCCACAAAAAATATTAAATGCACATTTTTTCGAAGGGAAAAAAAAATGTGCATTTATTATTTTTTGTGTTAGGAGCAGGGGTGGACTGACCATTTGGTAACTTGGGCACTGCCCGAGGGCCCGGGGTCAGTAGGGGGCCCCATGAGATGCCCCTGGTACCTTTTTCATAGGCTTTTTTGAGTTTGGGCAAGGACACAGGGGCCCCATAATCCCCTATTGCCAGGGGGCCCCATGAGTTGTCATTCCGCCCCTGGTTAGGAGCTTGTAAAGCATTGCACCAGCGATCAGTAGATCGCTGATGCCATGCGGGTCTCCTGCAAACTGTCAGTGTATCTGCTTGTTTGTACATCCCGTACGGGGAAGCCGATACAGCACCGTGGTAGTTCATTCAGGACCACAAGCCGACAGCCACTTGACGTTCATTCATTCAAAGGACATGAATTAAGAAGGAACCCTCTGCACACTGCTATATACCCTTTCCAGCAAATTTTGCAATAAAAAATAGGGATATTCAGTTCACACAATTTGCAATTCATGCTTATCTGGCCAGATGCGTCAAAGTAATCCCTGTATGTCCACGATGATGATCAATGAAAAGATTTCTAGCATCCCCATTGATTATCAGCCCAAATTCCTTAAAATATAGGAGTGTAGCTTCAGTATGCCTTTCCCTCAGTGCATATTGCCAGTATGGCAAACACAAATACTCCTACGCTTGGGGATGGACTCAACATAGGCTATAACCACATCTCAGATGTCCTGGAACATGCACACCTTGCTGTCCTCAAAGGACCGGGGAAGTCCAATGCACTGGATACAGAGAAAACAAACAAACAGAGGGCACACCGGCCTAGTGCATTACCTTAAAAAGCACTTATTGAAAAGAATAACGGTAGGTATTGTACTCACAGATGACAATAATGCCAAAGGCACATCATGACAGAATAGCACTGTTCAATCCACACTAAGTAACTGTCCGCAATGGGAACCCTGGACTTCCAAAAGGCTAACGCTTTTCGAGGACTTGCCTATTCCTCAGGTCTGTCTATTGACAGGTCTGCAGGAGACCTGCATGGCACCAGCGATCTTGTGATTGCTAGTGCAATGCTTTACAGGCTGCTGCAGCCAAAAAATAATAAATGCGCATTTTTTTACCTGCAAAAAATAAAATGTGCATTTATTATTTTTGTGCAAAAGGTGAACTTATCCGTTAAAGCTCATTTATTGTTTATTAAGAATTTGTAAATATCTGAGTGTGATCCATTTTTTCCTAAATGCACCTGAATGAATACTTTCCTCTATGTGGTTTTTATTTTTAGGAATCTAATGTCTGTGAACATAGGCCTACAATTGTATTTGAAAAGCATTTTAAAAAAAGGGTCTTGCACACAGAGTTTTAAACATAAAGCGGAGCTCCACCCAAAAGGGGAAGTTCCGCTTTAAGGACTGTTCCCCCGCTCCCCATTAAGGACTGGCACCTTTGGGGAGTGGGTACCCGAATTTGACAGGTACCCGCTCCCACTTCCAGTCCAATTGCCTAGGCGATCAGAAGCGGAAGTTGTCCTCCCTCCCTGTAGTCTTTTGGAACACGTGACAGGTCCCAGAAGACTACAGGACCATTCACGAAGCACAGCGCTACTCGCGCATGCGCAGTGGGTATCCGGCTGTGCAGCCACAAGCTATCACAGCCGGGTGCCCACATTGAAGATGAAGGTCTCCTGGAATACAGAACGGCAGGTGAAATGAGCTGCGGGACACACACCACGGGACCAAAAGACAGGTAAGTGGCTGTTTTTTAAAAGTCAGCAGCTACAGTTTTTGTAGCTGCTGACTTATTTTTTGATAGCTTAAGTGGAACTCCGCTTTAAGTTAAATGTTGAAGAAATGTATACTGTGGTTTGCAGTGTTTCATTTTTCTACCGGCACAGTGTTTTGTTCAGTGATTTTGGTCTCTTTTGCTAACAGGAATGCATTGTATACAAATTGCAGATGCAAAACATACAGTGAAATGCATTTAGCATGCTTGAGGTGCTTTTTCACAATAACCTTAAAATCAAACTTAATTTTTAGGTAACAATCTGATCAAAAGCATCACACTGGAAGCCATCTGAAATGCACGG
Source organism: Staurois parvus (assembly GCF_062004578.1). Lineage (NCBI taxonomy): Eukaryota > Metazoa > Chordata > Amphibia > Anura > Ranidae > Staurois > Staurois parvus. The sequence continues at coordinate 5,670,321 of NW_028318005.1, forward strand.
TAGACATTTTCAGGCATAGCACATACAACAATAATACATGATGCATTTTTCCTGGAGGGTTCGCACACCAGAATGTTTACATTAATCCAATGACATTCATGAGAACATTTTAAGGATAAGTGGGATATAAATGGTATCTGTGGGATAGACCATTGAATGCATTTTGTTACATCTGTTCAAAAATGCAGAAAAATAGCTCTTGATCCTGTCAGGAGTTCACAGCTGCCCTGTGCTTACTTCCTCTGTTATCTCAAGGAGTCTAATTGGCCCTCCTATTTATCTTGGACTTAGGAATAATTAGGGTCTATGCTACAGAGAAAAGGATGGAGATTAGTTTCAGTAGTTTAGCAGGACAACTAGAGATGACCACACAGTCCACAAAAATGCTCCCTTTCATCGGTGGTCAGTGGGGAAATGTCCCCTTGCACAGGTGGTCAAGGTAGTGCTCCCCCTTACATTAGTGGTCAGTGGTGAAAGGGTTACCTTATATTGATACCCAGTGAGAAAAGGGCCCTTTTAAACTGGTTATCAGTGAAGAAATGCCTGCTTACATTAATAGTTAGGGAAGTCCCCCCCTTACAGTGGTGGTCAGTGAGAGATGAACACTCTTAGTGGTTAGTGTAAGCGACAGATCAATCTACTAATGCTTACTTATCAAGGCACCCCTAGCAACCTCTGGAAGAACCCTAGGTTGCAAAGCTGATTTCTGAAATACATATATTGACCTACCCTTCAGGATGCTGTAAAACTGACACCATGAGCTCCACCGCCAACGCTCCAGCAATCATGGATAACCCTGGCCGGCTGACCGTGCACTGCTGATCAAGAGTACGATCTCTAGTAGACTATGTCAAAAAGGAGGAAATAAGATGAGCATTATCGCAATCACAATTATAGCATTCAAATGATGTACAGCAGCTAAACTTATTTTTTTTAAGCAGTTTAGATATCTTGTACAAGAAGGGCTAAAGTTGGCCATAAACTAATAATAGTGTTCTTATACCATTTGCTCAATTTTTTAGTTGTTAGCTGGTTCAAATTGACAATCGTTTTCACAGTGACAAAATGTGGTTGAAAGTGAAAAATTCAAAGGATCAGGATGGAATATTTTTCAAACAAAGAAATTTTGAACAATGTATGTTTTTTTGTTCAGAAAATACCATTAATTCCAAAACTGTTAAATGCAAATAGAAATTTGAAGTATTTTCTAACATTTGTCAAGCCTCTGTGGTCATCACTGAATGTATTGACCGGAATTTTTCATGCCACTGTTCATACGAAAATCTACCATTGTATGGCCAACTTAAGTGTGAAGAAAAGTTATGTTTGTTGTTGTCTCACAGACATCTGTCTAAGAAAATATGGGCCATTTATAAAACATGAAGGCCAAAAGGCCTTATATTTGCACTTTATTAAAAATATTAAATTTCATATTATACATGTCAAGAAAAAGGCATTTAAAAATAGGTAAACACTTCTGGGGGAACCAAGCAATTTTGAATTATATCTTCTAACTGCTGCCCCTTCTTTCCTTGTGCTCTGAAAACTGTTAATACATGCTGGTGCCTGTATAAACATTGCTTTATTTGCATTAGGTTGCCTGCAGAAAAATGCACACCAACAAGATGCATGCAAGGCAGGACAGAACAGCAAGGAAGGTATCATGAATCACTACAAATAAGAATTCAGCTTTTACATATGGAGGACTGTGATTCCATGGGTTGGGCATGCAGGGCTCTGCAGCTTCTAGTCTGTTGCAGTGATTGTAGTATGGAAACTATCATTTGTGGTTCATAGAATCAAACTTGTATGTAAAGCAGAATACAAGGAAATATTTATTTTAGCAGAATACAAAGCAAATGTATGTTTACCACTAAAAAACATTTGTCCTTTAAGTGTAAAACATATAGAAATTGAAAGAGGTACATTACAAAAAGAAGGAAAGCATCTATAATACACTGTTGATATAACAATGTGCTTATACATGCAGTAGCCTGCAGTTTCCTAATACTCCTGAACACAGGACTGGTTTGACCAGGCAAAGCTGTAAACTGTCCACCGATTTGCTTTTCAGTAACTCACAATTGGGATCACCGATTTGTGCAGTAACATTTGTACACTATGCAGATACAATGCAGATGAGATCCAAGACTGGCTGTAATATGATCTAATGTAAACATAATTTTTGATCAGTAGTCCTAAAATATTTAATACATAAAACTCTGAAGCAGCTGTTTTTTCCTAACACTGCCTGCTGCTTGCATTTCAGTGTCAACTCTCATCATCTATCAGATGTGTAGCCTAGAGCAGTGAAAGTGCATTTATTATGCAAGTAGGGAAATTGTCTCATTGTTAGCCACACTATGGCCAATGGAGAAAGGTGCCAGCTACAAAAAAATAAAAAGCTTTAGTGAAGATGGGACTGGATGGCTTTGGTTGGGTGAGAAAAGTGCAGAACTGTCATCTCTGAAGCAGGTAAAACTCACAGGTACGATTGCCATGCTAATAACCGATAGCTGTGCACAGGGGCGGATTGACAGCTCATGGGGCCCCCGGGCAATAGGGGATCATGGGGCCCCTGTGCCCTTGCCCAAACTGAAAAAAGCCTATGAAAAAGGTACCAGGGGCATCTCATGGGGCCCCCTACTGACCCCAGGCCCTCGGGCAGTGCCCGAGTTTCCAAATGGTCAGTCCTCCCCTGGCTGTGCACACTCCCAACTAGAACAGTAAAAACTTCTATCCCAAAAGAAAAGAAAAACCTTTCACCCTTGAAAGTAATACAATGTGTGAACTCTTCTCTCAACTATAAACTAACCCAATCCTATCATCTACACATCAAATAAAAAATGAATTCACATGAAGTCCCATAAATGTCTCTGAAATCTCAAAATGTCCAAACACTTTCTTTTCCACCTCCAAATCACATCGTGTCACACTGTATATGGTAGTCCAACGTGTTGTATCCCAACATTCGTGAACCTCAAAAACATATAAACTAGAAATAGTGTATTACCTTTTAAATAAACACGTCAGTGCAACAAATAATGTGTCATGCACACTGCATATCATGTGTACAAAAAGTGAGAGAGAAAAAAAACCCCAAAAACAATACTATATTTAATTAAATATAATATATAATAAATGTTTGATTAATATCACACGTGAATCAAAAAGTGAACACTCCAATTCCAAAAACAATGGTACAATTGCCATGCTGTTCAATTGTACCATGCATACTTGACTTTTATATAAGTGCTCCCATTGGGTCCCCAGCACGCAGTTTCTTTTGAAGAATCCACAAAAAGTATATTGAACTGCACGTTCCCATCTGAAAACTTCCCAGACCAAGAAAAGTCATTGGTGGTCAGTTTCCATCAGTGGTGCCTAACATTTGGCTCGACAGTGTTCCAGATCTCCTCCACTTGAGTGCCTGCACCATTTTAAAACAGTTTGGTGCAAGAACTGACAGCTTTCAATCCTGCCACAAAGCACTCCATAAAACATCATCTGTGCTGTCATCCACAATGCATATTTAGACAGAACAGTGATAATGTAGCCCTGACTGTTTGCTCTTAGGCCTTATTCAAATGTATGCCCTGATGAGTACACCCATGCAGAGGACTGTGTTTATCAGCAAGGAAGGCACAGGTGGTCCATGCAACTACGTGCAGCGAGTCTATTCAAATCAATGACAGGCGAACAGCTTTGCAGATCTTCATGCACATCGCTGAGTACATCCATGCAGAACTGCAGCACGGCTAAGAATGCAGACAGACTGAGATTGGACCTGTGCATCAGTCTCATCTATCTGCAATTTCCCCATGCCAAACCTCTGTAAAGGCTTGCAAACATCCCCCCATCCAAATGTATGGCTTTACCCCTTCATTGAGAGGAGAACTTGTCTCCCAAGTTAGAGCTTTAGAGTCCATGACTTCTTGCAGAACAGGGATTGGGGCTTGGGCTTAGAGTCCGAGGAGTGTGGTTGGTGATAGGAATGCTTTTTGGAAGTAGACGGAGTGGCAGGTTTTTGTACCACAGGCTTCGACTTTTTGGCAGCAGTTTGTTTGGTACTGCCCTGGATGATTACATCCAAAAGGTTTACTTTAGATTAGACGCCCCTTGAGGGTTAGGGACTGATGTGAATGTACAATATATATATGTAAAGCGTTGCATAAATTGATGGTGATATACAAGTACCTGTAATAAATAAATAAATGAAAGGTAACCATGGGCAAGGACTAACGTTTCCCTTAAAAAGGTAAGCATTCAATCTGTTTCTTACAAGGCAATTTTGCTAACACTTCTGTCATTAGATTCTTCACAATTCCTCACATGTGTACCAAAAAGATGCTCAAATGAGAACATTGTTGGGTGGAGTCCTTTAAAGTGATATTAAGGCTCCATGCACACTAGTGTTTTTTTAAGCTTCCTATGTGTCCATGTACATTATTTTAGGCTAGTAGCGTTTTTCAAGCGTTAGCAATTAGGAGTAGAAAAATAAAATCATTTTTGTAGAGTTTTTGAGAGCATTTTTCCAGCAGAAAAAAAAAACGCTGAACGCTCCTAACAACTTTTTCCTTGGCTTTTTTTTTTTTTTTTTAACATGTACTGTACTACAAGCCAGCACATGAGCTTATAAAAAATGCTAGTGTGCATGGAGCCTAAAGGCATTTTTTTTTTTTCTTAAATAACAAACATGTCATACTTACCTGCTCTGTGCAATGATTTTGCACAGAGCAGCCCAGATCCTCCTCTTCTCAGGTCCCCCACTGGCGCTCCTGGTCCCTTCCTCCTGCCAAGCTGCTTGCACTGGGGGCACCTGAACAGGCTCGCTCCCGAGCCGCTGCTCTGCGTGTCCATTCACTCACATAGCAGCGGTTCAGCCTACCCCTCTCTCTCCTCACTGGTTCACTGGCTCCCGCTACAGTCTCAGTCAATGAGAAGGGAGAGTCCTCAGAGAGCTGAGGTTCTCATGCACATCGTTGGTTCAAGAGGGGACTCAGTCAGGTAAGTGTTGGGGGGGGGGGGTGCTGTACACAGAAGGCTTTTTTACCTTCATGCATAGAATACATGAAGGTAAAAGGTAAAAAACCTTGAGCCTTTACAACCACTTTAAGGCATCCACTGAGAAACTAAGGGCATAGGGAAAATCCTCCAGGTATCTGTTCGACTCAGTATCCCTGAGGTCAGGGTTTCTATCTCTTGTCATCAGATGAACCCACACCTTGAGGCTTTGACTCCTCCAGCCATAGTCGCAGTTTGTAAAGGTTGCCCCCACAGGAACAAAAGGGGCTATACATAAGGCCTCCAAATGTTTGTTTAAAGCATCCTTGAATACTGGGACTTCATCCACTGGAACCAAGCGTAAATCATTTTGGTGGAATAAATACCATTTCAGGGTGAGCCCAGGCACTGTATAATACCTCCTTTAAAATGAGGATCTACAGGAAAAGATTGGGAATGCTGCAGTGGGCACCATGAGCCCAATCATGTTCCCTTTGGAGCAGAAGACTCCGGCAGCGATAATTTCACATTGTGCCTTTTTCTGATGGAAGTGGTCTGCATCAAAGGCCTTTTGGGTCAGAGATAAAACTGGACATCATTGTGATCATAGAGTGGCTCTATGCATTTTGTCTATGATCTGCACTCTCTAGTGACAGCTCGATCACAGGTATTGGTTGTGCCATGGCTAACGTGTCAAGGGCAAATGCTAGGATGTTTTTAAATGTCTATTCAGAATAACGGCTCCCATGACTGGCCATTTTACAACAATGAATGGTTGGAAGGGGGGTAATGTTAACAATTAACAGGTAATTAACAGGTAATTCATTTTGTTGTTTCACCATGTGACAGTGCAAGGAAAATATACTCTCCCATTTAAAATTTAATTTTCATGGTTATATTGGGTAATAATGGAAACAAACAAAAAAATAAAGAGATGAAAGAATAAGATTTATAGAAGTGTGTTGTTTTGACATATAGAGAGGTTGATGCAACCTTTTTAATAGACATGTCCAGTAATAGATTTTTATTGCGGTCTGTGCCCCCACTGGGAAGAATCACCCTGGTTGTCCTGGTGACCACTATTATTGGGACAGTTAGTGATGGATAAATCAACATTTTTACAATAAAGTCACCTGTTCAATTAACAATAGCAAGGCACTTATAGGGTTATGCGGTGACATCTTTCTTACAATTGTGTCAGCAGTGTCACCCTGTAACATTCACCACTGGTGGAGATTACAAGTCACCATATGGATAGGCATTGAAGAGACATGATCCATTATTGTCTCCATCAGTAAAATGTCCCAGGCAAATATGTGCAGCTGATGCTAGAATTAGTGTATTTAGACAGAAAGTGGCTGAAAGAGGCTGAACAAGAGAAAGAACTGAAAAGCAGAAAAAAAAAATTTAAAAAAGGAATAAAAATAGGTATGAACAGTATTTTATGAAACAAAAACTATGGTTTATGATACATTGTGCTTTAGGAAATTAAATGTTAGCTAATTAGGGTTTAAATGTAATAGAAAAAGCTTTGTGAATACTTTGACACTGCACAATGTCCCTCACCAGCTGGGAAAAGGTTAAGCTAGGACACCGCATTCAGCCTATTTTCTAGAACACAATCCATCAACATACTCTTATGAAAGAGTGAAGAAGGATATTACAGTATGTTAGTGAAGGGAAAGAACTTAAAAAAAATCCGCCAAAATTAATGATTGTGTGTTGGTAGCCACGGTCTGCCATCACCATTTCTACAGCTCCATGCACCTTTGTTTATTGAACTCAAAATGAGGATCATCAGTTCTAAACGCTGTACATCACCTCAGGAGTACCAGCCATATCAAATCATAAAATTTCTATAACCATTCTGTTAAAATAATGGCTCAAAACTGCTAACAACCTGACCCGTATTGAGTAGTTTGAAAGCCAGCGATGCTGGCTGTCCAAATGCAATAGCCGCAGTAGAAGATTCATCCATAAAGAAAAAAAATCTGTGCATGTACATAATTAAAGCATCACTTTTGGGTAAACAAGTCCTTTACCTAGGACAATACAATTAAGTATATGTACTTCAGATTCCACAAAGACCAAAATGTAGAAAGACTTTACTATTGGATCTCTTTTTTACCTGCAGAAGTCTATAAAGACAAATAAAAACAGCAATTTAAATATAATACTTACATCCCCTGGAGCCACCACATCATTACAGAAATAGCAGCCAAGTTTGTATCCGGGTATGTTGGAAAACAGAGAAGACCCCAAGAAATCAGAAGAGCCAGGATTATCAGGGTGTGAATCACCAGCTTCATCTTGAGTCCCCTTCTTGAGGCCATGTCTCATCACCACAAAGGTGTCAAAACCCAGAGCAGCATTGATGACTAACTGTGGAGTCAAGAAATAAAGAACAACCTTAGAAATGTCAGCAATTGTAATCTGGATCACAATTATAACAACTGCCTGCTCAGAGATAACAGGGAGACCATTTCAGACCAGATTGTGCTTGCATTTCATAAAAAGTCATTTTGCATTTGTCACTGGCTCTCCAATAGAGAAAAAAGGATTCAACCCCAATACTAAGTATCTACACCCCCCCCCCAAATGTAATATGTGATTCCTTTTGTCTCTTAAAAAATACCACTGAAAGTGCTTTTCATATCTGTTCAAGAAGTTAAAAAAATTATTGTATCAAAAACCTTGTGAGTTGATAACATCCTGTACTCTCTGCTCATGCTGACTTGTCAATTATATTGTTCTAGACCAGGGGTGGGCAAACTTTTTGACTTGAGGGCCGCAATGGGTTCATATATTGGACCCGGGGGCCAGACCAAGAGTAGATGAATGATGTGTATGTGTCATCCATAGTAAGTATAGTAATATTCAGAAAAAATGAGGAAGGGTTGTAACAGCGCAAACACTGCAAAGTCCTGGGAAATGGTAGTATGGGGTGATGGTGGTATTAGTGGCTACTGTATGAAGAGCGTAGGATTCCGTGTGGCACTGAGGGCAAGGCTTCCAAATAAGCTGTAGCAACTTCTGTAGATGAGAAAAAGGAGAGAAGCGCCTCTAAGTGCAATAAGTCTTTTAATTCAAGTCTAAATGTAGAAACACTCACATGTGTGAAGTAATCATAAGCATAAAAACCGTGGTTAACAATCGTTAACGGTGGGGTGGTAACCCGGGTGAAGAGCCGTCATCTTACTGCGATGTGGGGAGGTCAGCTTGAAAAAGGAGTGCACTTTCGCCTTCCACGGCCAGTGCATGCTCCGAAACGCGTCGCAGTGCACCCTGGGATCTGACGTCATCACGGCCACGCCGCCGCTACGTTCCAGCGTGCGTTCCATCCGGCTCTGAGGGAGGACGTGCATGAAGGCCGGCCTCACCGCTGTTCCCCCTCCAGCCACCACGCTGTTCCAGCCGAGAGCTGACCTCCCCACATCGCAGTAAGATGACGGCTCTTCACCCGGGTTACCACCCCACCGTTAACGATTGTTAACCACGGTTTTTATGCTTATGATTACTTCACACATGTGAGTGTTTCTACATTTAGACTTGAATTAAAAGACTTATTGCACTTAGAGGCGCTTCTCTCCTTTTTCTCAGTATAGTAATATTCCCCCATAGTGAGCATAGTAATACATCCCCCATATAGTAATTCATCCCCCATAGTAATTCATCCCCCATATAGTAATTCATCCCCCATAGTAATTCATCCCCCATATAGTAATTCATCCCCCATATAGTAATTCATCCCCCATAGTAATTCATCCCCCATATAGTAATTCATCCCCCATAGTAATTCATCCCCCATATAGTAATTCATCCCCCCTATAGTAATTCATTCCCCATATTAATTCATCCCCCATATTAAGTCCCCAAGTCCCCCCTGTGTCAATTCACTTACCTTTGCTCCGCGCGTTCCTCTCGCCGTGTTCCCGCGCCGTTCCGGTCTTCAGGGCGGACTGTGAGAGGAGCCTAGCTCCCCTCCCCTCACGTTCGTCACGCTGCCCCGCCTACAAACATCCTGACAGCCACATCCACGGGCCGGATTAAAAGGTCCGCCGGGCCGTATATGGCCTGCGGGCCGTAGTTTGCCCATTGCTGTTCTAGACTATCCCTGAGAACTACAGAACAACTCTGCTCTATGTTTGGTAGAACAGTTGAGGAATGGGGATCCACAGTCCTGTATGTTTCTATTATCCTGATACTGAAAAATTTCATAGGGGAAAGCCCCCCTGAGGGTTGAGACATTTAACATACTGACCTTTTATATTATTCCTAAATTTCATAAAAATCCAACTAAACCACTGGTAAGACCAACAGTATCAGCAGTAAATGGCGCCTTAGAAAGGGTTGGTAAATATTTGGATAACCTCATTAAAAGCATGGTAGTCCAACTATTATCGTATGTACAGGATACGAGAGATGTTCTTTGCAGAGTCCAAGGGCTGGAGATCCCCCCGGGGAAACTTCTCGTTGGGGTAGATGTGGAATTTCTATACCTCCATACCCCACGATTGTGGTTTACAGGCGATGACTTATCTTCTTGAAATTCACTATCCTAACCTGGGTGCCCAGAATGCGTTTATTTTAGAATTGCTTGATTTTGTACTTTCTAACAATTTTTTCCAGTTCTTGCGAATATACTATAAACAGGTAAGGGACACCGGAATGGGTGCCCTGTAGGCTCCAGCATATGCCTGTTTACATTTGGGAAAATGAGTCGGATGTCATGTACCCCTCTCGTCTGTACCTGGCCCACGCAGTGACGTGGATCAGGTACATTGACGATGTCCTTATGGTCTGGACAGGGTCAGTTAAACAATTACATATGTTCATGACTGAACTGAATTTTAATGATCGGAATATTAGACTGACCTATAATTTTCATTACAAAGAGATTCCGTTTTTGGATCTCTTTATCTCCATTACGGGAGGCTCTCTTTGTGCTAGAACATTTAGAAAGGACACAGCAGCCAATACTCTCCTCCACACAAGTAGCCATCATCCGGAATCTCTGAAAAGGGGGATACCTGTGGGCCAGTTCCTCCGCAATAGGAGAAACTGTACCCAATTTAAAGAATTTAGGAGTGAGTCCAATCAGATGTATCAAAGATTGCTGGAATGAGGATATCCACATAGGTACCTGAAGCTAGCCAAAAAACGTGTATCAAGGAGGGAATGTAGTACTTTACTCCAAAAGCCAACTAGGGCCTCTAATAAAGATACAACTTTGAGCCCTACAAGATTTATTACCAAATTTGGTTTTCAATGGGGGGTAATAAATTCTATACTTTCCCAACACTGGCATGTCTTGACTTTTGCTAGGAGAGGTGACTATGATAAAGTACTTCTCTAGCATGAAAAACGTTGGATATATAAACTTGGTACTTTAATCTCGAATGGCCTAAATAATGAGACAAATTTGGGAGTCCTCTTTTCTGGCTAATGTTGCTATTGTCTAAATGCCTTAGAGGCCATTTAAACTATTTAAAATTTAATTTGTGCTTTTTTTGCTTCCCGGGGTCTACTATACAATCAGCTCCTAAAGAGGTGGTCCTCATGATATTGGGGGGGGGGGGAATCAATATTCTATTCCAAAAGCTTACTATTTGGGATATATTCTATGGGATAATGATTGCCGATCTGTGTCTCCACACTGGTACGCTCTACACAAGATGGCCATTTCCTATGGTTTGAAATTCTCACTTTGAGAAATGAGCTGAGTTCTGATTCAATAAGAGTAATTGGAAGCAGCTGAGGTTGCATAGGGCACCATTCAGTGTTAGGACTTCCACATTATGAGACTGATTCTATAAATAAAGTAGTTGAGCGCGCTCTCTACTGATCTTGAGAAAGCCCGTGTTCAAGGTAGATGGGTGAAACGTGTCGACTGTAGATCCTACATTAGGATGCCCCGGGACTACGTCTCAATGTCAGGTTATGCATAATCTTCATGTCCAGCTGACCATTGCGGAGCAGCAACTAATCTTCTCATACGCATGTGTGAACTTGCCCTGAACCCGGAAGGAGTGATGTTGAACCAGTGAGGAGCTGGGATGCTGAATTGACCATGAGGTTGTGGTTTACCTCCTGGCGGTGATAGACACCGTCGGTCCAATCCCATATCGGTCTGTGGACTATCTTGCGGTGAGAACACCAGGACATTAGTGGTACTACGGATGTAAGTGGGAACTTTACATTGCTATATCCCCTACCTTACTTTACCACTAATCCTAGTGGGACATGGATATCTGGACTGGATTGCAATCTTAGTTTCCTAGCTCGCCCTCCTACCCGGACATGCAAAATCACGTATGTGATTTTGCGCACCCGTGCCACCCTGTAGCAGTATATTTGCTATAGGGCGGTCGGGAAGCGATTAAAGGTGAGTTAGTGAACTGAGCAACAATAATTACTATTATTACTTCCCCTGTATGGTGTTACTGTATTTGTTATACAGTTTCCCCTTTTCTTTATTTTGTATATTCTATTATCCTGATAACATATGGTAAACACTGTAAGTGATGTCATGCTGGGTCTGGATGTGTGTTACCAGCAGAATTACCAGAGGAAAATAAAGGAAGAGAAATGTTTGAAAAAAAAAAACAAAAAAAAAAAAACCGAACAACACTAATGTAGCCAGCATTTCTAAGCACCAGTAAACTGCAATATATTACATTTTTGGTTTTTGGTTTTAGATATGGTTTAAAACTCAACTCCAATCAGTCTCTTCCAGGTTCTGACACCTGTCACCTTGACAGGAGTTGAAGGAGAAGCTCCCTAATGAGGTCACCTTATAAAATAAATGTCATTTTTACCAGTTCTAGGAATCCAAATATTGATTATGAGACATCTAATACAAGGGCTGCACACGAAGGGTACAGAAGACACAAGGTCTCAAAAATCAGCAAATCCTTCCAGCACATAATAATCTATTACAGACATTATCAAGCAGATATATCTCCTGCCCAAGTGCCTGTATAATGCTTGTTGCGACACCAACCATAGCGGGACATGGAGCCTGCACACAGATACATGCTACAAAAAGTTACAAGGTTTAGGGGGCTCAACTGCAATTCCTAATGTCACCAAATGGGAAGAACATAATATCAGTATATGAACACACGTGTTACCGCCCCCTTGATGTCACTTCTGGAGTGTGTTCCACGCCTCTCCTGGAAGTGCAGTGGCCATCTTGCCTGTGTGTTTCACCACACTCAATACTGCTGGTCAGCTCAGTTTGTCTCCCTGGCATTATACCTGATGAACTTTTATCTGACTGCTATCTAAGTGCTTTTAACCTTTACTACTCAATATACTGCTGCATACTGCACTTAGAGGCGCCTTCCTTGCTATTTAGTATATGAACACCACTGACTTTTGGGATCCTAAAGCCTCATAACAAAACATCCATAGCCTGCCTGCAGCCATCAGGCCATAGGTTAAACACCATTGCACTAAGCAGCAAGCAACACCTACATATTTATTGAGCAAATTTCGTAGCTTCCCATGTACATAAGTATTACATTAAATACAGAAATATAACTTTCAAAACATTAACACTAAATGATAAGGATATTTCTGTAAACACATTCACAGATATATCTACAAAAAACTAAAAACAATTAAAAAATAAATACGTTTTTACAAAACGCAATGAAAATTATACTATTATTATGACTTGAAAAAAATTATGACTTGAAAAAAACACATTTCAAAACTGAGTCACTGATAGACCACATAAAACCAAATTTCAGCGCCGGACCCTTTTATGATCTCTTCCCATAAAATTAGTGGAGTCACCACAGTGCATATAGTATTACCTAAAGTTACTTTTTCTACTTATTGCATGACTAGTGTTTCCTACAAAACCCCCTGCATCATTCATGTGTCACATTGGGAGGAATGGAAAGTTAGATGGAATTAATTAGGAAGGATGGAAAGTACAAGCTTTGGGGTTTTTCGTTAAAATACTTCATAGGACAGGACTAGCAGATTACACATGTATGACAAGTGAACCTTTCTAATGAAAGTGCCTGAGAGAAAGAACTGTCTCAGTTTGTGATCCCTATGCAACCAGATTTTTCCTTACAAGAAAGAAAAATTCCAAAGGTTGTGCGGGTAGGAAGTAAGGCACATACAGTATTTCCCCTGATATAACAAATGAAAACTAACTCGACACTTTCAGCAACATTAGAATGCAACCACAAACTAGGTGCTAATACAATCAATGGGGTAATGTATGCATCAACATTATTTCCTGCATAATTTATTTGTAGCAACTATTTATTTTTATTAGCTGGACTTAAATAATTAACGTATTTCTAAAGCCAAAATGTTTTTCAGATAGCATATGGAATGGTTATACCCCTGTCAAGCTTCACTTCACTATGTCCCATTAAAAAAGATCTAGGATTAAATGTTCTTTTACAGTTCTGTTCTCTATAGCACAAAGTATATGTAGTAATCTGTCCCATGTTTTTAAGTGCTTTCAAAGCCCAGGTATGAAGTTCGACCTGTACCCCTCCCCTCCTGCTGTGGTAAATTTGACAACAGCTAGGAAAGAGATGGCTGATTCATAGCTCCAGCTTGTCTTGTCTGTAAGCACTCTCCCGAGACAATCAATAGCAAGAGGAATGCGGAAGCTGACAACTCCCCCTTCACTCTACATTCTTCTTGCAGGTTGCTTTCCGCAAGTAAATCAATCAAAAAGGAAAGAAAAGCGCAGGATGAAAAAAACTCAAATTACCAAAATTATATATAAATATATAAAATTAAATATAAATACACAGCAAACCTAAAACTTTCTTGCTTTCCGCAAGTGTGCACAGCTGAGACAAACTGCGGCTATGAATCAGCTGTTTCCTCCACAGCTGTTTTCGAGGAGAAGGGCAGCAGAGTCGGACATCATACCTACTGTTAGAAACACGAGACATAGTACTATATGTCCCAGACATTACGATTCTGGGGCCTGTGCAGTTCTTGGCTGTATGTACACATTTTTGACACAGATCAGACCCTGCTGCTGTCTTTCCCCTTGTGACTTTTTAAAATGTTACACTCTCATCAGTGGAGGAGAGGTGACTGAGGAAACTGACTGCCTAAAGGTAACCCCCCCCCCGTAGACTAGCTCAAATTTCAGCCAATTCCCACTGAATCAGACTTGAGTCCTGGGTGGTCCTGCAAGCACCATTACTGGCGGAACAGTGGTTGCATCCTATCAGATGAAGTCATTGTTTGCCCACAGCTGCCTGAATACAATGAAGATTCTTTTGTTCATGCTCTTAGTGTTGATGAAGGAGTCTAAGGATTTTCTCTAACTCTCCTATGGGCTGAAAAGCTGAAATTCAAGCAGTCTTGTGAAATTCAAGCAGTCTTTCAAAGTTACAGAAAGTAGAGTCCTGGATAGATTGCTGCACATTGTGCTGTTTACTGAATGAGCCCTAAGATTGAAAAAAATTGCTAAAACATAATATCTGTGCTAACAGCAACCAATTAGAAAACAGTATTAATTAGTTCAATGACATGTTTCTGCTCTAACTACTCTAAAATTGCTTTTATTTAGCATGTAGTATATATTAAAAGATGAGAGGGCCAATCAAGAACAAAGCAAAAGGATCTCTTTAAAAGGGCTGCTAGGAACTGACTGTGGCTTTCATTCATTTCTTCATTACCTTCTTCTTACTTGCTGCAATGACAGTAGGCAGCCAGCGACTCTCCCGTGTGTCCATTAGTAGAAATATAACATCATGTTCAGCAATGAGAGCCTCCAGTTTCTCTACGTCTCCACAGGCCTGATTCATGGTCTCATCAGTGAAGTTCACAGGGTGACCCGGCATTGGTATACTCAAGTTAAATCCCTGAGTGGTCTGTTAAGAAACAAAAAAATACCAATCATATCAGCAGTCTGCAAAACTGTAAGCACCGTAAACTTTACATTTACACTGTGAATGCATGCAGTATTTGGAAGCATCATATTAGCCACTTAGGCTCTGGAAGATTTGACCCCCTTCATGACCAAGCTATTTTTTGCTATTTGGATTGTTATTTATTTATTTTGTATACTAGTAATGGCAGTGATCAGCGACTTATAGTGGGTCTGTGATAATGCGGCGGGCAATCTGACACTGGGTGGGAACGGACAATGACATCTTCAGTGAGACTAATACAGTGTACTCATGACACTGACTGGGAAGGGGTTAACATTTAGAGGCAAAGGGTTAACTGTGTGCTTAACAATGTGTAATGTGTTTAAAACAGGCACAGTACTGCTCTCTGTACAGAGCCCTGTGTACTTAGTAAACAAGGGGCTCTCTATTGTCATTCACTAAGCCGATCAACAGGTCCTTGCCATAAATCATTGGCTAGGGCCTGCACACTGACTTGTGCTGTAGCGAATGACATCACAGACGGGGCGGGCAGGCGTGAGTGCCGCCTGCCCAACTTGCCGCAGTATATGTACAGTTGTGTTCAAAATAATAGTAGTGTGTTGAAAAAAGTGAATAAAGCTCAAAATCCTTCTAATAGCTTTTATTTCCATACACACAAATGCATTGGGAACACTACACATTCTATTCCAAATCAAAACATGAAGAAAAATAGATCAAATTTGTGTTGTTCCTCTAAAAAAAATTGAAGAAAAGTGAATATTAGACTGTTCCAAAAAATTGCAGTGTTTGTACTCTTCTTTCCAAACTCAAACATTCACTATATAAACTGAAAAATGTTTGAAGATTTTGCTTTCCTTTGAATCACTTAATGAATATTTGGTTGTATAAGAACTGTTTCTGAGAACTGCTGTACATCTGTGTTGCATGGAGTCAACCAACTTCTGGCACCTGTGAACAGGTATTCCAGCCCAGGATGATTGGACTACATTCCACAGTTCTTCTCTATTTCTTGGTTTTGCCTCAGAAACTGCATTTTTGATCTCACCCCACAAGTTTTCTATTGGATTAAGATCCGGGGATTGGGCTGGCCACTCCATAACGTCAATCTTGTTGGTCTGGAACCAAGATGTTGCACGTTTACTGGTGTGTTTGGGGTCGTTGTCTTGTTGGAACACCCATTTCAAGGGCATTTCCTCTTCAGCATGACCTCTTCAAGTATTCTGATGTATTCAAACTGATCCATGATCCCTGGTATGCGATAAATAGGCCCAACACCGTAGTATGAGAAACATCCCCATATCATGATGCTTGCGCAACCATGCTGACTGTCTTCACAGTGTACTGTGGCTTGAATTCAGTGTTTGGGGGTCATCTGACAAACTGTCTCCGGCCACTAGACCCAAAAAGAACAATCTTACTTTCATCAGTCCACAAAATGTTGCGCCATTTCTCTTTAGGCCAGTCAATGTGCTCTTTGGCAAATTGTAACCTCTTTAGCACGTCTTTTTTTCCAACAGTGGGACTTTGCGGGGGCTTCTTGCAGATAGCTTGGCTTCACATAGGCGTCTTCTAATTGTAACAGTAATCACAGGTAACTTTAGACCTTCTTTGATCTTCCTGGAGCTGATTCTTGGCTGAGTCCTTGCCAATTTGACTATTCTTCTATCCATTCGAATGGTAGTTTTTCGCTTTCTTCCACGTCTTTCAGGTTTTGGTTGCCATTTTAAAGCATTTGCGATCATTTTAGCTGAGCAGCCTATCATTTTCTGCACTTTTTTATGTTTTCCTCTCTC
Source organism: Staurois parvus (assembly GCF_062004578.1). Classification (NCBI taxonomy): domain Eukaryota; kingdom Metazoa; phylum Chordata; class Amphibia; order Anura; family Ranidae; genus Staurois; species Staurois parvus. The sequence continues at coordinate 5,687,008 of NW_028318005.1, forward strand.
CAATCAACGTTTTAATCAAGGTACGCTGTTCTTCTGAACAATGTCTGGAACGACCCATTTTCCTCAGAATTTCAGAGAGAAATGCACTGTAACCAGCATGTACAACATTTGCTGCCTTCCTTCCTTAAATAAGGGCAATATTTGCCACCTGTTTTTCAAAGAATGAATGACCTCACTAATAGAACTCCACACTGCTATTATTTTGAACATGACCCTTTCAATTAGTGATTCAATTACACAGAATCAGCAGCATGCATGTCATGACTGTTGGGTCTGTTGGATTTCTATTACTCTACTACACCTGCTAGTAAATTATTTGCCATGTAGAAATATCATTTCTACCAAAAACAGTGATTGATCAGGTTAGTGATGTCTGACTGCTATTATTTTGAACACAACTGTACATGTGGCAGTCAGCAAATGGTTAAAGGGAAAGTACAGTGCATTCTTAGAAAGTACATATTTCAGTTATTAGTTCCCTTTTTACATTTTTGGTAGATGTTGGAGGTGTCAACTACCTGCCAATGGTCTAGCTTGCTGTCTGTTTGTGAGATCTCTGTGCTTTCATTTCTGCATGCCTGCTGTGGCCATTATGAGGCATTCCCACTCTTCCTGGCGGTTTTCATATATTTTAAACTAAGTAGAATGCAACAGGAAAAGCTTAAACACAAGCAAGTAGGCAGTAAGACCAGAAACTTCCAAGTGAAAAGTACATATTTATCACAGGGAAATCTCTCTCTCTATACAAAATAAATAAAATATACATATAGTATATAGATGCTATTTTGATATTTTAGGCATTCCTGCTCTGAGGCTTGCTTTGTCCAACCAAAACCTCTGACTATAACCATAAAATAAGAGCTATCTCACTGCTCCAACTCATTCACATATGTGTGTACCTTTCAGCTAGACCTACTGAGTCAGGTTTAATAACAGAGTGACAAAGAGATGCGGGATGCATGTGAAAATGGGAGCTTAAAAACTGCTGGCTCAAATGTTCATTAAAATATGCAATATGCATTGCTTTCAAATATAGATACTTGTAAATCAATAGCTACAGTATGTTAGTGCAATTACTCAAATGATATGTAATATCACATAGATAGGGAGTGCAGTGTTTGCAATGTGTCGGCTGCAGCAGCTGCAAAAAGTGGTAAAGCACAGCAATTGTGTAGCACTGCCAATCAGGCAGCACAGCCTGAATATGTAATAGGAAAGCTTGGCTGCCCCCAGGTGAACAATTACAAATGGGAATAGGGTTATCAAAGCCTTTTGGACAAAGCTATTTTAATCATACGCCTCTTCTGGGTCACAGCAGTGCACGGACTTCTGCATTCCTTTGACTCAGAATCAGTCAACACCGGGCTAAAGCCTGCTGTTAGCTGATGTCACAGAGCCGCTGCAAGATCTGGAAGCATCCAGACAATATTGCTGGGATCCACCCAGCTGCCTCCAGCTCTCATCGTGTAGCTCAGTGTTGGAGCCAGCTGCACCTGCCCCTCTCTAGCCTGGCGCTCCAGTGAGTGCTGGAGGTGCAGAGCAGAGAGCAGTGACTGTTAGTCATTGGGCCTTACCAACTACAAATCGGTAAGGCCCTGTTCACACTAGTGTGATTATTCCTGTGTCGGCTGTTGCACTGCAATTCATGACAATGGAAATGAAAAAAAAAAAACCCATTTAGCATAGCATCCTGGCCACTTCCAGTAGAACTAGACACTCAGCTATGCCTGCTGGGTCTTCCTGAGTCTTTAGAATTAGACATTTATCTGTGCACCTGTTTGCATGCGGTATTGAAGCTGATCCCAAGCTGTGGTGCCTACCAAACAACAATGGCAATAAATTAATGCTTAACTGCAGGCAAATGTTTTTTTCCCATGCAGCGCTGCTGTGCCCGCACTGCACAGGGTATCTCCTTGGTTTTTTTTCTCCAAGGGGAGAGAAGAGTGGCACACCCCTTATGATTAAGTGCATGGCACGAAACGCATCAAGGAGGAGCCGTACGCCGTGACGTCACGCCGCCGGAGCCTCGAGCAAGTCCGGTGGCCATCTTTGTTCTTGGATAGTCAGTGTGTTACTACTTGCTTTTAAACCGATTTCAATCATTTTTACCCACGTGGATGGCATTAGTTAATAAATTCTTTTAAAATTACTACACTGTGGGCATCCTTTTCTTTGGCTCTTTTATGAGCTAAAAAATCCACACAGCCCAATACGGAGGACGGCTGTGGTACTGCATGTGACCCAGAGGAAGGGGATTCCTGACAAGGCTGTGTTCACCCTTAAAGGGACCTCCGGCTGACCACACTATATACATATACATGCATATTGTAAATGCGCATCTGGTGTGTAATTTTACTATATCCCTGGCACATCACTGAATGATCATATTTGGCACAAGGAACACCACTTAAAGATCACGTTTAAAAGGACCTTCACCTATTGCCACTATTTATGGACATTGTTTTGTCACTTGTTTACATTAAGATTGAATACTTTCTCTTTACCAGCACTTTATCAGCACCTTAATTTTTGCACATTTCATCTTGAATGATATTATGAGTTTTAATATGAGTTTTTAAATGTGCACTTTATTACTGGATATTTAGCGCTGCACCTGTTAAATACTATATGGTTTTGCAGGTTATTTGGTTGCCTTTTTGGTGCCATAGCAGCTTGGTTTTAGTGTTCGCTTGTATGTTTGTTTTTCATATAATTACCTGATATTCCAATCCTCCCAGCACAAGACCGGTCCAGAACCTTTGTGCTCCAGCGGTCTTCAATAGTGGACTGTTCCTGACATCATCACGCCCACAACAGGCTCCACAGACCAGGAACAGTGCATCACTGGACCATGGGGGACCAGAGGAAGGATTGAAGGATCGGATGAGATCACGTTTAAAAGGGCCTTCACCTATTGCCACTATTTATGGACATTGTTTTGTCACTTGTTTACATTAAGATTGAATATTTCCTCTTTACCAGCACCTTAATTTTTGCACATTTCATCTTGAATGATATTATGAGTTTTAATATGAGTTTTTAAACCTGCACTTTATTACTGGATATTTAGCGCTGCACCTGTTATTACTATATGGTTTTGGAGGTTATTTGGTTGCTTTTTTGGTGCCATAGCAGCATGGTTTTAGCGCTCGTTTGTATGTATGTTTTTCATATAATTACCTGATATTCCAATCCTCCTAGCACAAGACCGGTCCAGCACCTTTGTGCTCCAGCGGTCTTCTATAGTGGACTGTTCCTGAAAATCACACCCACAACAAGCTCCACAGACTAGGAACAGTGCATCACTGGACCATGGGGGACCAGAAAAAAAATTGAAGGATCGGGTGAGTATAAGCTTTCTGCTGAGCCCTAGAGAAAATGAGCAGCTGACCTGTGCAGCACTGGCACAGCCCCATTGCATGGAAAAAGACATTTTCCCAGGAGTTAGGCTTTAAACATTACCATAAGAAACTGATCTATGACCACACAGGTTGCCTGGAAAAAAAAAAAAAAATCAGAACATTTTGGGTATGTGGCAGGCAGAATCTTCTACTTGAGGTCCATTAGACACAGCTCCTACTTGATTTTAAGCAGTGGCTCTTATGTGTTTAAGTGGATATAGTGTACTCTGCAGTGTCATACAGTATATATTTGTGGTCTGTTATGCCTACTTAGTTTCAACTATCCCTATATTTGAAATTGCACACAACACTTCTGCTATATGTTTTCATAGTTTCTCAATCGATTAGACTCTTAATTATAGCAGCTTTGAAATGCAACCAAATTACTGAACCCATCAACAGCTTCTCCTTACCACACCAGGAAAAATCTTCTGAAGTTTTTCCGCAGCTGCCAAAGCCTTTGATTTTCCACCTCCAAGACAGTCTTCAAACTCGTACAGTGGTTGTCTTACAGGGTTTGAGTAGGAGATTTTGGCATTATCCACAAACGTTATATGCCTAACACCCCATCCCTTAAAAACAAAGCAGGAAACAAAATATTATTGCTTTAAAAGTTTCATTCCTATTGGAAAAAAGTAGAACATGGTTTGAAATACAAGAAGCAACTGAAACTGGTGCATATGAGCAGTAATCTTGTTTTCGCATTTATATACTAGAACTACGAGAGACAAACTGGCATATAAATTAGTCTGGATCGCAAACACCCTGCCATATTACGTGTCTGTTCCTGCATTCTTCAACAAAGCAATGCAACTGCACCAAGAAGGGTTTTATGGCAGGTCTCAGACATGGTTAGTTATGGTACGCTGGTGAAGAGCAGCTACCACACACAGAAATTAAAACTCAAATTTGAAGACTTACTGTAAATGTCAACCAGAATCTTGGGAATACACATTTTTTTTCCACAAAGAAGGGTGGCAGTAAAATTTAATTTGGTTATGTTCTATGGTGCATGGAGCAAAGCGACTAATTATTCATAGAAACAGAGAAAACCAGGGCAGAGATCATAGTGCAGTACGAAAAACATTTAAATTAACTGAACTAGGATCTGTGCATTGGTTTTCAATGTGTTTCTTTACATATCCCTGGAGCTCCCTCCTCTGGCAACCTGGTAGCAATGAATCATAGTCTACCATAGTTCGATGCCTCTGTTAGAGAATGAGCTACCCGTGACCAAATTTTATTGATTTATTTGTAATGCTACACAATTTTGTTTTATTCATCCTTTGATTCATACTGTTTAGCAGATCCTTCCTTTCTCCAAGAAAGGGGCCTACTGTGTCTCACATTTTCCATCCCATTTCTCTCTTTAATATAGAGTTGAAACTACACAAAACTGCTCAAAACAGTTAAAGGAACACTTTTTAATCAGAGTATAGCATCAAGTCAATTAAACTCCTGGGATATTGATAAGATCAGTTAAATAGCAGATGGGGTTGTTAATCAGTTTCAGCTGCTCTGGTGTTAATGAACTTAACAACAGGTGACCTAGATGGGCAACAATGAGACAACCCCCAACAGAAATGGTTTTACAGGTGGAGGCCACTGACATTTTTTTCACCTAGTCATCTTTTCTGTTTTTCACTAGTTTTGCATTTGGCTAGGGCCAGTGTCACTACTGGTAGCATGAGGCGAAACCTGAGCCCTACAGAGGTTGCACAGGCAGTACAACTCCTCCAGGATGGTACATCAATACGTGCCATTGCCAGAAGGTTTGCTGTGTCTCCCAGCAGTCTCAAGAGAATGGAGACAAGCTACTCCAGGAAAGCTGGACAGGGCTTTAGAAGAACCCATCAGCAGGACCGGTATCTGCTCCTTTGTGCAAGGAGGAAAAGGATGAGCACTGCCAGAGCCCTACAAAATTACCTCCAGCAGGCCACTGGTGTGACCAATCAGAAACATACTTTATGAGGGTGGCCTGAGAGCCCGATGTCCTCTAGTGGGCCCTGTGCTCACTGCCCGGCACCACAGAGCTCGATTGGCATTTGCTATTGCACACCAGAATTGGCAGGTCTGCCACTGGTGCCCTGTCCTTTTCACAGATGAGAGAAGGCTCACCCTGAGCACATGTGACAAATGTGATATGGTCTGAAGAGGCCATGGAGAATGCTATGCTGCCTGTAACATCGTTCAGCATGACCATTTTGATGGTGGGTCAGGGATGGTCTGGGGAGGCAGATCCATGGAGGGACGCACAAACGTCTACAGGCTAGACAATGGCACCCTGACTGCCATTAGGTATGGGGATGAAATCCTTGGACCCACTGTCAGACCCTACACTGGTGCAGAGGGTCCTTGGTTCCTCCTGGTGTGCGACAATGCCCGGCCTCATGTGGCGAGAGTATGTAGGCAGTTCCTGGAGGATCAAGGAATTGATACCATTGAATGGCCTCCACACTTGCCTGACCTAAATCCAATAGAACACCTCTGGGATATTATGTTTCGGTCCATCAGATGCCACCAGGTTGCACCTCAGACTGTCCAGGAGCTCAGTGATGCCCTGGTCCAGATCTGGAAGGAAATACCGCAGGACACCATCCATCATCTCATTAGGAGCATGCCCCGACATTGTCAGGCATGCAAACAAGCACGTGGGGGCCATACAAACTACTGAGTACCATTCTGAGTTGCTGCAATGAAATTTAGCAAAATGGACTAACTGCTGCATTTTTTCACTTTAATTTTCGAGGTGTCTTTGAATTCAGTCCTCTGTAGGTTGATCATTTTCATTTTCATCAAACGATGGGGCATCCTTATGTTCCTAACACATTACTCAGTCCATATCAGTATACATATCCAGCATGATATTTTTCCCTATTGAGATCTGATGTGTTTTCAAAGTGCTCCTTTAATTTTTTGAGCAGTGTATATGCAAAGATGATTGCTAATCGCATTGTTGATATACTACAATCTTTAATATGTTTGGACCAATCCAGTTTTACTCTAGGACAGAAATCTTCTGGTACTACAAGAAGCCTTCTAAATGTTATTCATTTTGCAGAGAAAACACCAATACCTTCCCTGCTCTTGCCGATAGAAGCAGAGAAGGCTTAGAATTACTTAGGATACATTGGGAATACCTTTCCTTGGTACTATGTAAATTCAGCTTCCAAGGCAGAATATTATCAACCAATAAAGCCCTATATACATGCCCGTTAGCTCAAGTATATACTAGCAAGGCACTTTCAAAACGATCTCTCATTGCAAACAGATTGAGGCAGAGGTGCCCACTCTCACTCATTATATTTAATTTGTTAATGGAACACTGGGCAGCAAATATCCAATCGCACGATAGCATATTAGGCTTCCAAGCCAAAGCCAGAGAACGCAAGATCAGTCTTTTGGCTGATGATGTAATCCTGATGCTGAACTAACCCTTGCCACTCCCTGGCTGTGTTATATGATGGGTAGGTACCCTCTTCCATTTCTAATGTCTTCCCTGCTTTGGGAGCGGCAGAGTGGACCAGGTTGTGCGGGACCCAGTGATAAGGATCTCTTAGATAATCGCCATTATTTCATAGATTTGGTATGCGTTATCCTACTTAACATTTTATCCATATCTGACTCTTATTTGTTTACTGGCCCTTTCTTAGAGATGTTTGTTTCCTTTCAGTTTACATTCTGAAGGTTTTCCTCCCTAGAATTGGTTGAATGCAGGATGACATTGTGAAACCTTGCCATCATTTACAATTATTCTATCTGTACAGACTGCAATGATTTGGGGAATTTTCATTGATTGTACATTTATTAAAAATTCATTAAAAAGCTTATTGAAAAATAAAAAAATCCTCCTTTTCACTTCCGGCAAGCATTAGTCAGGGCTAAGTACTCAGTCTTATGCAGGCCATAGATGGGTCGAAAATCGGCCGATTTTTTGGCCGAAAATAAAATCGGCCGATTTTCGGATCGTTAGTGGGCTAAATGTTCGGCCGTTTTTCGGTATTTTGGCAGATTTTATCGGTAAAGTTGGAAAAAAATTGGCCGATTTTCGTGGCAATGATGGGCAAATCGGCCGATCTTTTACCGATAAAAAAATCTGCGCATGAGCAGTGACCTGCAAGAGGAAGACATGAAGAAGAGGATGGAGAAGAAGAGGAAGAAGGAGAAGAGGATGAAGAAGAAGAGGAAGAAGGAGAAGGAGAAGGGGAAGAGAAGAAGAGGATGGAGAAGAAGAAGAGGATGGAGAAGAAGAAGAGGATGGAGAAGAAGAGGATGATGAAGAAGAAGAGGATGATGAAGAAGAAGAGGGTGAAGAAGAAGAGGATAAAGAAGAAGAAGAGGAAGAAGAGGATGAAGAAGACGAGGATGAAGAAGAGGAAGAAGTACAAGAAGAGGATGAAGAAGAAGAGGATGAAGAAGATGAAGAAGAAGAGGATGAAGAAGAAGAGGATGAAGAAGATGAAGAAGAAGAGGATGAAGAAGAAGAGGATGAAGAAGAAGAAGAAGAGGATGAAGAAGAGGATGAAGAAGAGGATGAAGAAGTAGAAGAAGAGGATGAAGAAGAAGTAGAAGAAGAGGATGAAGATGCAACAAAGTATCTATTTGTTTCCGAATAAAAACATCTGTATCCTAAATGGATACAAATAGATACATTGTTGCAACCGCTATAAATGTCAAGGAACTGTCAAAGAAATAGCAGAGCTCTCTGCAGGGACATTTTTTGCCGGCTCTAGACAGGATGAAAATCGGCCGATTTTTTTTACCGTTGCTGGTAACGTCGGCCGCTTGAACGACCGATTTTTCGTTTTTTTAAAGAAAAATCGGCCGATTTTCGACCCATCTATGGCCTGCATTATTCCTGGTAACTAATTATTCATAACTGCTAAATCTGATGACAGATAGGAGCTGAAAATAACAGTCATTGTACACAGCTGTTTCAGGCTATTTTGCCATTGTCAGTTCATAGTATGACTAACACTGCATTATGGAACAGATCTTGGGGAGTATCAAGCATTTACGGTGAATTTACTGTAGTTAGCAAAGAATATATTTTCAGAAGGCAGGCAAAAAAGGAGTAATATCTACTTTTAAAACTACAAAAATATTTGAACACTGCAGAAGACATAAAGGAAGTCCATGACTGATCCACGTTTGGGAAAACTAGAACCAATAATCTTCAATAATGTAAACTAAACCAGGATGAAAGCTTGTCTGATGCTATTTAATGGCTGCCACTCACCATTAATGTCCGGGCCACATTACACCCCAATGTGCCTGCTCCCAGTAGCAAGCACTTGGAGGAAATGACTTTCTCCAGGTCCAAAGTAGGCACTAGTCGCCAGCGCATCAACTTTAGATTCAGATCCACGGAAGATTCTGCTAACCTGGAAGAAGATTGCAGTATTTCAGGGGAATATTTGAATGGTTTATTTTCACTTTATTCTTCCATGCCCCTCTAGAGAATGCATAACACACATAACATCGTTTTTTATGACAACAAATCAATGGCTTATGTTTAAATGTAATTATTAACTGATACCAGGAAGCTCTCCCAAACCACTGGGGACCAAATTCAAGTTTCTATTACAGTAATTATGGTTAGAGACACTTCCTGGAAAAAAAAATCAATTTTGGTTTAACTTCCTGTTATGTTGACTAAATATAAATGAACCCGTAAAGCCTTCCATACAGATCCTAAATGCATAACATGTAGATCCAACATTTAGGGCTCATTCACAATACACAATAATATGCATTGGTGCAATGTGGTGCCAATTATTCCTAAAGGCACCCCAACACACATAACATGCGTTGAAGTGTGCTACGGAAAATGCTGTGTGCAAAATGTTTGGTCTGTTGTAATGTTTTGAGCATTCCATTCAAATAAATGGGCAGCCCTAATGCAACACATGTCAATGTGCCAACCAACGCCTGTGCATTTAATACCCTACTAGCGGACCAGGCTGGTGTGAATGGGCCTTTAGATGGTCTATGGACTTCCAGAGATGTTTATTTATACTTGATTTTACTGCATAGATGTATATTTCTTTTTTATTGTCAATAATACTTCATACTCAGTCACTATGGGATTCATTTTCTGTATTCTGCCACAAACCTGATTGATCCTGCTGTTCTCTATCTCCCCATCCTGTCCATGTCCCCAATTAAGTTGGGTATTTTGCAGAGCAGTGTTGGCAGCTATGTTCAGTTTTCAGAGTATTTCTACCCTGAACATTTCCTCATCACATCGGAGCAGAGTCACACGTGCGATTATACACTGTTAAGTGATAGCCCACTCCCTCCCTCCTCCTCCGTGCCAACTAACCAGGTAAACAAAATTGGGGTGAAATTTTATATCTTGATTGATGGAGGCTTCACCTTCCTCTTATTCTAAGACACAGGCTGGCGACATGAGACACAGCCGTTGACTGGCAGAAATCTGCCCACACCATGTTAATGCCAAAAAATAATAAAGATTTGATTTCAAATATATATTTGTATGACAATTTAAAACAGATTATTGATATTAATTATTTTTACTCTGTATTCCAAAGGCTGTTTTTTTTTTTTTTTTGAACATGTGACAAGCAGCAGAGGAGAAGCTTCTCCTGCTTATGTTTCTCTGCAGACAGGCTGGGAAAAGTTGGGTCATGTGACAGCCGTATATTGATCAGGAAAAAAGGTACTTAGATTTTTTAAATTCAAATAATTACAGATTTATCATCTAAATAGAAGGGATAATGTAAATGAACTCCTTCCTGCCTGGCCTATTGTAAGAAGATGGCCGAGCGGGATCCCCATTATCCTGGGAGGACGTCATATGATGTTCTCCCAGGATCGCACCAAGGGCCATGCTCCGGCACGACCTGTCACCGGCTGTGTCCACCGGACATGGCTGATGACAGGTTACTACACCGGCCTGCTGACGTCCTCCCAGGATAATAGGGTTCCCACTCAGCCCTCATTGTACAATAGGCTGGACGGGAAGAAGTTAAAAATATAAAAAAAAAGTTTTTTTTACATACTGGTGCCAGTCAGTGTCCCTAATCAAAGCCACACCAGTTATATGATGATACTGTACTGCATTGGTGACAGTATGTAGAAAAAAAAAATGATTTTTTTTTTCTCATTTGTCAGTTTTTACATACTGTATATCCCATAGTTTGTGGACTCTATAACTTTCCTACCAACTAAATAAAAAACACTGATTTGGGTTATTTTCACCAAAGAAATGTAGCAGAATACATTTTGGTCTAAATTTGTGTAGAAAGATTATTACAAAAATTAAGAAAAACGCATTATTTTTGGTCTTTTTTTCATTTATAGTGCAAAATATAAAAAAACCCAGTGGTGATTAAATACCACAAAAAGAAATCTCTAGTTATGTGAAAAAATGATAGAAATTTCATATGCATACAGTGTTGCATGACCAATTGTCATTCAAAGTGCAACAGCGCAGAAAGGTGAAAATTGGCCTGTGCAGGAAGGGGGTAAAAGTGCTCAGAAGGCAAGTGGTTAACCTGTTCCCAACTTACCAATAGCAGAAAGGCGTCCGGGCGGGACTCTCGACGATCCAGGTGGGCGTCCATCCTGGATCGCACCTCGCACATGCCTGCAGGGCCGCGCTTTGTCAAGATCAGTCACCGGCTCTGTACCTTGGACACGGCCGCTGACAAATCTGGGTACTGGCCCATTGCCAGTAGCATGTGTCCTGCTGTGACCAATCATAGCAGGTCACATGACAATTGTAAACAATGGATGGCTTCCTTTCATGCCATCCATTGTATACAATTGTGTCACTAGCTGTGATTGGTCACAGTGATCACCTGTACACAGTGATCACCTGGCCAATCACAGACCATCTGTGTCACGTGATTAGCTGTGACCAATCACAGCTATTCACAACAACAAAAAAACAAATTAATCGATTTAAGTCAGTTAAATGCCTGCTTATAGATTATAAATTATTTGCTATAAGCAATCATACTGTGTAAAAAAAAAAACAAATTACTGATCACGTCACCAAAGTAGTACAACTATGTAACCATTACTAGTACTATGGTCACATTATACTACTCTGGTCACAGTATTATGAAGAAATAAATCTTAAAAAAAAAAAAAAAAAAAATATAAAAAATAAATTTCCTTATTAGGGAAATGAAGCCAGAAAATACTGTGTTGCAAGCCAAAAAAACTGACCAACTCCTAAAGCTTTCCACATACATTACGTTGTATAAACAAACTCAAATATACAGTTTATTAAAAACAAACGTGCAGAGATGATAAAGGGATTTTTAAGTTAATTATTGGAGCTTGTTATAAGCAACCCATTGTTAATGAAGAGACAGAGACTCAGATTCTTAGACAGATAGAAAGGGCTGCAAGGACTGGGACAGTGGTAATAATGGGCGATTTCAAGTACCTTGAAATTGACCGGTGTAATAGCACAGCTGAACAGGGAAAGGATGGGCATTTCAAAATCTATTCGAAAATAATTTTATGGTACAGTGTATAGTAGCCACAATTAGATATGATGATCGGATGAACCTGGTAATCTAAAACACTGAGGCTTAGTATGTCTAAATAAAAAAACATCTGGGTAGCAGTCACCATAACATCACTTCATTTAAGTTGCAAACAAAAAACGCACACACTGGAAATAGAAAAACACTTAATTTGAAAAGAACAAATTTTGCATTGCTAGGGGCTGTTCCCCATGATTTAGACTGGGAGGGAATATTGTCATCAAAGAATACAGAACAGAAATAGGAATGTTTTAAATCAACTATGTGTCCTCAGAAAGCTGAGCTTTGTTATTGCAAAACCATTGTTTCTAAATTGTAGAGACCCTTTAACCACTTGCCTACCGAGCACTTATACCCCCTTCCTTCCCAGGCCAATTTTCAGCTTTCAGCGCTATCGCACTTTGAATGACAATTGCGCGGTCATGCAACACTGTACCCATATGAAATTTTTATAATTTTTTTTCACACAAATAGAGCTTGCTTTTGGTGGTATTTACTCGCCGCTGGGTGTTTTATCGTTTGCGCTATAAACAAAATAAGAGCAAAAAAATTTGAAAAAAAAAAAAAGTTTTTCTTTGTTTCTATTATGAACTTTTGCAAATAGGTAATTTTTCTCCTTCATTGATGTGTTTTGATGAGGTTGCACTGATAGGCAGCACTGATGAGGCTGCACTGATATGCAACAATGATGCGCACTGATAGGCGGCACTGATGGCTGGCACTGGCTGACGGCACTGATGGGGGCACTGTTGGGCACAGGTGGGTAGCACGGATCATCAGTGCCCTGATGATCGGTGTTGATCCGTCCTCTGACATATGCCGGCTATCGGCAGTATTTTACTCACACTGAGACAGCAGTGCAGTCGATATTGTTTCCATACAGGTCTCTGCCCCGTCGGTAATACTCGGAGATGGCTGGGACCTGGTGATTGACAGCAGAGGTCACAAATGGCGGCGTACCCCCTATCCGGAACTGAAAAATCATGTATATATACACGTGATTTTGCACACCTGTGCCACCCTGTAGCAGTGTTTCTGGGGCAGCGCGTAAGCGGTTAAAGTAGAACTATAGGCAAAGGTTTGTTTGTTTTGTTTTTTGGTCAATTTAGACAGGAGCCAATTCACCTACCAGCATGTCTTTGGAGTATGGGAGGAAACCGGAGGACCCAGAGGAAACCCACACAGGCACAGGGAGAACATGCAAACTCCAGGCAGGTGGTACCATGGTTGGAATTCAAACCACGACCCTAGTACTGCCAGGCGGAAGTGCTAACCATTTAGCCACTCTGCTGCAACCTTCATGTACTCTATGCATGAAAGTAAAAAACCTCTGTGCAGCATCCCCGAGCCCCACCTAATACTTAAGCCCCCTCTCGATCTAGTGATGTGCACTAAAGTCTTGGCTATTCTGAGACTCCCTCCCCTCATTGACTGAGACAGCAGTGGAAGTCATTGGCTCCCACTACTGTCAATCACTGCGAGTGAGCCAATGAAAAGAGAGGGTCAAGCTGTGGCTGTGTGTGTGAATGGACACACGGAGCAGAGGCTTGGGAGTGTGCATGCTCAGGTACCCCCATAGCAAGCTGCTTGCTGTAAGAGCTGCAGATAAGAGGGAGGGGCCAAGAGCGCTGTGAGGGACCTGGGAACAGGAGGATCCGGGCTGCTCTGTGCAAAACCACTGCACACAGATGATAAGTATAACATGTTTATATAATAACGGCGGCTTCATAATGTGTCGTGATGTCATCTGCAGCTCCTCCCCGACGCGTTTCGTCACGTGACCTTCTCAAGGAGAAACTGCTCAGTTTCAAGTGCAGTTGTTACCATAGTGACACTGTACTACACTGGGAAGTGATCTGGATTCTTTTTTTACACTATGACTGCTTAGAACAGTGATGATCAATGTTATAAGCAATCATTTTTATGAATGGTATCTTTCATTCATAGCCATTCATTGAGTACTATTCTCATAGCTGTGATTGGCCACAGCTATCACATGGAACAGATGCAGTGTGACTAGCCCTGTCTGTACCATGCGGTCGCTGTGTCCAATCACAGAAATCATCAGAATAGTACACAATGAATGCACAACTGTCAATTGATTGCTGTGACGAATCACAGCAATCACATGGTACCAGGGCCATCCTGGAACAATCTGTCAACCGCTGTATCCAATGGACGCAGCGGTTGACAGATCATGCTGCAGCGAGGCCCCTAGAGGGCGCATGAGGTGCATGACTGGGAGGATGTCATATGACCACCCAGAACAGTAGTGCTCCCGCTCAGCCATCATTTGCCTATAGGCCAAGCGGGCATCGGTTAAATTTAAAAAAAAGAAGAAGGATGCATTCCTAAATGCACAGAATATAACTATATAAGATAATGAGGCTATTAACAAGTAGTAACATCTCTGAGAATATTGATCCTCGGAATATCACTGTCTTAACTGATCAGGCAGGAATATGTTCCCCTGATGGAGCAAACTGTACCATATTTTACGGGTTTTTTTTCCTTCCTCTGGATCAACTGTGGTCACCGAGTTGTGTATATGGAAGCTTTCAATGTATTTTTTTCTGTATGAACTAGTCAGACTTTGTCTTTTTTTTAACCTATGTAACTATGTCGCTTTCTTGGATTTACCTCTTGGGATCCATGCATTCACTAAGATCCACCATTCTGGGGCCCATGCCACCTTTCTGGTTTTTCTCCCAGCCAACAGCTTTTGGGCAAGCTACAATGGTAAAAAAAAAAAAGAAAAGTGAAATAAGAAGGGGTTAAGACCAACTGAAGTCAAATACTTAAGAAACACATTGTATGAGCAGCCTTCAATTAAAGTCTTACTTACACTTTACACCTCTACCGTGACTGCATTCTCCTTTTTCACTTCAAAGAGAAGTATGGACTTTAAAAACCAAAAAAAACCCCTTATACTCACCTAGGTGGATACCGCATTGATTCGATCCATGGTTCCGGATCTCTGTGGCTCGCTGAGAGGCTGACCCAGGTGCTGGTCCAGGCTTCTGACTAAATCCTGATCATATGGTCAGGATCTTTTTAAAGCATGGACCGGCTCTGTGACTTCAGCTGGCAGTGGGCTTCAGCCAGCTGTCGGCTATACATTTCCTTTCAGTGATCACGACCTCGTAACAAAAGTCTCCCTGACTATGTAGATTAAATGGATGACTGTTGTCAGTAATTGACAAGCTACAGATCGCACGCATCCATTCAAATGATCCCCACCAACACTACAACACGCAATACTGTAACCCCCTTTTTGTGCATGCCTGTCAGCGATCCTCCCTGTTTTGTGGCTGCATTCTGCTTCCGTCCGTGTCCACGTGTGCCCTGCAATTGCTGCTGCACTCCCCCCTCTTGTGTTGGCAGACACAATAAGGGAGAGTTACTAAAACTGGAGCTCATGAATTCTGGTGAAGCTGTGCATAGTAACCAGTTTCTAGGTTTTATTGTCAAAGCTTAAAAGTGGTTGTAACCACTTTACAACCACTCCTGTCCCTTTAAGGCATAATATATTACATAATGTTTCTGTAGTGTCATTTGTCCCATTCTATGTTGTACAATACCTGGTTGATCCTGCCTATTTCTGTGTCCCCCTAGGTGTTCTGACCAATGTATTAATGGCTGCTGATCCATGATACTGCGGTCAGAGTACATGCCTCCTGCTCTTTCCTCAGCATCTCTCTCCCTGTCAGTTCTGTAGTCTGTATGTGAGCTGATCTCCTCCCTGTCCCTCTCCTCCCTGTGCAATTCTATGCCCTGAAGCTGCTCCAGTGCTTGTAAAGTAATGAAACATGTATTAATTACTCTGATTCTCTCTGTTTTAGGCCCCTGTCCAGTACAGTGTTTGTGTTTTCCTAAAACTATAATGCTAAATACCTTCTTTGCAGAGCCCTGCTGTGCAGACACGAGACCTCCCTCTGCCAGCTTTCATTCATCAGAGGGGAATCTCAGCCCCTTCCACTGTACTCACTTATGTCAGGAAAGAAAGCAAAGAAAAGTCACATGACAGCACAGCAGGACTCTGCAAACAAGGTATTTAGCATTATAATTTTAGAAACACACACACTGTACTAAACATGGACCTAAAACAGAGAGAATCAAAGTAAATAATACATGTGACTTTACAACCACTGAACAAGCTGAAGTTAGAAGCCAATTGGCTACCATGCACAGCTGCACCAGACTGAGTGCACCAATTTTAGTAAATCTCCCCCCCATAAGTTTCGGAGGGGACACAGAGCTAGGCAGGTTACAGCTGCAAGAGTATCAGTGACAGGTGGACAGCACACCAACATACTAAGGGTTCACTGGAACACTTTATGTTGCGCATAATGAGAGTGTTCTGATGTGCATTGTGCACACACGCTGCAATGCATTGTTACAAAACTGTACAAAACCTTTTTAAAAATGATTTAACTCTACAAGATAGAATGTTGTAACACACGGCTGCACAGTGTAACGCACTGCATTGTGATAAGTATATGCTTGCATCATTCTATCACACTACACACCAACACAGTGCACACGTGGCACTGTGGATTTGGCAATACCACACTATCAAGTAAACCTCTAGGTCTGAATGCAATTTGCATAGTTTTCTTTACCTTCAACTTGCAACACAGCAATTATACTGTAACATTTAAGCTCCAGTCACCTGATGCTGCCATTAAAAGAAGGCTTCACTCTCTATTATACATATATTTTGCATTATGCAGAGCCAACAGGCAGTATTGATGGGATAATCCCTCCTGCAGCACTACTGTGTTTTGCCGGCAGGAACCCTTCCCTGCTGTTAGAACACAATGATTACTGCCTGCTGGCTGGTTGTACTGAAGTCAATTTATGGACCGACTTCAGTACAAACATGGTGCCCATACATGGATCAAATCTCAGCCAGTCCCTGCTGAACTGGTTGAGATTTACTCACATAGTATCTGCCACTTACTGACTTGGTTAATTCGCAGGAATCCATCTGGAAACAAACAAATTAGTATACACTGGCCCATGGATTATACCTGTGCACAATATGTACTTATTTATACATTATTATTCTAGCCTCCCCAATCTATCTGCTGGTAGTACAGAGCTCTAGGAGTCACTCTGCACATGCTCAGTTTAGTGTGTATAGCTAGAGAGGTTTTTTTTCATTGTGATTGTGCATGTGATCAGCACAGGGCCAATTAGCACTGACAGAGGGTCAAGGGTGAACACGAAGACAGAAGTCACAAGACTGCTCTAACTGCTGATGAGAAAAGGTATTTAGCAGATTAGATTTACTAAAATAATTGCATTTCCATGTTCTGTGTACTGTGGGAGACCAGATATAGTGAATGCAGGGTCCTGGGTTTAGTAACAGTTTAGTAAATGTGCTTAATATTATAGACTGGGTTTTTTGCATGTCAGTGGGTATGGTTTATTATTTCTCAGGGCACACTCCTCTTTTGGGTCAGGCCTGATCTAATTGGAGCCAAAAGACCCTCTATAAGGCTACGTTCACATTAGCCTTGTCAGCAAGCGGCAGACAGGCATTTGGGAAGCATTTTTACCGTTTTCCAAACGCCTCAGAAAATTCTGCACATTGCAGCACATAGTGCTGTTCACACGAGAGCGTTAGCGTCGCGTCACGGCAAAACGGACGCCTCTGGTCAAGTCAGGAGGAGTTGAAGCCTCCTATTCAAGTCTATGGTGCTGCTCCGCAAATGCTCGGCCGCCGTTTGCGGTGCGGTTGCGAGGCGTTTGCGGAGCGTTAACACCATACAAACTTCGTTATAGGCATTTGTGGGGCATTTTTAACGCTTGGCAAACGCCTAACAACCACCGCTAAACCGCGCATACGACGTTTTTGGAGTGACCAACGCTTGTCAAACACTATAGGAGCATTTGGCAAGAGTTGGAAAAAAAGTCAAGTGTGAACGAGCCCTAAAAGGTTAAAGAGGATCTTCACCCTAGAGAAAAAAAAATTAAAAGTCAGCAGCTACAAATACTGTAGCTGCTGACTTTTAATAAAAGCACACTTACCTGTCCAGGGATCCAGTGCTGTCCTCACCTGGGCTGGTTCTTCATCGTTCTTCAGGGGCCCATTGCAGACATGTTTACTGTGGGAAACCGGCTGTGCAGCATCACAGTCTGCTTCCCACTGCTTATGCATGAGCCGCATTGCAACGTGTGAATGGTCCCGCAGCCTTCTGAGACCTGTGACGTGTCTCAGAAGGCTGCAGGCAAAGACAGCGGGGAAGAACTTGGCGATTTGAGCGTAAGGGGGAACAGCTACCTATCAAAACTAAGTACCCGCTCCCCCCAAAAATTTTAATGTGCCAAATGTAGTACAGGGGAGAGGGAGGAGGAGGGAGGAGGACATAAAGCAGAAATTCGCCTTTAGAGTGAAGTTCCACTTCAACTGAATGTATCTCAATAGTTTTTAATCTAGGCACACTAATCATATTTGCTGTGCTCTTCTGAAATATGAATTGTGAATGCAATGGAAATGTAAAAATGTTTAAGTTATTATAAAAACATGTACAGGTACAATAATAAAATCAAAATATGTCCTTAAAGCAGAACATTACCCTCCCCATCAACTTAATATCAATCTCCTCCAACAGAATTGGATAATTTAATTTCTGTGTTACTGGGGAAAATATCTTTTTAGGGGGATCCCTCCCTTCACTACCTTATTTCTGGCCTAGGTCAGAACAATATGTACAATGCCCGCAGCCTTTTATGATATCTACATCATGGGTTCCAGGTGTCCACGGGGTAATCTACGGAGCACAAGTAGTGCCATCAGGGGGCTGGACAGCTATTCATGGTTTTTACAGCCACCCTCCTAATGAAGCTTTGCAACTAAAGACTGGTAGCTTCACTGCACAATATTAAAGTGTTACTAGACCCACAACAGTAAAATCAGTCTGTATATGTAGTAAATCATGCTTGTTATTCTCACTGTAGAACCCAAGGGGTTAATCCTCTGCATTATTTAAAAAGGCTGTTTGAGCCTGTCTTCTTTGATTCTCCCCTTCTTCCACAGTCCTCAATCCATCTGCTGATAGTACAGAGCCCTAGCAGACATTCTGCACATGCTCAATTTGGTGTGTGATGCTAGTTTGTTTTTTTTTTTTGGGGAGGGGGGGAGGGGGAAGGTGCATCTGCAAAATAACACTATCCAGACAGAAGGTCAGCGGTCATGCAGCCCCATAGGACAGTCAGAGGAGAATGAAAACTCCTCCTACAAGATTAACCAGTGCTCAGCCGAACACCGATAAAAGTCACAAGGCTACTATATACTGCTGATGAGAAAAGGTATCTAGCAGTTTACATTTACTAAAATAATTGCATTTCTATGTTCTGTGTACTGTGGAAAACCAGATATAATGAATGCAGGGTCCTGGGTTTAGTAACACTTTAATCTACATAGGGGATTGAAAAAAGCTTGACTCTTAAACTAGATTCACACTATTGCAGGCCACATTTGCGTGGGCAGAGCAGCCTATTTGTTTGAATGGACTGCTGTGCTTGCATTTCATGCAGGAAAAAGGTTCCTGCAGCATATTAAAAACATAGCAGCTGGGAAATTATGGGTAATTTTACACCATGTGATTTCCCCGTCATTCCTGCACCTGCAAACGTGCTACATTTTTAGATGTGTGGGGGTGCTATTAAGAATAAATGACAGCCCTGTGTGTTTTTAAAGAGCAACACGCTTTGGTGCGGAAATAACTGCGATTACCAGATCTGCAACAGTGTGAACCTAGCCTTGGTCAAGGCTTCCACATAAATTCAGCAGCCAATACATCTTCATCTACTAATGACTTTGACGTGTGTCCATACACACTAGGAACTGCAAGCAAATCGCACAGGAACTTTTAACTTTGAATGGGCCGAAATAGGACAGCACCAACAGTGCATGCACTACTTTTGGAAGCACACTGCAACTGGATCACATGGTATTTTTGTACCATGCATTCTGCTGAAGGCAAATGCACTGTGTTTGTGATCTGCGTTTGGGGTGTCATTAAATTTGCACTGACACCAGCTGCAGATTGCAAAGGGAGTGCGAGGATCCAGCACATAATGCAGGTTTCTTGCATGGTCCTCTAGTGTGACCCTACACTTTTTTAATCAATAGTTTGAAATGTCCAGGTTCATAAAAGATGAAAGCTCAGTCAGTTTATTCATGCAACCAATATCCTCTACACCTCTTATAACTTTAGTTGCCCTCAGTGCATGAGGACCGCTTATAATTTTGATTAGGCATCCTTTAAGTCAGGGCTTGAAATTTCGAGTCTAGACCTACTAGCCAGGCACAAACCTTACTCTCCACCAATTTCCCCACCCAACCTTGCCTAGGTCCGCCTCCAACCCCACACCCGGCCCGTCCCCTAACCCTGCCCGTCCCCCAACCCAACCACGCCCCCTTAAAGCTTATGAAATTACATTTTTCTTTAGAATAAAGAGTCCAAAATATAAAAATGTATACAGTAATGTATATCCCACCTCCCCTGTACTCCATTACAGTGATATGACATGTATACAGTAATCATTACTGTATACATGTCATATCACTATAATGGAGTACAGGGGAGCTGGGATATACTTACTGTATACATGTCATATCACTATAATGGAGTACAGGGGAGCTGGGATATACTTACTGTATACATGTCATATCACTATAATGGAGTACAGGGGAGCTGGGATATACTTACTGTATACATGTCATATCACTATAATGGAGTACAGGGGAGCTGGGATATACTTACTGTATACATGTCATATCACTATAATGGAGTACAGGGGAGCTGGGATATACATTACTGTGTACACGTCATATCACTATAATGGAGTACAGGGGAGCTGGGATATACATTACTGTATACATGTCATATCACTATAATGGAGTACAGGGGAGCTGGGATATACTTACTGTATACATGTCATATCACTATAATGGAGTACAGGGGAGCTGGGATATACATTACTGTATACATGTCATATCACTATAATGGAGTACAGGGGAGCTGGGATATACTTACTGTATACATGTCATATCACTATAATGGAGTACAGGGGAGCTGGGATATACATTAGTGTATACATGTCATATCACTATAATGGGGTACAGGGGAGCTGGGATATACATTACTGTATACGTGTCATATCACTATAATGGAGTACAGGGAGCTGGGATATACATTAGTGTATACGTGTCATCACTATAATGGAGTACAGGGGAGCTGGGATATACATTAGTGTATACATGTCATCACTATAATGGAGTACAGGGGAGCTGGGATATACATTACTGTATACGTGTCATATCACTATAATGGGGTACAGGGGAGCTTGGATATACATTACTGTATACATGTCATATCACTATAATGGAGTACAGGGGAGCTGGGATATACATTACTGTATACATGTCATATCACTATAATGGGAGTACAGGGGAGCTTGGATATACATTACTGTATACATGTCATATCACTATAATGGAGTACAGGGGAGCTGGGATATACATTACTGTATACATGTCATATCACTATAATGGGAGTACAGGGGAGCTTGGATATACATTACTGTATACATGTCATATCACTATAATGGAGTACAGGGGAGCTGGGATATACATTACTCAGTAATGTATATCCCAGCTCCCCTGTACCCCATTATAGTGATAGGACATGTTGTATACAGTACTTACTCCTAGTCCCTCCAAATCCCCCGTGGCGGAGAGGGTGTCTCCTCTCAGCGGAGGAGAGCAGACCTCTCCTGCACCTGTCCCCTCAGCGGTGCCGAAGAAGCCGCAAACCGGAAGTTGGAAACCGGAACTCGGCTTCACAATGAGGCTTGGAGCGCAGCCGCACCATCATCTGTGCTCGCCGCTAAAGAATTTCTCCTCGCATTTGCGAGCGGCCGAGCGGCTTTTTAAAGCCCTGCTTTAAGTCATACATATTCACAAGGTGAGTTTACATTCTTATCTAGCAGGATGATAATTTTTACTGAGGTCTTGGATGAAATAAGTCTACCTTCATTCTGTGTCACTTGCGGCAGTTTAATTTCAAAGCTGATACTGTGCTTTATATCCCTCTCCCCTTGCAGAGTCCGGTCTCGGAGGCAGATGACTTCAATGGACTGAAGGTGGCTGCCCCTGGAAATGAAAAAAAACCCTGAAAATTAGAACACAAAACCGAATCAGCGGAATAGATAATAAATTCTCTTGCAGCTTTATTTTAACAGTCTGAATAGCTTGAGATTTTTTTTAACAAAATCTTTTTTCCTTTTCTTTTAATTAGATTGAGGAAAGTAATATAGCACTGAGACGCCTCTATTAATCTGATGATTCCAAAGACATGAATGAATCTCTGAGAAAATAAAAAAGGTGTTATTACTTTTTTAGCACATGCCTGAGATTGAATATTATATTGCAAAACGTTCAACTTTGCATGATACATAAATGATAGAACAATTTGTGTTCCAGGTGACACTGACACTAAAAGATAAAAAAAATTGTCCGAAATTCTGTTACGAGATAAAACAATGTCGTAATTCAAAAGAAAAACCACAGCACAGTCATGTACAGGCTCCATAATACACATCTGGATGTGCCATGTGTCATTCATTACGTTAAAGCAGTATTAATCCCAAAAGCAAGCATTTATTATATTGCAGCTTGCCAATTCTTAGATGTGATTGCTGCATTTGTTTTTTTAGGCTTTCTTCTATTTTCACCTGGTGATTCCCACAGCTGTTTTTCAGAAGCTCAAACTCTCCAGTAGAATGTATCAGTTTACATGGATGAGACGATTCATTTAGCACTGGCAGGGGTGATTAACATGATCAGCTTTTATGTATCCATGTTAAACCTTTATCTAAAGAGGGAAAGAAATGTTTGCTGTGATTATAAAGTGTTGACTGGAGTTTGGCTTCTATTTATTCAGCCAAACTCCAGATAACACTTTATAATCAGACTGACACCCCCCCCCCCCCCCTCCAAATTCGAGTGTCTGCTGTGTCCTGTACTCATTACTCTAGAGTGGTGTCTTACTAATACAAGAGGTATGTTAGTGGCCTGATCACGAGGTGAAAACAGAATGAAAAAAGCCAAAGACAAGATAACTAATGCAGCCACCACATTTAATGATTAGTAAGATACAATATAATACATTTTTGGTTTTAGGTTTAATTCAACTTCAACAACTAACTGAACCCTTCAGACCATGTTTTATTGTATACCTAGATTTATGGTGTAACAAGAAACATGGTCAGCGAGCATAGGCTCCCACTTATATGCCTGTGCAGTTGTTCTCCTTGCTGGCTTCTGTCAAATTTGAATATGTCAACAGATGGAGTGTATATTTTAAGGGCTTGCAATGACCTTTAAAAGGTAAAAGAAACTAAATGTAGGGGCTGCCATTGCTGATATTTTGAAGATCTTTTGGATTCACCACAAAAAGGTATGTGAATCAGGTACTCTGCATTCTGCAGGATTTTTCAAGGTTAGTGACTAATATTTAGCAGAAGACCCTTTTCACCTAGGACAAACTACTATATGCTCTACAGTAGTGGTTCTCAACCTGTGGGTTGCGACCCCTTTGGGAGTCGAACGACCCTTTGACAGGGGTCGCCTAAGACCATCAGAAAAACATATTTCTGATGTGTAAAGAGCAGCTACTGTGTTGAAAGCAGCTACTGTGTTGAAAGCAGCTACTGTGCTGAAAGCAGCAGTATTGGAGGTAAAACGACACTCATGAATTATAATTACTGGGTAAATAATGTTATGGTTGGGGGTCACCACAACATGAGGAACTGTATTAAAGGGTCACGGCATTAGGAAGCTTGAGAACCACTGCTCTACATGATTTATACAAGAACTGGGTTAGTGATGTCCTTGTAACTTAAAGTGTTACTAAACAATGCATTCACTATACAGTTTCTGGTCTCCCACAATACACATGGAAATGCAATTATTTTAGTAAAACTGCTAAATACCATTTATCATCAGCAGTTACAGCAGTCTTGTGACTTCTATCAGTGTCCAACAGAGAACATGTTAAAGCTTGTAGGTGGAGTATTAATTTTGCCCTAGGAGGATGCAGAATCCCTGACCTCTGTCTGGACAGTGCTGATTGGCCCTGTGCTGATCACATGCACTCTCCCAAGTAAAAAAAAAAACCTCTAGCAATACACACCAAACTGAGCATGTGCAGAGTGATTCCACACGATATGTCTTATCAGGAGATAAGAGGGGGACACTGGAAGAAGAGGAGGATCAGAAAAATCGGCATCAAACAGCCTCTTTACACAATGCAGAGGATGAATCCCTTAGGATCCACAGTGAGTATAACAAGCATGCTTTACTGAGGGGGTCAGCAACCAGTAGATCTCAGCCAGTTCACTGGTAGATCACTGCCTGGGCATGCTGACCCGCCATCCCAGAGCTTCAGAGTACAATGCAGAGTGACTACTTGTAAAATCGCTGTAGTAGGGAAAAAGAGCCGCACAAGCCAATGCCTCCTCTGTAGTGCTGGCTCCTGTCCCATTCAGAGTGATACCAACTGCACTCCACCTCTTATCCCGGCTAACGGTTTTGAGAGTGGTGCCAGAAGCAGGAAAGACGAGATCTTCAGGTCAGTGTGAAGCAATACACTGGGCATAATAGCATGCCCGCAGATGCAGTGCAGTGAACCTGTAGCTTTCCTACGGGTTTGCTGTGCTTAGCTATAGACTATTATTATATCCTGCTCATTTGGTGCACTCTGAAAGTGTACCAAAACTCCTGAAAGTGTGTTTGACAGGTGGTGAGGAGGCGATATGTTGCCACCTCACCACCTCTTTTAACCACTTGCCTACAGGGCACTTATACCCCCTTCCTGCCAGGCCAATTTTCAGCTGTCAGCGCTCTCACACTTTGAATGACAATTGCACGGTCATGCAACACTGTACCCATTTTGATAATTTTTTTGAGACAGATAGAGGTTTCTTTTGGTGGCATTTAATCACCTCTGGGTTTTTTATTTTTTTACTAAACAAACCAAAAACAGCTGAAAATTTTGAAAAAAAAAAGTTTTTTCTTAGTTTCTAACTACTCTAAAATTGCTTTTATTTAGCATGTAGTATATATTAAAAGATGAGAGGGTCAATCAAGAACAAAGCAAAAGGATCTCTTTAACCACTAGCCTACAGGGCACTTATACCCCCTTCCTGCCCAGGCCACTTTCCAGCTTTCAGCGCTGTTGCACTTTGAATGACAATTGTGCGGTCATGCAACACTGTACCCATATGAAATTTTTATAATTTTTTTGTGACAGATAGAGCTTTATTTTGGTGGTATTTAATCACCTCTGGGGTTTTTATTTTTTCTTAAACAAACCGAAAACCACTGAAATTAAAAAAAAAAAAAAAAAAAAATCTTAGTCTTTGTTTTAACATTTTGTAAATAAGTGATTTTTCTCCTTCACTGATGTGCGCTAATGAGGCTGCAGTGATGGGCACTGATAGGCTGCACTGATGAGGAGGCACTGGTAGGTGGCACTGATGGGCATTGACAGGCAACACTGATGGGCACTGATTGGCAGCACTGATAGGCGGAACTGACTGCCATTGATAGGCGGCACTGACTGGCACTGAAAGGCAGCTCAGATCGGCACTTCTATGTGGCATTGATGTGCACTGGTAGGCACTATGTGGCACTGATGGGCACTGGCAGGTGGCATTGATGGGCACTGGCAGGTGGCAGTGCTGGGGCTACACTGATCATCAGGGCACACTGATCATCATTGCCCTGATGATCTGTGTACATGTCCCCTCTGAGTAAAGCCGATTACCGACTCTCCTCTCCTCACGAGCTGTCAGCGTGACAGCTCATGAGGAAAAAAATGCCGATAACCGGCATTTCCTTATTGACATGTGATCAGCTGTGATTTGACACAGCTGATAACATGACAGAGCTGACGCCTTCGGCTCTTTCCGTTGATTGGTGATCCGTTGTGTACCAGGGACACAGCGCACCACCGATCGCCATGCTGCGCATCCCCAGTGGTGCGCACGCGCAGTTAGAGTGGAAGGACATCATATGACGTCCTCCCAGAACGAGAGAACCACCTTGCGTCCATCATTTCCTTATATGGCAGGCGGGAGGCGGTTAAAGCCATGATTGCCATGCAATGCACAGAATTGTGACACTGTAGTACTGCAATCAGAGGTATAAATCAGGTGTGAGAAGGTGACACTGAGCGACACTGTGCCCAGTAATCTTTGACTCCTATGTTGTTTAGGTAGATTTCCACCTCTTTAAGGTTGCTTGACTACATATACATACTGATTTTACTGTTGTGGGTTTAGTAACACTTTAATTGATTTCAGTTTCAGATTTAAAGCAGTATTAAAGCCAAAACCAAAAATGTATCATACTACAGCTTACCAATCATAAGATGTGGTGACTGCATTAGTTTTCTTTTCTTTGGCTTTTTTCCCTCTGTTTTAACCTGCTGATCTGGCCATTAACATAACTCCTGTACACGGGCGGACTGACCATTTGGAAACTCGGGCACTGCCCGAGGACCCGGGCTCAGTAGGGGGCCCCATGAGATGCCCCTGGTACCTTTTTCATAGGCTTTTTTGAGTTTGGGCAAGGACACAGGGGCCCCATGATCCCCTATTGCCCGGGGGCCCCATGAGTTGTCAGTCTGCCCCTGCTCATGTATTAGTGAGACACCACTTTGAAGGAATGAGAATATGAGGCACAGCAGACAACATTGTCAGTCTGAGGGGGAGGTTAAAGATAAATGTATTAGCATATTTAGCATCACTAACAAAATGAAGCCAAACTCCGGCTCACACTTTATGAGATGCAGCAAATAGTTTTTTTCCCCTCTTAGGATAAAGGTTTTGCATGAATAAAAACTGATCATTTTAATCACTCATGCCAGTCTTAAGTGGTTTGCCTTATTTGTGTAAGCTGATACATTCTACTGGAGAGCTTGTACTGTGAAAAACAACAGACTAGCTAGCTTGATTGCCAGATAAAAATAAAAGAAAGAAAGCATAAAAAAAGAAAACTATTGCAGCCGTCACATCTAAGAATCGGTAAGCTGTAATAGAATACATTTTTGCTTTTGGGTTTATTGTTGCTTTAACAAGCAAATTTCACGATGACAAGTTTGGAATTAACAACAGGTAAATAATATTTCAAAATATAAATAAACGTTTTAAGGGGCGCTAAAAACAGTCACTATGGAAATAGCCAAGAAATTATTTCCATACAGCATAGGTCACAGTCCACAGCCATGAATTTTGTTCTGTTCTCACAACAAAAAATATTAAGTACTTTAATATTCAGTCCTTCAAATCCTTCATGGCAGAGCAGAATTAAGGTTATGCATTGTAATTTTCTAAAGGGAATTTTTAATGACTAATGCAGACAACGTGCTTTGTTTCAGAACTCACTGCTTTGTTTCAGCAAACATGTAGGGCATCTATCCACACAAAGCGTTGAAAGACTTGGCTGTCCTTGTGGAACAAAACATCAAAATTTTTAATTTTTTTTAACAAAACTGCAACCTTGCTCTTGTATGCATGCTGCATTTTTTTCAGTGTTTGGTTGATATGTTTTTATATATAACAGTGCATTAGTACAGCTAGCATTCGGCCCGAAAAACATAGTGGGTACATTTTGATAACCCTAGTATTAATCACTTGCCCTTCAGAGGATTTAACTCCTTTCTGACCAGGCCATTTTTTGCTATATGGCACTGCGTTACTTTAACTGACAATTGAGCGGTCATGAAACGCTGCACATAAATGAAAAATTTATGTCCTTTTTTCACTCAACAAAGATAGCTTTCTGTCAGTGTTATTTGATCACCTGTGCGTTTTTTTTTTATTGTGCTATAAACAAAAAAAACGAGAATTAAAAAAAAAACATTTACTTTTTGCTATTAAACATGTCCAATAAAAAAATGTAAAAAATCAAATCTTGTTGTAAATTTAGGCCAAAATGTATTCTGCTACATCTCTGTTAAAAAAAAATCCAAATACGTGTTGATTAATTGGTTTATGTGAAAGTTATAGCGTCTACAAATGGCGGTATATATATTGGAATTTTTATTTTTCTATACTATTAATGGCAGCGATCAGCAATTTATAGCGGGACTGCGGCGGACATTCTGACACTGGGTGGGAACTGCCACGGACATCCTCAGTGACACGAATACAGTGATTAGTGCTAATAAAAAGCACTGACACTGTACTAATGGCACTGGGCAGGAAGGGGTTAACTTTTGGGCAATCAAAGGGTTAACCTTGTGTGCAGTTTTACTGGGGAGGCATGCTGTTATGCATTTCTCTGCTGTGTAGAGAAATACAAAACCGCATGTCCTTGCTGGCAGGAGAGAGACCTGGTGTCAGGGCTGGAGCGGTGGAATGGTCAGGCAGGCCTTATGGTAAGGTCATGCACCGACTGGCGACAGCCTCTGGTGACCCACAGACCGGAGTCCCTCAGGGTGTGGAGTTTAAGCCCCAGGCTGCCCTTCACCAGGGCCCCTGATGGTGGGGATGGACTTGACACAGCCTGAGACCAGGTCGCGACCCCCGAGTAACCCCAGCTGCGGTACGGCTGCCGCCAATGGCGTATAGCGGGAAGGGGCCAGATGTAAAGACGTATAGCGTGGTCGGACAGGCCAGGTCGATAACAGCGGAACAGACAGTACAAGATGGTAGGCAAGAATACTCAAGTCACAGGCCGGGTTCAGCAACGGGAGGTCAGGTAATGGAATAAAGCAGAGAATGGTCAGAACGGGCCAAGGGTCAGCGCAAGAGGAGTCTTTGTCAAAGCCGAGTCGGTTTCCAGGAGAGCAACGAGAGCTGAACAAGAGCTTGCTGTAATGCAACATACAGGACATGAATGCAATGAACGGCTGCAACCGACAGACTTAAATGTATTAAGCCGCACCCTCCTGGGAGGAGCTGCAGAGAACTGAGAGCATAAAGGATCCCACAATGCTTAGCAGACACCCAAGATGGATGCCAGCACATGGAGCCACACAAACCGAGGAAATGTAGGACCTTGACACCTGTGTTGTTTACACACAGGTCTCTCCCCTGTCAGCTTTGCACGAGGATCGCCGGGTGTCGGAGGGGAATCTCTGGCCGGGACACGATGAATGACATGCCTAGCTGCCAATACCTGAAAATCTGTAGCAGTAGTTCTACTATAGGGCGTCGGGGAAGCGGTTATTTTAAAAAATGCGCTTAACTGAATAAAAAAAATGTGTTTAAGGAATAAAAAAAATACCTGGTCTCCATTGCTCTCTCCCCTAAGAAACTCCACTGCCAGCCCTCTTCTAGGTTACATGATAGCCAGTGTAATTCAATATACCGTATTTTTCGCTCCATAAGATGCACTTTTTTCCCCCAAAAAAAGGGGGGAAAATGTCAGTGCGTCTTATGGAGCGAATATGGAGCGGCCGGTCCGGTATTTCCACCGCCGCCGTCTCAGAATACCGGGCCGGCCGCTCAGCTCTGCAGCGGGACCTTATGGAGATGACTGCTGACCTTTGGGGAGGTGGGGAGCGGGTACCTGAATTTGACAGGTACCCGCTCTTACTTCTTTGTTCTTTGATCTTACCTGTTCCTCTATCCAGCGGCGCGCTGTCTTCCCGGCTTCTGTAGTGTGGGCACTGGGCATGACAGCCGGGTGCCAAGTGCGCATGCGCAAGAAGCGGTGCTTTTTGTGAATGGTAAGGCGGTACCTGGGACACATGACAGATCCCAGAAGCCGCCGGACCAATCACAAAGCGCAAGTGCTTCTCGCTCATGCGCACTGGGCACCCGGCTGTCATGCCGAGCGCCATTACAGAAGCCGGGAAGACAGCGCGCGGCTGGATAGAGGAACAGGTAAGATCAAAGAACAAAGAAGTAAGAGCGGGTACCTGTCAAATTCAGGTACCCGCTCCCCCCCCTCCCCAAAGGTCAGCAGTCATCTCCTGTACTGTCCACAGTCTCTGGTCATCCCTGTGCTGTCCGCAGTCTCTGGTCATCCCTGTGCTGTCCGCAGTCTCTGGTCATCCCTGTGCTGTCCGCAGTCTCTGGTCATCTCCTGTACTATGTCTGCAGTCCATTAGTTCAGAATTTTTTTTTTCCTGTTTTCTGCCTCTAAAACCTAGGTGCGTCTTATGGTCAGGTGCGTCTTATTGAGCGAAAAATACGGTACTTCCTGTCATCGGTCTGGACTTACAAATTATACATTACTGCACAGAGTTGCAAGGATGCCATAATGTCATTACCACTCCATGCAGTATAGAAATCTGCTCACTTCCACAACCTGGAGAATAAGACAACTCTAGCGTGTCAGGTGGCCAGCCAGAAGAATTCAGATCAAACAAGGGTATTAGAAAACAGTGAGTATGCTCCATTCCTAGAAATGGGCTATTCACATTAATAGTGTAATATACATAATACAGTATATGCTTAGGAATTTGTAACATTGTGCAACCATATGGAAAAAGTGAACATAAAAGCAGTATGAAAGAAAAAAAAAAGAGAGACATGGATTTAACAAATGTTTAGATTTAGTCCCATGCCATGTTTTAGATTGTAAGATAAGTAGATTGTTCAGATAAGTTCACCTTTTGAGAAAAAATAATTAACGCACATATTTTTGCTGAACAAAAAAAATTAGCATTTAATAATTTTTTGCTAAGCAGCCTGGAAAGCATTGCACCTGTGATCAGTGGATCAAGGGGTGCAATGCCAGACTCCTGCAGACAAGCCCTGCAGCTTTCATACCATACCCTCATACGGGCTGACTATTTACAAGCTGTAGGGTTTGTGAATGAACTGTGAAGCTGCTCATTAGCGAACCCACAGTCCATTCAAAACTACAAGCTGTCAGCCACAAAGGCTGACGGTACTTGTAGTTCAAGTCATTCACAGAAAACTGTGAATGAATGATGCGGCTACGTGGACGGAGCCCACCACGGCCTGTGATATTTTCAAATAGGGACAGCGGGAGTCGGAAAATCAGGAGATTGGGATGGAGATTTCCCAATTCCTGATAGTTCATATGAGATCTGGCGCGGTTACTGGGAGCGTGGTCTCTATGCTGGGAGCGTACTATCAGCACAAGCACAGCAGCCAATATATGTGGCTCCAAAGATAAAGACTTAACTCCGTAAGGCTGCATATATGCGTAAGTTCGGTGGGAAGGGGTTAAAAAAAAGGAATTTTGACTTACCTATAAATTCCACATCATGAAGTAGAGTACAGAACACAGGCTCAATATTCATAGACATTGGGTTATAGGCCGGTACCTTCAAGTGATTGGACACTTACAAGCTTTCGAGGACATGCTCCATGGGAGCCCCCTATTAACCCTACCCCACTCTAGGAGTCAGTTTTTTAGCAAACAAATAGGAAGGAAGGTGGCCTGTGTGCTGTACTCCAAGAAATTGAATTTACAGGTAAATCAAAATTCCTTTTATCTTAATTGTACAGTACATGACACAGGCTGAATATTCATAAATCCTGGGATGTCCCCAAGCAATGAATGAGAAGGATGGGCAAACTACCAGACAAAACAGAAACTGTGCCAACAGGCCCAACAACGATAAGGGTCAACAGACCCAATTTCAGATTACTACCGAGTGCCACTGCAAAAACCTTGTGGACGAAAGCTGCATCTTCAGAAGACTGGATGTCCACCTGGTAGAACTTTGAAAAAGCATGAACAGATGACCAGGTGGTGGCCTAACAAAGTTGGGCAACAGAGACTTGATGTCAAAATACTCAGGAAACACCCTCTGGCCTGGTAGAATGAGTGTGTAAAAAAGGTGTTTTGTCCTTTAGAGTGCAAGCTCAGGAGATGAGAGGTCTTATCCATCAAACGATGGTGGACTTGGAAGCAGGATGTCCGTTACGAGGTTCTGAAGGTAGGAAAAATGGAGTGTCCCTCTTCCTGATAGAAGCTGTTACTTTGAGGTAGACACTGATGACTTGGACTACGTCCAGTCAGTGAAAAGCATATTCTTTTGGGTGCTTTGGAGCAGAGCACAAAGAGAGAAGTACTATGTCTTCAATGTGGAAAAGGGCTGACACTACCTTAGGAAAAGGAGGGTGTTGGGTGCAAAACTATTTTGTTCTTGTGAAGATTGAGAAATGACTCCTTACAAGACAGCTGCTAACTCAGACACATCTGTCAAGAAAGCAACTTTGCAAGCGAGATCACCTAAGGGGATGTCCCTGATGGATTCAAATGGTGGTTTCTGCAGTGCAGAGGCCTCAAGGAAACACAGGGTGTTGTAAAGGGTGGCCTGATCTGAGATACACCTTGAATAAAGTGTTGACAAAGGAGAGCGAGGCCAGAGGTTTTTGGAAAATAATGGACAAGACTAAAACCTGTCCTTTCAGAGTGCTTAAGACCAAGTTCTGGTCAAGTCCTGATTGTAGAAATGCCAGAATGTAACACCCAGAGTAATCACTGGGATTGAAGAGCTTTTGTTCTTACCAAGCAAAGGAGGATTTCCAGGTACAGTAGTGTATATTTCAGGAATTGTCTTTTCTTCTTGTTTAGTAAAGTAGGAATGACAGACTCAGAGACCACTTTTGTCCTTTAAGATCAGAGCTTCAACAGCCCTACCAATAGTCTGTGACTGCAAAGTAGGATGGAATACAGGGTCCTGAGAAAGCAGGTCTAGGCTGTTGGGAAGAAGTCAGGGGTAGTCTCCTATTAGACAGAGTAGGTCTGTTTACTGGGTTCTTCTTTGGCCATTTTGGTGAAATGAGAACCACCAGTTTCTTCTCTTGCTCTATTCCGTGGGACAGGCATGGCATAATTCACACTGGAAGGATGTCAGAGATTTGCCTGAACTTAGACCAGAGAATTATCAAAGCATCTTATGCCAGTGCTAAAGGATCCTTGGCCCTGGACAGAAAATAAAAAGAGGAAACTTGCTGTTGAATCTGAAGGCCAGGGTATCCATGTCTGGGGCCTCCATCTCTAATAGGCTGCAGGGCCCATTCCCCTTAGTACAGCTGGTGAGCGCTGAGGTAATCCACCATTCAGTTGTCCATTCCTGGGCCTGACCTCTGGTGACCCCTAGGTGATTGATGTAGGCCACAGCTGTGGCATTCTCTGAATGCACCCTGATTGCGTGTCCTTGCAGAAGGGGGGGGGGGGGGGGTTCAGGAGTACAAAGCCATCCTTATTACGTTGAGATCAAAGATGTTGTTGAGAGGCTTGGCTTCCACTGATAACAGTGTTTATTGAATTGTGAAGGTATTGGAACACTCCTCCCCAAGTTGTAAGACTGGTGTATGTCATTATCACTTTCCAGCAATATGGCAGGAGTAAATTTTTCATGGTCAAGGCAGGGATGGAGATCCACCAAGACAGAGAATTCCTTGCTTTGCTGGATTGCAGTGTGGGTAGGTCGAGAGATGGGAGGATGCTTGTTCCTTGCCAACAAGATTTTGTGCTGGAAAGGTCTCAAATGAAATTTATATTGTCACATAGCGCACAATGCACAACAGTACAAGTAAACAATAGTGACCTACAAAGTGTCCATCAGTGTCCAAATGGTGTAAACAGTGCAGTGTTTACATTTCCATAATAAATCTTTCTCCGTGCCCTTATAAATCATAAAGTGCCTTGGTGCTCAAAAAAACCACAATGTGATTGGTGACCTGTGCCCCTCCTTTTGTCCACACTCAACAGACAAGATGGACTCTTGTTTATTAAGCATAAGAGTCTAATGTGCTTTTTCTGGTGAGGGGTGTCTCTTTCCTGGTCTTGAACCTCCTTCAGATTGCCTGTGATCATTCAATGACATGGGGTATATAGCTAAAGATGAATGAGGGTGCCGCTTGAAATAATAAAAATCAGAGGGGAAGAGGGAACTCTCATAGTGTAGTAACTTATTTATTAAGATCAGGAATAAAAATGTACTTATATAGATAAAACACCATAAACATATATTACTGCAGCACCTCCCAATACTACAATACCCCTTGGGCAGTCCGGGAACACCACTGGTCTGTGTACTTTCCACAGACCGGATGTGACATCAACAGAAACTGGAACTTCTCTCCAACGAGTTTTGTCCCTCCCACAGTGCATCTTCAGAGACCTTCTCTGAAGTGACTGAACTGTAGCACCAAGTTTGAAAAATTTACACTGTAAATTTTCAAACACATTTCAAACACAGTCCTTGTTTCCTGATAGCTAAATGTGTGAATGTATACTGTTCAGGATTGTGGGCTATAGTAAGAGATACAGGGTGCCTGTCTTAACTGTCCACCTCGCTGGTCCCTATACAGGATTCAGGCTTTGCCCATCCTGGTAGGCTTACCCCTGGAGGGATCTTCAAAGTCTGTGTGCCATAGGGATGGACTAGCTCTGAATCTATATAGCACCCTGTGGCTAACTACACATTTTGCACAAACTGAGGTGAGCACTAACGCAGGATCCAGTGCCCGAAGCAACTTTACAGGCAGTCTCCACAGCATGGGGGCTGGGTGTACTCTTCCGAAGATTTTATTAAGGTTACACCAGTCTGAATGCACTGCTTCTATAGTTGTATTAGAAGACAGTGAGGAGTTGATTAAAGAATGCAAATAGAAAATAATAAGCTAGTTGAGCAAAGAGTTATTTTTCTGTATGTGGCCTCACAGAAGTGGGCCTTTATCTATGGGGCCGCATACATGCGCATTTGTCTCTCAACAGGAGCCTCAAATCTTTCACCAAGGATCGGCACCCGGAACTCCCGGTTCTTCCGGGTCACCTAATCGCTTTGACATCCTCTGATTGGCTATCACAATAAACAGTCACTGTGCAACCTGCTCCTGTGTTTTCTTTCACTCTGAATGGAGGGAGAGGTACATTGTATCTCTCTCCTTGTAGAAAAAAGAAGAAAGTAAACAAAAGTGTGTAACAAAAAAATAAAAAAAGAAGAAATAAGGAAAAATAGCTAGATCACTGTTTGATCTAGGTCAGTGTCACAATTAGTGTTTGGGTCAAGGTCTGTATATTTTGGGCAGGATTGCATGTCAAATCACATGACAAGTCGCATCAGTGTTAACCATGGCTAATAATCTTTTGCAAATTCAGTAGAGCTATGATCAGTAATATATTTAATACTGAGATACAATACCAGTGGTAAGAAACCAGTGCTAAAATATTCCTCAACGGCCAACCAGGATACTGTGATAAGGTGCACGGATCATAAATTCCAAGGATAACCTAAGAAAGCAAAATAATAATAGTAATCACACACTGATGGGCAGAAATCCGCACAATATCATATGTCTATTTACATGGAGCTCTATCATTCACAAGGATACATCCACTGTTAGTTGATATCAGACTTTCCATATGCCTGATTTGCATATATATAATCATATATAGCAAAATTTGCAGGCAACAGTGTTAGGTAAGGTGGCAAAGCTTTATCAAATAGTTTCAATATATTCTGCTTAATAGGCATTATCAACTACTATAGTATTTATAACAAAATAAATGGTATTAGCTCTTTACATTTAATAATATGCCTCATTCGCAGACAGTGTAGTATACAGCACATAATAAAATTAAGATAAAGTCCAAAAAAGACAGATTTATCAACTTGGAAATAATATCAAGCTCCAAGGCATAGATTTTTTCAGTTAAAACATGTGTAAACCCAAACAATGAACTTCTCTTATTTGGTCCCTTTTAGCCTGTTAAAAATAAATATACCATTAAAGGATAAGTTCACCTTTTGGACAAAAATAATAAATGTACATTTTTTTGCAGATAAAAAAATATGCATTTATTATTTTTGTCTAAAGGAGCCTGGAAAGAATTGCACCAGCAATCAGTAGATCGCTGAGGCCATGCAGGTCTCCCGCAGAACTGTCAGAATATCTTCTTGCTGTATGGGATGTACAGTCAAGCAGATATTCTGACAGGAAGCTTCAATGAACTACCACTGTGCCCCACAGCCGTGGTAGTTCATTAAAAACTGCAAGCCCACAGCTGCTAAAGCTGTGGGAACTTGCAGTTCCTTCATTCACGGAAGTCTGTTTTCAAATCTGACAGATAGTATGGGGAAACTTCTCCCCGAATTATCTGTCAGAGGGACATGTTCCCATGGTTGCGGCTGCAGCTATGGGTACATGTTACATGTTCTACCCTAAAAACGGGTGGAACATGTTCCCAAGGGTGAACTTATCCTTTAAAATAATTTTGTTATATCTACTTGGTAAGTTCGAAAGGTCTTTGCTAATCTTGCAGGAAAACTTGTGATCTGATAACTGTCTGTGTGCTCTGCTTCTCTGACCATTGTCAGTTACATTGTTCTATGAGGACTACAGAACCACACACCTCTATGTTATGGGCAATAACAGCAGGGCAGGGGTGTGTAGGCCTATCTTGTTTCTGTTATCCTGGTACAGAAGGATGAGTGAGTCTTATCATTCTAAGGCTGGAAGTGTGTTATTGACAATATGACCAAGCGAAAACAAAAAGAAAAAATTTAGCAACCACATTTAAGGACTGGCAAGCCACAAAATGTTTATGAAGTATCTAAATTTGTCAATAATGAGACGACTAAGCTTTTAAATAATTTACCTTTTCCTTCTCTTTAAATAGCTTGCTGAAATGACACAGCGGAGACATATAAAATGTATCCTTGGTGTAGTGAATTAAGAAATAAGGCTGCGGAGTGGCTCCTTCACGGTGGCAGAGGTCATCATAGGCTTTCTGAAAATCCAGCACCTGGAAGTGAAAAAATAGGTCAGGGGTGTTTCCTTTATATCAGAAGCTAAAATGTACTGCCAGTGAGTTCATATTTCAAGTTAAAATTCCAAATTATTTATATATATTTTCAATTCTGATTCAAGTAGCTAGCTTTGTTAGACAGCCACCCTCCTTCATGATTGAATTCTGAGAAAAGAACATTTACAGGATAAACCAAAAAGATACCACTGCATTGTTTTTAGCGTAAGCAATAAGGCTTGTATTGAGATAAAGGCAATAAAGCTGAATTTTTAACTTATTTGCAAAATCCCTTTTTTTTTCTAAGTACATCACAGGAAACAGTACACCAAACTGGCCTAAACAAATTATTTACGCACCTAACAGATGCAGCGACTGTGTGCGCTGTATAAATTGGATGTAGCCTCAGCTACATACAGTACACAGCACTGCATTCCTACAGCTGATTAACTGCCTGTCCCGCTCCAGGAACAAAACATGGAGCTGCTCAGCCATTCACAAGGAGCTTTGTATTCTATGAATAAATGCAAAGCTTCCTTTAATTGTGAGTATTAAAGTACCAAACTGGCCTAAACAAATTATTTACGCACCTAACAGATGCAGCGACTGTGTGCGCTGTATAAATTGGATGTAGCCTCAGCTACATACAGTACACAGCACTGCATTCCTACAGCTGATTAACTGCCTGTCCCACTCCAGGAACAAAACATGGAGCTGCTCAGCCATTCACAAGGAGCTTTGTATTCTATGAATAAATGCAAAGCTTCCTTTAATTGTGAGTATTGCACCTCCGGGTGGGCTCAGCAGCTATGCCAGATCACCCTAAAAACACCCTTATTTCTGGAGACAGTCTTATTTCCACAAACTCATTTATGGGGCAGCAAACCAGCCCTGGCTAGCTTTGTGTCCAATGAGAAATTCTCAGCTGCTTTTTTCACTGTGTTGAACAGCTGGTAGATATCCGTAAAGATTTGTGGAGGGGTGGCTTAAGTAAGTTTAGGTCTCTGTCCCCACAGAAGCTACCTTGTGACTTTCCCCTACCACCCCTTTTTGCAATGGAGAAGGAACAGGGAGGGTCTGAGGCTGACAAATCCTCTGAAGAGTATGCCCAGTCTTCTAGTGTGACTAATTCCCTGTATCCTGAGATGTACTCTAACATCACAGAAGACATACGAGTTATTTCTGAAACCATTGGGGCACCTAAAAACAATCCCATTAAGAAAAGGTAACAGCAAACAATGGCAAAGCCCAACAGAAACAATTCATTTCAACAGAACAAGAATAACTGAGAAGATTCCTACAGGGCCATGTGTATGACTTTCTGACAGAGAATAGCATCCGCTGAGACCTGAACATTCTTGTAGTAAAAAGATAATTAATGCAGGGGCAGAGGAATGGGTGGGCCAACTTACAGACATGAGAAACTGAGCCTTTAAAAGCCCACAAAGCTGCGACACTTCTGATGGAGTGGACCTTCACAGGAAAGGGAGGAACCCTACCTTACAGTTCATATACCTGATTTGTCAAATCCATCTTGGCAATTGGGGATCTAGAGGCAGCCTGTCTCTTTTGGAAGCCTTGTTCAGGCAATATGAACATGCCGATCCAAACTTGAGGTCCCCTGTTATGGAGAGCACCTTGTTTATATTTAAAGGCAGCCACTGCACCCCAGATGAATGTGTTTGATATTCGCTGATCATAATTCATTGGTCCACCACCTCATGTGTCCAATTGTTGAATTGTAAGGAAGCTCACAGCCAATAACAAGCCAGAGTAGGAGGCGAGTCAAAGCTCATCCACCAGAACTCTGGTAGAAATTGCAACCAAGTGTTCATGCTGCAAATTTACACCCAATACATTGCTTTAGGATGGAAATGTGTCTATATATTATCTTATATGTAACAGCAAAGCTGTCTAGATCTATGCAGCCATTTCCAATTATTTGCAAGTTTCCAAAGTTGGAAAAGCTGCCAACATGCAAATACGCTTCTCTCCCAAACCAGACACCCAGAATAAGGTTGCTGCCTGTGCCCATCCTGCTATATGATAAATGGTGGAGTCAGCAAGTCATGCTAGGTCTGTGCCCGCCTGTTACCTTTTTTGCTCCAGGAATGACATGCTTATGAAAAGGGGAATTTTTTTTTGTAAATATCTTTTAGAGGCATTTGGACCCTATATATAGTGTTCTTTTTTACATAAAGAGATGTAGGTTCTATTATCTCAATGTCCAGCAAATTTGAAAATTTTAAATATTCTTTCCTAATCCTCCACAATGCAACATAATCATCTTCCCCATCCACAAACTAAAGGACATAAGGTTGATAAATTTGCTGAGAAAAGAAAAAATGCAAATATCTCAAAATAATCAGATAAGTGAAAATAAAATTGGGGAGCATATGAACATGACTAGAATAGCTAGGATGGGGGATTTACTAAAACTGGTGCACACCGAATCTGGTGGAGCTGTGCATAGTACCTAATCAGCTTCTAACGGCAGCTTCTGCAATTAAACTTTGACAATAAACCTGGAGGCTGATTGGTTACTATGCACAACTGCACCAGATTCTGTGTGCACCAGTTTTAGCAAATCTCCATTGTGTTTTTCCATAAAAAGACAAATGATCCCAAAGTTGGCTATAGGCTGAGCATATTAAACACAAGGTGAAAACATTACCTGTTCATTAGAGAATCTTTCACTAAGAGTTACTGGGTTCTTTACCAGTTGTATTCCATCAGGAAGAGACAATGCAGGGAAACAAAACCAATAATAAAAACGATACTTCTTCAAGTCCTACAACAAAAGTGGAACAGGGGCACGTGAAAATGTAAATAGTAATACATTCCCAAGTATTATTTCATTTAAATAATGAATTCACCCAAGTATCTATTGATGATTCTCCACTAAGACACCCAAGACACATCCAACCATTAGTTTTCTTTCTGCCATTTAATCAACTGACATCTTTCCAAATCTTGAATACAATTTTGGGGTATACTGATACTTTAACACATGTAACAGACCTATTTTATGCAATGGCAGGAACAAGTAGTTCGGCTTCAGAGCTATTTTTTTATTTTTCCGCACACGTTAAAATTTTCATTTTTGGCAATAAAATTACTTAAACTCACAGAACATGATATATTTTATGAAAGCAGAGGCCCTGTGGAATAAAAAGGTGATGGTTGCAAATTTTTATGTCACATAATATTTTCATAACTGTTTATTAAATGCAAATTTTCAGGATAAAATATAATAAAATTCATTTTAGTGCAAACACACAATATAATACCCATTTTTTGGAAAACTATAAAAGATGAGGTTGTGTCCAGTAAATAGATACCAAACATGCCATGTCCAAAAATTGTGTGCGCCCTTGATATCGCAAAAAACTACAGTGCCAAAGAAAATCACCATAGGTGACGCTTTAAAAGACTTTACAGCTCATCAGTTTAAAGTTAACTAGAAGCTCTTGTGCTAGAAATATTGGGATCACCCCTCCCATCCATATCAAACCCTTCGGGTTTGGTATGGATTTTGAATGGAACTCTCACGGAAATATTAAAAAAAAAAAATGGCGTGGGGGTCCCCCCCAAAATTCATACCAGACCCTTATCTGAGTATACAGCTCGTAAGGTCAGGAAAGGAAGGGGGGGAGGGGGACTACTTTGTCGTTTTAGTGGTGCTTCAAACAGTCTTCAAAGCTTCCATAGAAGTCTATAACCAAGCTCACTTACAGCTGATATTCAGCTTCAGCTTAGCTTTGTTCTGGAGCTATTGCAGGTATGAGATATCAACACCACACACAGGCCATCTGCCAAGCTTCATAAGAGCTTAAAGAAAGCATCATCGTAGCATTGCAGAAGCATCAAAAACACATCAAAAAAGCATGTTGAAGCAGTAGGTGCTTTAATGTGTGTTGAAGTCAAAGCAGGTGTAAAAAGAGCCCTTAGTGTTTTTTCTGTCTGCTGCCTTGTTCCTCGGTTATCTGCATAATTCACTTCTGAACAAGAGGGAAAAAAAGATGACAGGAGAGGGACCGCCAGCACTCAGCCTGTGATTGCCAGCCTCAGTTCTGTTCCTGTGTGAAGAGAATGTGACCCCTCGCTTCAATCAGCTCTCAGAGCTCTCCACACTGATATCTGTGGAATACAACTTCAGATCCTCGCCCCTGCTTTTTGAAGCTGAGAAATGCTACGTCAATTCTGGCCTTTGAACTGATGTCATGGAGACAGGCTGCCCTGGGTAAATGTGAGGGTTTACAATCACTTTAACGGAAAAAGCTTTGAGTTCAGAGGTTCTGAACCAAAGTTATGGCTACCATGAAAGCAAGCTGAAGAGTCAAATGTTTCAGGTCTGCCATCCAATGGTTTGAAGGGGAATTTAGTCATGATATCTAGAACCAAACCAAGGTCCCAACCAAAGGAAGAGGGTATCTGCTGGATCTTGTTGTGCCTGGTCCATACGGAATTTTTTTTTCAAATTGTTCTGTATACTACCCTAATCAAGTTTTAGTGTTACAATACAATTTCTTCTCTCAAAGCATCCTTCCTAATTGAGCAACAGCAAGAACAGAGAGGGTTAGAGTATAATGAATACTTCAAGAAGGTGGATATCAGCCTGAAATATTGAGAAGACTGTACAGTATTACACAGAGGTTGTCTGCACTATCCTCCACAAAAAAATTAAAATGGTTTTAAGTCCTCATGCACACCGGACGTTTTCACAGCTGCTGTTTTTGGCTTTTGATGTTTTTCTCTACAGCTAGTAAACCCTCCAGCATGTTATCCTATGTGTCCATGCACATATAGACTGTAATCAATGTTTTTTGCCAGGGACGTTTTTTGGCTGGAAAAAAATTACCAGAACTAGTGGGTTTCTAGAGGAGTTTTTTTTAGCTATAAAAACGCTCTAACTCTGAAAAATGCAGAAAAATGCAGTAAATCGCAGCAAACGAGGTAAAAACAAAACTCAAAATGCAAAAAAAAGGCAGCTAAACGCTAATACAAAATTGCTAACAAACGCTGACAAACTCAGGTTTTTAACGTGACTTTACACAGCTAATGTTACCGGCGTTATTAAAACACCCAGTGTGCATGAAGCCTAAGTGAAGGTCATTTTTAAGTATGTGAACAAAACTGAAATGTAAATAAAATTACTTACTGCAAATGTCAACAGGATAAATTTATTAAGGAGCACAGGCTCCTGAAGAGCTGCTCCAGACTTGATTGCTTCCCATATCTGCAAAAATGGCAATAGCTTAGAGTTAAAACTTATTTTGTATTGCAGTTGATATGCACCGTATATAATTGAGGTGTTAAAAGGAACTTTTCAGTGAAAAGAAGTTCACATAAATCCACATGTATAAATGAATTCTGAGAGGCAGTCTTTAATATCACTATACACATTACAATATGACTGTACAATCTTTAAATATCTTAGATCACCTTTAGATTTGCTAAATCTATGTAATATAAAGACCCACTTAAACTATCCATTCAATGTTTATCCAGGCAGACTTCTGTACACGTCTCTGTAACATAACCTCAGATAGCAAAGAAAAAAAAAATAGTAGTTCCAATTCCTTCCCGTTCTATCCAATAATACAGAAAAAAGGTTTTGGCTTGACAAACACTTTAAACTTTGCTAATTTCCGAGCTTTAAAGCTGAACTTTAGTTGTGATAATATGCACTGATTGATAATACCTAGTTATATAGTCATGATATATCATAAATACTGCACGTTTTAAACTTATATGTTTGGATTTTTAATGTTTTTAAGAGTTGTGAAATAAAATTTACAATGTTTAATACAATCGATTTATTTATTTATTAATGCTGTCTTTGTCCTTGATACAGATTTTTCCTGTCTGGTAAAACTGTTGAAATAGGGACAGTAAGGCCTGGTTCTCACACGTGCAATTTTAGATTCAATTTCAGTCGCACACATGACAATGGAAATCGCATTGATTTAAATGGTGCCCATTCACATCAATACAACGCAACTGCGACTCTTGGTGCAATGCAGCACAATTTTGTGCCCCACAGACTTCAATGAAGACATACCAAAAAAGTTTGTACATGCATTTTTACTGAGTTTTTGATTTTTTTGATAGCAGGGATGAGTCACTGGTTGTTAAAGAGCTGACATCCTAATAACCAGTGACTGATCTCTGATGTCATCCAGGGGATCCCAGCTCACAGTAAAATATAAACCAATGAGCCCATCAGTTAAAAAAAAAAAAAACACAAAATGTGGAGGTCCAACCCCCCACAATTCAAAGCAGGCTCTTTGGTTGGACTTTGAGGACCCCAAGTCAAAACCTTTATCCTAGCATGCAGCCCAGGAAAGGAGGGCTGAACCATACCAGGTCACATGCCCTCAACATGGGTGGGGGGGTACTATATGGGGAATCCCCTGGCTGACAGCAGAGATGAGACATTGGTAGTTAGTGCCAGCTCCTTAACAAAAAATGGATGAGTTGAAACACAGTAGTACCAAAAACACATTAAAACACATAAAAAAACGGATCAAAATGTAACACTGCACTACATAATCGCACTGAAAATGAGATGAAATTGCAGCCACTCTAGTGTGAACATAGCCTTAGTGAGGGGAAAGGCCTAATAATGTCCTATATAGCAGTTAAAACTTAACAAGGGTTCTACTTCTTACCAACTATGCCCAAATGTCTGGAATGGACTTTTTATGGACACTTTTAAACTCTGTCTTGGATCAAAAGCTTAAGAACTGAAAAACTCTGCTCTGAATCAGATTTGAATGACATGATCCTTTAAAGTTGAATACCATGACTGTTTGATATAAAAAATATAGTCTACTAAATTAGGACATTTCCTGATAAATTCACCAAG
This sequence comes from Staurois parvus, assembly GCF_062004578.1. Classification (NCBI taxonomy): domain Eukaryota; kingdom Metazoa; phylum Chordata; class Amphibia; order Anura; family Ranidae; genus Staurois; species Staurois parvus. The sequence continues at coordinate 5,730,574 of NW_028318005.1, forward strand.
GTGCAAGGTGTGCACAGTATGCATCACTGCACATCCTGGGTTACAGTGCTAATAATTCTGCTCTTCTATTATCTAGTGATACCATCATTCTGCTGTAAGAAAAACAGAACAGTGATTTAGATACCATCTTTGCTATAAAAAAACAAACAAACAAACATACAGGCCTTTTTAGTGCAGACTAATGTATATGCATGTGTGTGCAGTTATATAAAATTGAACCTATACTCAAAATGTAAATGATAAAACCTTTTTCAGTATGTTTGGAATCATGTCTTACTTCACAGTTTATTTAAGCAAATTATTTTTTAATCTGTTGTCAAGTGTTTTTTAAATGGGTATCCCACCAGTGACAGCATTTCCAGTTGCAAGCTGTTAGTACTAATTAACAGGTACTCTGGGCTCAAGATCTTTGCACTAAAGTTCCACAACATGCATGTCTTTCAGAACCATTATTATAAAGTTTCACAACTCCTGTTGTTTCTTTATTCTATTTTAAAGTGAATAAAATAGCCATAGTAAGAACAACCCGCACTCCAGGAAACATCTCACTGCAGGAGTCCCTGAACAATATATGCTCAAGATTCTACCTTCAACTGAACATCACATTTGGGCAGAAAGATCATATTTTCAATATTTACTGGATACCTGCTTCTTAGGTATCTCTATTCTTAAAGTGTTACGAAACCCAGGACCCTGCATTCACTATATCTGATCTCCCATAGTACAAAAAACATGGAATTTCAATTATTATAGTAAATATAAACTGCTAAATACCTTTTCTCATCAGAAGTTAGAGCAGTCTTGTGACATCTATCAGTGTTTTCATTCTTCTGTAGGAGGATGCAGAACCCCTGACCTCTGTCTGGACAGTACTGATTGGCCTTGTGCTGATCACATGCACTCTCCCAAGAAAAAAAAAAATCTCTAGCTATACACAGCAAACTGATCATGTGCAGCCTACCCCAGCGCCTCTGATCTATCATGAGATATTTAGCAGACACTGAGAGAAGGGGAGAATCAGAGCAGTCAGGATCAACCATTATTTTTACACAATGCAGAGGATTAACCCCTTAGGTTCCACAGTGAGTATAACAAGAATGCTTTACTGCATATACAGACTGATTTTACTGTTGTGGGTTTAGTAACACTTTAATGCCCATCAACTCTACCCTAAATAAATACAAGCCTTTTTAAAAATATTATGTGGAGTCTCCTAGAATGTAAGCTCGAAAGAGCAGGGCCCTCGAACCCCTCGTGTATTGTATTGTTACTGTCTTGTCTCATGTTCTGTCCCCCTTGCTACTGTACAGCGCTGAGCATACCCTTTAGCGCTATATAAATACTGTATAATAATAATAATATTAAATGAGACAGTTCTGAAAGAAACAGACAAATAAAATCGAAGTGGATAGCTAGCCAAAAGTAGATCACCTCATTAGCTGCTTGGTCCAGCAAAGCCTTCTTATCACATGACTTGAAGGAGACCAGAGTATTTGTGTTGTAAAGACAACCAACTGCAGGACAGCAGCGTGCTGGTGTGGGTGCATTCCTAGAATTACGACACAAAGGTATAAAAAGACAGTCAAATGTTTGAAAGTGTCTGAAAAAAAAACATTGCCCCTATCAACCAATTACAATCTCCTTTTAATTCTCAAATCAACACTTGAGACATAACAGTTGGGAAATGACTGCACACGTGATAATCAATAAGCTCAATTCACAAATCTAACACACAGTGGTAAGGATCATTATTTTTAAAAATTTTACAGTTATTTTCAGATGAATCCAATGACATTTGAAAATTATAGTCACATGGCTGAAAGAAAAGATTATTTTCCTTGTGTGAATAAAACTAAGCTCATGAAATAAATACAGTTGCAAGAAAAAGTATGTGAACCCCTTGGGATTAAGTGGAGTTTTGCATGAATTGGGCATAAAATGTGCTCTGAACGTCATCTAAGTCACAACAATAGAAGAACACAGTCTGCTGAACATAATACTACACAAACATTAGATGTTGCCGTGGTTTAATTGCACATAACATGTAAACATTCACAGTGCAGGGAGGAAAAAGAATTTGAACCTTTGCACTTAATAACTGGTTGACCCTCCTTTGGCAGCAATAACCTCAACCAAACGTTTCCTGTAGTTGCAGATCAGACCTGCACAACGATCTGGAGTAATTTTGGACCACTCCTCTTCACAAAACTGTTTCAGTGTAGCAATATTCTTGGGATGTCTAGTGTGAATCGTTCTTAAGATCATGCCACAGCATTTCAATCGGGTTGAGGTCAGGACTCTGACTGGGCCACTCCAGAAGGCGTATTCTGTGCTGTTGCAGCCATTGTTTTGTTGAATTACTTGTATGCTTTGGGTCATTGTCCTGTTGCATCACCCATCCTCTGCGGAGCTTCAGTTGGCGGACAGATGGTCGTACGTTTTCCTGCAAAATGTCTTGATAAACTCTGGAATTCATTTCCCATCAATGACAACAATCCGTCCAGGCCCTGAGGCAGCAAAGCAGCCCCAAACCATGATGCTCCCTCCGCCATGTTTCACAGTGGGGGATGAGGTTTTGATGTTGGTGTGCTGTGCCTTTTTTTCTCCACACATAGTGTTGTGTGTTCTTCCCAAACAACTCAATCTTGGTTTCATCTGTCCACAGTATATTTTGCCAGTAGTGCTGTGGAACATCCAGGTGCTCTTTTGCAAACTTCAAACGTGCTGCAATATTCTTTTTGGACAGCAATGGCTTCCTCCGTGGTGTCCTCCCATGTACTCCATTCTTGTTTAATGTTTTCCTTATTGTAGATTTTCTGCGAGGCATGGTTCACATCAGACAGTGCTTCTTGAAACCAGTAAACCCAAAACAGGTGTGTGTTTTTTAAGGGCAGGACAGCTGTCAGCAACATATCTAATATCATCACACTGATTGGAGTCAAGGTTGGCTCACTCCTGGCTCCAATTAGCTCTGGGAGAAGTCATTAAGCTAGGGCCTCACATACTTTTTCCTCCCTGCACTGTGAGAGTGTTTACATGTTATGTGCAATTAAACCATGGCAACATCTAATGTTTGTGTAGTATTATGTTCAGCAGACTGTGTTCTTCTATTGTTGTGACTTAGATGACGTTCAGAGCACATTTTATGCCCAATTCATGCAAAACTCCACGTAATCCCAAGGGGTTCACATACTTTTTCTTGCAACTGTAAATGCTAGGAGATATAATTTTTTGACAGGAGAAACATGCAAAGAACATCTTTCTCTTGTTCCCAGCAGTTTTTGTTTTGTGTTACACTGACTTTGCAGGCACTAGAATCCTGTTGAGGCAAATCTGGAAAATCCCTCATTGTACCTTGTTTTTTACTGAGATCTTGATATAAAATCCAGGTTAGGTGTATGTTCTTGTAACAAGCCTTCTACACAACAGTAAACATTCTAAGGTCAGTCAATAGGATTACACAGCCACTTCAAGTGATTGAACTCTGGCAATAAAAAGGCAGGAAATCCCCTACTAGACATAACCAATTCCTATCAGGCAAGGCTTCAGTTTTTGTAACAAGTTATAAACCGAAACGGCAGAGGGGTGGGATCCCTGTGCCCTATGATGTAACAAGCCAACTCACTCGCACTAACTAAACCAGAACAGGTTAGAACCTCATGCTACAGCCTGCAAAACATGTCAACCTAAGGTAGGGCCTCAATGGCTCAAACATCCACTTGCTAAAACTTTATAAAAGGTAAAAACAGAAGAATGGTAGCAGCTTTACAAACTTGAACTATTGAAGCCTGATGGTGAATAGCCCAGGAGTCCAGTGGCGAAGCATGGTGGGGGCAGCCAATGCGGTAGCCCCAGGCGCAACATTTAGGGGGGCGCAGTCTGCCGGGCCGCAAGTCCAAGGTGCAACAGCTGCAGCCCTCCAAGAGTTAAATCACCAATCACAGAGGCCCTTTACCATGTGATCAGCTGTGTCCCATATAAAAAGACTTGCCGGTGATTGGCATTTTCAATTCCTCACGCTGTCTCTGTGTGAGGAAAGACAAGCCAGTACAGTACATTGTTTACACTGATAATCAGGGCACTGATCATCAGTGCCCTGATTATCACTGAAGCCCCATCAGCACCCTGATTATCATTGAAGCCCCATCAGCACCCATCAGTGCAGAATCACCAGCGCCCATCAGTGCAGAATCATCAGCGCCCATCAGTGCAGCCTCATCAGCGCCCATCAGTGCAGAATCATCAGCGCCCATCAGTGCAGAATCATCAGCGCCCATCAGTGCAGAATCATCAGCGCCCATCAGTGCAGCCTCATCAGCGCCCATCAGTGCAGCCTCATCAGCGCCCATCAGTGCAGAATCATCAGTGCAGAATCACCAGCGCCCATCAGTGCAGAATCACCAGCGCCCATCAGTGCAGAATCACCAGCGCCCATCAGTGCAGAATCACCAGCGCCCATCAGTGCAGAATCACCAGCGCCCATCAAGAAAAATTACTTATTTGCAAAGTTTTATAACAAACGTTTTTATTTTAAAAAATTTCTGTTTTTTTGTTTAAGAAAAAAAAAAACCAGTGGTGATTATATACTACCAAAAGAAAGCTCTATAGTATTTGTGTGGAGAAAAAAAATTATAAAAATTTCAGTTGGGTGCAGTTTGGCACGATTGTCATTCAAAGTGAGGGAGTGCTAAAAACTGAAAACTGGCCTGGGCAGGAAGATGGGTGAAAGTGTCCAGTACTGAAGTGGTGAAATACCAAAGCCTTGTCCACTGGACACATAAGGGCCTTTCTGAGAACAGCTAGATCTACCCAAGGCATACTCCATTTTTTTGGGTGAACTCACTCTCCATGGATTATTTCTGAGTAACTCTTTTTGGAGGAATGAAAACCTTTTAGGGTTAGGCCAGTCTGCGTACAAAACATCCTATAAATAAGAATGTTGCGGAGAACACCACAATACAAATCCTGTATCTTTTGGAGTAGAGGGTTCAAGTAACTTCAAATAAGTCTAAACAACTTCCACTAGAAAGTCACAAAAAGGCCTTTTGGCTCGTAGAAAAACACTGACCCTGATGTTCTTAAGCCGTAGATTTCTAGGATGAGGATTCCTCTGCATCCCCTTCTACCGCAACATTCTCGTCTTCATCTACCTCGTCCTCCACTGGTTCCTCCGCTAATAGGGAAGGGGGGAGAGGAGGAATGCTTCCACTTGTGTCCAAGACAGCCCAAGTTGCTAAGTATTCTAGAAAGCTGCTGCTGTACCCCAGCGAAAGATGAGAATTCTTCCCGTCAGAAAGGAACTGGAGGAAGGTGCCCTAGAAGTAGCGGAGATACCAGATAGGTGGAGGGAGTCAGAGCTGTATGGAACATACGGATTCCTAGGGGATAATTTGCATGGGGCTGAGCCCAAGTTCCTCCGTACCTAAAGAAGGTATTTAGGACCCCTCACCTCCTATATCCCTTCTCTCTGCCATCGATGAGACCTGTCTTGCTGACATGTATATAAGGACCCTATCTGGGAACAGCGTTTCCTGTCAGTCAAGCGGGCACTGTACCAATAAGCATCAGTGCGATTGTTACCCAAGGAGATTTCTTTCTAAATCTGCCAGTCCCCCCAAAAGAAAAAGTTGCGCGGCCTCTTAATACTTGCCGTGACCTTTAGTATCACAAGGAAATGTTCTGTTGCGACCTGTAGTACCACAATAGCAATTGATTTGTTGTGACCTGTAGTCACACAAGGTAACTGCTTCTGTTGCGACCTGTAGACCCACTTGCAAGCTGTCGTGCTGCAACCTCTAGTCCCATGGAAGTTTGCAGTTCTGATCTCACACAGGAATCCAAGATGGCCAAACATGTGTGCAGCCTAGTCAACCTGCAGGAGAAAACTCTCTGCCTCTTGCATTTGGTGTCCAGAGCCTCACAGACCGCCTCTCAGCTCCACTGCTACAGACTAGCACTCTGGATGGCCCAGGAAGCAATACAGCGTGCATAAAAACACTTACACAGTAAAATAAATAAATTTGGGGGGGCACAAAAGTTTTTTTCTTATCCCGTCTGGAAAGGGGATGTCACCAGCAGGGACTTCCTTAGGGCACTCACCAGTCCATGCAGGTAGGGTCCAATCTTTACCCATCACAGCAGGAAATGTCACAAGGGCCTTTAAGGACTTGACTTCCCAGCCGGATATCACTGCCCTGAACCTGTATAGTACCCTACCAATTAACAAGGCAATATATCATTGCTCAGGGTCCCTTTCCACAGGGTCCATCGCCGAAACGTTATAGGACATTGTATTATGTCCAGGGCGGGGTCTGGGTACCGTTCCTTTGAGCATAGAAAAGCTGTAGGAAAATAGATCTGGAAAAAGCTAGTCTCCTAATCCCAGATGGAACAGCTGAGAGGCTTGTCACTTTTTTGTGCAGAGGCTGCACAGACATAACAATCATTCAAGACACAGGCAAAAAAAACTGAAGCCTTGCCTAACGCAGAAGGTTATGAATAGGAAGGGATTTCCTGACTTTTTTTTTGCCAATGTTCAATCAACTAAAGATGGCAGTTTAACCCTACCATAATACAGATGAATATACCCTGCCTGTGTTTTGGGATGTGCAATAAAGAAAAGATATTCTAAACTTACATGTCAAAGGCACTAAATTCCAGGGTAAGACGAGTTGGAAGACCTGTAGGATCCCCTGAAAAGACCAACATAACAACATAAGACAGATTACAGTGTTAACATATTCTGGGTTACCACGGTTATATCAACATAAAGTGGAACTAAACCAATGAATGAATGGGCTCCCTCCATCCCTCATCTGCATCACCATTTTACAAACTCAAGCACATGTGCATATACGTCACCGGTGTCTTCCAAGAATCTAGGACCTGGCAGAGACCAGAGGTGCATCTGTGCAGACGGGGTGGATTTCTCAGTGTGTGCACAAACGTTGGCAGCTTCTCGTTGATTGCAAGTATACTGCCTTGCTGCATTTATTTGCACACACAAAAATCCGCCTCACGTGCACAAATGCATCACACAGTTGCAGCTTAGTAGCATACTGCTTCCTGGGAGCCATCAACAGCCAGTAAGCAAATATGGCTCCCAGATTATCATATACACTCATCGGCCACTTTATTAGATACACCTTGCTAGTACCCGGGTTGGACCCCTTTTGCCTTCAGAACTGTCTTAATTCTTTGTGGCATCAAGGCATGCGTTCTCCTTCGTCGGCCTGACTCCGAGCGCCATCTTGGAAACCCGGTCCATGTGTTGACACCATCCCTGTGGGCCTCCCTGTGCCCCTCTGGAACTCGCCGAAGCCCTGGATACCACCGGAGCGGCGGGGATACACCCAGAGTGCGGATAAGGACTTCCTGCTCCACCGGACCTCCATTCTCTTGACATGCCTACTTGCTACCTGCCTATATGAGTGCATTTTACTATTAAATTTGCCTGATTTTAAACCTTCTACACTAAGAGTGGCGCCGCTGTCTCTCTTTTCTATGCAGTGTGAGGGCCTGCCTGATTGCATACAATTTGTGTTTAGGTCTGACCTCATATTATATGGTTTTGGTAAATCTAAAGGAAATTGTACAGCAAAAATTGTAAAATGTGTAGCCAGCTTAAGGCTGCTTTCACACTGCATTTTAAAACGCACTATACCTTTTTAAAGAATGCATACCATTTTAAATGTGTTGCATTACAGCCCATCTGCATGAATAGCCTTTGAGTGCCCTCTCCTTAACAACCATGTTAATCACTTCCCGACCGCCCTATAGCAAAAATACTGCTACATGACGGCACGGGTGCAAAAAAATCACGTACAGTATATATACGTAATTTTGCATTTCCAGGTAGGGGGCGCGTGCAAGCCCTACCCGTGCCGCCATTCACAGCTGGTAATTACGCGCCGGCGCCCGGTGATTTCCGAGGATCTCCAACGGGGAGGAGAACTGTTTAGTCTACTAACAGTTCTCCTCCCTGTCAGCTCGGGCACACAGCTCTGGATGGCTGTACACAGCCATCCAGAGCAGTGTGATTACAGTGAAGCACACTGACACCCCCTAGTAAAACACTCCCTGCACACAGTTAACCCTTTGATCGCCCCTCATGTTAACCCCTTCCTGCCCAGTACCATTAGTACAGTGTCAGTGCTTTTTGTTAGCACTGATCACTGTATAGGTGTCACTGGGGATGTCAGTTCCCCCCAGTGGCAGAATGTCCGCCGCAGTCCCACATTCTTGCTATAAGTCACTGATTGCCGCCATTACTAGTAAAAAAAAAAAAATCCCAGTATATATTCTGCCATTCGTAAATGCTATAACTTTCACATAAACCAATTAATTTACATGTGTTGGGATTTTTTTTTTTTAGCAAAGACATGTAGCAGAATACATTTTGGTGTAAATTTATGACGAAATTTGATTTTTTACTGGACACGTTTCATAGCAAAAAGTCCAAAATATTTTTTTTCCTCAAAATTGTTGGTCTTTTTTTCGTAGCGCAAAAAATAAAAAACGCACAGTCAATCGAATACCACCAAAAGAAAGCTCAATTTGTGGGAAAAAAAGGACGGAAATTTCATTTGGGTGCAGCGTTGAATGACCACGCAGTTATCAGTTAAAGTAACGCAGCGCCTTAATGCAAAAAAATGGCCTGGTCAGGAAGGGGGGTAAATCCTCAAGAGGGCAAGTGGTTAAGGATGCCTGCAGGCGGTAGGTAAGGAGCCTGAACCCGCTGGCGTCTTTAACAACCAGTGACAAGGCCTCCCCCTCAGTGGTCAGCAGGAGTGATGCTACCACCTGAGGGGAGGAGGATGCAAAGAGACAGTGGGTGGGGGGGTCAGTCTGGAGCAACAGCTAAGAGGGGAAGAGGGGGGAGGCGGCCAGACCAGAGGAGCTGGACTGCAAGATTTTACAACTGCCATGGTGGCGGATAGGGGAGAGTGCAGGGGGTGCATTTTTTATAACCATCAGCTGATTGATAAGGAAGCCGGCATGTGCTGGCTCCGTCGTAATCAGCTATTCGCTGGTTGTGAAGGACGCCGGTGGGTCCCTCCTACTTAACAACCTGCATATTTTTGTCATGTAATCCCAAAATGCACGTAAAAACACACCGTTAGTGTTTTTGATGCAGTTCCCATTGACTTCAATGGAAGCTGCATCTTTGCTGTGCTCTCAGAAAGCACACCAAAAATGTAGCATGCAGGACTTTTCAAACCACAGTGCAAACGCAGCGCAGCGATGTGAAGTCTCATAGGACATAAAGGGAAAATTTTTGATGAGCTTTTGTCCCTCTGGAAAGGTGTGTTCTAGCAATGAAAAATGCTAGTTGGCAAGAGCTGCCTGGGTCCTTGGTAACCATAGGGCCAATATATTTGTGCGCGACACTGTACACAAGTGTGTATGGACAAGATTTTGGCACCAAAATCCTACCTAAAATCATACACCACTGTGAATGAATCCTTATAGCAAAACAATTAGTCTTGATCAGCTGCAAGCACATAACAGCTAGGCAAGGCCAGCATTAAAATGACATCACTAGAACTAACATTTTAGTACGATCATGAAAGTTCTAAGCACATTCTTACCGTTGTAATAGTAACCCTTGATGACCTTGGCCGATTCATCTAGTCGGTATTCATTGAGTTTTTTCTGTGTGAGCTCATGCCAAAATCCAGCATCAAGAGCGCTAGAGAAGGGGACAAACTGAAGCTTGGTGGCACCAGAAGCCAGCTGGTCAGCCCTACTTTGGGATTCAGATGCCATTATACTTGGTCACAATCTACTGCAAGAAGAACAGAAGGGAACACATAACATTGTCATTTTGAAACTTTTGTGACAGCACAGTATAAGTTTATGTAGGAATTACTCTTCTTTCCAATAAAAATGAGTTCTTGCCATGAGATGCATCTACTACACTGAGCCACACTTCACATTCATAACTAGCTACCAATACATGCTATGTAAATGAGTCATTGTAATAAGAAATCCCATTATCGTGCAATTGTATTCTTTTCAGGGGTAGAATACGGTTTTCCAATTTAGGAAAGGTTTTAAAGATGTATTGGGTGCTATATGAACAAATTTAGGCTATGCATGATAAAATGTCTAGATATAATTTCTTCTTTGCTGATATATTCTGATCCAACATAAAGCGTACAGGTGCTGTGACTGTTTGCATTCCAGAAAACCTTATAACGGAACCTCAGCCTTTTTTTTTTTTTTTTTTTTTAATACTCCCCTTTCCCCGCATGCTGTGCAACTTTCTTATTTTAACATTTTAAGTTTTCTTCAAAAATGTAAAGAAAAAAAAAAAAGAAGTCCCATCCATTGGCCTTTTCATCTTGTTCTACACTGGTACTGGTTTCAAACATCTCTGCCGTAACCAGTGGTGGACTGACCATTTGGAAACTCAGGCACTGCCCGAGGGCCCGGTGTCAGTAGGGGGCCCCATGAGATGCCCCTGGTACCTTTTTCATAGGCTTTTTTGAGTTTGAGCAAGGACACAGGGGCCCCATGATCCCCTATTGCCTGAGGGCCCCATGAGTTGTCAGTCCGCCCCTGGCCTTAACAGCCACTCAACACTGACTGACACAGCAGAAATCAGGCCTACCTAGACTAATGCATACAGATTTCCCTTGAGGCTTATTCACACAGGTGTTAAAAATGCTCTATATCGATGAGTACAGAAAATAGTTTATAAAGTGTTTGGAAACAACAAACATGACAAACTTACCTGCTCTGTGAAATGGTATTGCACAGAGCAGGCCTGATCCTCTTTAAGTTTTGACCATAAAACCTGGAAGCTGATTGGTTTGTCTTCAGAGCTGCACAAGATTTAGTAAATCTCCCCCTATGTGTCTCTATAATGTAGCAGCTCTGTATCCCCATGACCATTTGGCAGGCAATTGTATAATTTTATGATCAGAAAGATGGTCAGGCTCCAATATACTGAATGCTGTATATGAGTGACAAACGGGCTACAGGCACAGCATACCTCTGTGTAAACCTGTCATATATTGGGCTATATTGCCAAAAGTATTGGGACATCCTACAAATCATTGGATTCAGGTGTTCCAACCACCTCTATGGCCACAGGTGTACAAAATCAAGCAGCAAACATTTGTGAAAGAATGGGTCGCTCTCAGGAGCTCAGTGAGTTCAATCTTTCCAAAACTGAGCTCATACTATTCCCTCCAGCCCGTGCCCCCTCCCCTGACTTCTCAATCAAGATCAATAATACAACCATCAGTCGCTCCCCTCATGCCAGGGTACTAGGTGTAATCCTAGTCCTTTCAGCCCCAAATCCAATCACTGTCTAAATCTTGTAGACTTCACCTCCGCAACATCTCTAAGATACGCCCGTTCCTAACCTCGGAAACAACTGAGCAACTTATTCACTCCCTTGTTATCTCTTGTCTTGACTATTGTAACTCCCTCCTCATTGGCCTACCTCATCGCAGGCTATCCCCTCTTCAGTCTATCATGAATGCTGCTGCCAGACTCATCCACCTTACCAACCATTCTGTATCTGCCACCCCTCTCTGCCAATCCCTCCACTGGCTTCCAGTTGCCCAACGGATAAAATTCAAAACATTAACAATTATAGATAAAGCCATTTATAACTCTGCCCCAAATTACATCACCGATCTTGTCTCCAAATACCACCCAAACCGTCCTCCCCGCTCCTCGCATGACCTCCTGCTCTCTATCTCCCTTGTCTCCTCCTCCCATGCTCATCTCCAGGACTTCTCCAGAGCTTCCCCTATCCCCTGGAACCCTCTACCCCAATTTATCAGACTATCGCCTACTCTGCTCACTTTTAGGCGATCTCTGAAATCCTATCTCTTCAGGGATGCCTATCCCGCCTTCAGCGAATAATAGAATCTTCTATTCCTCCTACCAGTCCATCCCCCACAGTTATTACTTTTTGTACCACTAGCCTCTCCCTCTTAGATTGTAAGCTCCAAGGAGCAGGGCCCTCCTAACCCTCTTGTATTGAACTGTATTGTTGCTGTATTGTTTCCCTTTATATTGTAAAGCGCTGAGCAAACTGTTGGCGCTATAGAAATCCTGTATAATAATAATAATATTTAAAGTTCATGTGTGTGTAAAGGCAGGCGTCCCAATACTTTTGGCAATCTAGTGTACTTTTTCTCCCAGATTGGGGTGTGTAGAAATGAAAACAATCCACCGCAGATTCATACTAGTCAGTTCTACCAGATGTAATGCTGACCACAGTGATGTGAGCAGATCCTCATTCCCGGTGCTGTCCATTGTGATCCTGGCACATATTTGTCCTCTTTTAGGATCACATGCCATTCTCAAACCCAAAAGAAGAAAATCACATTTGTTACCAAGCAACCAACACAGTATGACCACAAATCAGAGGGGATTGTACAACTCACCCACACACAGTACAATCTGACTGGATCTACCAGATGATCTTTTAAACCAAATGGAAATTCTGATCTGATCAAAATCTTTACCATGTGTGCTGTGATCAAACATCTACAATAACGGGTCGTTTATCGGCCGAATTTTCATCTGCACGAAAAATCGGCCGATATTCACGCCGTTAGTGGGGCAGCCCGTCTGCCATTTTTCGCGGATCTTCTCATTTATTTTTATCGATGATGCTGGAAAATCCACGAAAAACTGCCATTTTTCGTAGACATAGGTGGCAGCATCGGCAACGACCGATTTTTCGTTTATCGGCCGATAAACGGCCCGTCTATGGCCAGCCTAAAAGTCTACTGACACTTTTCATCAGATTGCATTGTGTGTGGGCATCATGAAGGATCTGGGCAATCTGTGACTTCCTAACTGGAGGAACTACAAGCTCTGCAGGTCCTGAAGGGTGCTGCACTTGCAGTCCTCCAATAACTGCAGGGTGACAGCTGGGTAGGGTTGCCATCTCATCCCTTTCAAAGCGAACACATATTAATGACACAGGTCCTGTGGCTGATGAAGGTGATAATTAAACTCACTTGGTGCCTTATCTGCAATAAATCAGCCACAGAACCTGTGTCATTAATATGTGTTCGCTTTGAAAGGGATGAGGTGGGCTGTCTCTATGGTGACTGAGGCAGGATACACGAGGCACCCGGAGCTCTGAGCATCAACCAAACCCCCAGCAGAGGATGAGATGGAGGAGAAATGTCATTACCGGTCTATTAGCTCCTCTCACAAGCTGTATCTCATAGCAACTCCCTCTGCAGTCTGGACACACGGCTACTTCCGGGTTTACGCCTGTCATGTGACCCGCAGCTGTCATGTGACAATGGCAACTCCTCTAGGATAAATCACCTGACCTGTAGTGTGTACAGTGTGGATGATGTACGGTACGGGAATACAAACTGGAGCTGCGCCGCATGGCAACCAATACGGTTTGGAAATGGAAAGCTAGAGTCTGATTGGTCGCCATGCACCGCCGCTCCTGATGCTCGCTGAAGCATTCAGCATCCCATGAATTACTGCACCCCTGTGCCTTCTGCTCCTGCGCAGATTCAAGCAATCAACTGATGGGATATTTTCCAGATGTCATTTCAGAGAGAGGAAAGGATGTCTCATCCGATCCCCTCCAACTACTGTGTGATCAGATCTAACATCATTCCAGCTGGAAGGATAGTGTGGAGGGGGTGGGAGAGGGTCAGGCTGGGGTGTCAGTGGTTGGGGGTCAATCTGGGGTGTCAGTGGTTGGGGGTAGGTGGGGGTCAGTCTGGGGTGTCAGTGGTTGGGGGTAGGTGATGGTCAATCTGGGGTGTCAGCGGTTAGGTGTAGGTGATGGTCAGTCTGGGGTTTCAGTGGTTGGGGGTAGGTGAAGGTCAGTCTGGGGTGTCAGTGGTTGGGGGTAGATGATAGTCAGTCTTGGGTGTAGGTGGAGGTCAGTCTGGGGTGTCAGTGGTTGGGGGTAGGTGATGGTCAGTCTGGGGTGTCAGCGGTTGGGTGTAGGTGATGGTCAGTCTGGGGTGTCAGTGGTTGGGGGGGGTCAGGCTGGGGTGTCAGTGGTTGGGGCTAGGTGGTCAGTCTGGGGTGTCAGTGGTTGGGGGTAGGTGATGGTCAGTCTGGGGTGTCAGTGATTGGGGGTAGGTGTTGGTCAGTCTGGGGTGTCAGTGGTTGGGGGTAGGTGATGGTCAGTCTGGGGTGTCAGTGGTTGGGGTAGGTGATGGTCAGTCTGGGGTGTCAGTGGTTGGGGGTAGACGATGGTCAGTCTGGGGTGTCAGTGGTTGGGGGTCAGTCTGGGGTATTAGTGGTTAGGGGTAGGTGGGGGGTCAGTCTGGGGTGTCAGTGGTTAGGGGTAGGTGGGGGTCAGTCTGGGGTGTCAGTGGTAGGTGTGGGGTTAGACTGTGATGTCAGCGGTTGGGGGTAGGTGGGGGTCAGTCTTAGGCCGGTTCACAGCAGTTTTTGTGCTCCACTGTGTTTTTTCTTTCTTCCTTTCAGTTCAGGACCTGCATGTTCCAGTGTATTTCCATTCGTTTTGCTGCATTTTTTTATGTGTTCTGGCGCATTTTTTCCCTCTTCTTCCCTGTAAATGCAGCCGGCTTCAGTGGAGAAGAGAGATAGCGGACACCCTACAGAGCCTGGATGGTGGGGTCACCCACAGGTTTACTCTGGGGCATTTATTGTTGGACTTCCCTCCTCTACACTGAAGCTGATGCTGGGTGCCAATCACATGGCCCGACCAGGACACCCTCAGAATAAGTATAGTCATCTTTCCTTTACAGGGTAGTTAGAACAGAGCTTACAATATGAATTTATTCTGGCCATTGCAATGCATTAATGTGTGAATGGCCATAAACATGCTTAGCATTTATGTGCTTTCTGCACTAATTTTTTGTTATTTGGACATTCGGATGTCTCCCAAATTCCAAATTACAATAGTAACGAATCTGAAATAATGAAACAAAATTCAAAAAGAACAGAACATAAAAAATTGAATAGACAATAAAAGAATAGCATACAATATAAAAGAATGGAATAGAAAATAGCATATTAAAAAAGAAAAGAATAGGAAAAAACAATACAATATAACAAAACAGAATATAACTGTCTTCCAAATAAATAGAATTGATTAGAATAGAAAGAATAGAGAAGAATAGAATAGAAAAAAATACAATAAAACAAAATAGAATGAATATACGCATCTTTCGAATAGAATACATTTGAATAGATTAGAATAGAAAATAATAAAATAGCACAGAATAGAAAAAACAATAGAATAAAATAGAATATAACTCTCATCCAAAATTTGAATTTCAAATAGAGTAAATTTGAATTAAAATAAATTAGAATAGAAAAGAATAAAATAGACTAGAAAAAAATGGAATAGAATACAAAAAACATTAAAATAAAATTAATATAATTGTCTTCTGAATTTCAAATTTTGAATAGAATAAATTCGAACAGAATAGAAAAGAATTCAATAGAATAGAATAAAATAGAAAGAATATAACCATCTTTAGAAGTTCAAATAGAATAATTTAGAATTTGAATGCCAATTTAAATTTTCCAAATTCAGTTAAATTGAATCCAAATAGTTTAGTATCAAATTCGAAAACAAAATGAAACATATTCCAAAAACAAATGTAACGAAACAAAACTAAGTAACAAAACAAAATAATTTTTTTTTGTTCGGCACATGTCCAAAAAAATTATACAAATGTCATTTGAGTACAGCATTGCATGACCGCACAACTATCCGTTAAAGTAACGCAGTGCCAAAAAGCAAACAATGACCTGGTCATGAAGGGGGTAAATGTTCCGGAGGTCAAGTGGTTAAACTGAAGGGGTTGTTTCACAAAGTGAGGATTTCCAGTCACTTTAAAAGTCCCATCTTTTTCTCCTTCTTGGTTTTTGCTATGATATAAAGTATATTGTGCTTGGATTTGGCTTTTCCTCTTTTGGCTCAAGTTGATGGATGTATCATTTATTAAATCTATGCGCACAGAAGTTTTAAAATGGGCTACACAAATTTGTATGATCACATATGATATCAAATATATTGCAGTCATACAGTATATATATGTCAAATTATTTATTGTATTGGTATCAAACATGTTTGTTTCAAATATCTGTGTATGTTTTTCAGAGTACAAAGAAAAGCACAAAAAGTAAAAGAAAAGTCATCAGTATGGTCAACCAACCAACATCATATTCCATCTTCCAAACAAATTACAATCCAGCTAACCAAAAGAGAGAAAACATGGAGAGAGAACATAATATTGATACTATCCAAAGAAGAAAGGAACCTGGAGGGGAGGGAGGTTGGAACCAAGCCAGTTAAAGTGGTTGTAAACCCTTACCTATACCACGTGTAATGACTATCCTCAGCTGATACAGAGAGGGAACTAATCCTACATAAGTTATACCTGTTTACCAGCTGTCTTCCTCCGACATCCAAAGTTTAGAATTTACAGAGGATTTCTCAGCTCTGAAAACGGGGCGGGGAGCTGAAGTTACGTCAGTGAGAACTCTGAGAGCTGATTGGAGGGAAGGGACCCACCCCCTTCACACTGCACACAGGTACAGAGCTGAGGCTATTGATCACATGTTGTGCTCTCCCTGTCACCATTTTGCTCCTGGTGTCAGGAAAACTTGTCAGAAGTGACTCATACAGATAGAAGAGGAAAGAGGCAGTAGACAGAAATTACACTTACTGCTCTCGATTGAGACAGGCACACACTATAGAGGGATATGCTTTGTTCATGTTTCATTGCTGATGTTTACAACCACTTTAAAAAGTTCTGCAAATGGTCTCCAAGATAGATAAATAAGTTCACCACATATGGAACAATCCAGCAATACAGATCTGCCTATGTAAAGAAAGGTATTAGCTCACAATGATGAAAGAGCACGAAAGCTGCCAGTCTTGGTGAGCCCGCCAGCATGTCCATATACAGTAGTGCAGGTTTTTTTTCAGGATCATCGCTGTCTACAGCTACTAGAGTTTCCATCTTCATAATGTAATTTAGAATTTAGGCCCATTCCAAAATGTGTGGTGGGGTAGTGGGTTTCAAATGGTGAGAGATAGCTTCCCATTCAGGCACAAGGCAATGACTCATTATACCTGAGAGAATTGGGACCTCCGAGCATTGAAAGAGAAGCCACTTCAGTTGAGGCCACAACATTAATAGACATTTTGTATTGTGTGGTGAATATATTCTGCCAAAATGGGACTATTTCCTTCCACGTCCACCAATTGTGAAGGTAAGAACCATCCCCTCCAGCAAGTTCTGGGGATGGAGGGATAAATACAAATTCCTGTTGGATGTTAGGTAAACTAGTGAAGGGCTGGGTAAGCCTTCTTGGCATCTACTGGCAATAGGCATGGGGGGGGTTCGCTTAGTTTGTGCATGATCAATAAGAGTCAACATGCAAGACGTATTATCTCTAGCAAATTCTACTTGATCATTAATTAGTTTTCAATGCATTCCTATGGGAAACCACATTTCAGTTTACAAATTTTTCGCAATATGAAAAGTCCCACAGAACGAATTAAATTCGTAAAATTGGTAAAAAAGCATGCAGATAAGTTAAAGTAGGCTATTCATAGATTTCATATTTTCATGATTTAGGGGCCCATTCATAATGGAAAGTGGATATACATGTTTGCAGACACCCAGTCATTCATAAAATGCAGGCAGCATTGTGAAGCCTATAACATCCCACTATGTTCAGTTATAAGTGGAGGTCTTATTTCACAGAGCAAGTGACTGGTCTCACCTCTCAGCTTACTTTTTTTTTTTTTTTTTTTACAAGTTATTGTATTGAATGAAGACACGAAATGCAAATTTTGTAGATCACGTTGTAGTTATTTATTAAATTATGAACATCACAATTATTAGTGCAAATAGTTTAATCTGTACTCCAGAGATTCTATGGAACCTTTATATCTTTACAAAGTAGATTTAAAACAATTATATACTTAAATGTCATTCTGAAGTGTACCATCTCAGAATATTACTTGCAATAAGGTACCAAGTACCACTGGTATATGAATGTTGTGGTCAGGGTGGCTTGCAAAGAAAACAAAGAACTTCACCTACATAACTCCTCTGTAATGTCACCAGGCATGTTACCCTATATGCTATTCCTATACATCTGCCTATATTTTATACCCTCAATATTACAGTACATTCAAAGGCATAACACTTCTCCAGCTTTGCCTTTCACATGAGCACTGTAGTCCCCAAAAAAAAAAAAAAAAAAAAAAAAAAGATTCAGCAGACACACTTCATCTTTTTAAAAAAATCACAATGAAACTGGAAATGAGAGTAATAGCAATCATGTTGGTTATCGTTCACCTACAAGAGGTGTCCAACCACTTTGAAGTAAGGCCCCCAAGTGATCGGGTGCCCGGAATCACATGTATAAAGGGCCTGTGTGACTAATAAGAATGCGCACTGACACTTTAACCACAGTGCTAGAAGGCTTCAGCATTGCTTGAAACTTCATTAACCTCCCTAGCGGTCTGATTATGTCCATATTTCTGTGCTGAAAGCGGTACATTTTTTTGCATGGAAATAGGTCGTATTTTTACTGTAGGCATGTCATTTTTAGGAATAACTCACTGAAATCTGTCCGAACAAGAGTCTAGTAAACACCCCGGATATGATAAAACTTGAAACACGAAATCATAAATTATAATATAATAAATAATCATAAAATATAATAAATTTAATTTAATAATATAATCAAACCAAAAACCCTGAAATTTGAAATATAGCTCCAGGTTCGCACATCACTGAGCAAAGTCACAAAATCGTTTTCAGTGTCCGATGACAAATTCCCCCATGAATCATTATCACTCAATTCTGCAAGTGGTTCTGATTTACTATCGCTGTTCTCTAGCTGGTCTAAAACCGATTTTGACCTAAAGGGACGCTTTTTGGACGCCATGGACGTTTCTCAGTTTCCAGGCAGAAAGAACAGTAAAAATGCAGGCAGGGCACAGGACAAAGCAGTAGGGACAAAATGTATGTGAAATGGTTTGATACAGTAATGTTTTACTATGTGATTTTAGTCTATTGAGTGAATGTCACTTTTTTAAAATTTTTACATTTGCCGCCGGTTCCGGCCCCCGTACGTCCCGACGCTTGCAGGGACCGGAACCCAGGAGACGGATGCCGGCATTGGCCGAAGGAGATGGCCGAGGACGCTGCAGGGGACACATCGTGGGAGTGCAGGACAAGGTAAGTGATCGAGGGAATCCCAGAGCAACGCTGCAGTGTAATCCCGAGTGTAGCTCGGGGTTACCGCTTTTGGCACTGATAATTAACCCCGAGCTACACTCGGGATTACCGCCAGGGAGGTTAAGGGCTCTTTCACACAGGCATTGAAAAAAGGCAATTGGGTTGGGACTTTACTGCTCCCTGATTGGCTAGAAATGGTCTGCAAAATTGCAGATGGAGGTGTTCACACTGCAGTTAGCTTCGCAGGGAGGCAAGAGTAACTCTGCCTGGAATTGACGCTTTGAAACTTCCTCCATTCACTTCTGTTGAAAAACGCACCACACCGCACCTCAAACGCACACTGTAAACATGCCTAGGGCATTCAGAATGCATTTATGCTGCAGTTTCAAAGTGTCAAAAGTGACAATTTGCCATTTCAGCCTTGTAAAAAAAAATAACCCCGCAACTTGCAAGGCGTTTGAGAAGTGATGGCTGGAGCAACATGAATACCTGTACAATGCATCTAAAATGCTCATAAATGCTATAGGTGCGTTAATACACTTTACGGCAACTTTAAAATTTAAAGTGTTACTAAACCCACAACAGTAAAATCAGTATGTTTATGCAGTAAAGCATGCTTGTTATACTCACTGTGGATTATAAGGGGTTAATTCTCTGTATTGTTTAAAAATGCTGTTTGATCCTGACTTCTCTGATACTCCCCTTCTTTCAGTGTCCCCCTCTTATCTCCTGATAAGACACTCTGCACATGCTCAGTTTAGTGTGTATTGCTAGAGGGGTTTTTTTTTTGCTTTGCTTGGGAGAGTGCATGTGATCAGCACAGGGCCAAACAGCAGTGTCCAGACCGAGGTCGGGTTCTACATCCTCGTAGGGCAGAAGAAAACTCCTCCTCCAAGCATTAACCAGTGCTCTGCTGAGCACTGATAGAAGTCACAAGACTTCTATATACTGCGGATGAAAAAAGGTATTTAGCAGTTTATATTTACCAAAACAATTGCATTTCCATGTTCTGTGTACTGTGGGAGACCAGATATAGTGAAATCAGGATCCAGGGTTTAGTAACATTTTAATGCAGGTGTGAAAGAGCCCTAATTAAGAAGTTAGGAATTCTAAAAAAATAAATAAAACATCCATACTCACCCCTCTGCTGCAGTTGTCCCGCCAGCTTTAATACCAAAAACTGAGCGATCACATGACAGCTGATCACTCAGTTCTTTGTATTCTCTGAGCAGAGAGCGATGACTGTCACTGGTTCTTTGCTCTGCCCCTTCAGTGCTCACTGGAGGGCTGGGCTGTGTAGGGGGTGGGAGAGTGGCTGGATCAGGCTCTCAGCAGCAACCTGAGAGGTTGAGCCAGCTGTTGGTCAGGCATCTGGGTGGACTCTGACATTATTGTCAGGATCCTTCCAGAGCCTGGAGCGACAGTCTGCTGATTCTAGGTCACAGGAGAGCACAAATAAGTGCAAAATTGTGACCCAGATGTGTGGCCAAAAAACGTTTGGCTATACGTTTCTTTTAAAGTTACAGTCAGCACTCCCATTTTGATCTGTATTTAACATCCTCAAACTGGAGCTTGAAGCAGACCGTGCACTAAAATGTCTAAGGTCTGCTTATGTGGTTGCACCAACACCCCTGCTGTCAAAACACTGCATTGGGGGGCACTGAAAAAAAAAAAATATATACCTTACTCTCAGGCTTCCAACATACTCATCTAAAGAAGGTAATATCAGTGGGTATTCGTCCAGGATCCTGTGAAGGTTGAGGATCCCAAAAATTCCTGGGATCACACTCCTGTACAGTGCTGTAACATCCTATTACAAGATTTGGATCCCGAGCTTTCCCCAAGATCTCTTTGTGGGGTCCAGAGTAATCAGTGACAGGAAGAGGCTGTAAGGTGGGTATTTTTAATGTATTTTCTGTAATGCAGTGTTTTATCAGTGGGGGATGGTAGCAGCCACATATGCATACCTTGCATTCTAGTACAAGGTCTGCTTTGAAAGCATGAACAAATCTGCTCAAAATTTGCTAAAACCTATGCATTTGCTTTGTATCTACTGCTCATATAGAAGCTGATGCTACAGCTGCATCAAGCTGCTTTTGAATTCTCATTGACTTTTTGGCCTCCTGCACACTCGACATTTTGCCAACTCTCCTAGAAGCTTTTCCTCCTGGTAGCAGCGTTTTGGCAAAAAAAAATGCTTGCCGCTTGTAAAAGTGTGTAACGCATTTTAGGTGCTTCCAGCATTGGGTGTTAATTCATTTGAATGGACATAATAATAATTTATTCTGGTCACTGACATTAAGGCTCAAGGGCTAAATGAGCCTGCCGAAACGTCGCTGCTCCTGGATGCAGTGGCAGTGGGTTTTTTGCTGCCTCTAAATGCCTATATGTGCATGGACACAGGCTAACATACAGCATAAAGGTGTGGAGGGGGAGCCAGGTGCCCCTAGGAGCAGCCGAAAACACGTCCAATATGCATGAGGCCTTACGGGGAGAAAAACAGTTGTAAGGCAAACACAAGCCCTATGAAGGTCAAAAAGGTCCTTGATCTTAACAAATAAGTCCCTAATACAATGTAATACAAATGTCAGTCTGGGGATAAATAAGGTGAATTGGTAAACCAGACACCCAGGACAATTTGTGTTTTGTGTTTGTCCTTTAAGATTGTGTGGAAAGCATGCTTAATCTATGTTTTTCCCCATGATCAACACTGACCATGATATACTGACATACAGTCATTATTATTTTGTAAATACTACACATGCTCGACTGTTGGATGGGATGTTTAAAGCGGAGCTCCAGTCACAATGCAAAAAAATAAGTCAGCAGCTAAAAAAAACTGTAGCTGGTGACTTTTAAAAAACAGCCACTCACCTGTCCCACTATCCCGCGGTGTTCTCCCTGAAGCCCGTTTCACCGGCCGTCTGGTGTTCCAGGCGCCGGCATATTCAGTGTGGGCACCTGGCTGTGGCAGCTTGTGGCTACACAGCCGGATGCCCACTGCACATGCGCGAGTAGCTCTGCGCTTCTTGAATGGTTCCGTAATCTTCTGGGACCTGTCACGTGTCCCAGAAGACTACGCGGAGGGAGGGGGGACAACTTCCGCTTCTGATCGCTTAGGCAGTGGAAACAGGTACTCGTCAATTTCGGGTACCCGCTCCCCAAAGGTGCCAAGGAGGGGGGGGGCGGGGTACCAATCTTTAGAGAGGAACTTCCCCTTTTGGGTGGAGCTGCGCTTTAAGTACTCTTAAACAGCCACAAACCAAAATAATCTTAAAAAGTTGGTACCAAAAGCCTGCTCAAGGCCATGACAGTATCTCCGATACCACCAAATTAAACTTAACAAGTACATGAAAGATAGCAAAAACTTGTCTAAAGTAAGATAAAGTCATATCTTTATTCTTCTGTTGGACTATTACATATAGTACAGGTTACACCAATGGCCCTTCTGCTGTTCTATCAGAAACTTGAGGGTAAAAGGAAGAGTAAGGATCCATTTTTTTTCTGTATGCTCTCCAAATGTGAGCGATGCTGGCTATGATGGAGGACAGTACATGGCTTTGATGAACAGTCTCCCGGTGAGCCTCTGCTGAAGCTGGGATACAACATCACTGCGGTCACAGCTACCAACACCGCCATCACAGTCATCCAAGGCCACAGTTTCTGTAAAGAGGAAGACACAAAAACGTCAATTAAAATCTAGGCATAGAAGAAAACTTAAAGACCATCATTGGCTGTAACTTAAAGAATAAGTTTACCCTTTGGAACATGTCACGTCCCACCCATTTTTAGGGTGGAATATGTAACATGTTCCAACAGCTTGCAGCCTGTCCCCAACCCTCCCCGACCCCATCACAGCAGGCAGGGGATTTGCTCCCCATGCCAGCTGTCAAAATAATAAATAATGCGGCCTCTGCCCACATGCCTCAGTCATTCATTCACAATCTCCTGCGACTCAATGCCTACAAGTTGTCGTGGCTGGTGGCTTATAGTTCTCAATGAGAGCACATGTAGGCCATTGATTCTTCCTGCTCTCAAGTAACTGCCTGCCTGTACAAGTTCCCAATAGACAGTTATACAGAGAGTCTGCAGGACTATGAGACTTGCATCTGTGATCTGAAGATTGTGGGTACAATTGCTCGGCATTTTTTTTTTCCAGAAGCTAAACTTATCCTTTAAGGTAGGGGTCTCCAATCTGTGGCCCAAGGGCCGGATGCAGCCCCTTGCTAGTCTTTATCTGGCCCTTGGGGCACTATTCCTCCCACTGATATGAGGCACTATTCCTCCCACCAATACCAATGATGGGACACTGCTCCTCCCACCAGTACCAATGATGGGGAACTACTCCTTCTACTGACCACCAAACCTAAGGCCATGTTTATTCTCACTATTGCTGAGCCAGGACATTTTCTGCCCCCACAGGCCACAATCGGCCCCCCTAAAGTCTGAAGGACAGTAAACTGGCCCTTTGTTTAAAAAGTTTGAAGACCCTTTGCTTTAAAGAATGCCAACAGCTCTAGGAGACATTTCTGTCAATGATAGACAGGAAGGTAGAAAGAGAAAGTACACAGCAAGAGAAATGAATAGATAGATACAGATTGGTAAGTAGACAGTTGGACTAAAAGGTAGGTAGAAAACCAGGTAGATTGGTACACAGAAGGGTAAGTATATGTGTGGGTAGATAGGTAAGTATGCAGGTGGGTAGATTGATGGAAAGATAAATAACTAAAAAGGATTTATTTATCCACTTGCTGGCAGCTCACAGTACTTTTACTACGAATGAGCAGCTACAGGCAAAGCGACGTACCGGTATGTCGCTCTGCCTGTACCAACACAGGGCAGTGCCGTGCACCCAAGCAACGCTTCCCCTCCTGACCGCTGTGTCCGGTGGATGCGGATCCCGGTAATCAGGACCCGTGATCATGTGATCGCTATGCAATCACATAATCACAATGCTAGTAAACCTGTTATGAATCAATCTGATTCATAACAGCATCGCGGCTGTTCTTGGAAAGATGTGATTGGCCTAAAGCTCTCACATGGTACATGGGTCAATCACAACACCCTGTACTATGTGACCAGTTGCAGCCAATCACAGATCACTGTTTTTTGAACGGTCATGAACTTAACCTATTCATGACAGAGCAAGCAAGCATCTTTATTGCTCCTGCAATGCAAAGTGTTAAAAAAAAAAAAAAACCCTGATCACCCCCCCCCCCCAGAGTAATACAATGTTACTACTTTTTTTTTTTTTTTTTTTTTAACTACTTGCAAACTGCCAGCAATGTGCAGGTGAGCAGCAGCTCTGGGAAAAGAGCCTGCTATTTTCGTGTGTGTTCCCCCTGCTGCCCCCTATGCCGATACAGGGAGAGAACACCACACTGAGTAAAACACTACATTTTAAACACACACACATTATATAAGCACATTTAACGCTTTGATCGCCCTGTCACCCAGCCAGTGCCATTAGTACAGTGTCAGTATATATAATTTTTCACTGATCACTGTATAACTGCCACTAGCAACATCAGATAGCATCAGGGTCTGTAACTGCCCTGCCCAGCCAGGGTCAGCTAGTGTTCTAGATTGCCTGCACACTCACGCTATAGGTTGCTGATCAACCCCATTATTAGTATAGCGTTTGTACGGATCAATATATCAATCACGAACAAAACTATACTAGTGCCTCCTTAGTATAGTGCCCTAAAAAATGCAGTGTTAGCAGAAACAGCCTCGTTCACTGACAGCATTAGTGCTTAGCCCTTCCACTGTATGTATGAATTAATTGTGGGCCAAAGCAATTTATAAGCACAATACATCACCACTCTCCCAAATTCAGCTCTTGCCTGACAATTCACATGCAAACCTATAATGGTTTCTGAATTTAAAACTTTTTCAGGCCTAACCCTCAACATGAGCATTACAAAAAAAAATGAATTGCGGTCATATTGGTCCACAGACCCAATTCATCATATGCCCATTTTCTCTGCTGTTACATATGCCCAACAAAGAACAGCAACGTACTGGTACATAACTGGAATTTGAGTGGTTATACTAGGATGCTACCATCATCCTGGTATAGTTTTTTCAGCTTGTGGCCTGCTTTCATGTAAAAACAATCCTTTAGATTGTAAGCTCCAAGAGCAGGGCCCTCCTATTCTTTCTGTACTGAAATGTATTGTAATTGTACTGTTCCACCGGCTGACCATGGAGCTGATCGGAGACTGGAATGGCACCAATCATTTCTCTAGTCTAAGAAAATGGAAGCTATGAGCATTTAATCATTTCAGTTTCACAGGGTATAAAAAGGGCCATTTTAAAGTTGGGAAAGCACTTGATCACATCGATCTTTGAGGAGAGATCTAGAGCCTATATTATAAATTCCAGATTTCTCAAGCAAAGAGTACCTGTCATTGCCTATTGCCATCATAGGGGATATTTACATTCCCTGTGATAATAATAAAAGTGATAAAAAATAAAAAAGGGACAGTGTAAAAATAAAAAAGCAAAAAAATATATATTTAAAAAAAAAAAAAACATCCTCCCCCCCTTGCTCACATGCAAAGGCGAACGCATTTGTTGATATGTAAACAGATATTTCACCATACATGTGAGGTATCGCCGCGCACGTCAGATCGAGGGCAGTATTTCTAGCACTACACCTCTTGTCTAAATCTAAAGTGGTAATCTGTAAAGGCTTTTATAGCATCATCTATGGATATTAAAAATGTTCACAGTTTGTTGCAATTGCATGGATGTGAGCAATTGTAAAGCTTATCATGTTTGGTATCATCCTCTTTTACATTTTATCAAACAATTGGGCAATATATAGTGATTTTGTGTATTAAAATGAAAAAAAAAAGTGCATATTTTCCAAAAAAGTTGCATTTGAAAAATTGCTGCGTAAATACTGTGTGACATAAAAATTCGCAACATCCAATGTTTTGTTCTCTAGGGCCTCTGCTCTGAAAAAAATGTGTTTGTGAGTTCAAAGTAATTTCCTTTTTTATTTAATGTAAAGAAAAAGGGTCAGAAAAGGCTTGATTAGAAGAGTGGGTGAAAAATTCCAGGACAGTAGAAGCACCCCCCCCCCCCCCAACCAAATGACCTCTTTTTGGAAAGTAGACACTCCACAGTATTTGCTAAGGGGCATGGTGAGTATATTGCAGATCTCATTTGTTGCTACAAGTTTTTGGAAAATGAAGAAAACAAAAAATTATATCTGAAAAATACTCACCATGCCCCTTATCAAATTCCTTGGGGTGTCTGGTTTACAAAAAAGGGTCATTTGGCAGGGTGTTTGTACTATCCTGGCATTTTAGGGCCTCCGATACTGTGGTAGGTAGTGAGGAAGTGACATGAAGAAATGTACCGTTTGAAAGCCTGGATGTGGTCATTGGATTTTGGGGGCCTGTATGTGGCTAGGCTGCCAAAAAGTCACCCACATGTGGTATCCCCATACATGGGAGAAGGAGCATAATGTGTTTTCTGGTGTTATTCCACATATACTCATAGTATGTGTGAGCAATATATCATGTAAGTGACAACTATGTGTAAAAAAAAAAAAAAAAATTGTTTTGCTATTCTCCAAAACTTTTTTGGCAAATCATAAAATCTTTCATGGATTTAACATGTCCTTCAGTTTTGCTTGAGGTGATTGTAGCCGTATTAGTGCATTTGCGACAAAAACAATTGAGTACTGTCCGTGATACTTTTTTTATTTGCACCAACATACAATTTTGACACTCCCTGAAAGCTTGTCCTCAAAATTGTATGTTAGTGCAAATAAAAAAAAGTATTACAGACAGTACTCAATTGTTACATGCCCCTCAGCAAATTCCATGGGGTGTCTACTTTCCAAAAAGGGGTAATTTGGGTTTTTTTTTGTACTGCTCTGGAATTTTAGCACCTCAAGAAATCTAATAGTCAGAAAGTAAAAGCTGCGTAAATGCATAATTAATATATATATATATATATATATATATATATATATATCTATATATATATATATATATATCTATATCTATCTCACAGTTTGTAGACGCTACAATTTTCACACAAAACAATAACTATACACTCATTTGTATTTTCTTTTTCTACCCAAAACATGAAGCAGAATACATTTTGGCCTAAATTTAAGTTTATTAGATATTTTTTTATAACAAAGTAGAAAATGTCATTTTGTTTTCATTTATATCACAAAAAATAAAAATCCCAGTGGTGATCAAATACCACAAAAAGAAAGCTCTATTAGTGTGAAAAAAAGATATAATTTTCATTTGAGTACAGCGTTGTATGGCCAGGCAATTGCCAGTTGAAATAGAGAAGCACCAGATGAGTGAGTTTGGGGTGGAGGAACAGGACTGACCTGCACAGAGTCCTGACCTCAACCCGACAGAACACCTTTGGGATGAATTAGTACGGAGACTGTGAGCCAGGCCTTTTCATCCATCAGTGCCTGACCTCACAAATGTGCTTCTGGAAGAATGGTCAAACATTCCCATAGACACACTCCTGTGGACAGTCTTCCCAGAACAGTTGAAGCTGTTATAGCTGCAAAGGGTGGGCCAACTCAACATTGAACCCTACGGACCAAGTCTGGGATGCCAATAACTGCTTCCTGACCACCCTATAGCAGAAATACTGCTACAGGGTGGCACAGGTGCGCAAAATCATATATATATATAAAAATACACACACACACACACGAGTTTGTATTTCCAGGTAGGGGCAGGGGGCACGCGCACCCTACCCTCGCCACCATTCACGGCTGCGGCGGTCAATCACAGGGTCCCGGACGGTGATTACTCGCCGGCGACCGGTGATTGCCAAGCATCTCCGACGGGGAGAACTGTTTGTAAACAAAAAAGTTCTCCTTGTCAGCTTGTGCACACTGGTTTGTATGGCTGTGCAGAGCACAGCCATGCAAAGCAGTGTGCTTACAGTGAAGCAGACGGACACAGCACTTAGTAAAAAAGCACATAGCACACAACCCTTTGATCGCCCCAGATGTTAACCCCTTTCTGCCCAGTGCCATTAGTACAGTGTCAGCGCGTTTATTTAGCAGTGATCACTGTATTGGTATCACTGGATGTCAGTGACAGCAAGGCAGTTCCCCCCAAGTATCAGAATGCCTGCAGCAGTCCCGCCATATGTCGCTGATCACCGCCATTATTGGTAAAAATTAATTAATTTTAGCAAAGACATGTAGCAGAATACATCTTGGTCTAAATTTATGACAACATTTTATTTTTTTTACTTTTTTTAATAGCAAAAAGTCAGAAATATTGTTGCTTTCTCAAAATTGTTGGTCTTTGAGGGACCCCTACAGAAAGAGGGAGTGGAGGTATGTACATAGGAGCAGGCTCTACATACACAGTATACAGGTAGGAATATAGGAGCAGGCTCTATATACACAGTATACAGGTAGGTATATAGGAGCAGGCTCTATATACACAGTATACAGGTAGGTATATAGGAGCAGGCTCTATATACACAGTATACAGGTAGGTATAAAGGAGGAGGCTCTATATACACAGGTAGGTATATAGGAGCAGGCTCTATATACACAGGTAGGTATATAGAAGCAGGCTCTATATACACAGTATACAGGTAGGTATATAGGAGCAGGCTCTATATATACAGTATACAGGTAGGTATATAGGAGCAGGCTCTATATATACAGTATACAGGTAGGTATACAAGAGCAGGATCTATATACACAGTATAAAGGTAGGTATATAGGAGCAGGCTCTATATATACAGGTAGGTATATAGGAGCAGGCTCTATGGGGCGGCACAGTGGCTTAGTGGGGCGGCACAGTGGCTTAGTGGTTAGCACGTCTGCCTTGCAGTAAATGGGTCATGGGTTCGATTCCTGACCATGGCGCCTCCTGCATGGAGTTTGCATGTTCTCCCTGTGCTTGTGTGGGTTTCCTCCGGGTACTCCGGTTTCCTCCTACACTCTAAAGACATGCTGGTAGGTTAATTGTATCCTGTCTAAATTGGCCCTATTATATGTATGTGAGTTAGGGACCTTAGATTGTACACCCCTTGAGGGTTAGGGACTGATGTGAATGTTCAATATATATGTGTAAAGCGCTGCGTAAATTGACAGCGCTATATAAGTACCTTAACCACTTGCCGCCCAGCCACTGTATAAAAACGGTGGCAGGGCGGCACGGCTGGGCAAAAGCACGTTTTAAAACGTGCTGTTGCAAAACAGCGCGTTGCAAAACAGCGCGCCGCCGCCCTACCTTCACCGCCGATCTCAGCCGCGGGTGTCAGTCGCCGGGTCACAGCCGGTTATCAGCTGTGTCCCAGCGATTGGCGGCAATTAGTGACAGAGAGCAGGGGTGCAGTAGCTCTGCTTTCTGTCACTTCCCTGACAGTTCCTGACAAGCAGACCAGGAGAAAAAAAGTTTCTCTGTCCCAATCTGTGTGTCTCTGTGCAGTACACACCCCCGCCCCCTAGTAAAACACTCCCCTCACACAGTTAACCCTTTCAGTGCAAAAAAAAGTTAATCCCTTCCTCCCCAGTGCCATTAGTACAGTGTCAGTGTTTTTTTTTTTTTGCACTGATCACTGTATTGGTGTCACTGAGGATGTCAGTGACCCCAGGTCAGTTCCCCCCCCCCAGTGTCAGAATGTCCGCTGCAGTCCCGCCATAAGTCGCTGATCGCCGCCATAAGTCGCTGATCGCCGCCATTATTAGTATAAAAAAAAAATAAAAAATCCGAGTATCTTTCCCGCCACTTGTAATCGCTATAACTGTCACATAAACCAATTAATTTACACGTATTGGGTTTTTTTTTTTAGCAAAGACATGTCGCAGAATGCATTTTGGCCGAAATTTGATTTTTAAATTTTTTTTTTTTACTGGACATGTTTTATAGCAAAAAGTACAAAATATTGTTTTTTTTCTCAAAATTGTCAGCCTTTTTTTTTATAGCACAAAAAATAAAAAATGCACAGGTGATCAAATACCACCGAAAGAAAGCTCTATTTGTGTGAAAAAAAGGACATAAATTTCATTTATGTACCGTATTGCATGACCGCGCAATTGTCCGTTAAACTAGCGCAGCACGTATAGCAAAAAAATTGCGTAAATTGCAGTATCTATACCATAGTTTGTAGACGCTATAACGTTCACAAAAAGCAATCAATATACACTTATTGGGATTTATTTTACTAAAAACATGTAGCAGAATACATTTTGGCCTAAATTTATAACTAATTTTGAGTTTACTATATATTTTTTATAGCTGAAAGTAAAAAATATCGTTTTTCTTCAAACTTTTTGGTCTTTTTTTGTTTATTGCGTGAAAAATAAAAAGCGCACAGGTGATCAAATACCACCGAAAGAAAGCTCTATTTGTGTGAAAAAAAGGACGTAAATTTCGTTTGGATGCAGCGTTGCATGACCGCGCAATTATCAGTTGAATTAGTGCAGCGCCGAGTAGCAAAAAAAGGCCTGGTCATTAAGGGGGGTAAATCCTCAGGAGGGCAAGTGGTTAAATAAAATAAAAAAATAAAATAATATACACAGGTAGGTATATAGCAGCAGGCTTTATATACACAGGTAGGTATATAGGAGCAGGCTCTATATGCACAGTATAAAGGTAGGTATATAGGAGGAGGCTCTATATATACACAGGTAGGTATATAGGAGCAGGCTCTATATACACACAGGTAGGTATGTATGTATTAGGGGCTCAATACACACACACAGAGTCATGTAGTACACAGAGATGTACTGTATAGACAGGGAGGGAGATATGTCATGTATACACAGGGAGGGAGGCAGTATATTGTGTATACACAGGGAGGAAGGCCCCGTTGCTATGGTGACCAGTGACTCATTCACAACAGACTTCCTGTTTCCCCTAAAGCCCCAGGACCCCACAAAAAACCACCAAAGTCTGTCCTACCTACTGCCTGCTACCAGGACAGCTGTCACAATGCCTTTATATAGTGAAATTATAAAACCAGAGTTTATGAAATAGACAAAAAAAAATGTATTATGGGAAGACAAATGGTATTCTCATTTGGGTACTGTGTTGGATGAGCCAGTAACTTTCAGGCAAAAACCAGGGCAGCTGGAGAATTCTAGCGATGCGACTAGCTGCAGCAGTTGTTTACTGTCAGAGCTGGTGTGAGCTGCTTTAAAGCCACTCTACCTGTACTGCCATAGACAGCGATTTCTGCGACTTTCTCACAGCAAAGACTACAATTCTGCATTCTTCTACTTATTAATATCTAATTTTTTCATATTATATAGATTACTACTGTTATTATTATTATTCATTTTTAGGTAAACCTGCGATTCACCATCAGCATCTAGTACCAGCAGGATGCCGCGACGTCCAAGGCGACACAACCGTGAATTACAATCATGCAGGGAGGACCCAACAGGTATGTCAATCGTACCATTTTAACCCCTTCACAACCATGTAACATATATGAGGTGTCCAGGAAGTGGGCATTAAACATGGCCACCGCATATGTGTTCTCACTGAGACCAAGCTGGAAGTCTGCATATAAAAAAAAATTATATTTTATCTTTTTTTTCTCTTAGACAAAAGATAAAACAGCTATATTTTGGGGGAAAAAAAAGTAAATAAAATTTAATTATATATATATATATATATATATATATATATATAAATTTTATTTACTTTTTTTCCTAAATGCGCATTTGTGCGTGTGCATAGGGGACAAGGGTGGTTTAAATGTATGTATTTATTTATTTTAAATTAAAGGAAAACTTGCCTATAATTGTAAAAAAACAAAAGGAAAAAAAAATTGTGTGTGTATATATGTATTTGTGGGTGTGTGTGTGTATATATATATATATATATATATATATATATATATATATATATATACACACACACACACACACACACACACATACACCCACAAATACATACACACACATATACATACATATATACACACAATTTTTTTTTCTTTTGTTTTTTTACAATTGTAGGCAATTTTTCCTTTAATTTAAACTAAATACATACATACATACATTTAAACCAACCTTGTCCCCTATGCACACACACAAATGCGCATTTAGGTCTGGCACACAAATGTAAACAGTGACTGCATCACATATGAGGTACCACTGTGAACATCAGAGAGTGAGAATTCTAATGCCAGAGCTCACGTTTAAACCTAGACTAACTGATAACCTGTTAAAGTGGTTCTAAAGGCTCAAGGCTTTTTACCTTCATGTATTCCATGCATGAAGGTAAAAAACCTGTGTTCAGCTTGTACCCTTCTACCAACCCCCCCCTAGCGATGTGCATGAGAATCTTGGCTTGCCGGGGACTCTCCTGGACAGAGAGGGAGCGGGGCTGAGCAGTGTCTCTGTGTGTGAATGGACACGATAGCCAGCTGCAAGCAATAGCAAACATGTCATACTGACCTGCTCTGTGCAATGGTTTTGCACACAGCAACCCTGATTCTCCTCTTCTCAGATCTCCCATGGGGTTGGCTCCTTCCCCCTGCTGAATGGCCCCACAGGAAGACACTTGCTACAGGGCATGCATGCGGGTTTATGGTCAAGCCAGTATCAATTAAAACAAAGTGCAGTTTGGCACTGCCCCCCCCCCTCTCTTTACTGGTTTAGATTGACAGCAGCTGTCGTCTGAGTCAATGAGGAGGGAGATTAAGTTCAAGCTCAGGTATGTTTATGGGGGGAGCTGCATGCAGAAAGGTTTTTAACTTAATGCAGAGAATGCATTAAGGTAAAACGTTAAATAATCTTCAATTTCCAGGTTTACCTATGCAATAGTCACCTGTCATACATGAAATCTGTTAAAAATGAAACATCTGCCCTAGACATTTACAGGTTAAAATTCTGATAGAAAGGCTAACATGACAGAGATGCTGAAATCTCACCCATTGTTATTACAGGCATGGATTCAATTGCTTACCGCACCCGGTCAAGAGCAGCTCTGCGATGGCAAAGGGAGAACGCCAGCTCCAACAGAAGTCGTTCTCGAAGGGACCGCATCGTTGCTGAGGACCAGCAAGCATTGGCCACACCACCAGCCCAGGAGTCCCAGTTGCTGCCCTCCTGTTCCATCTGCTTGAGTGAAATTGAAGTGGGAGGGGACAATACAACCCTAACCTGCTCCCATCAATTTCACTCTGGCTGCATCGGAACATGGAGGGAGCACAGCAACACATGTCCTCTTTGCAGAGCAATGATTCATTTTTTTCTTCCACAGGATGGAGACAGAAGAGAGCCCCGGAGGATCCCCTTCTGGGAGATACCCACCCTCCAGGGGGAAGACATCATCAACCTTCAGTATATCTATGAAATTGATGAATTTGGTAACTCCAACTTGGTCTTCTATGTTTAACATCATTTCTGTTTCTATAGATTTATTTTATAGAAGTATATTTTAATGTATAAATATATATATGTATATACATGTTTGTTTATATGAAGCATAGTGTGCATTATAAAAAAAAACAAAAAAAACAAAAAAAAAACAAAAAAGTTAACCTTGTTTCTGTGTTACAGCGGTGTAGATTAGTGTAGAGAAGTGTAGAAGAGTGAAGTATAGCATGGTTAAGAGTAGTGTAGAGCAGTGCAGTGTAGATAAGTGAGGTGTAATGTAGATTAGTGTAGTACAGAGTACAGAAGTATAGTGTATTAGTGGGGTGTAGAGTACAGTAGTAGACAGTAGTGTAGATTAGTGGGGTATAGAGTAAAGTAGTAGACAGTGATGTCAATTAGTGGGGTGTAGAGTACAGTAGTAGACAGTGATGTCAATTAGTGGGGTGTAGAGTACAGTAGTAGACAGTGATGTCAATTAGTGAGGTGTAGAGTACAGTAGTAGACAGTAGTATAGATTAGTGGGGTATAGAGTACAGTAGTAGACAGTGATGTCAATTAGTGAGGTGTAGAGTACAGTAGTAGATAGTGTCGATTAGTGAGGTGTAGAGTACATTATTAGACAGTAGAGTAGTGTTGATTAGTGAGGTGTAGTGTAGATTAGTGTAGTGGAGAGTACAGTAGTTTACATTAGCTTAGTGTAGTGTAGATGAGTGTAAATTAGTGAGCTGTAGAGTACAACAGAAAAGAGTAGAGTAGTGTAGAGTAGGGTAGATTAGTGTTGTGTAGAGTAGATTAGTGTAGTGTAGATTAGTATAGTGTAGGACTGGCCAGAGAGGGATTACTTTGACGCAGTTGGCCAGCTTAAACATGTATTGCAATTTATTGCAATGCATGTGAACTAAAAATCCCTGTTTTTATGCAAAGTTTGTTAGAAGGGTGTATAGCAGAGGGTTCATTCAGTAGTTTTAGCATCTTCAGGGATTTATACCTATGTATGTATGTATGTATATATGTACAAGCCATTTAGATATGAGCACAGTTCTCTTATTTCTATGGAACATAAAGGATACCGAGGTTCGTCACCATTTCACTAGCAGATGCAATTTTAAGGCCTCATGTACACAGGGCATTTTTGCAGCCACTTTTAGGGGCAGCAGGCATTTTTTTTTTCCTGCTTCTAAACGCCCCCATATGTTATCCTATGTGTTCATGCACACATAGACTTTTAGAAGCTTTTAGTGGCAGGGACATTTAGCACAAAGAAAAACCCAGGGCCAGTGCATCCATAAGCAGCAGCGTTTTGGCAGAAAAAAAATGATTGGTGCATGTAAAAGCATCTAAATGCATGTTAATGCTCGGCGCATCTAGCGCTCGAGCGTTCATTCATTTCAAAGGCCAAAAGAACTTATTATTCTGGACAAATGCTTGTAAAAGTGTAAAGCACTTTTACATGCGTCAGGCATTTTTTACGGACAAAACGCTTGACATGTTGGGTATTCATTTAAACAGTGCAAGCTCATCTATTATATTTTTTTAAAAAAAAAAAGGTAATATATTACATTTGTTTGCCTTGAAAATAACTTTGGTGTATTTTTACTAAAAATCTGCATTTCATAAACCGCTGTGCTAATATTCTGTACCTTGTTGCTAAGGTGATCCCTGCCCTTCACCATCACATGAATGAGGTTTGTCCAATTTAAATCCCTGCACATGTGCACTTTCTCTTCCCTTCCACAGTAGCTCTGAGCTCCCCTGACTGAGGAGACAGCACATGCAGGCACAGGGAGCATCTTAGCAACAACCTACCACTAAGACAGGACAGGATGGGAACCATCTCTGAGTGTCTCTCAGACAGGCTCTGGGAGGAACGTAAATGGCCTATACCTAATGCAGGAGCATGATTAAAATGTTATCACAGTGGGCAGTTGGCTTCATCTACAGGCAACCTCCAGAGGCAGATTTTGGAAAAGATGAACTAAATCAGACCAGAGATTATGCAATTTTCTTTCCTTCCATCACAAGCTCCACGGGCTGCCTGGCTTCCTCACTCACTAGGATAACTGTCAGTGGATGATGCTACCCTGGGACATGCTGGGTCACAGGACACATTTCACGGACTCCTGTGACCCAGCATGTCTGAGGGTAGCATCATCCACTGAATGCACGGACAGAGCCTGTGCAGCTCCACAATCACTAGCCGGCTACACAGTGCTCCGGATGCTGTGTAAGGTGCAGATCATCCATCCATGTTGGTGCTGGGACTTGATTCGATGCAGTGATCTCTTCAACCCCTCCCCTCCAATTACGTGTGCTTATTTGTTCACCCCTTTTGAGTAGCATTTATCTGTACTTTAATAAATTAAGTGGAGTTTACTACACTAGAGTTTGTGCCATCTTACGCCCTTGCCCTGATTGTTTGTTTGATGACAGGTGGAATCCTTCTTCCATGCTGACAGCTGCACTTTGTTAGTTTACTCCTGTCTAGGCCAAGGGCTACCCGCTCACATTTATGAGTTGTTATATGTTGTATAACGGTTTGATTTATTTTATGATGCAGTGTAATCATTTTCCCTTTTAATTTAAACATAAATCACCAGCGCCAAAATTCATATAAATTATTAATAAATATACAAATAAATGCTGCTGCTCATCAGTGCAAATACACACCAAAAAAATATATAAACATTAACACAGTGCAATAAAAAAAAGAAGGAAATTAATATAATTATATATATATATACACATACATACATACAGTCAGGTCCATAAATATTCGGACATCGACACGATTCTAAGAGTTTTTTTAAGGGAAAGAAGTGGAATGTTATGCAATGGCCAAGTCAATCACCTGACCTGAATCCAATTGAGCATGCATTTCACTTGCTGAAGACAAAACTGAAGGGAAAATGCCCCAAGAACAAGCAGGAACTGAAGACAGTTGCAGTAGAGGCCTGGCAGAGCATCACCAGGGATGAAACCCAGCGTCTGGTGATGTCCATGCGTTCCAGACTTCAGGCTGTAATTGACTGCAAAGGATTTGCGACCAAGTATTAAAAAGTGAAAGTTTGATTTATGATTATTATTCTGTCCCATTACTTTTGGTCCCTTAAAAATGGGAGGCACATATGCAAACTGTTGTAATTCCTACACCGTTCACCTGATTTGGATGTAAATACCCTCAAATTAAAGCTGACAGTCTGCAGTTAAAGCACATCTTGTTCGTTTCATTTCAAATCCATTGTGGTGGTGTATAGAGCCAAAAATGTTAGAATTGTGTCAAAGTCCCAATATTTTTGGACCTGACTATATGTATATATATATATATATATATATATATATATCTATATATTACCACTCTCCAAGAAAACGCTTAGAATAATGTAGGGGAAAAAACAA
Source organism: Staurois parvus (assembly GCF_062004578.1). Taxonomy (NCBI): domain Eukaryota; kingdom Metazoa; phylum Chordata; class Amphibia; order Anura; family Ranidae; genus Staurois; species Staurois parvus. The sequence goes on from NW_028318005.1 coordinate 5,767,525, forward strand.
ATATATAGCGTAATACTGCAACACTTGGTTATATTAAATGTTTAAGTACCAAGCCACTCACATTCTTATTGATCAAAATAAGCATTTTATTGCATTTTAAAAGCCTCAAAACGCCACATCATCAGGGTTATTCCTTGAGATCCCACAGTCAACACCAGATGACAGCACAGAGAATCTCTCATACACAAGATGGCCCCCAGGAACGCCGCACGCCGGCGTGCGCTCCACTCACCGGAAGTGACGTATTACGCATGGTGGAGGAACCGGAAATGTGTCAACGTGTTTCGCCCCTCCTCCAGGGCGTCATCACAGACAACACCACTCCAGTCAGACGCCGCAAATATACTGAACGCAGCATCCTCCCCTCTACATCTGATAGGCTACATGCAAATCATAAACCCTATTCAGCTGTCACCTCATGACATTGTGGGATCCCATTACAATACACTTAAAACTCAAGGGAAAAACCATACTTTTCCTCCCAAACCCCATTAACAGGCTTCAAAAAATGCATTCCTGCCGATCTACCATTAACACTTTAATATGAAACATATTTTATAAAATTAAGAATAAGAATAAAAATTAAGTTCCGGTTCCGTCGCCATATGTAGTATGTCACTTCCGGTGAGTGGAGCGCACGCCGGCGTGCGGCGTTCCTGGGGGCCATCTTGTGTATGGGAGATTCTCTGTGCTGTCATCTGGTGTTGACCGTGGGATCTCAAGGAATTACCCTGGTGATGTGGCGTTTTGAGGCTTTTAAAATGCAACAAAATGCTGATTCTGATTATTAAGAATGTGAGTGGCTTGGTACTTAAAAATTGAAGATAACCAAGTGTTGCAGTATTTGGCTATATATTTGTTTTTTTCCCTACATTATTCTGACCGTTTTCTTGGAGAGTGGTGTCTGGTGATCCTGGAGGTATGAGGCTGGATATACTCTGGTTTGGAGTGGGAGAAACCTATTATCTGGAGGCTTACTGACTGGGTCTAGGATCCCATAAAAACCCTAATAAAAGGCGTTTTTTTTCACCAATATCTGGTGAGTGCGGTATAATCTTTTGAGCACTATTTTGGTGGAAGCATAAGTTATATCCTTTGGAAGACAACTTTCAAGAATATTTATATATCATTTTTTGAATATAATTTTTTAATCTTTTTTTCACCAATTTGGAGTGGGACTTATTTAATTTAATTTATATATATTCATTTCCATTTTCACTTTTAGTTTACCAGGGGGAGTGTGAGCGCTTTTAACAAAGAAACTGCAAGGCATTTTGGTTCTGGGAATTAGGCTGGACGCTTTGGCCAACTCTCCTATATGCCTATCTCCTAGTATCAGAAAAAAAAACACTCGACACTTGAAAATATTTGTACTACATTTAAGCAAGTCAATCATTTGGGTGTTACTTCATTTCACTGGCAAGGATATTTCTGCTGGCCAATAACTGAATTAACGCTCAGGCACTGCATGTGCCTAGCATTAATGTGCGTTGGGTATTTTATTCTGGCCAAATGCTCCGCTCCTGAACGTGATTTTGGTGCATACAGATAAGTGCCCTTAAAAACCCTGCCTGTGAACTTTAAATGCCTATGTGTGCATGAACACATAGGCTAACAGAGGGGCCTTCAAGGTTTCACCAAAAAAAAAAAAAAAAGGCATTTAGGAGCTCAAGTGTGCATGAAGCCTTAGAACAGTGGTTCTCAACCTGTGGGTCGCGACCCCTTTGGGGGTCGAACGACCCTTTCACAGGGGTCGCCTAAGACCATCGGAAAACACATATTTCTGATCTGTAAAGAGCAGCTACTGTGTAAAGAGCAGCTGCTGTGTTGAGAGCAGCTACTGTGTAAAGAGCAGCTGCTGTGTTGAAAGCAGCTACTCTGTTAAAAGCAGCTACTGTGTTGAAAGCAGCAGTATTGGAGGTAAAACGACACTTCATGAATTATAATTACTGGGTAAATAATTTTATGGTTGGGGATCACCACAACATGAGGAACTGTATTAAAGGGTCATGGCATTAGGAAGGTTGAGTACCACTGCCTTAGAATATGATGTAGAAAAATTAGAGGTTAGGTTCTATTCTCACACTGGCATGGTCAATTACATCTAGAAGCCCCAGTGAGGTTCTCCTGGCAATTATTTGCAGGAAGAAGACCCTGCATCCAGGGCCAATCATTGCAGGTAATTGCTCCAATCACTCCATGAGCAATGAGAGACTAACGGCTCCTGCAGAGAATTGTAGGCACTCATGGAGGGATTATCTGCAATTGCTGGCCCTAGTTGCAGACAGCATGGGGTTTATTTACTAAAGCTGGAGAGTCCAAAATCAGACTCCCTTCTACATAGAAACCAATCAGCTTCTAACCTCAGCTTGTTCAATGAAGCTTTGGCAATGAAACCTGGAAGCTGATTGGTTTCTATGCAGAAGGGAGTCTGATTTTGCACTCTCCAGCTTTAGTAAATAAACCCCCATGCGTCCAGGGAGGATTACTCGCTGCTTGAGGGAGGGGCGGAGGAAATGTGAAAGGGGTGGTGATGTGTGAACAAGATTTGGCCACATACCGGGGTGGAAGTATGGGAATGATTGATGGAGAGATGAAAATATAAATAATGTAGTGAGAGATGAGGATGGAGTAAGCAGCAGACTGGTGGAGGCAGAAAGAGGTAAAATAAGGAGAGACAGATATGAACCTAGTGGGGAAATATGAGCAGAGATATGGCAGATACATGGAAGTAAATGTAAAATGAACGGATGGGGTGATGTGGGACAAGGCCACTGTACATGGAACAAAGGTAGATATATGGGACTGTTGGGAGGTATGGACAGATGTTTGCACACAATGACCTGCACAAGTCAATGACAGGCAATAGCTGTACGCTAATGACTGCACATCCATGCATTTAGTTGCATACAGGGACAGATATGTACAACTGAACACAGATAGTTTGTGTCCAGGGCTTCTCAGACAGGCCTCTTATCAGGAAGACAAAGTGCTGAAAGGACAACAGCTATACACATCAAAGTGCAGCTCGCAGTACAGTAAGCATTCACATGAGCTCAGAGTTTGGCTTCCTAAAGTCACCCTGTCACCACAGTCACTTGTATACAAAAGCCTACCTGCTAAAAGAAAAAGGAATATACTCAGAACTCCCTCGTGACGAGTATCCCACATCTCCAGGGATGTGGAATATCAGTCTTCCCTGCCACACACTGTGGTTTCACTGTGGTTTGTGCCTCTTGTAGGGACATAGGAGCTGGCGGGAGAAACCACAGCATGCAGTGGGGGGAGCAGGTATTCCTTAGAAGTGTGGAATACTTGCCACTGTCAAGGAAGTTTTTCAACTAACTGCATTCTTCTTTTAGCCGGTAGGTTATTGGATACAAATGTTCCTGTGCTAACAGAGTAACTTTGAAAGAAGAGTATGGGGGTGGTCTCTGCAGACCCTCTAGTTGCCTGGCTGTCTCTGACTTCAATACTTATTGAAACAATACTCTGAGGCCAAAAAAACCCTCAGATTAAAAAGTTCTGATCAAACTCCTGATCGGCATACTTGTTTCAGGTCGGGGCCTTAGAAATACTGATGTCACTGGATTAGGATGATAAGCCACTAGCATTTTTAAAAGGGTTTTACAGATTGAAGCTCATCTAGCCGGGTAGTGAAAGCGGGCCACCCATGGATCGAACGCTCATCAAGCCGGGTAGTGAAAGCGGGCCACCCATGGATCGAACGCTCATCAAGCCGGGTAGTGAAAGCGGGCCACCCATGGATGGAACGCTCATCAAGCTGGGTAGTGAAAGCGGGCCACCCATGGATCGAACGCTGTCGATACAGCAGGAAATAAACTCGATCCGTGCATGGCCAGACTAAGGCTGGCCATACATTATACAATTTTCTTGAGATTTTTGGTTTAGATTTACCAAAAAACATATAATAGGAGGTCGAACCTAACACTTTCAATTGAATCCAGTTAGGCAGGCTCTTGCACGACAGGGTTGAAGGTAAATCTAAAGAAAATTGGACAGAAAATTTTGCAGTGTATGGCCATCCTAAAGGTGTAGTTCACCTTTAACAGAAAGCTGCCTATGCAAGTAAAGGGCGCCTATAGATCAAAACAAACTGCAGATTGTGTGTTCTGTAAGTCGAGCACACATAAATGCACGTGTGTTGACATGCACTGCAATACAGTGTGTTGAATTTTGACATGCACTGCAATACTTTATGCTTTTTTGTTACCTCACTAAGCGTTACCTGTAAACCAGTGGTCTCCAGACTGTGGTCCTTTGCTTGCCTTTATCCAGCGCCTGAGGCACTATTCATCCCACTGAAAGGAGACACTATTCTGCCCACTCACATGAACAATAGGGCATATTTCAGGCCACTGACATCAGCAATGGGGCACTATTGCTCCTATTGACATCAGCAATGGGGCACTATTCCTCCTACTGACATCAGCAATGGGGCACTATTCCTCCTACTGATATCAGCAATGGGGCACTATTCCTCCTACTGACAACAGCAATGGGGCACTATTCCTCCTACTGACATCAGCAATGGGGCACTATTCCTCCTACTGACATCAGCAATGGGGCACTATTCCTCCTACTGACATCAGCAATGGGGCACTATTCCTCCTACTGACATCAGCAATGGGGCACTATTCCTCCTACTGACATCAGCAATGGGGCACTATTCCTCCTACTGACAACAGCAATGGGGCACTATTCCTCCTAATGACATCAGCAATGGGGCACTATTCCTCCTACTGACAACAGCAATGGGGCACTATTCCTCCTACTGACATCAGCAATGGGGCACTATTCCTCCTACTGACATCAGCAATGGGGCACTATTCCTCCCCCAAATACCAAAGATGGGGCACTGTTTATTCCCACTGATCCCAGGAACATTTTTATTCCTGCTGGCCACAGCCTGGCCCCCCCAAAGTCTGAAGGACAGCAAACTGGCCATTTTGATTTGAAAGTTTGGAGACCCGTGCTGTAATGTAAGTTTCAACTGTTTTGTTTTTGGGGTTTGTGCAGATTACCAAACGCTAACATGTTTACACAGCGCACATCAGAACAACATACTGCTGTGAACTGCCATTAAAATACATGGTTTTACAATATATATGCGCTTGCATGAGTTGACCAACACATCTGGTATGAATGGATCCTGAAGGATTAGGTGGCACAAAAGTGATATTTTAGATAAAAGTACAGCCGGGTGAGTTTTGGGTGCAGCGACCTTAAGGCCTCATGCACACGGGATGTTAGAAAAACGCCAGTAGCATTAGCTGTAGAATATGGAAATAAAAAATGTGAGGTTTTTTTGTGTTTTTTAGCATTATCTTTTTTCAGCGTTTTTTTTTTTAGAATTTTTCAGCGTTTACGTTTTTTAGCAAAGCTATACTTCCACAAAATCTTCAGGCGCAAAAATGCTCATAAGCGCCGGATAACGTTTTTTAGAGTTTTTCAGCTTTTATCAGCATTAGAGCATTTTTACAGCTTAAAAACTCCTCTTGAAACCCACTAGTTTTGGGGTTTTTTTTTCCAGCCAGAAAACGCTCCTGCCAAAAAACGTTGATTACAGCCTATGTGTACAAGAACATATAGGATAAAATGCTTTAAAGAATGCCAACGGCTCTAGGAGACATTTCTGTCAATGATAGACAGGAAGGTAGAACGAGCAAGTACACAGCAAGAGAAATGAATAGATAGATACAGATGGGTAAGTAGACAGTTGGACTAAAAGGTAGGTAGAAAACCAGATATTTTGGTACACAGAAGGGTAAGTATATGTGTGGGTAGATAGGTAAGTATGCAGCTGGGCAGATTGATGGAAAGATAAATAACTAAAAAGGATTTATTTATCCACTTGCTGGCAGCTCACAGTACTTTTACTACGAATGAGCAGCTACAGGCAAAGCGACGTACCGGTATGTTGCTCTGCCTGTACCAACACAGGGCAGTGCTGTGCACCCAAGGAACGCTCCCCCTCCTGACCGCTGTGTCCAGTGGATGCGGATCCCGGTAATCAGGACCCGTGATCATGTGATCGCTATGCAATCACATGATCACAATGCTAGTAAACCTGTTATGAATCAATCTGATTCATAACAGCTTTGCGGCTGTTCTTGGAGAGATGTGATTGGCCTAAAGCTCTCACATGGTACATGGGTCAATCACAACACCCTGTACTATGTGACCAGTTGCAGCCAATCAGAGATCACTGTTTTTTGAACGGTCATGAACTTAACCTATTCATGACAGTTCAAAGCAAGCATTGCATTGCAGAGCAAGCAAGCATCTTTATTGCTCCTGCAATGCAAAGTGTTAAAAAAAAAATCCTTTATCACCCCCCCCCCAGAGTAATACAATATTAATACTTTTTTTTTTTTTTTTTTTTTTTAACTACTTGCAAACTGCCCGCAATGTGCAGGTGAGCAGCCAGCGGCTCTGGGCAAGGAGCCTGCTATTTTCGTGTGTGTGTTCCCCCCGCTGCCCCCTATGCCGGTCCAGGGAGAGAACACCACACTGAGTAAAAACACTACATTTTACACACACACATTATATAAGCACATTTAACGCTTTGATCGCCCTGTCACCCAGCCAGTGCCATTAGTACAGTGTCAGTATATATAATGTTTCACTGATCACTGTATAACTGCCACTAGCAACATCAGATAGCGTCAGGGTCTGTAACTGCCCTGCCCAGCCAGGGTCAGCTAGTGTTCTAGATTGCCTGCACACTCACGCTATAGGTTGCTGATCAACCCCATTATTAGTATAGTGTTTGTACGGATCAATATATCAATCACGAACAAAACTATACTAGTGCCTCCTTAGTATAGTGTCCCTAAAAAATGCAGTGTTAGCAGAAACAGCCCCGGTCACTGACAGCATTAGTGCTTAGCCCTTCCACTGTTTTTCACAGATATGTATGAATTGATTGTGGGCCAAAGCAATTTATAAGCACAATACATCACCACTCTCCCAAATTCAACTCTTGCCTGACAATTCACATGCAAACCTATAATGGTTTCTGAATTTAAAACTTTTTCAGGCCTAACCCTCAGCATGAGCATTACAAAAAAAAATGAATTGCGGTCATATTGGTCCACAGACCCGATTCATCATATGCCCATTTTCTCTGCTGTTACATAGGCCCAAGAACAGCAACGTACTGGTACGTAACTGGAATTTGAGTGGTTATACTAGGATGCTACCATCATCCTGGTATCGATTTTTCAGCTGGTGGTCTGCTTTCATGTAAAAACAATCCTTTAGATTGTAAGCTCCAAGAGCAGGGCCCTCCTATTCTTTCTGTACTGAAATGTATTGTAATTGTACTGTATTGTAACGCACGGTGCAAATTGTGGCGCTATATAAATCCTGTATAATAACAATAGTGGTTAATTAGCCACTGGATTGCTTTAACAAGCAGCAGAAAGAGACAACTCAACCCCGCCTCCCCCTCTTCCAAGGCCTTTTCGTGTTCTCCCTTCCCACCAGGGAACCAAAGGATGCAGCCGATAGTTCCACCGGCTGACCATGGAGCTGATCGGAGACTGGAATGGCACCAATCATTTCTCTAGTCTAAGAAAATGGAAGCTATGAGCATTTAATCATTTCAGTTTCACAGGGTATAAAAAGGGCCATTTTAAAGTTGGGAAAGCACTTGATCACAACAATCTTGGAGGAGAGATCTAGGGTCTATATTATAAATCCCAGATTTCTCAAGCAAAGAGTACCTGTCATTGTCTATTGCCATCATAGGGAATATTTACATTCCCTGTGATAATAATAAAAGTGATAAAAAATAAAAAAGGGACAGTGTAAAAATAAAAAAGCAAAAAAATATATACGTTAAAAAACAAAAACAAACCCCCCCCCCCCCTTGCTCACATGCAAAGGCGAACGCATGCGTTGATATGTAAACAGATATTTCGCCATACATGTGAGGTATCGCCGTGCACGTCAGATCGAGGGCAGTATTTCTAGCACTACACCTCCTGTGTAAATCTAAAGTGGTAATCTGTAAAGGCTTTTATAGCATCATCTATGGATATTAAAAATTTTCAGTTTGTTGCAATTACATGGACGTGAGCAATTTTAAAGCTTATCATGTTTGGTATCATCCTCTTTTACATTTTATCAAACAATTGGGCAATATATAGTGATTTTGTGTATTAAAATAAAAAAAAAAGTGCATATTTTCCAAAACAAATTGCTGCGTAAATACTGTGTGACATAAAAAATTGCAACATCCAACGTTTTATTCTCTAGGGCCTCTGCTCTGAAAAAAATGTGTTTGTGAGTTCAAAGTAATCTCCTTTTTTTTAATGTAAAGAAAAGGCTTGGTCTTCAAGTGATTAGAAGAGTGGGTGAAAAATTCCAGGACAGTAGAAGCACCCCCCCCCCCCCCCCCAAACGACCTCTTTTTGGAAAGTAGACACTCCAAAGTATTTGCTAAGGGGCATGGTGAGTATATTGCAGATCTCATTTGTTGCTACAAGTTTTTGGAAAATGAAGAAAACAAAAAATTATATCTGAAAAATACTCACCATGCCTCTTATCAAATTCCTTGGGGTGTCTGCTTTCCCAAAAAGGGTCATTTGGCAGGGTGTTTGTACTATCCTGGCATTTTAGGGCCTCCGATACTGTGGTAGGTAGTGAGGAAGTGACATGAAGAAATATACTGTTTGAAAGCCTGGATGTGGTCATTGGATTTTGGGGGCCTGTATGTGGCTAGGCTGCCAAAAAGTCACTCACATGTGGTATCCCCATACATGGGAGAAGGAGCATAATGTGTTTTCTGGTGTTATTCCACATATACTCATAGTATGTGTGAGCAATATATCATGTAAGTGACAACTATGTGTAAAAAAAAAAATTGTTTTGCTATTCTCCAAAAATTTTTTGGCAAAACATAAAATCTTTCATGGATTTAACATGTCCTTCAGTTTTGCTTGAGGTGATTGTAGCCGTATTAGTGCATTTGCGACAAAAACAATTCAGTACTGTCCGTGATACTTTATTTGCACCAACATACAATTTTGACACTCCCTGAAAGCTTGTCCTCAAAATTGTATGTTAGTGCAAATAAAAAAAGTATTACGGACAGTACTCAATTGTTACATGCCCCTCAGCAAATTCCATGGGGTGTCTACTTTCCAAAAAGGGGTAATTTGGGGTTTTTTTTTTGTACTGCTCTGGAATTTTAGCACCTCAAGAAATCTGATAATCAGTCAGAAAGTAAAAGCTGCATAAATGCATATTATTTATATATATATATATATATATATATATATATATATATATATATATATATATATATCAATCACAGTTTGTAGACGCTACAATTTTCACACAAAACAATAACTATACACTCATTTGTATTTTTTTTTTCTACCCAAAACATGAAGCAGAATACATTTTGGCCTAAATTTAAGTTTATTAGATTTTTTTTATAACAAAGTAGAAAATGTCATTTTGTTTTCATTTATATCACAAAAAATAAAAATCCCAGTGGTGAACAAATACCACGGTATAGATACTTCATGCACACATAGACTTTTAGAAGCTTTTAGTGGCAGGGACATTTAGCACAAAGAAAAACCCAGGGCCAGTGCATCCATGAGCAGCAGCGTTTTGGCAGAAAAAAAAACGATTGGTGCATGTAAAAGCATCTAAATGCATGTTAATGCTCGGCGCATCTAGCGCTCGAGCGTTCATTCATTTCAAAGGCCAAAAGAACTTATTATTCTGGACAAACGCTTGTAAAAGTGTAAAATACTTTTACACGCGTCAGGCATTTTTTACTGACAAAACGCTTGACATGTTGGGTATTCATTTAAACAGTGCAAGCTCATCTATTATATTTTTTTTTAAAAAAAAAGGTAATATATTACATTTGTTTGCCTTGAAATTAACTTTGGTGTATTTTTACTAAAAATCTGCATTTCATAAACCGCTGTGCTAATATTCTGTACCTTGTTGCTAAGGTGATCCCTGCCCTTCACCATCACATGAATGAGGTTTGTCCAATTTAAATCCCTGCACATGTGCACTTTCTCTTCCCTTCCACAGTAGCTCTGAGCTCCCCTGACTGAGGAGACAGCAAATGCAGGCACAGGGAGCATCTTAGCAACAACCTACCACTAAGACAGGACAGGGTGGGAACCATCTCTGAGTGTTTCTCAGACAGGCTCTGGGAGGAACGTAAATGGTCTATACCTAATGCAGGAGCATGATTAAAATTTTATCACAGTGGGCAGTTGGCTTCATCTACAGGCAACCTCCAGAGCAGTGTTTCTCAACTCCAGTCCTCATGGACCCCCAACAGGTCATGTTTTCAGGATTTCCCTCAGATGAAACAGCTGTGGTAATTACTAAGGCAGTGAAACTGATCAAATCACCTGTGCAAAATAATGGAAATCCTGAAAACATGACCTGTTGGGGGTCCATGAGGACTGGAGTTGAGAAACACTGCTCCAGAGGCAGATTTTGGAAAAGATGAACTAAATCAGACCAGAGATTATGCAATTTTCTTTCCTTCCATCACAAGTTCCACGGGCTGCCTGGCTTCCTCACTCACTAGGATAACTGTCAGTGGATGATGCTACCCTGGGACATGCTGGGTCACAGGACACATTTCACGGACTCCTGTGACCCAGCATGTCTGAGGGTAGCATCATCCACTGAATGCACGGACAGAGCCTGTGCAGCTCCACAATCACTAGCCGGCTACACAGTGGTCTGGATGCTGTGTAAGGTGCAGATCATCCATCCATGTTGGTGCTGGGACTTGATTCGATGCAGTGATCTCTTCAACCCCTCCCCTCCAATTACAAGTGCTTATTTGTTCACCCCTTTTGAGTAGCATTTATCTGTACTTTAATAAATTAAGTGGAGTTTACTACACTAGAGTTTGTGCCATCTTACGCCCTTGCCCTGATTGTTTGTTTGATGACAGGTGGAATCCTTCTTCCATGCTGACAGCTGCACTTTGTTAGTTTACTCCTGTCTAGGCCAAGGGCTACCCGCTCACATTTATGAGTTGTTATATGTTGTATAACGGTTTGATTTATTTTATGATGCAGTGTAATCATTTTCCCTTTTAATTTAAACATAAATCACCACCGCCAAAATTCTATATATATATATATACACATATATATATATATATACACATATATATATATATATATATATATATATATATATATATATATATATACATACATATATACACACACACACACACACACACACACACACATATATATATATATATATATATATATATATATATATATATACAGTCAGGTCCATAAATATTGGGACATCGACACAATTCTAACATTTTTGGCTCTATACACCACCACAATGGATTTGAAATGAAACGAACAAGATGTGCTTTAACTGCAGACTGTCAGCTTTAATTTGAGGGTATTTACATCCAAATCAGGTGAACGGTGTAGGAATTACAACAGTTTGCATATGTGCCTCCCACTTGTTAAGGGACCAAAAGTAATGGGACAGAATAATAATCATAAATCAAACTTTCACTTTTTAATACTTGGTTGCAAATCCATTGCAGTCAATTACAGCCTGAAGTCTAGAACGCATAGACATCACCAGACGCTGGGTTTCATCCCTGGTGATGCTCTGCCAGGCCTCTACTGCAACTGTCTTCAGTTCCTGCTTGTTCTTGGGGCATTTTCCCTTCAGTTTTGTCTTCAGCAAGTGAAATGCATGCTCAATCGGATTCAGGTCAGGTGATTGACTTGGCCATTGCATAACATTCCACTTCTTTCCCTTAAAAAACTCTTTGGTTGCTTTTGCAGTATGCTTTGGGTCATTGTCCATCTGCACTGTGAAGCGGCGTCCAATGAGTTCTGAAGCATTTGGCTGAATATGAGCAGATAATATTGCCCGAAACACTTCAGAATTCATCCTGCTGCTTTTGTCAGCAGTCACATCATCAATAAATACAAGAGAACCAGTTCCATTGGCAGCCATACATGCCCACGCCATGACACTACCACCACCATGCTTCACTGATGAGGTGGTATGCTTAGGATCATGAGCCGTTCCTTTCTTTCTCCATACTCTTCTCTTCCCATCACTTTGGTACAAGTTGATCTTGGTCTCATCTGTCCATAGGCTGCTGTGCCAGAACTGTGAAGGCTTTTTTAGATGTTGTTTGGCAAACACTAATCTGGCCTTCCTGTTTTTGAGGCTCACCAATGGTTTACATCTTGTGGTGAACCCTCTGTATTCACTCTGGTGAAGTCTTCTCTTATTTGTTGACTTTGACACACATACACCTACCTCCTGGAGAGTGTTCCTGATCTGGCCAACTGTTGTGAAGGGTGTTTTCTTCACCAGGGAAAGAATTCTTCGGTCATCCACCACAGTTGTTTTCTGTGGTCTTCCGGGTCTTTTGGTGTTGCTGAGCTCACCGGTGCGTTCCTTCTTTTTAAGAATGTTCCAAACAGTTGTTTTGGCCACGCCTAATGTTTTTGCTATCTCTCTGATGGGTTTGTTTTGTTTTTTCAGCCTAATGATGGCTTGCTTCACTGATAGGGACAGCTCATTGGATCTCATCTTGCGAGTTGACAGCAACAGATTTCAAATGCAAATAGCACACTTGAAATGAACTCTGGACCTTTTATCTGCTCATTGTAATTGGGATAATGAGGGACTAACACACACCTGGCCATGGAACAGCTGAGAAGCCAATTGTCCCATTACGTTTGGTCCCTTCAAAATGGGAGGCACATATGCAAACTGTTGTAATTCCTACACCGTTCACCTGATTTGGATGTAAATACCCTCAAATTAAAGCTGACAGTCTGCAGTTAAAGCACATCTTGTTTCATTTCAAATCCACTGTGGTGGTGTATAGAGCCAAAAATGTTAGAATTGTGTCGATGTCCCAATATTTTTGGACCGGACTGTATATATATATATATATATATATATATATATATATATATATATATATATATAAATATATATTACCACTCTCCAAGAAAACGCTTAGAATAATGTAGGGAAAAAAACAAATATATAGTGTAATACTGCAACACTTGGTTATCTTAAATGTTTAAGTACCAAGCCAGTCACATTCTTAATGATCAAAATAAGCATTTTACTGCATTTTAAAAGCCTCAAAACGCCACATCATCAGGGTAATTCCTTGAGATCCCACAGTCAACACCAGATGACAGCACAGAGAATCTCTCATACACAAGATGGCCCCCGGGAACGCCGCACGCCGGCGTGCGCTCCACTCACCGGAAGTGACGTATTACGTATGGCGGAGGAACCGGAAATGTGTCAACGCGTTTCGCCCCTCCTCCAGGGCGTCATCACAGACAACACCACTCCAGTCAGACGCTGCAAATATACTGAACGCAGCATCCTCCCCTCTACATCTGATAGGCTACATGCAAATCATAAACCCTATTCAGCTGTCACCTCATGCCATTGTGGGATCCCATTACAATACACTTAAAACTCAAGGGAAAAACCATACTTTTCCTCCCAAACCCCATTAACAGGCTTCAAAAAATGCATTCCTGCCGATCTACCATTAACACTTTAATATGAAACATATTATATAAAATTAAGAATAAGAATAAAAATTAAGTTCCGGTTCCGTCGCCATATGTAGTACAGTGGGGATCAAAAGTTTGGGCACCCCAGCTAAAAATTTGTATTAATGTGCATAAAGAAGCCAAGGAAAGATGGAAAAATCTCCAAAAGGCATCAAATTACAGATTAGACATTCTTATAATATGTCAACAAAAGTTAGATTTTATTTCCATCATTTACACTTTCAAAATAACAGAAAACAAAAAAATGGCGTCTGCAAAAATTTGGGCACCCTGCAGAGTTAATATCTTGTACTGCCCCTGTGCTGCCACGCAGCTTTACTGTTTAGCTGTTGTTATTTACATGTTATGTTATAATGTTATTTGGTATCATCCACACACCCCTGCTGTTTCTGACTAGTTGGTTGCTTCCACCCTTCATTTCCTGTTGTAAACCCATTTTAGTTTAGTGGTTATCAAGATGCTGTAGAGTGAGCAGGCTATGTACATCACTGGAAATTTACCTATGAAAACACCTTTTATGTTCATACCTTTGCTACCTTGAAGCATAAAGAAGCATTGGAAAATACCTCTGAAGTTGTTATTCATTGAGTAAACTATCTGTTAAGGCGATCATTCAACTTGCTGCACACATTCTGACAGACTGGGTCTAAACGAATCTCGCCACAAGTACAACCGATGCCAAGACAGAACAGCCCCCTTTGGCAAGTATCACAGCTTGTAAACACTTTTTGTAGCCAGCCAAGAGTCTTTCAATTCTTGTTTGCGGTATCTTTGCCCATTCTTCCTTACAAAAATCTTCCAGTTCTTTGAGATTTCTGGGCTGTCTGTCACGCACTGCTCTTTTAAGGTCTATCCATAGATTTTCAATTATGTTGAGGTCAGGAGATTGTGAAGGCCATGGCAAAACCTTCAGTTTACGCCTCTTGATGTGATCCCCCGTGGATTTCGAGGTGTGTTTAGGATCATTATCCATTTGTAGAAGCCATCCTCTCTTTAACTTCAGATTTTTCACAGATGGCATCAAGTTACCATCCAAAATTTGCTGAAATTTTATTGAATCCATTTTTCCTTCTACTCGTGAGATGTTCCCTGTGCCACTGGCTGCAACACAACCCCAAAGTATGATTGATTCAACCCCATGCTTAACAGTTGGACAGAGGTTCTTTTCATTAAATTCTGTGCCCCTTCTTCTCCAAACGTACCTTTCCTCATTCCGGCCAAAAAGTTCAATTTTAACCTCATCAGTCCACAGAACTTGTTTCCAAAATGCATTAGGCTTGTCTATATGTACATTTGCAAAGTTCAAACGATGATTTTTGTGGTGAGGACGTAGAAGAGGTTTTCTTCTGATGACTCTTCCATGAAGACCATATTTGTACAAGTATCTCTTTATAGTGGAATAGTATACCACAACTCCAGTGTCTGCCAGATCTTTCTGGAGGGATCGTGCAGTCAAACGTGGGTTTTGAATTTTTTTTCTCACAATCCTGCGAGCTGTTCTGTCTGATATTTTTCTTGGTCTTCCAGATCTTGCTTTAACTTCCACTGTTCCTGATGACTGCCATTTCTTAACCACTTGCCGACCGCGCATAGCCGAAAGACGGCTTCACCGCGGCCGGCTAGTTCTGGGTGGACGTCATATGACGTCCTCCCAGAACTCGCTCTCCTGCGCGCCCCAGGGGGCGCGCACCCGGCGATCTCCGTGATCGCTGTGTCCTACGGACACAGCTGATCACGTGATGTGGTGAAAGGCCGATCCCACCGGCCTTTTACCACGTGATCAGCGGTGTCCAATGACACGCTGATCACAGGAAAATGCAAGTGCCGGTTCTCGGCTGCACTTTCCTCACGCTGTCAGATCATGAGGAAAGTACTGCCGAGAACCGGCAGTTGTCACAGCGGGGATCGGCACCGATCATCAGGGCACTGATGATCAGTGCCCTGATGATCGGTGCCCAGCAGTGACCCCCGCAAGTTCCGATCAGCAGTGCGCCCACTAGCCCCGCCCACCCATTCCCAGCAGTGTGCCCAGCAGTGCCCCCACCTGTGCCACTCTGCAGTGCCACCTACCTGTGCCCAGAAGTGCCACCTACCTGTGCCCAGAAGTGCCACCCACCTGTGCCCACCCACCTGTGCCCACCAGTGCCACCCACCTGTGCCCACCCACCAGTGCTGTCCACCAGTGCCATCCACCAGTGCCACCCACCAGTGCTGCCAGTCAGTGCCACCAGTCAGTGCCCAGGGGTTGTGCCAGTCAGTGCCGCCAGTCAGTGCCCAGAAGTGATGCCAGTCAGTGCCGTCTATCAGTACCCATCATCAGTGTCACCTATCAGTGCCGCCTATCAGTGCCGCCTATCCGTGAACCCTAATTAGTGCTGTCTATCAGTGCCGCCTATCCGTGCCACCTCATTAGTACTGCCTATCAGTGCCCTTTAGTGCTGCCTATCAGTGCCCATCAGTGCCGCCTATCAGTGCCCATCAGTGCCGCCTCATCAACGTAAATCAGTGAAGGAAAAAAAATACCTGTTTGAAAAATTTTATAAAAGAAACAAACTTTTTTTTTTTTCAAATTTTTTGCACTTTTTTTAATTTATAGCGCAAAAAGTAAAGCGCCCAGTGGCGATTAAATACCACCAAAAGAAAGCTCTATTTGTGAGAAAAAAATGATCAAAATTTCATATGGGTACAATGTTGCATGACCGCGCAATTGTCAATCAAAGTGCGGCAGCGCTGAAAGCTGAAAATTGGCCTGGTAAGGAAGGGGGTATAAGTGCCCGGTAGGCAAGTGGTTAATTACATTCTGAACAGAGGATATTGACATCTGAAAACGCTTTGCTATCTTCTTATAGCCTTCTCCAGCTTTGTGAGCGTCAACTATTTTCAGTTTCAGTTTTATAGACAACTGCTTAGAATAACCCATGGTGCTGATTGTTGGGGCAAGGTCAGATGAGTCTGGGCATTTAAAACCTTTGAGATTGACATCACCTGGTCTTCCCAGACGATGATTGAGAACAATCCATGACACTGGCAGGTCTCAGCTTGGCAAAGGGGGCAGTACAAGATATTAACTCTGCAGGGTGCCCAAACTTTTGCAGACGCCATTTTTTTGTTTTCTGTTATTTTGAAAGTGTAAATGATGGAAATAAAATCTAACTTTTGTTGACATATTATAAGAATGTCTAATCTGTAATTTGATGCCTTTTGGAGATTTTTCCATCTTTCCTTGGCTTCTTTATGCACATTAATACAAATTTTTAGCTGGGGTGCTCAAACTTTCGATCCCCACTGTATGTCACTTCCAGTGAGTGGAGCGCACGCCGGCGTGCGGCGTTCCTGGGGGCCATCTTGTGTATGGGAGATTCTCTGTGCTGTCATCTGGTGTTGACCGTGGGATCTCAAGAAATTACCCTGGTGATGTGGCGTTTTGAGGCTTTTAAAATGCAACAAAATGCTGATTCTGATCATTAAGAATGTGAGTGGCTTGGTACTTAAAAATTGAAGATAACCAAGTGTTGCAGTATTTCGCTATATATTTGTTTTTTTCCCTACATTATTCTGACCGTTTTCTTGGAGAGTGGTGTCTGGTGATCCTGGAGGTATGAGGCTGGATATACTCTGGTCTGGAGTGGGAGAAACCTATTATCTGGAGCCTTACTGACTGGGTCTAGGATCCCATAAAAACCCTAATAAAAGGCGTTTTTTTCACCAATATCTGGTGAGTGCGGTATAATCTTTTGAGCACTATTTTGGTGGAAGCATAAGTTATATCCTTTGGAAGAGAACGTTCAAGAATATTTATATATCATTTTTTGAATATAATTTTTTAATCATTTTTTTCACCAATTTAGAGTGGGACTTATTTAATTTAATTTATATAGATTATATTAATTTCCATTTTCACTTTTAGTTTACCAGGGGGAGTGTGAGCGCTTTTAACAAAGAAACTGCAAGGCATTTTGGTTTTGGGAATTAGGCTGGACGCTTTGGCCAACTCCTAACACTGTTTAAAGAATGTTCCCCTCATGCAGATATTATATGAAAAATATGGAAATCCTTTGATCTAGTAGTTAGGAACTTCACTGCCTTATGTGGATTCCTGATTTCCGAATATTATTAGATCTGGAGACGCCGAATGTTTTTAATTCAGTGATTTTATAAAGACTTGTTTACCATGTCTCTGTCTAACCTCAATATGATCCATGTGATCGAATAAAACTTGTTTGTTAATACTTATTATATTACTCCGCTTGGATTTTCTAATAACCACTCTGTGTGAGCAGTATTGCACTTGTCATACTGCTATGTTTTATGCTAAATATTTGGGTTTATAAATCCACACTAATCATTAGTGAGACGGAGATATTTATATGACACATATTTATTTACGTGTCATGTTAGGTGGCTATCCCTCCCCCCTTCTTTCCAACTCTCCTATATGCCTATCTCCTAGCATCAGAAAAAAAAAAACACTCGACACTTGAAAATATTTGTACTACATTTAAGCAAGTCAATCATTTGGGTGTTACTTCATTTCACTGGCAAGGATATTTCTGCTGGCCAATAACTGAATTAACGCTCAGGCACTGCATGTGCCTAGCATTAACGTGCGTTGGGTATTTTATTCTGGCCAAATGCTCCGCTCCTGAACGTGATTTTGGTGCATACAGATAAGTGCCCTTAAAAACCCTGCCTGTGAACTTTAAATGCCTATGTGTGCATGAACACATAGGCTAACAGAGGGGCCTTCAAGGTTTCACAAAAAAAAAAAAAAAAAAAGGCATTTAGGAGCTCAAGTGTGCATGAAGCCTTAGAATATTATGATGTAGAAAAATTAGAGGTTAGGTTCTATTCTCACACTGGCATGGTCAATTACATCTAGAAGCCCCAGTGAGGTTCTCCTGGCAATTATTTGCAGGAAGAAGACCCTGCATCCAGGGCCAGTCATTGCAGGTAATTGCTCCAATCACTCCATGAGCAATGAGAGACTAACGGCTCCTGCAGAGAATTGTAGGCACTCATGGAGGAATTATCTGCAATTGCTGGCCCTAGTTGCAGACAGCATGGGGTTTATTTACTAAAGCTGGAGAGTCCAAAATCAGACTCCCTTCTGCATAGAAATCAGCTTCTAACCTCAGCTTGTTCAATGAAGCTTTGGCAATGAAACCTGGAAGCTGATTGGTTTCTATGCAGAAGGGAGTCTGATTTTGGACTCTCCAGCTTTAGTAAATAAACCCCCATGCGTCCAGGGAGGATTACTCGCAGGTACTCGCAGCTTGATAGAGGGGCGGAGGAAATATGAAAGGGGTGGTGATGTGTGAACAAGATTTGGCCACATACCGGGGTGGAAGTATGAGAATGATTGATGGAGAGATGAAAATATAAATAATGTAGTGAGATGAGGATGGAGTAAGCAGCAGACTGGTGGAGGCAGAAAGAAGTAAAAAAGGAGAGACAGATATGAACCTAGTGGGGGAAATATGGCAGATACATGGAAATAAATGTAAAATGAACGGATGGGGTGATGTGGGACAAGGCCACTGTACATGGAACAAAGGTAGATATATGGGACTGGTGGGAGGTATGGACAGATGTTTGCACACAATGACCTGCACAAGTCAATGACAGGCAATAGCTATAGGCTAATGACTGCACATCCATGCATTTAGTTGCATACAGGGACAGATATGTACAACTGAACACAGATAGTTTGTGTCCAGGGCTTCTCAGACAGGCCTCTTATCAGGAAGACAAAGTGCTGAAAGGACAACAGCTATACACATCAAAGTGCAGCTCGCAGTACAGTAAGCATTCACATGAGCTTAGAGTTTGGCTTCCTAAAGTCACCCTGTCACCACAGTCACTTGTATACAAAAGCCTACCTGCTAAAAGAAAAAGGAATATACGCAAAACTCCCTCGTGACAAGTATCCCACATCTCCAGGGATGTGGAATATCAGTCTTCCCTGCCACACACTGTGGTTTCACTGTGGCTTGTGCCTCTTGTAGGGACATAGGAGCTGGTGGGAGAAACCACAGCGTGCAGCGGGGGAAGCAGGTATTCCGTACCCCCAGAAGTGTGGAATACTTGCCACTGTCAAGGAAGTTTTTCAACTAACTGCATTCTTCTTTTAGCCGGTAGGTTATTGGATACAAATGTTCCTGTGCTAACAGGGTAACTTTGAAAGAAGAGTATGGGGGTGGTCTCTGCAGACCCTCTAGTTGCCTGACTGTCTCTGACTTCAATACTTACTGAACCAATACTCTGAGGCCAAAAAAACCCTCGGATTAAAAAGTTCTGATCAAACTTCTGATCGACAAACTTGTTTCAGGTCGGGGCCTTAGAAATACTGATGTCACTGGATTAGGATGATAGGCCACTAGCATTTTTAAAAGGGTTTTACAGATTGAAGCTCATCAAGCCGGGTAGTGAAAGCGGGCCACCCATGGATCGAACGCTCATCAAGCCGGGTAGTGAAAGCGGGCCACCCATGGATCGAACGCTGTCGATACAGCAGGAAATAAACTCGATCCGTGCATGGCCAGACTAAGGCTGGCCATACATTATACAATTTTCTTGAGATTTTTGGTTTAGATTTACCAAAAAACATATAATAGGAGGTCGAACCTAACAACACTTTCAATTGTATCCAGTTAGGCAGGCTCTTGCACTACAGGGTTGAAGGTAAATCTAAAGAAAATTGGACAGAAAATTTTATAGTGTATGGCCAGCCTAAAGGTGTAGTTCACCTTTAACAGAAAGCTGCCTATGCAAGTAAAGGGCGCCTATAGATCAAAACAAACTGCAGATTGTGTGTTCTGTAAGTCGAGTACACATAAATGCACGTGTGTTGACATGCACTGCAATACAGTGTGTTGAATTTTGACATGCACTGCAATACTTTATGCTTTTTTATTTACCTCACTAAGCG
Source organism: Staurois parvus (assembly GCF_062004578.1). NCBI lineage: Eukaryota > Metazoa > Chordata > Amphibia > Anura > Ranidae > Staurois > Staurois parvus. Next base: position 5,788,081 of record NW_028318005.1, read on the forward strand.
TTACCTGTAAACCAGTGGTCTCCAGACTGTGGTCCTTTGCTTGCCTTTATCCAGCGCCTGAGGCACTATTCATCCCACTGAAAGGAGACACTATTCTGCCCACTCACATGAACAATAGGGCATATTTCAGGCCACTGACATCAGCAATGGGGCACTATTGCTCCTATTGACATCAGCAATGGGGCACTATTCCTCCTACTGACAACAGCAATGGGGCACTATTCCTCCTACTGAAATCAGCAATGGGGCACTATTCCTCCTACTGACAACAGCAATGGGGCACTATTCCTCCTACTGACATCAGCAATGGGGCACTATTCCTCCTACTGACAACAGCAATGGGGCACTATTCCTCCTACTGACATCAGCAATGGGGCACTATTCCTCCTACTGACAACAGCAATGGGGCACTATTCCTCCCCCAAATACCAAAGATGGGGCACTGTTTATTCTCACTGATCCCAGGAACATTTTTATTCCTGCTGGCCACAGCCTGGCCCCCCCAAAGTCTGAAGGACAGCAAACTGGCCATTTTGATTTGAAAGTTTGGAGACCCGTGCTGTAATGTAAGTTTCAACTAACTGTTTTGTTTTTGGGGTTTGTGCAGATTACCAAACGCTAACATGTTTACACAGCGCACATCAGAACAACATACTGCTGTGAACTGCCATTAAAATACATGGTTTTACAATGTATATGCGCTTGCATGAGTTGACCAACACATCTGGTATGAATGGATCCTGAAGGATTAGGTGGCACAAAAGTGATATTTTAGATAAAAGTACAGCCGGGTGAGTTTTGGGTGCAGCGACCTTAAGGCCTCATGCACACGGGATGTTAGAAAAACGCCAGTAGCATTAGCTGTAGAATATGGAAATAAAAAATGTGAGTTTTTTTTGTGTTTTTTAGCATTATCTTTTTTCAGCGTTTTTTTTTTTAGGATTTTTCAGCGTTTACGTTTTTTAGCAAAGCTATACTTCCACAAAATCTTCAGGCGCAAAAACGCTCATAAGCGCCGGTTAACGAGTTTTTCAGCTTTTATCAGCATTAGAGCATTTTTACAGCTTAAAAACTCCTCTTGAAACCCACTAGTTTTGGGGGTTTTTTTCCAGCCAGAAAACGCTCCTACCAAAAAACATTGATTACAGCCTATGTGTACAAGAACATATTGGATAAAATGCTTTAAAGAATGCCAACAGCTCTAGGAGACATTTCTGTCAATGATAGACAGGAAGGTAGAACGAGCAAGTACACAGCAAGAGAAATGAATAGATAGATACAGATGGGTAAGTAGACAGTTGGACTAAAAGGTAGGTAGAAAACCAGGTAGATTGGTACACAGAAGGGTAAGTATATGTGTGGGTAGATAGGTAAGTATGCAGCTGGGTAGATTGATGGAAAGATAAATAACTAAAAAGGATTTATTTATCCACTTGCTGGCAGCTCACAGTACTTTTACTACGAATGAGCAGCTACAGGCAAAGCAACGTACCGGTATGTTGCTCTGCCTGTACCAACAGAGGGCAGTGCTGTGCACCCAAGGAACGCTCCCCCTCCTGACCGCTGTGTCCAGTGGATGCGGATCCCAGTAATCAGGACCCGTGATCATGTGATCGCTATGCAATCACATGATCACAATGCTAGTAAACCTGTTATGAATCAATCTGATTCATAACAGCTTTGCGGCTGTTCTTGGATAGATGTGATTGGCCTAAAGCTCTCACATGGTACATGGGTCAATCACAACACCCTGTACTATGTGACCAGTTGCAGCTAATCAGAGATCACTGTTTTTTGAACGGTCATGAACTTAACCTATTCATGACAGTTCAAAGCAAGCATTGCATTGCAGAGCAAGCAAGCATCTTTATTGCTCCTGCAATGCAAAGTGTTAAAAAAAAAATCCTTTATCACCCCCCCCCCCCCCAGAGTAATACAATATTACTACTTTTTTTTTTTTTTTTTTTAACTACTTGCAAACTGCCCGCAACGTGCAGGTGAGCAGCGGCTCTGGGCAAAGAGCCTGCTATTTTTGTGTGTGTGTTCCCCCCGCTGCCCCCTATGCCGGTCCAGGGAGAGAACACCACACTGAGTAAAAACACTACATTTTACACACATTATATAAGCACATTTAACGCTTTGATCGCCTTGTCACCCAGCGCCATTAGTACAGTGTCAGTATATATAATGTTTCACTGATCACTGTATAACTGCCACTAGCAACATCAGATAGCGTCAGGGTCTGTAACTGCCCTGCCCAGCCAGGGTCAGCTAGTGTTCTAGATTGCCTGCACACTCACGCTATAGGTTGCTGATCAACCCCATTATTAGTATAGTGTTTGTACGGATCAATATATCAATCACGAACAAAACTATACTAGTGCCTCCTTAGTATAGTGTCCCTAAAAAATGCAGTGTTAGCAGGAACAGCCCCGGTCACTGACAGCATTAGTGCTTAGCCCTTCCACTGTTTTTCACAGATATGTATGAATTAATTGTGGGCCAAAGCAATTTATAAGCACAATACATCACCACTCTCCCAAATTCAGCTCTTGCCTGACAATTCACATGCAAACCTATAATGGTTTCTGAATAAACTTTTTCAGGCCTAACCCTCAACATGAGCATTACAAAAAAAAATGAATTGCGGTCATATTGGTCCACAGACCCGATTCATCATATGCCCATTTTCTCTGCTGTTACATAGGCCCAAGAACAGCAACGTACTGGTACATAACTGGAATTTGAGTGGTTATACTAGGATGCTACCATCATCCTGGTATCGATTTTTCAGCTGGTGGTCTGCTTTCATGTAAAAACAATCCTTTAGATTGTAAGCTCCAAGAGCAGGGCCCTCCTATTCTTTCTGTACTGAAATGTATTGTAATTGTACTGTATTGTAACGCACGGTGCAAATTGTGGCGCTATATAAATCCTGTATAATAACAATAGTGGTTAATTAGCCACTGGATTGCTTTAACAAGCAGCAGAAAGAGACAACTCAACCCCGCCTCCCCCTCTTCCAAGGCCTTTTCGTGTTCTCCCTTCCCACCAGGGAACCAAAGGATGCAGCCGATAGTTCCACCGGCTGACCATGGAGCTGATCGGAGACTGGAATGGCACCAATCATTTCTCTAGTCTAAGAAAATGGAAGCTATGAGCATTTAATCATTTCAGTTTCACAGGGTATAAAAAGGGCTATTTTAAAGTTGGGAAAGCACTTGATCACAACAATCTTGGAGGAGAGATCTAGGGTCTATATTATAAATCCCAGATTTCTAAAGCAAAGAGTACCTGTCATTGTCTATTGCCATCATAGGGGATATTTACATTCCCTGTGATAATAATAAAAGTGATAAAAAATAAAAAAGGGACAGTGTAAAAATAAAAAAGCAAAAAAATATATACGTTAAAAAAAAACAAAAACAACCCCCCCCCCCCCTTGCTCACATGCAAAGGCGAACGCATGCGTTGATATGTAAACAGATATTTCGCCATACATGTGAGGTATCGCCGCGCACGTCAGATCGAGGGCAGTATTTCTAGCACTACACCTCCTGTGTAAATCTAAAGTGGTAATCTGTAAAGGCTTTTATAGCATCATCTATGGATATTAAAAATTTTCAGTTTGTTGCAATTACATGGACGTGAGCAATTTTAAAGCTTATCATGTTTGGTATCATCCTCTTTTACATTTTATCAAACAATTGGGCAATATATAGTGATTTTGTGTATTAAAATAAAAAAAAAAGTGCATATTTTCCAAAAAAAAGTTGCATTTGAAAAATTGCTGCATAAATACTGTGTGACATAAAAAATTGCAACATCCAACGTTTTATTCTCTAGGGCCTCTGCTCTGAAAAAAATGTGTTTGTGAGTTCAAAGTAATCTCCTTTTTTTTAATGTAAAGAAAAGGCTTGGTCTTCAAGTGATTAGAAGAGTGGGTGAAAAATTCCAGGACAGTAGAAGCACCCCCCCCCCCCCCCCAACCAAATGACCTCTTTTTGGAAAGTAGACACTCCACAGTATTTGCTAAGGGGCATGGTGAGTATATTGCAGATCTCATTTGTTGCTACAAGTTTTTGGAAAATGAAGAAAACAAAAAATTATATCTGAAAAATACTCACCATGCCTCTTATCAAATTCCTTGGGGTGTCTGCTTTCCCAAAAAGGGTCATTTGGCAGGGTGTTTGTACTATCCTGGCATTTTAGGGCCTCCGATACTGTGGTAGGTAGTGAGGAAGTGACATGAAGAAATATACCATTTGAAAGCCTGGATGTGGTCATTGGATTTTAGGGGCCTGTATGTGGCTAGGCTGTCAAAAAGTCACCCACATGTGGTATCCCCATACATGGGAGAAGGAGCATAATGTGTTTTCTGGTGTTATTCCACATATACTCATAGTATGTGTGAGCAATATATCATGTAAGTGACAACTATGTGTAAAAAAAAAAAAAATTGTTTTGCTATTCTCCAAAACTTTTTTGGCAAAACATAAAATCTTTCATGGATTTAACATGCCCCTCAGTTTTGCTTGAGGTGATTGTAGCCGTATTAGTGCATTTGCGACAAAAACAATTGAGTACTGTCCGTGATACTTTTTTTATTTGCACCAACATACAATTTTGACACTCCCTGAAAGCTTGTCCTCAAAATTGTATGTTAGTGCAAATAAAAAAAAGTATTACAGACAGTACTCAATTGTTACATGCCCCTCAGCAAATTCCATGGGGTGTCTACTTTCCAAAAAGGGGTAATTTGGGTTTTTTTTTGTACTGCTCTGGAATTTTAGCACCTCAAGAAAACTAATAGTCAGAAAGTAAAAGCTGCGTAAATGCATAAATAATATACATATATATATATATATCTATATCTATATCTATCTATATCTATCTCACAGTTTGTAGACGCTACAATTTTCACACAAAACAATAACTATACACTCATTTGTATTTTCTTTTTCTACCCAAAACATGAAGCAGAATACATTTTGGCCTAAATTTGAGTTTATTAGATTTTTTTTATAACAAAGTAGAAAATGTCATTTTGTTTTCATTTATATCACAAAAAATAAAAATCCCAGTGGTGATCAAATACCACAAAAAGAAAGCTCTATTAGTGTGAAAAAAAGATATAATTTTCATTTGAGTACAGCGTTGTATGGCCAGGCAATTGCCAGTTGAAATAGAGAAGCGCCAGATGAGTGAGTTTGGGGTGGAGGAACAGGACTGACCTGCACAGAGTCCTGACCTCAACCCGACAGAACACCTTTGGGATGAATTAGTACGGAGACTGTGAGCCAGGCCTTTTCATCCATCAGTGCCTGACCTCACAAATGTGCTTCTGGAAGAATGGTCAAACATTCCCATAGACACACTCCTGTGGACAGTCTTCCCAGAACAGTTGAAGCTGTTATAGCTGCAAAGGGTGGGCCAACTCAACATTGAACCCTACGGACCAAGTCTGGGATGCCAATAACTGCTTCCTGACCACCCTATAGCAGAAATACTGCTACAGGGTGGCACAGGTGCGCAAAATCATATATATATATATATATATATATATATATATATATAAAAATACACACACACACATATGAGTTTGTATTTCCAGGTAGGGGCACGCGCACCCTACCCTCGCCACCATTGACGGCTGCGGCGGTCAATCACAGGGTCCCGGACGGTGATTACTCGCCGGCGACCGGTGATTGCCAAGCATCTCCGACGGGGAGAACTGTTTGTAAACAAAAAAAGTTCTCCTTGTCAGCTTGTGCACACTGGTTTGTATGGCTGTGCAGAGCACAGCCATGCAAAGCAGTGTGCTTACAGTGAAGCAGACGGACACAGCACTTAGTAAAAAAGCACATAGCACACAACCCTTTGATCGCCCCAGATGTTAACCCCTTTCTGCCCAGTGCCATTAGTACAGTGTCAGCGCGTTTATTTAGCAGTGATCACTGTATTGGTATCACTGGGGATGTCAGTGACAGCAAGGCAGTTCCCCCCAAGTATCAGAATGCCTGCAGCAGTCCCGCCATATGTCGCTGATCACCGCCATTATTGGTAAAAATTAATTAATTTTAGCAAAGACATGTAGCAGAATACATCTTGGTCTAAATTTATGACAAAATTTTATTTTTTTTACTTTTTTTAATAGCAAAAAGTCAATTTCTCAAAATTGTTGGTCTTTGAGGGACCCCTACAGAAAGAGGGAGTGGAGGTATGTACATAGGAGAAGGCTCTACATACACAGTATACAGGTAGGTATATAGGAGCAGGCTCTATATACACAGTATACAAGTAGGTATAAAGGAGGAGGCTCTATATATACACAGGTAGGTACAGTTGTGACCAAAATTATTCAACCCCCAATGCTGTAAAGGGGTTTAGGGACTATAGTGTACATTTGGAATTGTATTCAGAATCAAATCCTACAAGGACGTTGTAACTACCCAAATGCAACTAAAATGACATCAATTGTTTATGTAATACAGTAGTAAATGGTTCTTATGTGGTTTCTTCATTGCCACAATTATTCAACCCCTTAAAGACTACCACTCTGAAGAACAGAGGTTCATACAGGTGCTTTCCATCAGGTATTGAAAACACCTGTGGATGTCACCGAGCAGCAATCAAGCATAATAAGCACCAATTAGGCAGCTTTAAAATGACTGTGATACTCAGCTCCTTCTAGACATTTACTGGTGTGGTTACAAACATGGTGAAGGCAAGAGAATGGTCCAGGAAGACAAGAGAAGAGGTGATTTCTCTTCACAGGAAGGGCAATGGCTATAAGAAGATTGCAAAGATGTTAAACATACCAAGAGACACCTTAGGAAGCATCATTCGCAAATTCAAGGCAAAGGGCACTGTTGAAACGCTACCTGGTCGTGGCAGAAAGAAGATGCTGACTTCGACTGCTGTGCGCTACCTGAAGCGTAGAGTGGAGAGAAGTCCCCGTGTGACTGCTGAGGAACTGAGAAAAGATTTGTCAGATGTGGGTACAGAAGTTTCAGCCCAGACAATAAGACGCACACTGCGTAATGAAGGCCTCCGTGCCAGAACTCCCAGGCGTACCCCCTTGCTGTCTCCAAAGAATAAGAAGAGTCGACTGCAGTATGCCAAAAGCCATGTGGACAAACCACAAAAGTTGTGGGATAGTGTTCTGTGGACTGATGAAACAAAATTAGAACTGTTTGGGCCCATGGATCAACGCTATGTTTGGAGGAGGAAGAACAAGGCCTATGATGAAAAGAACACCTTGCCTACTGTGAAGCATGGTGGAGGGTCAATCATGCTTTGGGGCTGTTTTGCTTCTGCAGGTACAGGGAAGCTTCAGCGTGTGCAAGGTACCATGAATTCTCTTCAGTACCAGGAGATATTGGATGGAAACGTGATGCAGTCCGTCACACACCTGAGGCTTGGGAGACGTTGGACCTTTCAACAGGACAATGATCCCAAGCATACCTCCAAGTCCACTAGAGCATGGTTGCAGAGGAAAGGCTGGAACATTTTGGAGTGGCCATCGCAGTCACCAGACTTAAATCCGATTGAGAACCTCTGGTGGGACTTAAAGAAAGCAGTTGCAGTGCGCAAGCCTAAGAATGTGACTGAACTGGAGGCCTTTGCCCATGAAGAATGGGCGAAGATACCCGTAGATCGCTGCAAGACACTTGTGTCAAGCTATGCTTCACGTTTAAAAGCTGTTATAACTGTAAAAGGATGCTGTACTAAGTACTAAGATTGAATGTCACTTGGGGGTTGAATAAAACTGATAATGCTGTGAGCACAGAAAAGACATTTGTGGTTATTTCATTATAACTGTTATGTTATATTTGTCTGACCTACAAGTGCCTCTTTAATGTAAATGTAAGCAAGATGACTGAATGATCAAAAGCAATGTCAAACTGGCCAAAACACTCAATTTCAGTGGGGGTTGAATAATTTTGGTCACAACTGTATATAGGAGCAGGTTCTATATACACAGGTAGGTATATAGAAGCAGGCTCTATATACACAGTATACAGGTAGGTATATAGGAGCAGGCTCTATATATACAGTATACAGGTAGGTATATAGGAGCAGGCTCTATATATACAGTATACAGGTAGGTAGGTATATAAGAGCAGGATCTATATATACAGTATACAGGTAGGTATATAAGAGCAGGCTCTATATATACAGTATACAGGTAGGTAGGTATATAAGAGCAGGATCTATATATACAGTATACAGGTAGGTATATAAGAGCAGGCTCTATATACACAGTATAAAGGTAGGTATATAGGAGCAGGCTCTATATATACAGGTAGGTATATAGGAGCAGGCTCTATGGGGCGGCACAGTGGCTTAGTGGGGCGGCACAGTGGCTTAGTGGTTAGCACGTCTGCCTTGCAGTAAAAGGGTCATGGGTTCGATTCCTGACCATGGCGCCTCCTGCATGGAGTTTGCATGTTCTCCCTGTGCTTGTGTGGGTTTCCTCCGGGTACTCCGGTTTCCTCCTACACTCTAAAGACATGCTGGTAGGTTAATTGTATCCGGTCTAAATTGGCCCTATTATATGTATGTGAGTTAGGGACCTTAGATTGTACACCCCTTGAGGGTTAGGGACTGATGTGAATGTTCAATATATATGTGTAAAGCGCTGCGTAAATTGACAGCGCTATATAAGTACCTTAACCACTTGCCGCCCAGCCACTGTATAAAAACGGTGGCAGGGCGGCACGGCTGGGCAAAAGCACGTTTTAAAACGTGCTGTTGCAAAACAGCGCGTTGCAAAACAGCGCACCGCCGCCCTACCTTCACCGCCGATCTCAGCCGCGGGTGTCAGTCGCCGGGTCACAGCCGGTTATCAGCTGTGTCCCAGCGATTGGCGGCAATCAGTGACAGAGAGCAGGGCTGCAGTAGCTCTGCTTTCTGTCACTTTCCTGACAGTTCCTGACAAGCAGACCAGGAGAAAAAAAGTTTCTCTGTCCCAATCTGTGTGTCTCTGTGCAGTACACACCCCCGCCCCCTAGTAAAACACTCCCCTCACACAGTTAACCCTTTCAGTGCAAAAAAAAGTTAATCCCTTCCTCCCCAGTGCCATTAGTACAGTGTCAGTGTTTTTTTTTTTTGCACTGATCACTGTATTGGTGTCACTGAGGATGTCAGTGACCCCAGGTCAGTTCCCCCCCAGCGTCAGAATGTCCGCCGCAGTCCTGCCATAAGTCGCTGATCGCCGCCATTATTAGTATAAAAAAAAATAAAAATCCGAGTATCTTTCCCGCCATTTGTAATCGCTATAACTGTCACATAAACCAATTAATTTACACGTATTGGGTTTTTTTTTTAGCAAAGACATGTCGCAGAATGCATTTTGGCCAAAATTTGATTTTTAAATTTTTTTTTTACTGGACATGTTTTATAGCAAAAAGTACAAAATATTGTTTTTTTTTCTCAAAATTGTCAGCCTTTTTTTTTATAGCACAAAAAATAAAAAATGCACAGGTGATCAAATACCACCGAAAGAAAGCTCCATTTGTGTGAAAAAAAGGACATAAATTTCATTTATGTACCGTATTGCATGACCGCGCAATTGTCCGTTAAATTAGCGCAGCGCGTATAGCAAAAAAATTGCGTAAATTGCAGTATCTATACCATAGATTGTAGACGCTATAACGTTCACAAAAAGCAATCAATATACACTTATTGGGATTTATTTTACTAAAAACATGTAGCAGAATACATTTTGGCCTAAATTTATAACTAATTTTGAGTTTACTATATATTTTTTATAGCTGAAAGTAAAAAATATCGTTTTTCTTCAAACTTTTTGGTCTTTTTTTGTTTATTGCGTGAAAAATAAAAAGCGCACAGGTGATCAAATACCACCGAAAGAAAGCTCTATTTGTGTGAAAAAAAGGACGTAAATTTCGTTTGGATGCAGCGTTGCATGACCGCGCAATTATCAGTTGAATTAGTGCAGCGCCGAGTAGCAAAAAAAGGCCTGGTCATTAAGGGGGGTAAATCCTCAGGAGGGCAAGTGGTTAAATAAAATAAAAAAAATAATATACACAGGTAGGTATATAGCAGCAGGCTTTATATACACAGGTAGGTATATAGGAGCAGGCTCTATATGCACAGTATAAAGGTAGGTATATAGGAGGAGGCTCTATATATACACAGGTAGGTATATAGGAGCAGGCTCTATATACACACAGGTAGGTATGTATGTATTAGGGGCTCAATACACACACACAGAGTCATGTAGTACACAGAGATGTACTGTATAGACAGGGAGGGAGATATGTCATGTATACACAGGGAGGGAGGCAGTATATTGTGTATACATAGGGAGGAAGGCCCCGTTGCTATGGTGACCAGTGACTCATTCACAACAGACTTCCTGTTTCCCCTAAAGCCCCAGGACCCCACAAAAAACCACCAAAGTCTGTCCTACCTACTGCCTGCTACCAGGACAGCTGTCACAATGCCTTTATATAGTGAAATTATAAAACCAGAGTTTATGAAATAGACAAAAAAAAATGTATTATGGGAACACAAATGGTATTCTCATTTGGGTACTGTGTTGGATGAGCCAGTAACTTTCAGGCAAAAACCAGGGCAGCTGGAGAATTCTAGCGATGCGACTAGCTGCAGCAGTTGTTTACTGTCAGAGCTGGTGTGAGCTGCTTTAAAGCCACTCTACCTGTACTGCCATAGACAGCGATTTCTGCGACTTTCTCACAGCAAAGACTACAATTCTACATTCTTCTACTTATTAATATCTAATTTTTTCATATTATATAGATTACTACTGTTATTATTATTATTCATTTTTAGGTAAACAAGCAATTCACCATCAGCATCTAGTACCAGCAGGATGCCGCGACGTCCAAGGCGACACAACCGTGAATTACAATCATGCAGGGAGGACCCAACAGGTATGTCAATCGTACCATTTTAACCCCTTCACAACCATGTAACATATATGAGGTGTCCAGGAAGTGGGCATTAAACATGGCCACCGCATATGTGTTCTCACTGAGACCAAGCTGGAAGTCTGCATATAAAAAAAAATTATATTTTATCTTTTTTTTCTCTTAGACAAAAGATAAAACAGCTATATTTTGGGGGGAAAAAAGTAAATAAAATTTAATTATATATATATATATATATATATATATATATATATATATATATATATATATATATATATATATAAATTTTATTTACTTTTTTTCCTAAATGCGCATTTGTGCGTGTGCATAGGGGACAAGGGTGGTTTAAATGTATGTATGTATTTATTTATTTTAAATTAAAGGAAAACTTGCCTATAATTGTAAAAAAACAAAAGAAAAAAAAAATTGTGTGTGTGTATATATGTATGTATATATATGTGTGTGTATGTATGTATTTGTGGGTGGGTGTGTGTGTATATATATATATATATATATATATATATATATATATATATATATATAAAATTTTTATTTACTTTTTTTCCTAAATGTGCATTTGTGCGTGTGCATAGGAGACAAGGGTGGTTTAAATGTATGTATGTATTTATTTTAAATTAAAGGAAAACTTGCCTATAATTGTAAAAAAAAAAAAAAAAAAGAAAAAAAAATTGTGTGTATATATGTATGTATATGTGTGTGTATGTATGTATATATGTGTATGTATATATGTGTATATATATACACACATATATATATATATACACACACCCACAAATACATACATACACACACATATACATACATATATATACACACACACAATTTTTTTTTCTTTTGTTTTTTTACAATTATAGGCAAGTTTTCCTTTAATTTAAAATAAATACATACATACATTTAAACCACCCTTGTCTCCTATGCACACGCACAAATGCACATTTAGGAAAAAAAGTAAATAAAATTTATATAAATAAAATTTATATATATAATATATATATATATATATATATATATATATATATATATATATATATATATATATATATATTTTATTTACTTTTTTTCCTAAATGCACATATATATATAAATTTTATTTACTTTTTTTCCTAAATGTGCATTTGTGCGTGTGCATAGGGGACAAGGGTGGTTTAAATGTATGTATGTATTTATTTTAAATTAAAGGAAAACTTGCCTATAATTGTAAAAAAACAAAAGAAAAAACAATTGTGTGTGTGTATATATGTATGTATATGTGTGTGTATGTATGTATTTGTGGGTGGGTGTAATATATATATATATATATATATATATATATATATATATATATATATATACACACACACATATATATACATACATACACACCCACCCACAAATACATACACACACATATTATACACACAATTTTTTTTTCTTTTTTACAATTATAGGCAAGTTTTCCTTTAATTTAAAATAAATACATACATACATTTAAACCAACCTTGTCCCCTATGCACACGCACAAATGCGCATTTAGGTCTGGCACACAATTGTAAACAGTGACTGCATCACATATGAGGTACCGCTGTGAACATCAGAGAGTGATAATTCTAATGCCAGAGCTCACGTTTAAACCTAGACTAACTGATAACTTGTTAAAGTGGTTCTAAAGGCTCAAGGCTTTTTACCTTCATGTATTCCATGCATGAAGGTAAAAAACCTGTGTTCAGCTTGTACCCTTCTACCAACCCCCCCCTAGCGATGTGCATGAGAATCTTGGCTTGCCGGGGACTCTCCTGGACAGAGAGAGAGCGGGGCTGAGCAGTGTCTCTGTGTGTGAATGGACACGATAGTCAGCTGCAAGCAATAGCAAACATGTCATACTGACCTGCTCTGTGCAATGGTTTTGCACACAGCAACCCTGATTCTCCTCTTCTCAGATCTCCCATGGGGTTGGCTCCTTCCCCCTGCTGAATGGCCCCACAGGAAGACACTTGCTACAGGGCATGCATGCGGGTTTATGGTCAAGCCAGTATCAATTAAAATAAAGTGCAGTTTGGCACTGCCCCCCCCTCTCTACTGGTTTAGATTGACAGCAGCTGTCGTCTGAGTCAATGAGGAGGGAGATTAAGTTCAAGCTCAGGTATGTTTATGGGGGGAGCTGCATGCAGAAAGGTTTTTAACTTAATGCAGAGAATGCATTAAGGTAAAACGTTAAATAATCTTCAATTTCCAGGTTTACCTATGCAATAGTCACCTGTCATACATGAAATCTGTTAAAAATGAAACATCTGCCCTAGACATTTACAGGTTAAAATTCTGATAGAAAGGCTAACATGACAGAGATGCTGAAATCTCACCCATTGTTATTACAGGCATGGATTCAATTGCTTACCGCACCCGGTCAAGAGCAGCTCTGCGATGGCAAAGGGAGAACGCCAGCTCCAACAGAAGTCGTTCTCGAAGGGACCGCATCGTTGCTGAGGACCAGCAAGCATTGGCCACACCACCAGCCCAGGAGTCCCAGTTGCTGCCCTCCTGTTCCATCTGCTTGAGTGAAATTGAAGTGGGAGGGGACAATACAACCCTAACCTGCTCCCATCAATTTCACTCTGGCTGCATCGGAACATGGAGGGAGCACAGCAACACATGTCCTCTTTGCAGAGCAATGATTCATTTTTTTCTTCCACAGGATGGAGACAGAAGAGAGCCCCGGAGGATCCCCTTCTGGGAGATACCCACCCTCCAGGGGGAAGACATCATCAACCTTCAGTATATCTATGAAATTGATGAATTTGGTAACTCCAACTTGGTCTTCTATGTTTAACATCATTTCTGTTTCTATAGATTTATTTTATAGAAGTATATTTTAATGTATAAATATATATATGTATATACATGTTTGTTTATATGAAGCATAGTGTGCATTATAAAAAAAAACAAAAAAAAACAAAAAAACAAAAAAACAAAAAAAAACAAAAAAAAACAAAAAAACAAAAAAAAAAAAGTTAACCTTGTTTCTGTGTTACAGCGGTGTAGATTAGTGTAGAGAAGTGTAGAAGAGTGAAGTATAGCATGGTTAAGAGTAGTGTAGAGCAGTGCAGTGTAGATAAGTGAGGTGTAATGTAGATTAGTGTAGTACAGAGTACAGAAGTATAGTGTATTATTGGGGTGTAGAGTACAGTTGTAGACAGTAGTGTAGATTAGTGGGGTATAGAGTACAGTAGTAGACAGTGATGTCAATTAGTGAGGTGTAGAGTACAGTAGTAGATAGTGTCGATTAGTGAGGTGTAGAGTACAGTAGTAGATAGTGTCGATTAGTGAGGTGTAGAGTACAGTAGTAGATAGTGTTGATTAGTGAGGTGTAGAGTACAGTAGTAGACAGTAGAGTAGTGTCGATTAGTGAGGTGTAGTGTAGATTAGTGTAGTACAGAGTACAGAAGTATAGTGTATTAGTGGGGTGTAGAGTACAGTAGTAGACAGTAGTGTAGATTAGTGGGGTATAGAGTACAGTAGTAGACAGTGATGTCAATTAGTGGGGTGTAGAGTACAGTAGTAGACAGTAGTGTAGATTAGTGGGGTGTAGAGTACAGTAGTAGACAGTAGTGTAGATTAGTGGGGTATAGAGTACAGTAGTAGACAGTGATGTCAATTAGTGAGGTGTAGAGTACAGTAGTAGATAGTGTCGATTAGTGAGGTGTAGAGTACATTATTAGACAGTAGAGTAGTGTTGATTAGTGAGGTGTAGTGTAGATTAGTGAGGTGTAGAGTACAGTATTAGACAGTAGAGTAGTGTTGATTAGTGAGGTGTAGTGTAGATTAGTGTAGTGGAGAGTACAGTAGTTTACATTAGCTTAGTGTAGTGTAGATGAGTGTATATTAGTGAGCTGTAGAGTACAACAGAAAAGAGTAGAGTAGTGTAGAGTAGGGTAGATTAGTGTTGTGTAGAGTAGATTAGTGTAGTGTAGATTAGTATAGTGTAGGACTGGCCAGAGAGGGATTACTTTGACGCAGTTGGCCAGCTTAAACATGTATTGCAATTCATTGCAATGCATGTGAACTAAAAATCCCTGTTTTTATGCAAAGTTTGTTAGAAGGGTGTATAGCAGAGGGTTCATTCAGTAGTTTTAGCATCTTCAGGGATTTATACCTATGTATGTATGCAGGGCTTTTTTTCTCAGAGGAAAGGTGGTGGAACTCCCCCACCCAAACCTGGCCACGCCCCCATCAAACCCTAGGACCACCCCTTTAGAGAACAGGAATGCAAGTAAAATTTGGGAGGGGCTTCCGATGACATCATTTCCCGTACATACCATATAAGGGAAATGATGTCATCGGACCCCCGGCTGCCTCTTGCATGATCTGCATGAAACACATGCATAGATATAAAATGACTAATGTACTGACACCAGAAACACATGCATAGATATAAAATGACTAATGTACTGACACCAGAAACACATGCATAGATATAAAATGAATACCGTACTGACACCAGAAACACACGCATAGATATAAAATCAGTACCGTACTGACACCAGAAACACATGCATAGATATAAAATGACTAATGTACTGACACCAGAAACACATGCATAGATATAAAATCAGTACCGTACTGACACCAGAAACACACGCATAGATATAAAATCAGTACCGTACTGACACCAGAAACACATGCATAGATATAAAATCAGTACCGTACTGACACCAGAAACACACGCATAGATATAAAATCAGTACCGTACTGACACCAGGAACACATGCATAGATATAAAATCATGGCAGGCCGTTTGTAAACGTCCAGCATAGATATAAAATCAGTCTAGCATGCATGTGTACCCTGTCTGGTAGATGTGCCTGCTCCTACAGGCTCCCCTAGGGTTGCCACCTTTTCCTCCAAAAAATACCGTCCATCACTGAATTTATCTTTCCTGTTCCTCATGCACAGGAGGGGCGCTCTCGATCGGCGCCGCTGAGCGCTGAGCAATTGCGTTCTGAAATAGTTTAGGTGGGCTCAGGTGGGTGAGGATAGTTTAGGTGGGCTCAGATAGTTTAGGTGGGCACAGGTGGTTGGGATAGTTTAGGTGGGCACAGGCTGGGGAGAGAGTAAAAATTTAGAGCAATACATGATACTGCAGTCAGTGACAGGGAGCCGAGCGCAGCTTACCTACTCCAAGCTGTACGGCCCCTGCGTCCACGCTGTCACTGCCGTTGATGTCGCCGCGCCGCCCCCGATGTTTACACGCCGGCGGGGGGGGGCGGTGAAGCGTGCATAGTGTCCTCGCCCATCGTCCGCGCCCCCGATGTTTACACGCTGGCGGTAGAGGGGGGGGGGGTGAAGCGTGCATGTCCCCGCTCACCGGCTGTGAGCAGTGGCAGTGACAGGTGCCGGGCACGCGCAAGCATGACATAAACAAGCCGCGTCCGGCACCTGTCACTTTCGCTGCTCTGCATAGCTTGTCAGCTCTGCAGAGGCAGTCGGTGAGCGGGGACAAGAAGAAAAAGGTGGCGGAACGCAGTACCGCCGCGTTCCGGCAGAAAGAAAGCCCTGTATGTATGTATGTATGTATGTACAAGCCATTTAGATATGAGCACAGTTCTCTTATTTCTATGGAACATAAAGGATACCGAGGTTCGTCACCATTTCACTAGCAGATGCAATTTTAAGGCCTCATGTACACAGGGCATTTTTGCAGCCACTTTTAGGGGCAGCAGGCATTTTTTTTTTCCTGCTTCTAAACGCCCCCATATGTTATCCTATGTGTTCATGCACACATAGACTTTTAGAAGCTTTTAGTGGCAGGGACATTTAGCACAAAGAAAAACCCAGGGCCAGTGCATCCATAAGCAGCAGCGTTTTGGCAGAAAAAAAAATGATTGGTGCATGTAAAAGCATCTAAACGCATGTTAATGCTCGGCGCATCTAGCGCTCGAGCGTTCATTCATTTCAAAGGCCAAAAGAACTTATTATTCTGGACAAATGCTTGTAAAAGTGTAAAGCACTTTTACATGCGTCAGGCATTTTTTACTGACAAAACGCTTGACATGTTGGGTATTCATTTAAACAGTGCAAGCTCATCTATTATATTTTTTTTAAAAAAAAGGTAATATATTACATTTGTTTGCCTTGAAAATAACTTTGGTGTATTTTTACTAAAAATCTGCATTTCATAAACCGCTGTGCTAATATTCTGTACCTTGTTGCTAAGGTGATCCCTGCCCTTCACCATCACATGAATGAGGTTTGTCCAATTTAAATCCCTGCACATGTGCACTTTCTCTTCCCTTTCACAGTAGCTCTGAGCTCCCCTGACTGAGGAGTCAGCAAATGCAGGCACAGGGAGCATCTTAGCAACAACCTACCACTAAGACAGGACAGGGTGGGAACCATCTCTGAGTGTTTCTCAGACAGGCTCTGGGAGGAACGTAAATGGCCTATACCTAATGCAGGAGCATGATTAAAATGTTATCACAGTGGGCAGTTGGCTTCATCTACAGGCAACCTCCAGAGGCAGATTTTGGAAAAGAACTAAATCAGACCAGAGATTATGCAATTTTCTTTCCTTCCATCACAAGCTCCACGGGCTGCCTGGCTTCCTCACTCACTAGGATAACTGTCAGTGGATGATGCTACCCTGGGACATGCTGGGTCACAGGACACATTTCACGGACTCCTGTGACCCAGCATGTCTGAGGGTAGCATCATCCACTGACAATGCACTGACAGAGCCTGTGCAGCTCCACAATCACTAGCCGGCTACACAGTGGTCCGGATGCTGTGTAAGGTGCAGATCATCCATTCATGTTGGTGCTGGGACTTGATTCGATGCAGTGATCTCTTCAACCCCTCCCCTCCAATTACATGTGCTTATTTGTTCACCCCTTTTGAGTAGCATTTATCTGTACTTTAATAAATTAAGTGGAGTTTACTACACTAGAGTTTGTGCCATCTTACGCCCTTGCCCTGATTGTTTGTTTGTTTAGTTACATGCTGACAGCTGCACTGTTAGTTTACTCCTGTCTAGGCCAAGGGCTACCCGCTCACATTTATGAGTTGTTATATGTTGTATAACGGTTTGATTTATTTTATGATGCAGTGTAATCATTTTCCCTTTTAATTTAAACATAAATCACCACCGCCAAAATTCATATAAATTATTAATAAATATACAAATAAATGCTGCTGCTCATCAGTGCAAATACACACCAAAAAAAATATATAAACATTAACACAGTGCAATAAAAAAAGAAAAAGGAAATTAATATAATTATATATATATACACACATACATACATATATACAGTCAGGTTCATAAATATTGGGACATCGACACAATTCTAAGAGTTTTTTAAGGGAAAGAAGTGGAATGTTCTGCAATGGCCAAGTCAATCACCTGACCTGAATCCGATTGAGCATGCATTTCACTTGCTGAAGACAAAACTGAAGGGAAAATGCCCCAAGAACAAGCAGGAACTAAAGACAGTTGCAGTAGAGGCCTGGCAGAGCATCACCAGGGATGAAACCCAGCGTCTGGTGATGTCTCTGCGTTCCAGACTTCAGGCTGTAATTGACTGCAAAGGATTTGCAACAAAGTATTAAAAAGTGAAAGTTTGATTTATGATTATTACTCTGTCCCATTACTTTTGGTCCCTTAAAAATGGGAGGCACATATGCAAACTGTTGTAATTCCTACACCGTTCACCTGATTTGGATGTAAATACCCTCAAATTAAAGCTGACAGTCTGCAGTTAAAGCACATCTTGTTCGTTTCATTTCAAATCCATTGTGGTGTATAGAGCCAAAAATGTTAGAATTGTGTCGAAGTCCCAATATTTTTGGACCTGACTGTGTATGTATATATATATATATATATATATATATATATATATATATATATCCACTCTCCAAGAAAACGCTTAGAATAATGTAGGGAAAAAAACAAATATATAGCGTAATACTGCAACACTTGGTTATCTTAAATGTTTAAGTACCAAGCCAGTCAGATTCTTAATGATCAAAATAAGCATTTTATTGCATTTTAAAAGCCTCAAAACGCCACATCATCAGGGTTATTCCTTGAGATCCCACGGTCAACACCAGATGACAGCACAGAGAATCTCTCATACACAAGATGGCCCCCAGGAACGCCGCACGCCGGCGTGCGCTCCACTCACCGGAAGTGACGTATTACGTATGGTGGAGGAACCGGAAATGTGTCAACGCGTTTCGCCCCTCCTCCAGGGCGTCATCACAGACCACACCACTCCAGTCAGACGCTGCAAATATACTGAACGCGGCATCCTCCCCTCTACATCTGATAGGCTACATGCAAATCATAAACCCTATTCAGCTGTCACCTCATGCCATTGTGGGATCCCATTACAATACACTTAAAACTCAAGGGAAAAACCATACTTTTCCTCTCAAACCCCATTAACAGGCTTCAAAAAATGCATTCCTGCCGATCTACCATTAACACTTTAATATGAAACATATTTTATAAAATTAAGAATAAGAATAAAAATTAAGTTCCGGTTCCGTCGCCATATGTAGTATGTCACTTCCGGTGAGTGGAGCGCACGCCGGCGTGCGGCGTTCCTGGGGGCCATCTTGTGTATGGGAGATTCTATGTGCGGTCATCTCAAGGAATTACCCTGGTGATGTGGCGTTTTGAGGCTTTTAAAATGCAATAAAATGCTGATTCTGATCATTAAGAATGTGAGTGGCTTGGTACTTAAAAATTGAAGATAACCAAGTGTTGCAGTATTTCGCTATATATTTGTTTTTTTCCCTACATTATTCTGACCGTTTTCTTGGAGAGTGGTGTCTGGTGATCCTGGAGGTATGAGGCTGGATATACTCTGGTTTGGAGTGGGAGAAACCTATTATCTGGAGGATTACTGACTGGGTCTAGGATCCCATAAAAACCCTAATAAAAGGCGTTTTTTTTCACCAATATCTGGTGAGTGCGGTATAATCTTTTGAGCACTATTTTGGTGGAAGCATAAGTTATATCCTTTGGAAGAGAACTTTCAAGAATATTTATAAATCATTTTTTGAATATAATTTTTAAATCTTTTTTTCACCAATTTGGAGTGGGACTTATTTAATTTAATTTATATATATTCATTTCCATTTTCACTTTTAGTTTACCAGGGGGAGTTTGAACGCTTTAACAAAGAAACTGCAAGGCATTTTGGTTTTGGGAATTAGGCTGGACGCTTTGGCCAACTCTCCTATATGCCTATCTCCTAGTATCAGAAAAAAAAACACTTTACACTTGAAAATATTTGTACTACATTTAAGCAAGTCAATCATTTGGGTGTTACTTCATTTCACTGGCAAGGATATTTCTGCTGGCCAATAACTGAATTAACGCTCAGGCACTGCATGTGCCTAGCATTAATGTGCGTTGGGTATTTTATTCTGGCCAAATGCTCCGCTCCTGAACGTGATTTTGGTGCATACAGATAAGTGCCCTTAAAAAACCCTGCCTGTGAACTTTAAATGCCTATGTGTGCATGTACACATAGGCTAACAGAGGGGCCTTCAAGGTGTCACAAAAAAAAAAAAAAAAAAAGGCATTTAGGAGCTCAAGTGTGCATGAAGCCTTAGAATATTATGATGTAAAAAAATTAGAGGTTAGGTTCTATTCTCACACTGGCATGGTCAATTACATCTAGAAGCCCCAGTGAGGTTCTCCTGGCAATTATTTGCAGGAAGAAGACCCTGCATCCAGGGCCAATCATTGCAGGTAATTTCTCCAATCACTCCATGAGCAATGAGAGACTAATGGCTCCTGCAGAGAATAGTAGGCACTCATGGAGGGATTATCTGCAATTGCTGGCCCTAGTTGCAGACAGCATGGGGTTTATTTACTAAAGCTGGAGAGTGCAAAATCAGTCTCACTTCTGCATGGAAACCAATCATCTTCTAACATCAGCTTGTTAAATTGGGCTTTGGCAATAAAACCTGGAAGCTGATTGGTTTCTATGCACAAGTGAGCCTGATTTTGCACTCTCCAGCTTTAGTAAATAAACCCCCATGCGTCCAGGGAGGATTACTCGCAGGTACTCGCAGCTTGAGGGAGGGGCGGAGGAAATATGAAAGGGGTGGTGATGTGTGAACAAGATTTGGCCACATACCGGGGTGGAAGTAGGGGAATGATTGATGGAGAGATTAAAATATAAATAATGTAGTGAGAGATGAGGATGGAGTAAGCAGCAGACTGGTGGAGGCAGAAAGAGGTAAAAAAGGAGAGACAGATATGAACCTAGCGGGAAATATGAGCAGAGATATGGCAGATACATGGAAGTAAATGTAAAATTACTGGATAGGGTGATGTGGGACAAGACCACTGTACATGGAACAAAGCTAGAAATATGGGACTGGTGGGAGGTATGGACAGATGTTTGCACACAATGACCTACACAAGTCAATGACAGGCAATAGCTGTACGCTAATGACTGCACATCCATGCATTTAGTTGCATACAGGGATAGATATGTACAACTGAACACAGATAGTTTGTGTCCAGGGCTTCTCAGACAGACCTCTTATCAGGAAGACAAAGTACTGAAAGGGCAACAGCTATACACATCAAAGTGCAGCTCGCAGTACAGTAAGCATTCACATGAGCTTAGAGTTTGGCTTCCTAAAGTGACCCTGTCACCACAGTCACTCGTATACAAAAGCCTACCTGCTAAAAGAAAAAGGAATACACTCAGAACTCCCTCGTGACGAGTATCCCACATCTCCAGGGGTGTGGAATATCAGTCTTCCCTGCCACACACTGTGGTTTCACTGTGGTTTGTGCCTCTTGTAGGGACATAGGAGCTTGTGGGAGAAACCACAGCGTGCAGCGGGAGGAGCAGGTAATCCGTACCCCCAGAAGTGTGGAATACTTGCCACTGTCAAGGAAGTTTTTCAACTAACTGCATTCTTCTTTTAGCCGTTAGGTTATTGGATACAAATGTTCCTGTGCTAACAGAGTAACTTTGAAAGAAGAGTATGGGGGTGGTCTCTGCAGACCCTCTAGTTACCTGGCTGTCTCTGACTTCAATACTTACTGAACCAATACTCTGAGGCCAAAAAAACCCTCAGATTAAAAAGTTCTGATCAAACTCCTGATCGGCATACTTGTTTCAGGTCGGGGCCTTAGAAATACTGATGTCACTGGATTAGGATGA
Organism: Staurois parvus; assembly: GCF_062004578.1. Taxonomy (NCBI): domain Eukaryota; kingdom Metazoa; phylum Chordata; class Amphibia; order Anura; family Ranidae; genus Staurois; species Staurois parvus. Next base: position 5,810,192 of record NW_028318005.1, read on the forward strand.
TAGGCCACTAGCATTTTTAAAAGGGTTTTACAGATTGAAGCTCATCAAGCCGGGTAGTGAAAGCGGGCCACCCATGGATCGAACACTCATCAAGCCGGGTAGTGAAAGCGGGCCACCCATGGATCGAACACTCATCAAGCCGGGTAGTGAAAGCGGGCCACCCATGGATCGAACACTGTCGATACAGCAGGAAATAAACTCGATCCGTGCATGGCCAGACTAAGGCTGGCCATACATTATACAATTTTCTTGAGATTTTTGGTTTAGATTTACCAAAAAACATATAAAAGGAGGTCGAACCTAACAACACTTTCAATTGTATCCAGTTAGGCAGGCTCTTACACTACAGGGTTGAAGCTAAATCTAAAGAAAATTGGACAGAAAATTTTATAGTGTATGGCCAGCCTAAAGGTGTAGTTCACCTTTAACAGAAAGCTGCCTATGCAAGTAAAGGGCGCCTATAGATCAAAACAAACTGCAGATTGTGTGTTCTGTAAGTCGAGCACACATAAATGCACGTGTGTTGACATGCACTGCAATACTTTATGCTTTTTTGTTACCTCACTAAGCGTTACCTGTAAACCAGTGGTCTCCAGACTGTGGTCCTTTGCTTGCCTTTATCCAGCGCCTGGGGCACCATTCATCCCACTGCAAGGAGACACTATTCTGCCCACTCACATGAACAATAGGGCATATTTCAGGCCACTGACATCAGCAATGGGGCTCTATTCCTCCTACTGACAACAGCAATGGGACACTATTCCTCCCCCAAATACCAAAGATGGGGCACTGTTTATTCCCACTGATCCCAGGAACATTTTTATTCCTGCTGGCCACAGCCTGGCCCCCCCAAAGTCTGAAGGACAGCAAACTGTCCATTTTGATTAGAAAGTTTGGAGACCCGTGCTGTAATGGAAGCTTCAACTAACTGTTTTGTTTTTGGGGTTTGTGCAGATTACCAAACGCTAACATGTTTACACAGCGCACATCAGAACAACATACTGCTGTGAACGGCCCTCAATTCCCTCATGTTTTGCATTGTACTGGTATTGTTCTGTCACATGTTCTGTCCCCCTTTGTAATGTACAGCGCTGAGCGAACTATTGGTGCTTTATAAATACTGTATAATAAATAATAATAATAGTTTTACAATGTATATGCGCTTGCATGAGTTGACCAACGCATCTGGCATGAATAGATCCTGAAGGATTAGGTGGCACAAAAGTGATATTTTAGATAAAAGTACAGCCGGGTGAGTTTTGGGTGCAGCGACCTTAAGGCCTCATGCACACGGGATGTTAGAAAAACGCCAGTAGTGTTAGCTGTAGAATATGGAAATAAAAAATGTGAGGTTTTTTTGTGTTTTTTAGCATTAGCTTTTTTCAGCGGTTTTTTTTAGGATTTTTCAGCGTTTGCGTTTTTTTAGCAAAGCTATACTTCCACAAAATCTTCAGGCTCAAACACGCTCATAAATGCCGGATAATGTTTTTTTAGAGTTTTTCAGCTTTTATCAGCATTAGAGCATTTTTACAGCTTAAAAACTCCTCTTGAAACCCACTAGTTTTGGGGTTTTTTTCCAGCCAGAAAACGCTCCTCCCAAAAAACGTTGATCACAGCCTATGTGTACAAGAACATATAGGATAACATGCTGGGGAGTTTACTGGGTGTAGAAAAGAAACTCCAGAAGCCAAAAACAGCCGCTGTAAAAATGTCCAGTGTGCATGAGGACTTAACGTGGAAGCTGTGCACAAATAAAGGCAAGTGGAGAGCAAAGGACAAACTGTATTGTCTGTGGATTCCTGTAGTCAATCCTTCATGATTAGGCCTCGTATCTAGTTGTGTTGCCCGCTGAACAGGGATCCATGTTGGATTGCTCTTTATAGGGTGTTTGACAAGCTGTGAGTGGGCATTATATTGCCTACTCACCACCTGGTTTTAACCCATTAAACACCTTGCACCAGCATGTAGCAACCATGTGGGCACAAGAAACACCCCCATTTAGTCTAATAGGTTGTGTTTGCAATAGCGGGGATAGGCTTTTGTGCACCAAGATGCAAAGCATCACAACCGCGGCTTATGTACGCCCACCTCCACTACCTTTGCAGCTTAAAGTCGTACTAAACTCTCATTTATTATTTTTACCTACAAATATGCTTATAAAAAAAAAAAGCTTACTTGAAGATAAAATATCTCACAAACATGCACAGTTTAGGAGATAATTTAGTGAGCTGCAGCCAGTGACATCACAGGCACATGAGCTCTGAAAGAACGGCATATCCATGATGTCATCGCGGCTCGGCCAATCAAGCGGCTGCACCTTTCGAACCAAGACTAAGTGAAGATGGAAGCCTCTGCAGAGGTGACAGAACGCCGCTGGAGGGCTTTGTTTCAAAGTAAATCCTTCAGGATGTTTAGTATTTGACGCCTACTGTGACATTATGCCTTTGCCTTGCAGAGCTGTATTTTTTGTTGTTGTTGTATTTGTTTTAAATTTTACTACCACTTTAAGGGGGAAGCAGTAGATAAATTCAGCTCAACCACGTGTTTTACCACCCACTAACCACAAGTGTAAACTAGGACTCACCATTTCTTGTTCTGCACTGTGCGTTTATGTGCAAGCGGCCATCTCAGTAGAAGCAGAATTTTTCATCCTCATGTCAGAGCTGTAAGCAGAGAAAACATTGAGCAACACAGTAGTGACATCACCAAACTTCATCCCAAAATTCCCGAATAGGTAGCAGTATCTGAGATCTCACACTGCAGATATACAGCTATGAGGCAGTAGGCATGGAGGTGTCTAGCTACCACCACATGCCAGGAAGCGTACTGCTATTTTTCAGGTGTATTTGCAGACTAAGGGCCAATTCAAACCAGGAGCTGCATTACAACGCAGTATCTGGTGTGCAGTGACGTACGGCAGGTTCAATGCACTGTCGATAATCCCGATAATCTCGGGACATTGTTAAAACTTTTTCACTTAGGGGTGTACTCACTTTTTTTGCCAGTGGTTTAGACATTAATGGCTGTGTGTTGAGTTATTCTGAGGGGACAGCAAATTCATACTGTTATACAAGCTGTACACTCACTACTTTACATTGTAGCAAAATGTCATTTCTTCAGTGTTGTCACATGAAAAGATATAATAAAATATTTACAAAAATGTGAGGGGTGTACTCACGTCTGTGAGATACTGTATAAAGCCAGCCATACATGGCTCAATTTCCTCCCATTCAACCCATGGGCTGAACGACAGAAAATCAAACCAATTCTCCACTGCCGGCCATTCCTGGGGGACTGAAAGTGGAAGAAATGGCAATGTTTATTACCAGCTTTATAACTGAGTACACTGCCCAAACTAAGGATTGTATCACAGTGCTGTCAAAAATTTCCTCCAAACTGATAGGCTATATGGAAATACGGACTTATCCAAAAAATAGCAACCTGCACTGTGTGCGGATGAGAAAAATGAAGGCCATTAAATCCTTCTGTAGATGAAAAAGTGAAATAAAAGTCAACTAAGGGTCCATGCACTGTGGCTTAAAAAACTCTGCTCCTAGAGGAGTTTAGCGTTTTGTCTTTAGAAGCAACTAATGTGATCCTATGGGGTTTATTTACTAAAGCTGGAGAGTCCAAAATCAGACTCCCTTCTGCATAGAAACCAATCAGCTTCTAACCTCAGCTTGTTCAATGAAGCTTTGGCAATGAAACCTGGAAGCTGATTGGTTTCTATGCAGAAGGGAGTCTGATTTTGCACTCTCCAGCTTTAGTAAATAAACCCCTATGTGTCCATGCACATTAGGTTGTTTGGAGGCATATTTTAAGCTTAGTGTTTACAGGCAGGAAAAAAAAAAAAAACCTTCGGTTTCACCTTTTTGAGACAGTTCTCTGGCAGAAAAAACAAAAATGCTAAAATGAGTGTAAACACTAGTACAAAAATTGCTCAAAATGAATGTTTTGCAGGGCGTTTCCATGTTGTGTGCACTGTGGGAGATCAGATATAGTGAATGCAGGATCCTGGGTTTAGTAACACTTTAACAGAGGGGGCATTTTGTATTAAAGGATAAAGTCACCTTTGAAACGTGTTAAATGTTCCAAAATATTCCGTTTTTAGGGTGGAAAATGTAACATGTTCCAGCTCCTTCATCTTCTCCCTGCAAAAGCAACACCCCAGGGCGCACCCAGCCTTGCGCATTACCTTTGCGATAGCTTTATTAAAAGGATAAAACAAATGAATACACACATACAGCACAGATAATCCAACACATCAGTATCCACAGTGTCCTGAGGAAGAGGGGGATTCTCCCCTCAAAACACATCAGCTTTTGAGGGGAGTCTCCTCGTGGTTGGGACTCACTCAGTGGATCAGGTCAATTAGGACACTGTGCATACTGGTGTTCTTGTTTATCTATGCTGTTTGTGATAGCTTTATTAAAAGGTCACATCAAATGTATACTCACAAAAGGTAATGCACAAGGCTGGTGCGCCCTCTGTTTTTGCATTTCTAGTGTGACTTCTGGGCTTCCCCAGTCCTTAGAGGGCTGCAAAGCATTGACAATAGTGGAGTAGCTGAACAGTTGTAATCCTTCATTGCAGGTGAATTCTCATGAGTGCAGTTTGTGTTCTTTTGGCCTGCACCTAATCCCCCTGACCCCCCTCCTTGTGACAGCAGGCAGGGGATCCTTTCCCCACACCCACTGTCACAACTTAAAAACAGTGCAGCTGTTCAGGGCTCTGCCCACACAATCGCCTCATTATTTTATTTTTATTTCAGGTACTTATATAGCGCCGTCAATTTACGCAGCATTTTACATATATATTGTACATTCATATTAGTCCCTAACCCTAAAGGGGCGTACAATCTAAGGTCCCTAACTTACATTCATACTAGGGCCAATTTAGACAGGATCTAATTAACCTACCAGCATATCTTGAGAGTGTGGGAGGAAACCAGAGTACCCGGAAGAAACCCATGCAGACACAGGGAGAGCATGCAAACTCCAGGCAGGTGGTGCCATGGTTGGGATTGGAACCAACGATACTAGTACTGCCAGGTGGAAGTGCTAACCATTTAGCCACTGTGCTGCCCATTCAATACTCTGTGAATGAATGAATTACAAGTAATGTCAGCAGCTGGAGCTGATGGCACGTACTGCTCATTGAACTGCAAGGGCGCTGGTGAGAGTTCTTGTGGTTGATTGATTTTACCTCCAATTCAGAAACTGCTTGCCTGCAGGGTAGGTATGAACAGACAGATGATGGAGTGTCTGCAGGATCCCGACATTGCACCCACAGGTGCAATCCTCTCTAGATTGCAGAGTAAAAAATGAAATAAATGCACTTTTTTTTGTCTGCAAAAAGATGTGCATTTATTATATATATATATATATATATATATATATATATATATATATATATATATATATATATATATATATATACACACACACACTTTTTTTTTTTTTTTATACAAAATGTGAACCTATCCCTTAATGTTTTAGCAAAACTAGACCCTTAAGACATTGGGAGAGTTTGCATACAGTCAAACAACTGAAGACACTTACTTGGCCCCTTCTCTGAAACATGGAAATCACAACTTCCTGCAGTCCTGGGGTCGATCTTAAACTCTGCAGTTTCTCTAATTCGAACACCTTTGTGCTGCAAGCCACATCAGCGAGCTCGACAAGCGTTTGGGTTGCAGGCTGTTGATAGAGAAAGAGATAGGAACACTCGCTCAGATATTTAAATACAGAAAATACTATCTGCACAATCGTAACACATTTGCCATGCCTCAGACAGGTCGGTGCAGGCAGTCGTGTTAGTTACGGTGGACAAAGCAGACCTCAGTGAACGTACGGCATTGTGACACACCACACACACATTATGAACAGACAGCTTCTGGGTGTTATGATGCAAACTACTTCACAGATGAAACTAAATGTAAGTTATGCTTTCTGAGAGACTGACTCACTAGGTAGTAAAGTAAAGTTGGATTTTGTTTTTTAATAATAAATGGATTCCCCTATCCACATATTCAAGGTAAAAGAAGGACTCCTCCTAGCTGCACTGCTGTGTTCTGACAATGAGACTCCTCCGCTGTCAGAATACACTGATCAGAGCTGCAGCCTATTGACTGCAGGTGCTGATTGAATTAAAATATTTCAACAGTCCCATTCCAGTGTCATCGATCATTGGACCGACTCTTCTCAAACGGGAATGACCATAGATGAATCAAAATTTGGCAGGTCTCTGCTCAACTGGCCAAATTTTGTTCCATCTATGGACAGCCTAAGGCACAGTCAGTTAGACATAGACACTGTGGAAATGAAAAAAAATAAAAAAATTGAAAAAAAAAAAATTGCGAAAGAACACACAGATTTTAGGAGGGCACGGTTTAGGTGAAGCGCCTCTGCAGGCCACCAAAGCCACCATCAAAAGTCACAGCGCTGGAGCTTAAAAAGCAGGAGCGTATAAACCTTTTGTATCTCAGCCCCAAGCAAGGCTGCAGATTGCAGAACCTGGGACATAATGGACCACCTGACAGAGTGAACTTTCCTGTTTATGAATTATCATTACAAAACTGTAAAATAATTAAAACGTAATAGTTTTATAAGCAGCATACAATTTGCCATTAAACATGCTTTCATAAATGGAAAATATACTACAGCAGCTATAGAAAAAATGATGGACAAAGCCTCACTAAAGTCACACCATAAGGATCAATTAAAGAAGTTGGCTTCTCACACTGTCCCCGCCCCTCTATGGGTCATGGCTTAAGGACTGTGTTGGAAGACAATACGTTTCAAGAAATATTATGGCATGAGTGTGGCTTTGTCCTTTTCTTCTTATCGGCGTTTCAAATGCTAGTAAATGCGGCTAACCGTGTTTACAATTTTATTTTAACTCTTCCATTTCCAGATGCTGTCCAGATCTGTTTCATCATACAAAATGCATGCAAAGCGTTTTCCCAGTACTCAAATGGACCTGGTACACCATACTTTGAGGTTTCGCATGAAAGAAAATATGTTAGACACTGCTGCAATAATTTCTGCACAGAAATGAGCTGGAACACATCCAAACACCACAAAAAAAAAAAAAAAAGACAGCTAATCTCAACAAATACTGCTCTCTCTGCTTCTGCTCTCTATTTCTCTCAAAATGTCCGAAATAGTTAATTTTTTTACTATTTTTCAGTGCATTCAGGGCATTTTAGAAGGTCTCCTGAGATTATCTTTAAAAAACGCTTCTAAACCCAAATGCTCATAAACACGGTATGCAAATGCCACTAAACAGACATTTTTTAACCTATGTTTTCCAGCAGTTTCCATCATTCAGAAGTGTCCCGTGTACATGGAGCCTAAGAGGGCACTTTTTTCAGTCATTAGGGCAGAAAAGGAAGAGGATCTCCCCAGTGGAAGACAAATGGCAAAAACCTTGATGGGGTTTTAGCTCTCCCTCTACTTTATCTAAAACAAAAAAAAAGGACATTCCTTAAGCTGTAGAAACACATACAATAAGGCTCATTTACACGAGAAATCAAAATACCATAAAACCCCACAGATCAATGAGTCAGCGCTTCTCGAGCATGCGCAGTGGGCACCCGGCTGTCAGCCAGGTGCTCACACTAAAGGGAGGACAACTCCACGGAAGTGGGAGCAGGTACCTGTCAAATTCAGGTACCCGCTCCCCCTCCCTCCCCAAAGGTCCACAGTCTCTTGGTCATCCCCTGTACTGTGTCCGCAGTCTCTGGTCATCCCCTGTACTGTGTCCGCAGTCTCTGGTCATCCCCTGTACTGTGTCCGCAGTCTCTGGTCATCCCCTGTACTGTGTCCGCAGTCTCTGGTCATCCCCTGTACTGTGTCCGCAGTCTCTGGTCATCCCCTGTACTGTGTCCGCAGTCTCTGGTCATCCCCTGTACTGTGTCCGCAGTCTCTGGTCATCCCCTGTACTGTGCCCGCAGTCTCTGGTCATCCCCTGTACTGTGCCCGCAGTCTCTGGTCATCCCCTGTACTGTGCCCGCAGTCTCTGGTCATCCCCTGTACTGTGCCCGCAGTCTCTGGTCATCCCCTGTACTGTGCCCGCAGTCTCTGGTCATCCCCTGTACTGTGCCCGCAGTCTCTGGTCATCCCCTGTACTGTGCCCGCAGTCTCTGGTCATCCCCTGTACTGTGCCCGCAGTCTCTGGTCATCCCCTGTACTGTGCCCGCAGTCTCTGGTCATCCCCTGTACTGTGCCCGCAGTCTCTGGTCATCTTCTGTACTGTGCCCGCAGTCTCTGGTCATCCCCTGTACTGTGCCCGCAGTCTCTGGTCATCCCCTGTACTGTGCCCGCAGTCTCTGGTCATCCCCTGTACTGTGCCCGCAGTCTCTGGTCATCTCCTGTACTGTGTCCGCAGTCTCTGGTCATCTCCTGTACTGTGTCCGCAGTCTCCGGTCATCTCCTGTAGTACATCCGGTCTCTAGTCATCTCCTGTACTGTGTCCGCAGTCTCTGGTAATCTCCTGTACTGTGTCCGCAGTCTCCGGTCATCTCCTGTAGTACATTCGCAGTCTCTGGTCATCTCCTGTAGTACATTCGCAGTCTCTGGTCATCTCCTGTACTGTGTCCGCAGTCTCTGGTCATCTCCTGTACTATGTCTGCAGTCTCTGGTAATCTCCTGTACTATGTCTGCAGTCTCTGGTAATCTCCTGTACTATGTCTGCAGTCTCTGGTCATCTCCTGTACTATGTCTGCAGTCTCTGGTCATCTCCTGTACTATGTCTGCAGTCTCTGGTCATCTCCTGTACTGTGTCCGCAGTCTCTGGTCATCTCCTGTACTGTGCCCGCAGTCTCCGGTCATCTCCTGTAGTACATCCGCAGTCTCTGGTCATCTCCTGTACTGTGTCCGCAGTCTCTGGTCATCTCCTGTACTATGTCTGCAGTCTCTGGTCATCTCCTGTACTATGTCTGCAGTCTCTGGTAATCTCCTGTACTATGTCTGCAGTCTCTGGTCATCTCCTGTACTATGTCTGCAGTCTCTGGTCATCTCCTGTACTGTGTCCGCAGTCTCTGGTCATCTCCTGTACTGTGTCTGCAGTCTCTGGTCATCTCCTGTACTGTGTCTGCAGTCCATTGGTTCAGAATATTTTTTTTCTTGTTTTCCTCCTCTAAAACCTAGGTGCGTCTTATGGTCAGGTGCGTCTTATGGAGGGAAAAATACGGTATATCCTGAACATGGAGAAAGACATGTACTACCCAGTCATCCAGTGTTATCGAGACATTTAACCCCATTCCCTTGAGAATGATACAATTCTACTCTGCAGAAATGAATGATCTCATGGCTTGGATTCATCATTCAAGTCCCTGGCTCTGTAGACAGAGAGAGCAATGACAGAACCCCAACTAGAATTTCTACTAAATCCTTCCTCAGTATTGGATACCTGGAAGGAGGCAACCCATCTATGGATATAATTCACCTATGGGCTCTTGGAAAGAGATGGCTCACCTATGTATTCAACCCATCTTTGAACACCTGGAAGGGGAGGAGTTGCCTACGTGCCTTGAGAAGGAGAAGAGGCACCTATGGGCACCTGGAAGGAGAACATCTAGCTACAGATATAGCTACGGACGCCTGGAAGGAGAAGACCCAGCTACGGACGCCTGGAAGGAGAAGACCCAGCTACGGACGCCTGGAAGGAGAAGACCCAGCTACGGACGCCTGGAAGGAGAAGACCCAGCTACGGACGCCTGGAAGGAGAAGACCCAGCTACGGACGCCTGGAAGGAGAAGACCCACCTATGGGAACCTATATCAAAACAAAATTTAAAAAAAAAAAAAGACATTAGAAAGGATTTAGAAAACACAACAAGGCTCATTAACACAGGAAATCAAAATACCAATAAACCCTGACAGATCAATGAGTCAGAAATGTTGCATTTCACACATTCGCACCATTGGGGGATAAATGATCCAGGATTATGTCCTGAACATTGAGAAAGACATGCACTACCCGTTCACCCGGTGTTATTGAGACCCCTTCCCATGAGACTGATGCAATTCTACTCTCCAAGAGTGAATGATCTCAGGGCTTGGATTCACGATTCAAGTCCCTGACTCTGTAGACGGTGACAGCAATGACAGAAACCCAACTAGACGTCCTACTAAATCCTTCCTCAGTACTGGACACCTGGAATGAAGCGACCCACCTATGGTCATAATTCATCCATGGGCTACTGAAAAGTGATGGTTCACCTATGAACACAACCCATTTTTGTACACCTGGAAGAAGACTCGCCTATGGACACCTGGATGGAGAAGACCCACCTACTGGCCCTTGAAGGAGACAACCCGCCTACTGGCCCCTTGAAGGAGACAACCCACCTATGGGTCCCTTGAAGGAAACAACCCACCTACGGGCACCTGGAAGAAGACCTACCTATATAAACTTGGAAGGGGGAGACCCACCTACGGACACCTGGCAGAAGACCCACCTACTGGCACCTAGCATAAGAAGACCCACTTACGGGCACCTACCACGAGAAGACCCACCTACGGGCACCTGGAAGGAGAAGACCCACCTACGGGCACCTGGAAGGAAAAGACCCACCTACGGGCACCTGGAAGGAAAAGACCCACCTACGGGCACCTGGAAGGAAAAGACCCACCTACGGGCACCTGGAAGGAAAAGACCCACCTACGGGCACCTGGAAGGAAAAGACCCACCTACGGGCACCTGGAAGGAAAAGACCCACCTACGGGCACCTGGAAGGAAAAGACCCACCTACGGGCACCTGGAAGGAGAAGACCCACCTACGGGCACCTGGAAGGAGAAGACCCACCTACTGGCATCTAGCACGAGAAGACCCACCTACAGGCACCTGGAAGGAGAAGACCCACCTACGGGCACCTGGAAGGAGAAGACCCACCTACTGGCATCTAGCACGAGAAGACCCACCTACAGGCACCTGGAAGGAGAAGACCCACCTACGGGCACCTTGAAGGAGAAGACCCACCTATAGGCACCAGCTTGATGTTCTCCTTTTCCAGGACCTCAGAGACACTGTCCAGCTGCATGTGGCTGAAGGTAGGTCTCTGGTGGTGTTCTCTGTACATCCTCTTCTGGCTCAGCACCTCCAGCAGGGCGATCAGTCGGAGTCCATCGCTCAGTTCGGTCTGCAGGTTTCCGATCCTCCTGTTCACACATTTCTTGTTACACCAGCGGGTGACGGTGTTCTGCTGGATCTTCTTCCATGGCGCGTCCTCCTCCAGGTCCTTCCCGGTCACCGGCATCGTACGGGAGATAACAGAGCACATAGCCGCCTTCTTTCCGTTCGTGTAATAACAATGGCGCAGTCCTTGGATCAACTACTATGGCGCATGTGCGATCAGACTCCGCCTCCTCTCCAGGATCTCCTACCGAGTCGGATCCATTGCTGGGTGAGTGGCGCCATCTGCTGGGCGCTGGATTCCACAGCGGCTACTGACAGCCGGAGACATCTCCACAGCGGCAGCTCTACCTCTCTGCATCGCTCCTCTAAAAACATTTCCTATTAATAATAATAAACAATGTCATTGAGTTTGGTGAAACTTTCTGATTGCATTTGTTGATTTAAAACCTCATCAGAGCCTGAGATAGAAATCAATGTACACTGCTCCAAAAAATGAAAGGAACACAGAAAACCCATCAGATCTCAATGGGGAAACATATCATGCTGGATATATATACTGACAGGGAAGGGGTCATGTGTTAGGAATGTAAGGATGCCCCATCGTTTGATGGAAATGAAAATGATCAACCTACAGAGGACTGAATTCAAAGACGCCCCGAAAATCAAAGTGAAAAAATGATGCAGCAGGCTAGTCCATTTTGCTGAAATTTCATTGCAACAACTCAGAATGATCCTCAGTAGTTTGTATGGCCCCCACGTGCTTGTATGCATGCCTGACAACGTCGGGACATACTCCTAATGAGACGAGAGTTGGTGTCCTGGGGTATTTCCTCCCAGATCTGGACCAGGACATCACTGAGCTCCTGGACAGTCTGAAGTGCAACCTGGCGACGTCCGATGGACTGAAACATAATATCCCAGAGGTGTTCTATTGGATGTAGGTCAGGCGAGCGTGGAGGCCATTCAATGGTATCAATTCCTTCATCCTCCAGGAACTGCCTGCATACTCTCACCACATGAGGCTGGGCATTATTGTGCACCACGAGGAACCCAGGACCTCCTGCACCAGCGTAGTGTCTGACAATGGGTCCAAGGAGTTCATCCCGATACCTAATGGCAGTCAAGGTGCCATTGTCTAGCCTGTAGAGGTCTGTGCGTTCCTCTATGGATATGCCTCCTCAGACCATCACTGACCCACCACCAAAACGGTCATGCTGAATGATGTTACAGGCAGCATAACTTTCTCCATGGCTTCTCCAGACCCTTTCACGTCTATCACATGTGCTCAGGGTGAACCTGCTTTCATCTGTGAAAAGCACAGGGCATTGGTGGTGGACCTGACAATTCTGCTGTTCAATGGCAAATGCCAATCAAGCTCTGTGGTGCTGGGCAGTGAGTACAGGAAATGTATATTATATAGGGCGCGCTTGTTGGAGCCCAACCTCTATAGCTGTAAGATAAAGGTGCCAGATGGATATCAGGGATGGATGGATGGAAGCAGTAACACTGAGGCAGCTCTTCTTAGAATGGAAGCAAGGCTCTAATGCAGTAACAAGAAAAAGAGAGGAAGGCGCCTCTAAGTGCAGTATTGACAATTTATTCAGTAAACAATGGAAAATTTGCACTTACAAGATAAATGGTTAAAAAGACTCATCGTGTGGTAATTAGATCCAGGCTATTTGGCCGTATTTCCCATGTGGATCACAGGAGTGCAGTTCGTTCTTCACTCCTGTGACCCATTTTCAGCCGACAGCAGACTGAAGCTGGTTCAGTCTGGGGATAGATCCTGACTTTAAAGTCGGGATCCACCCCAGAGTCTGGAGCAGAACCTGACTCAGCCTCTCAGTGATATGCTGAGAGCTTGAGCCAGCCGCTCCCTCCCCTTCTACAGCACGGCAGTCGTGGGGGGTTGACAGTGGTGACTGACAATCACGACTCTCTGCTAAGAGCGGCTGTAAGAATTTAGCAATTAGTGGTCATGTGATTACTGAGTTCTTACACTCAGAGCTGACGGGGACAGATGCAGCATCAGACCAATCCGCCTAGGTAAGTATGATTTAAAAATTAAATAAACACTATATTTCTATTTTAAGGAAATCCTGCTAATAATGACTATATCTACAATTCATGATACATTAGTGTGATGGTCAGTAGGAAGAATGCTTCTTACACTTGTGGTCACTGGGGGGAATCCAGTCCTTCACCTCTATAAAGAAAGCTAAAAAGATCAATGGTGTCAGAGGGAACCTATCTTAGAGGTAGACATTGCTCATTGTTCAAGGAACCCCTACCAACCTCTGTAGGAACCCTGGTCTGGAAACCCTGTTTTACAGAGCAGTCTAATAGGAAGGAAACCAGATGGAAGATGATGCCTTCTACAGATGAAGAGAAGCTCCAAGAACACCTCAGTATGAAAAGAGGAGATCTTGTTCTAAATGTACTTTATAAAAAAGGAAATAGGGGTCAGTTAATGTCTTTATAATTTTACAAACATGTAATCAGTTCATAGTTAGAATTCAGGCACAACAATTTGAGGTTCACAGCTTTGTGAGGGGGCAGCTTGCATGTTGTGCTTGCAGAACTCCAGTTTGAATGTTAATACCCATCACATTTGAAGAAAAAGGGGTCTTCAGTTCTGTCCAATCTAGTGCCATCGCAGGTCCTTGTTTTCTACTCTGGTGGTGGCTGTAGCTGTCCCTTACTCCTTCACTGAACATATCTCATGCACCATTCATTGCACTACTATTGTGAGGTGAGGCTGGAATGATGCACCCCTCCCAGGGACAGCTCCATGTCATCCTGGGCTCAAAGGAGGTGAGTTAAATGGTAATGGCTGTCATTCAGTCTGGAAGAGTAGCAACATCTACTGGAGAAGTGGACCTTCTATAGGGGACAGTATTTTTTTTCTTTTTTTTCATTCATGGGCAGTTTATATTTCCTTTTACATAATACCTGGAGTTCTACTAAAAATGTCTTAATTGTTTATTGCTTCATTATAGTTGAGTCTTGTCCCCAGGTCTGTTTGTGACCTAAAAAATGTCTCTCTTAAAACACCACCTACCAGGGGCGGACTGACAACTCATGGGGCCCCCGGGCAATAGGGGATGATGGGGCCCCTGTTTCCTTGCCCACACTCAAAAAAGCCTATAAAAAAAGGTACCAGGGGCATTTCATGGGTCCCCCTACTGACCCCGGGCCCTCGGGCAGTGCCTGAGTGCTTGAATGGTCAGTTCGCACCTACCCTCCTTCCTTGCTGTTACTCACTGTTGCCGAATTCCCTCACCACTCTGCTCATCTGTTAGATGTACATGATATTTCTGGATTTGGGGGTGCATGCGATCTTTCCTTTCAGAGTACAGTTCTCGATCCTGGGTGGCTAATTGCCACCATAATGTGTGAGAAAGGGGGCAGATCATAAACCCTGTGTAAGACTGACTATAGACCAAAATGAAAAAAATAGACTATATGAAAAATTATGTGAGCATTAGTAATAGTAGCCAGTACTGTGTATAAAAAGGTAACCAGACATGTAAAACCGCTGAGATATTGTCAGTTATGTAACTTTCCTGAGCACACTGTTGTTTATGTCATCGGCACATGGAGGCAAAATGGGGTAGCGACGTGTCAGCTGATTTGTTCTATGGGACTGCTGGACAAGATCTGAGCTGTGAGTTGGAAGTTATTCCTACCAACAAGTCCACATAAATATGAGGGATATTGAAGTCAAATCAGGACTTTTGAGTTTATATAAAAAAAGAACAAATTTCAAGGAGTGGAAATTGCATTTATTTTTTGACATACTCCTCTGCTACATTTATACACTTATCCTACATTTTTAACTAATGTCTGGAAAGCTTTGGCATAGAAAGATTTGTCAAATACGCCTGAACCATCCTAGGACAGCCTGCTTCACTTCATCATCACTGTGTTCACTGTTCCCACAGAAAGATTTGTCTCTTATGCAATTTCACGACAGGTTATACGTCGATTATCCAGGATCAGGCGTTCCACACGCTGAATATTCACAGGAATGACTGCTGTGGGCTGGGAAACACCATGGCCAGGATCGTCACTGACGGATGTACAGCTATCTTTGAAACATCTACACCACTCAAATGTCTTACTGCCGGGAGACAATCATTGGCCAGGACCGCACAGCACAGACCGGCAGGCACGTACAGCACAGCCAGACCGGCAGGCACGTACAAGCAATCCTTGCCCGAGCAAGTGGATCATGTACTAGGTAGGTGATTCAGTGCAGGGAGGCCTCTCTGTCACCGTATAACTAAGTTATACAGTCAGCAGCCCCTTCTTTTTTAAATGATTAAGCTATTCGGACAGTCTGGTGAAGGGGGTAAGGAGACATATTGAGCACTCATTTAGGGGTCAGCAATCATGAAAAGGTTACAAACTCCTTGGTCGATGGTCGTCCCGGCACATAGGAAGAAAGGGGAGAGGGTGTACAGAATGTCCCCAAAAATGTATTTTTCTCCTTGTATGATTGGCTCATTGGTTTTCCCAGAAGTCTGCACTAAGATATAAGTCAAATTTTAAGCATCCTCTTCAACAGAAATTTCAGTTTTGGTGAGACACTTCCCAAGGGTTAAATACTTCTAAAGAGATGCAAGACCCTGCAGCTATTCTCACTTGACAACTAAGCATGCACCAAGTGATTATAATGAACCAATCCCTCCCATTCAGAATCAGTATGTAATAGACATTGTGAAACAAACAGCTATTTTTCCAGAGCCTTTCACATTGTTGCATATAAGAAAGTTTCTAGGCTGACTCCATGAGCATGTTGTAAATGTAGAGCTATCCCTGAAAGGGCCTGCTGGTAATAGCTGTTTTTTTCCATAAAGTACAAAGGCTGCCCATCTCCACAAGCACCAGTCCATGCATATCAGCTCCAGTAACACAGTCTAGGGGATGTCTTTTTAAGATTTAAAATCCTTTAAAAAGGAGAGGGGTTTAGGTTACAGGATACACCAAAACAATCAGTAGCAATAATGGAGTACAAATCTCTCTTTAATCTTTTAGCAGCAGCTTTTGGTAGGT
This sequence comes from Staurois parvus, assembly GCF_062004578.1. Classification (NCBI taxonomy): domain Eukaryota; kingdom Metazoa; phylum Chordata; class Amphibia; order Anura; family Ranidae; genus Staurois; species Staurois parvus. Next base: position 5,826,392 of record NW_028318005.1, read on the forward strand.
AATTAGGAATGGTCAAGAACCCTACAGCAGCAGTCCATATGGCCACTTCTGCTTAGTTCCCTTACAGCACAGGCAGACCCAAAAGTCCACAGTAGGGTCTTTACTCACAATCTCCCAGAAACTGTCTGTCACCCAGCATCGACAGTAGATCCTCAGTAAGAGAGATAAAAGATCCTTTCTCCGGACCAGGACTTCAAGATAATGCTCTACAGCAGAAATCCAATAGCAATCTCCTCTAGGCCCTAAGCCCACCTCCTGCTCAGGCCCAAATTGAAACTCCTTAGATCACTTCATCTGTCATCTGCAGCAGCAGCCCCCTAGAATCATGGAACCCTCCTGGGAAGAAGAACACTCACCCAGAGCTTCCCAAACATTTATCTCCTCCCAAGCCACCTTCCGGATGCCTATTTCCAGGCATCTGCATCTCCCTGCCCTAGTTTTCTGGAAGCTTCTTCCAGAAAGAGGTGGGAGAAATCAAACATCCAGCTTAGGAAATCCTGAACAGACAAAAAGAATCAATCACTGCTCCACTCACAGTGAAGCCAAAAATTAAAATAACTGAGCAGCCTAATTAGAGGAGTACTACAACAAGAATAGAAATTATTTTCTGAGAAGCCTCATTAGACCTGCATGTCGACACACACAATGTTGTGGATATCAGTCATGGCCTCATCAAAGTGTGTGTATATATATATATATATATATATATATATATATATATAGTGATCTGATAGTAGTGAAACATCTCTGATTGTGGGTGTTTGTATTATTTTTATTAAAGTTATCTAAACTTCGAACTCTCACTCCTGCTAAGGAATCCTCAATATACAGTATAGCAAGTCTCTATTTTCCCACCAGTGGAAGGGTTGTTGTTGTAGCCAGGTTTAAAATCAAAATTACCCAAGATTGGTGCCATAGGAATGTTTAGAGCCCAGTGCCTGGTATACGAGGTATGTGAGTGTGCCTAGGCACTCCTATGCATACAGCCACATAGCTGTATATCTGCAGTGGGAGAACTAAGGCACTGCAGCCTCTGACTGTTATTCTAAGGAGATTTAATGATGTCACTGCCATACTACTCGCTGTTCTTCTTGTTGGAGGCTGAGCTCTGCCTCTACCAAGATGGCCACCTGAGTACAGAGACAGTGCAGAGCAAAGCATGGAAAATCAGTCAAGGGTAAAGTAGGCTACAGATAATACTAGTAAACGGCCCTTTACCCTCTAGCTGGCCTATTATGGGAACACCTTTCAGAATTCAGTTCCTGTTTGATGCTGGCTATACTTATACATTGTTTAAGGATGTGTATATAAAGTAAATTTCTACTCTAGTATGCAGGTGAATAGTTTACTTATTTGAAAAACGAGGAGTTGTAGGATTCAGGGCATTGTGCAACGTGTTCTTGTGATGAATACGGCCTACTCAGGAAAAGCCATATTCCTATTTGTTTACTAAGAATCAGTTGTGTTGTCCATGGCATGAATGCCATATAACTAAAGGGATCAGTCCACCCCAGGGGCGGACTGACCATTTGGAAACTCGGGCACTGCCCGAGGGCCCGGGGTCAGTAAGGGGGCCCCATGAGATGCCCCTGGTACCTTTTTCCTAGGCTTTTTTGAGTTTGGGCAAGGACACAGGGGCCCCATGATCCCCTATTGCCCGGGGGCCCCATGAGTTGTCAGTCTGCCCCTGGTCCACCCAAAACCTATATAACTTATGGTTGTATTCTGGTGTATTCTTGACTACTCCAACAAGATCTCTTTGTGATAAATTCCAACTTACTTGCCACATAGGTGTCCCCACTTGTATTTGCATATTCCAGCTCCTCCTTTTTCATGCTCCATAACATTAAAGCCAAAGAAGTGGTCATCTTAGCTTCTGTTTGATCTGCAGTTGCCATAGTGCTAAGATGGTGGCAAAGGGGAGTGAAGGGTGAGGCTGTATGGTGATGTTCACCTATTCATTTTTTCTGGAAAGTTGACATAACACTTTAAAGAGACACCATCACTTTACCCATTCACAGTAACAGTGCTTAGGTCTAGTGCCCAATTGCTAGACCTGAGGACTGTCACATAATAAAGTAGACATCACCACTACCTCTAGGCTAAAAAAACAGGTACTTGTGTGTGGACTATGATAGAGAAACCATTGGGGGGGAAGTGGGGTTACTGGAAAGGTGAGACTGGGTCAGGTGGGAAGCATGGATTTTCTAAGCTACTGTCATTTTGCCCATTCAGGGCAAGCTCCCTGTAAATGATGTAGGCTTACTGTTCAAACTGTGCCAAAAGAAATACACAGGCTGTCGTTACTGAGCTCTCCTTCTGAAATTGATAGCTAACTAGTGGTTCAGTTGGTTCTCTGTCTACTATACAATGGGAGTCATGTTCTTAGAACAAATATGCAACAATTGACATCAGAAAATTTCTGCATATTTCTTTTTAGGTCAGCAGGTCAGACAGTACCAAAGCCAAATTATTCATTTCTGTAAACAGGTTCCAAATAAGTTGTGTATGCTGAAGAGGATATTAGAAATGGAAGCCTAGACTGTCCACTGTCCATCACATGGAAGAAATGGTGTCCTTATGTTCATAGGATGGTGACCCAGCACTGCTGTTCTGGATGACTCAACTTGCAGACTCCACATCCTGGGATGCCCCTCATAGGAAGTCACAACCAGGCCTTCACTCCACCCAATAGTGTCTGGTATACTGACAGGCAGGGGCGGACTGACCATACGGAAACTCGGGCACTGCCCGAGGGCCCGGGGTCAGTAAGGGGCCCCATGAGATGCCCCTGGTACCTTTCATAGGCTTTTTTGGGTGTGGTTTGAGTGTGGGCGATGACACAGGGGCCCCTTGATCCCCTGTTGCCCGGGGGCCCCATGAGTTGTCAGTCCGCCCCTGCTGACAGGTATGATCTGCTCTTCACCCGCTGACTTTCTGCATACAGCGGCCTGCCCACCGTGGCTTGCAATTAGAAATCCCTGCATGTAGTGCCTGCTTAATGCAGGGGCTGGTCTATGGCACCCTTCTTGCCATAGTTTGGGGACCATTCACCCAGGTTTAGCTGGAAGAAGAGCAATATGAGCTGCAAATGTCTGATAAGCTTTATTCCCTTATGTTCCTCTACAGCAGGAAGGAGATTAAACTAGTACCCTGCATTCAGCATATTTACTAGAACACAACCCATCAACACACTCTAATGACAAAGTGATGGATGATCTAATGTTAGTGAAGAGGAAAGAACTGCAGAATAAATGAATGATTAGGTGATGGTAGCCACTATCTGACGTCACCATTTCTGCAGCTCCATACTCCTCTGGTTACTCAGCTCAAATTTAGGATTATCAGTCCCAACTGTATCATCTCAGGACTGGTAATATCAAATCATAAAAACTTTACAAATATCCCTTTAAAATGGCGGCACAACACAGCTCAAAGAACCTGTCTCTTTTGTGTTTCTGCAGCAACTATCTCAGAGGATCAGCAACATCACCATTACTACCAATTATAAAAATAACGTCAGAGCAAGAATCCAGTTTTGTTAAAGAAGAGCTCTAGAAAATATCATTAGAAAGGACAGTGGGAGGTAAGTGTTAATTGCTTTCTGAAAATGATTTTGGTTGGTATGGTTCACTCCGAGTTTCTAGTCTGTCATTCTCAACCTCGTCCAATCAGAAAATGCTTTGCTGGTAAATGTGATGTATTTACCGGACCCTTTCCCCACTCTCCATCCTGAAGGATACTATTGTGTGCTTGCAGCTGCCGGTGGGAAGAAAAGGAGGTAAGCCGGCAGCACTGTGAGGGTGGGGGCACACAGGGAAACATATGGTGCACAGGGAGGGTGATTGTTGCAGTGGGGGGGGGGGCAATTGCTGGAACCAATCCCCTGTATGGCTCTCTCTGCAGCAGCTGAAAGCCAGCAGGAGAGAGAAGAAGCCAGCTTTCAGCGGCAGCAGAGAAAGCCATACAGGGAATGAGTTCCAGTAATTGCCTCCCTCCCTGCCCACCTCTGATTTACCCAGCTGCCTGGGCCCCCTGCTGGCCTGTGCCCCATAGAGGAGGACTGGTGATACCCCCTTATTCACAGCCCTAAAACCTTGGCTGTGTGCTGAAATGGACACTTAGGTCACTCGTTTATGTTTGTGGTGTTGTTACAGTAAATCATTGCTATGTGTTGAAATGAACACTTAGGGCTTGTTAATGTTTCTGGGGTTGTTTACTGCCCCTCTGAAAAAGTGACCTGCGGTTGATGGCTTTTCAGAGGTATTGACTGGTGGCTGAAAAGCAATAGGACGCCTCCTGATTGCCTGTTTCAACCAGCAAAAGCCTCCAGCAGTGCTCCGCAATTCCATGCAGTTGTAGGGCAGCTGCAGTGCAGTCCAATGCACTTGAACAGATTATTTTGGCCACAATTTCACTTTCCAAACATGACATGCTGTATGATTTTTTTCATAGCAGTGGTGGACAGTCAGGGGTGGTAAAAACACAGGCCAACTGGCTATTTTTACCGCCCTCCCAGTCATCTGTTTGAATGAGGTCCGATTGTCTGATTGTACCTACACCAGGATGAGACTAAACTAGGACCATTATGCCAGGACCATCAAGAGTATTTTAATGAAAGCTGTGAGATTTAAATAGTCTTAAAACAGGAATTTTGAAATTATATTTACATATTAAAGATTATATGAGATTATAGCAACTGCATTTCCATCTACCTTAAAGCATATCTAAGGTCAAAATGTGAAATCAAATATTCATTTCCACATTGTATTTTAATTATTTCTAGCTTACTCTGAAGATCCCCACACACTTACTTCCTTGAATTTTATGTCACATATTCACTATTCCCTGGGAGCAGGCACTGCTGTGTCACACATTTCACAGAGCCTGCCTTCTGAATTACAGAGGTGCTGAGAGGAGGAGTTCCAGGAGGCGGAGTCAGTACAGAAATCACTGCTTGCAGGCAGCAAGGTATTATGGGTTATGTAGTCCTTAGAAATTTTAAAGCAAACAGCAGGAAAGAAAAGCTGCAAAGCATGTAGGGAATACAGGAGGATATGGAAAGGGATGGCCAGCAGACAGGCAGAACTCACAACAAGAAAGTTTGCTGACATGTAAACTTACATGTCGGTAGGTCAGAGGAGCTGATATCTAGAGTTGGACTTGAACACACGAACAGTAAGGGCGTTTGGTGGGCTGTTTGCCCACCACACCCTACAATGCACTGTGCCCTGACAGTTCATTTTGATTGGCCAAAGCAATGCACCTGACCACAGTGCATGATGATGTCATGGGGACTAGGCCACTTGATGACATTAACCGGGTGACCCTGCCCCCTTGTGACATCATCACAGTATTTAAGAACTGTCAGACCGGCACAGCTGTCAGACGGCGGGAGCCAGCGTAGAGAGCGAAGCGTTTATTTCTTTTTTCGGTTCGGCAGAGGCAGAGAGCATCGTGATTGACATTGGATCTACTTCGCTGGACTTTTTTTTATTTTTGTTTTTAATAAAGGACTTGTCAAAAACTGTCTTCTGTAATTTTTTACACTACCCTTTTTTTGTGAATGAGTAGCGGTACCATGTGCCTGTCCGCTCAAACTGATGTTGCAGTTTTTGGTAGATAATGGAGTGTTAAATCACCACTCGGTTTCTAATACTTCTTGGAGACATTGAGGCTGATTTACTTAAAGCGGAGCTCCAGGACCCCCCCCCCCCCCCCCGAAAAATCAAAAGTCAGCAACTACAAATACTGTAGCTGCTGATTTTTAAAATAAGAGCACTTACCAGTCCAGGAAGTCCAGCGATGTCCTCACCTGAGCTGATTCTTCAATTGGTTTGGGTGCTGGCATCTTCAGTAAGGGAAACTGAAACTGAAGCCTTAAAGCTTCACAGCCGGTCTCCTACTGCTCATGCCCAAAGCAAGCTGTGCTTTGTGAATGGGCCGCAGTCTTTTGGGACCTGTGAAGTGTCCCAGAAGGCTGCAGGGTTTGGGAGGGTGGGCCGAACTTCCAGCTCAGATCACAGATTGCCGTGGTGATCTGACCCGGAAGTGAGAGGTGCCCACTCCCCCCAAAAAAGTGCCAAATGCAGCAGTGGAGGGGGGAGGACGCAGACAAGCAGAACTGCCTCTTTTGGGTGGAGTTCCGCTTTAATTAGTTGAGAATGTTCATTTCAATAAGCCTATCATGTGAAAAGCAAATTCCTGTTTACTTTAAAGACCCAATCATTAGTAGATTTTTAAACAATTGGATAATTGAAGTGACTATTACAACCTTTTAGGCTCGGTTCACACTGCCATGACTTGGGATCCGATTAAGTCGCATTACATATGAAATCCCATGCTAGTCAATGAGGCAGTGCTGTCTTAATTAAAACTACTGAAGTCACTCTGACTTTAAAAGAGGTTCCTGTACTACTTGAAGGCGACTTCTATCTGACTTGTGCCCATAGACTTTAATAGAAGTCGCCTCCAAATTGGATCCTCATCTATATTGATGTGATATGGGGAGCACAGTGGCTAAATGGTTAGCACTTCCGCCTGGCAGTACTAGGGTAATTGGTTTGAATCCCAACCACGGCACCACCTGCCTGGAGTTTGCATGTTCTCCCTGTGCCTGCGTGGGTTTCCTACGGGTATTCCAGTTTCCTCCCACACTCCAAAAGACATGCTGGTGGGTGAATTGGCTCCTGTCTAAATTGGCCCTAGTATGTGTATGTATGAATGTAAGTTAGGGACCTTAGATTATACACCCCTTGAGGGTTAGGGACTAATGTGAATATACAATATATATGTAAAGCGCTGTGTAAACTGATGGCGTTATATAAGTACCTGAAATAAAAAAAAATAAACTAAATGTGATTTGGATCTGACATTACAGGAAGATTACCCAGGCATTCCCTGAAAGTCTCTTCAAAGTCGCATCAAGTTGCATCAAAGTAGTACTCAAGTCACCAGGAAGTCAACTGGCAAACTTGCACTGTAAGTCGTGCGACTTTCAGGTCACAGTAGTGTGAACCAAGACTTAGAGTGAAGAGTCTTACCTGTTTTGGTAAATTGGTCCTCTCCCTGTTGGGTTTCAATTATGTTGTATATCAAACAAAGTAACAGTAGATCTTAAAAAACAAAAGTGGGCATAAATGCCCAACATTCATAGATGGGTGAGAAGAAAGTCGGAAGCCCACAGTTGCAGTATCTAAGACATACATGAAACCAGGTACTTTCCTAGCCCTTCAAATTCCACCAAAAACGACAACATTACAGTCCCTGAAGTGTCAAAACACTTTACTATGGCATTTTTTTTTCTCTGCAGCAAATTAAAAAGACAAATACAGTGATTTAATATCCACATCCTCCAGAGCCACAACATAATTAGAGAAATAGCAGCCAAGTTTGTATCTGGGGATGTTGGAGAACAGAGAAGACCACAGGAAATGTGAATCACCATCTTCCTCCTGTGTCCCTCTCTACAGGCCATGTCTCATCACCACAAAGGTGTTAGAACTCAGAGACACATTGATGACTAACGGTAGAGTCAGGAGAGAAATAACAAGCTTAGAAATGTCAGCAATCGTAATTTGGATCACAACAATAACAAGTGCCTGTCTTATTACTGAGATAACAAGGAAATAATGTGCAGACTGGATTGCGGTAGCATTTCATGAAAAGCCAACTTTGCATCCACCTCAAATAAACAAAGACAAAAGGGGTCAGTCCCAACACTCTTAACCCAACTCTACCCAAACTTTTTTTTTCACATTTGGACAGTGAGGGTTTAAAACCTCTGCCAGGCTTTAAATACTGTCTGTGTCCCTATATAGGAGATTTACAGTATGTCGTCTCAGGTCTGTTATCTATAATATAACTGGATACTAACATTTATAGATAAAGTTGATCCATGGAATATCCGATTGCCTCTCGGGGATCAGGAAATATTTTTTTTCCCTGCAGGAGCAAATTGGATCATGCTTGCTGGGTTTTTTTTTGCCTTCCTCTTGATCAACTGTGGGTGTAGGATTAATATTTTTTTTTTTAATGGTTGAACTGGATGGACTTTTGTCTTTTTTCAGCCAAATGTAACTGTTATGGGGAGATTTTCTCTTCCGATTTTGTTTGATAACTGCCCCACACTGCAGAAACTTCCACTCAGCAGAATGCATAGGAAGGTATTAGTTCACTGGATTTCTGGCAGGATCAGCAGGGGGTTTTTTTTTGCACTTATCGAGTAGGCATAGCAAAATGCTTTCAATGGTATGTCTAACAGGCCAAAAGGGAGCAAACAAGAGAAGCTCATTGCTGGGGTATACGTAAGCTGTAGCCAGGGGCGGACTAACAACTCATGGGGCCCCCGGGCAATAGGGGATCATGGGGCCCCTGCGTCCTTACCCAAACTCAAAAAAGCCTATGAAAAAGGTACCAGGGGCATCTCATGGGGCCCCCTACTGACCCCAGGCTCTCGGGCAGTGCCCAAGTTTACAAATGGTCAGTCCGCCCCTGGCTGTAGCCCTTTTGCTGCCAGGTCCGTACATCGTTCAGAGGCCTCTGGGATTGCATAGAAAACTGACAAGCAGACTCCTGCCTGTCAGGTGGAAGCAGTCGGGTGGCCAAAAAAAAAAAGTTAAGAAAAAAAAATGTTATTTCAAAAAAATAAAGTTACACCCAAGCACATAACATCACCCCCAAAAAAATTCTAAGGCCCCCACCCCCACATATACACACGTACAAACGTAAACGCACATGTCAGGGGTGACTACAAGGTCGTTTGCAACACACGTTACATATCGTCGCACATGCCGGAGTGAGAGCAATATATTCTAGTACAAAACCTCCTCTGTAACACGAAACTATTGACCTGTAGGGGCTTTTGAAGCGTTGCCTATAGAAATATAGGGTACTGAAGTTTGTCGTCATTTCATGGGCACACACAAATTTAAGGTTTGACATAGTGGGTATCTTGTCTTTTATATTTAACCTAGTATTTTATATTTTACCAAAAATGTAGGTACTTTTTTGCACTTGTTTGCCCTAAAACTCACTTTAGTGTGTTCTTTACTGAAATTGTGCAGTAATTAAATTTTTTAGACCTTAGCAGTAATCTCGTGTGATATAAAAGTTGGAACTTTCACTATTTTATTATCTAAGGTGTTTGCTTTCAGAAAATATATAATGTTTGGGGGTTTTGTGTAATCTTCAGACCTAAAATGATTTTTTAAGCATATGTACAAACAGCCCTGGCAGCGAAAGGGTTAAATGTCTCATTTAATTTTTTCCCGCCTGGCCACCGCTGTCATCCTCACAGCAGAGCAGGGGGTGGCAGGTAGTGCAGATCTGGACAAAGAGTGGGAGTCTTTTCAAATTAACAAGCAGGTTCTCACCCACTTGGTAAGATAAAAAATTGGGCAGCTCCTACCCTCTGTCTAGACCTGCCCCACCTCCCACCCCCTGCCCTGCTGTGAGGATGACAGCGGCACCCAGGCAGGAGACCCGGGAGAGGACACTCAAGCTGATAAGTGCCACAACGCTGCTGTGTTCAAGTAGAACTGTGCAGGGGAGGCAGTGATTGTAAGGTGGACAGTCATGTTAGGGAGGATGTGGCTATGACTGTCAGGGGGATTATGATGGAGGGTTGTGATTGCTAGGGCACTGTGATTTAATAGGGGGGTTGTGATTGCTAGGGCACTGTGATTTAATAGGGGGGTTGTGATTGCTAGGGGCACTGTGATTTAATAGGAGGGTTGTGATTGCTAGGGGCACTGTGATTTAATAGGGGGGTTGTGATTGCTAAGGGCACTGTGATTTAATAGGGGGGTTGTGATTGCTAGGGGCACTGTTATTTAATAGGAGGGTTGTGATTGCTAGGGGCACTGTGATTTAATAGGGTGGTTTGTGATTGCTAGAGGCACTGTGATTTAATAAGGGGGTTGTGATTGCTAGGGGCACTGTGATTTAATAGGGGGGTTGTGATTGCTAGGGGCACTGTGATTTAATAGGGGGGTTTGTGATTGCTAGAGGCACTGTGATTTAATAAGGGGGTTGTGATTGCTAGGGGCACTGTGATTTAATAGGGGGGTTGTGATTGCTAGGAGCAATGTGATTTAATAGGGGGTGGGGGGTTGTGATTGCAAAGGGACTGTGATTTCTGATGGACTGAAATGTAAAGAGGGTCTGTGATGTGAAGGGGAACTGAGTACCCTGTGAAACTGCTGTAAAGGGGAGTGGGAGTGTGATGTAAAGAGGGTCTATGATGTAAAGGAGGACTATGGACACTGATGTAAAGGAAGAACTGTGATGTAAAGGGAGGTAGGACTGTGATGTAAAGAGGCTCTGTGATGTGAAGGAGGTCTATGGACACTGATGTAAAGGGGGAACTGTGATGTTAAAGGGGATTGTGATGTGAAGGGGGGCTGAGGACACTGATGTAAAGAGGGGGCCATGGTGTGGAAGAGGTGAGAGCTGAGGAAAATTATGTAAAGGGGGGCTATGATGTGGAAGGGGGTGAGGAAACTGATGTAAAGGAAGGGATATGATGTGGAAGGGGGGGTTAAAGACACTGTTGTAAAGGGGGGGGGGCTATGATGTGGAAGGGGGATGAGGATGCTGATGTAAAGGGGGGGACTGTCATGTAAAGGGGGGGGTTGTGATGTGAAGGGGGAACCAAGCACATGGATATAAAGAGGGGGCTATGATGTGAAGGATGGGGTTGTGATGTAAGAAGGGACTGTGATATAAAAGGAGCTATGATGTGAAGGGTAGGCTGAAGACACTGATATGCAGGGAAAACTGTGATGTAAAGAGGAGCTGAGATGTGTTATAGCACAAAATGAGATTCATACCTCTGCTGGAAGAAAATGTTATTGACTGGACCTCCATGAATTTTAATTCAGCCTCTGACATAGACAATAGGCCAGATCAACATCAAATTAAGATTCATAATTTTCTGTGCAGAAATGTTTTACAAGCCTTTTGTGCAATTGTGTCAGCAGGCCGTATCATTTTGTTTTTTATTTGAGATTTAACATCATAATAAGAGATTTTAATCAGAAAGATGGTATGAAGTTCAGTAGCATTTTGCACCTCTGGAGAGCGTCAAGCTGGATGGTATGCAAATGCAATCAACTACATGCCACCTAGTGCTGACCAAACATAGATATTTTGCTAAGAACAATTTTAGATCCTATTATTACCTGAACATTAAGCAAACACCCCAAAGGCAGCCTCTGCTTACTTTTGATAAAGATAATATCTTTTTGGCAAATAGTTTTTTATGCAAATAATTTAACAAAATAATTGAAGATTTTTTTCCATCTCCTGTTTAAACCTCAGACATTACTGCAAAAAGCTGCAAAAGGGAGAGTTCTTATACTTGTTCTCAATTTGGACACTGCAGATAATTTTTCAAACTGGCCACCCCTAGAAAGACTCTAATATTACACTATGACATTAATAAGGGAACATAAAGTAGAAAGAATCAAGCTCCAGAAGCACTTTATATAACATGCAAGTGTGTACAGAACAGGGCTGCCAACCTTCGGACGTAACATTTACTGACACAACACAAAAAATTTACTTAGAGAGCCAATTTTTTTCTGGCACTTAATAAATTAGCCAAAATGACGGTTTTCAGTGCAAATATCAATATTTAAAGAGGTTCTCCAGTGCCCTGTCTGAAAATTAAAAGTCAGCAGCTACAAAAATTGTAGCTGCTGACTTTATAAAACAGCCACTCACCTGTCCAGGGATCCAGTGCTGTGCTCACCCAGACCACTTTCTTCACTGCTCTTTGATCCCCGGCACCAGCATCTTAACTGTTTGAAACCGACTGTGACTGCCTGCGGCTTCGCAGCCAACTGCCCACTGCGTATGTGCAAGCCGTGCTGCACCCTGTGAATAGTCCTGCAGTCTCTTTGGACCTGTGATGTGTCCCAGAAGGCTGTGGGTAGAGGGGGAAGTGAACTCATACTCTGATTGCCTAAGCGGTTGGAGTGGAAGTGGGAGCAGGTACATGTCAAAACCAGGTAACCACTTCCCTTTAGTGGTCCAGGGGATATAGGATTACTCAGTCCTTTGCCTATGAGCGGGTGGGTTGGAAGCTGCTCTCAGGCCCTCCGCTGGGCCGCTCCTTCCCTACTGCACTGGTGGTCCTCTCTCTGGGGGCCGATGGGGTCTGAGCTTTCTTCCTCTCCAGCACCACTGCCTGGAAGTGAGCCCCTTCCCAACAGGGCCCCCTCCCAGACTCCTGCTTTGAAGCCTTCCCACTCCATCTTCCACCTGAATCCTACTGCTGCTGAGCAGGCTCTAGCACATTTAAAGGCTGCCCTGGCCCCATGTCAAGCCTCCTGCTTGATGATGTGTCAGAGTCCTCTAAATGTTCAGGCCAGCCCCTCTCCACTCCTGCCCACTGCTTCTAGAATCTTCTTCCAAGTTTCTAGAGCAGGGGGAGGTGTCAAGGAACTGCCCTGCAGAGCGTCTCAGCCATGACCAAATACAACCCTTCTGACTCAGCCTTCCTATCTAAAAAAAACCTTATCTAGCTCCCCCTTGCTACCTAGAGGGTGCTACACGTGTATTGTGGTAAGCATGCATATTGTGTTAGGCTGCATTCACAGCTCAGCATGCCACCATCAGTGCCATTCATTTTCATTTTTAATAGCACTCAAAACGAGGCAAGCAGACACACGTCTTTGCAGGTGCCAAAACACACAGTTAAAAACATGCCAAGCTCAACTCTCAAAAAAGGTACATATACTTATTTGGCACATTTGTTGAGCGTTGTGTAGTCCACTTAAATGAATGGGCTGCCCAATGTGTGTAGCATGAAAAATTTGTGTTTACAAGACATTAGGTGTTAACTTAACCTTACTGTCTCAAATAGTTCATTGGTTCAGGTGACTGTGTGTTTCCCACTTTTTAATGTAATGATGTTGTTGATGAGAGTTGTGTCAGGAATCCCTTTCTATTGGTTCCAATTGTGCCAAATGCCAAGGTCTGCTTTCATATAGATGAAAGGGGATGCTGTTATGATAACTGTCCAGATAAATGTAATATCCCTTATTCAAAAGTCGGTCCATCAAATCTCATCCATTTTTGATGCTTATATAAGTTGGGCACCCTGAGAGATTCAGTTCTCTATTCCTGCCATCACACACATGAAAGCTATGTACACCTGTACCACGTTTGCATAACTTATGGCGTTTTGTGCCATATCTGGCTCATATTGTTTTATACCTAGCCTCAATGGGCACACAAAGCGGTGCTGGAGATCCAGCCTGCATGGGTGCCCCCATACCAAGTGGCTTGCTATGGGCACACTTGGGGGGGGCAAGAATGCCAGTGGGTGACCCCAGAGGAGGAGGATTGGGGCTGCTCTGTGCAAAACCATTGCATATCTGTTTGAAGGGTACATGATCAGTAATCAGCTTAAACTGTCTCCCCAACACCTGAGGACTTTCAATGCCCATTTAATAGCCAAACACTCAAGCACATTCTACAATGGCATGGTTTCTCACATGTAAATTCTATTTCCTACTCAGGTACACTACAGGGTGTTCTTTCCAGAGTCTGATGTGATATAGGACTGTGCCCACTCCGAAGCTAGAGGCATCAGTCTGTCCTAAAAACTCTTTTGTAAAGTCAGGAGTCACTAACACAAAGGGCTTGCTTCAAAGTCTGCCTCAGGGCTCCATTTCCCCATACCCAACCCTTTACCTTTGGTGAAGTCTGTCAAGGGGGCTGTGATGGAAGCAAGATTATCAATGAACCATCTATAACAGCCTGTAAACCCCAGGAATGCTCTAACCTCTTTTTATCTATAGGTTTGAGGTCACTTCTAAATTGCTTGGATTTTTTCTGTTCAGGATTTGTCATGCCTTGACCAGTGACAAACCAGGATTTTCATTTCATTCTGCTTTCGTGGAAGAGTTTAATATTGCTCTGAGGAAGGGAGTTGGACTCCCGAAACGCGTTAGCACTTTACTGGAGGACCTATGTTGCCCTTGACTGGCATCTCTTGACTCCTTGGGGTTTATGTACTAAAGCTGGAGAGTCCAAAATCAGACTCCCTTCTGCACAGAAACCAATCAGCTTCCAGGTTTCATTGCCAAAGCTTCATTGAACAAGCTGAGGTTAGAAGCTGATTGGTTTCTATGCAGAAGGGAGTCTGATTTTGGACTCTCCAGCTTTAGTAAATAAACCCCCTTGTCTCTGTTTTTATGACCTTTTTGGCTTGTGAGTATGCATTTGTAGTTTTATAATAAATTTCTTACTCTTACGATAATGCACCAGGAGAGTGCACCCTGTTTTGTTCTTTTCTGCTAGAAACATGGCTTCATATTTACCCTGACATCAGGCTCAGTAACAAACTCATGTTGAATAATTGTAGTTAGGTATCTCAGAGAAAGTGTCCCTATTCTTTATAAGGAACTCTTCTGCCTCATTTTTTTGGGATCGCTAATAAGGTTTCTGCTATTTTTACTTTTGGTATCAAGGCGACTGTATCCTTTTGAGGAGTTGGCATGACAACCACAGTTTCCCTGTCCTTCCCTGACCCATGGCTTTATGCAATTAATATGATATTTTTATTCTGGGTTTTTTTCCAAGTCAAAGGACTTTATGATTTCCTTCCCTATATTCTTCATAAGCTCAAAGGTACCTTGCCATTTATCCAGAAATGTACTTTCTAGTACAACCATTTTTATTGAAATACAATGCAAGCAGAGCAAAGAGAACACCAAGACTTGGTTTCCCATGCAGGAGATGTGTGAAAATACAACCACAATAGTAAAAATTATGTTTTCAACATAAAATGTGGCAAACTGACCAGCCCAACCAACTGGGCTGGGCTAGTCCTAAATGGGGGAACTAAAAGGCCCAAAGCAAAAACTCTGGGTGGGGGTAAATGTTGGCGGAGGGAGGGGAGAAGGTAAGAGGTAAAGGAGAAATGCAGGGAAAGCCCTGAGAAAAAAAGAAAGCAGTGTGGAAGAGGGGAAAGGACAAGAGCCAGGAAGGAAGAGAAAGCAAGAGAGTGAAGCCTGCATGTTAGCAAGTGGCAGAGTGATTAGAGGCACCCATGCTAGTCAGGGGCAGAGGTGGAAGGGCATATCATCAGCAGGGGTCCCAAACTTTGGAATGGGTGTCGTTGAGAATGCTAGCCATTTTCTCATGGACCATTAGGGTTGTCAGAATGCTCTTCACTTCCGTAAACTGGACTGATGTTTTTTTTCAAACTCTGGCTATAGCCCACTTGGCAGTTATGGTACATAGCCAATTTCTGCTGATAGGAGAAGAGTCCCAGGATTGGAAGGTGTAGGAGTGCTTGTCTAGCATCTTTGCGTAAAGGCACCTGGAAGAGGGTCTACAAATGGCCGAAAGCCCTAGACCAAAAGCCTACCAAGTGGGGGGAAGTCCACTATCTGTGAAATTCGTGGTTAAAAAAGACCAGGTGCACCACTCTCGGGTGTTGGTAAGCCCCAAAAAAGAAGAGGATCCTGTCAGAAATTTACTTTCATCTGTGGTGGCTATACTTCTACCCTATCTTCTGGGTTACAATTACAAGCTTACACCTCTATTATAAACCTTTTTCCTGGCATTCCTGGGCTTGCTTCATATGTTGCTTAATAAACAATATGGCAAGTAAACTTCTATTTTGCATCATCATGATATGCTTGATAATGATTTTAAAATATGTATCCTGCCCCTTTCATGTTTCTTTCACAATGACTGGCAAGCCTCTGTAATGCCTACTGTAAAGTAACTCAAAAGCTGAATAATCTGTGGATGACTGGGGGACTTTTTTGTACTGCAAACATGAGGTAGGGCATTGAGAAATCCCTATTTTTCCCATCATTATTCACCACTTTCCTAATGATCTTGTTAAATCTTTACACCAGACCATTGGTTTGGATGTGGCAGAGAATTATGAAAAAATTATAAATGAAAAATTATAATAATTTATTTTTCATTTATAATTTTTTCATAATTATTTTTTCACAATTATTTTTATCCATTATTCTTTTTCTCTTTCTTTTTTTCTCCTTTTTTATTCCACTTCACTTTAATTTTTTCTTTTCCTCCTTTCTTGTTGTTCTCTGAGACCATTACTTTTGATACAATGGTTTTATATGTTTTGATACAATGTATTAGTAGGCGTACCCTCAGGATTCAGGAGTGCTGATTAGGACAGGTGTTCTTTATGAACTAATACCTATATAAGACTGCAGTTTTGTTGTTTTCTTAGTTGTGATTAAGCACGAGATCCTGTGAAACGCGTTAACAGGTCCTGTATTCATGTCCTGGTGTTTTGTGTGTCCTATGGATTAATAAATACACACTATATTCAGCTATCCTCCGGTGTACGGCTGACCCTTCTTCTCATTGCATACTTTAAACAGGTCTGATTGCCTTTAAAGCTGCTGGATTTCTGTTGATGCAACATAGAGAACATTGTCCTCCACTGTGCTACAGTGTGATATGCCATATGCATGGTAGAGGACAGGAAATATCTGTCCCATGTAGTAAAACAGCATAGCAGATAATAGGCACTGAAATAACAAATCAGGACACATTGGGGTGGATTTACTAAAGGCAAATAGACTGTTCACCATCCAAGTGCAGCTGCGCCAGAACTTAGCAAATGAGATGAAGCTCTGCTGACTTCCATAATTCAATCATGTGCAAGCAAAAATGCTGTTTTGTTTTCATTTTCCTTGCATGTGATTGGGTATTCTTTGCAAAGTGAAGCTTCATCTTATTTACTAAGCTATGGAGCAAAGTGCTCAGTCTATTTGCCTTTACGAAATCGACCCAGTGTACGCTGGCAAACTAAAGAAAAGGGCCAGCAGCATCAGCAAAGATCCAACCTACCCAGGATACTGTATAGTGTGTTTAATCCACTTTCATCAGGAAAAAGATACAGAGAAATCAAGATTGACACAAACAGATTGAAGTACATCCTCTGTTCCAGAGCTGTGCTATGAATTTCTTCATCATATACAAACTTCCAAGTATGATAATGCACCATAGTATTTTATCTTTGATTTGCAAATATTGTACTCCTATAATTTTTTACTTTTATAATGTCTGCATTATTTTAAATATATTCGTAATATTTGCATATTTTATTGGTATGTAATGTATGTATGTATATTGGTGCATATACACTGCTCCAAAAAACTAAAGGAACACTTTTTAATCAGAGTATAGCATCAAGTCCTGGGATATTGATCTGCTCAGTTAAGTAGCAGAGGGGGTTGTTAATTTAATTTACACCAAAGCAGCTGAAACTGATTAACAACAGCTGAACTAGATGGGCAACAATGAGATGACCCACAAAACAGGAATGGTTTTACAGGTGGAAGTCACTGACATTTTTCACTACTCATCTTTTCTGATGGTATTTCCACTAGTTTTGCATTTGGCTAGGGTCGGTGTCACTACTGATAGCATGAGGTGATACCTGGACCCTACAGAGGTTGCACGGGCAGTCCAACTCCTCCAGGATGGCACATCAATACGTGCCATTGCCAGAAGGTTTGCTGTGACTCCCAGCACAGTAGTTACTCTAGGAGAGCTGGACAGTGCCATAGAAGGTCCTTAACCCATCAACAGTACTGGTATCTGCTCCTTTGTGCAAGGAGGAACAGGATGCTAGAGTCTTCCAAAATGACCCCCAGGAGGCCACTGGTGTGAATGTCTCTGACCAAACAATCAGAAACAGACTTCATGAGGGTGGCCTGAGGGCCTGACGTACTATAGTAGGCCCTGTGCTCACTGCCCGGCACCATAGTGCTCGATTGACATATTCCAAGGTCCAGCCAGGAGGAGACCCATGTGGGAAGGGAAGTGGTGGGAGCGGGCCCAAGTTGTCCTGGAGGCTGAGTGAGTCTGCGTCTTCCTCACAAGTAAAGAGCTTGGTGGATATCAGAAGGAGGCAATCGATGATGCTCTGGCTGAGTAGAAAACCCCAGTGCTGCAAGAGTGACTGTTTAGTGGTTTAGTTTAGAAGAAGAAAGGATCAAAGGCAGCACAGAGATTCTTTTGGGATTCATTGGTAAAGTAAAGTACAGACTGAAGTGTGCCAGTAAAGCCAAGCAGGGGTGCAATACCTTTTGCGTGTTGTACAGTTATAGCTGAAGGAGTACAAGTTCTTTTTGTGGACAAGAACAGCCAGAAACTTAGCAGTCCTCAACCTGTTCAAGTTTCTTCAATTTGGGGTATCCCATGATCCCTATCTCCATCCAAGTTCATTGTTCCCCAATAATTGGCATTTGCCATTGAACACTAGAATTGGCAGGTCCTCCACTGGTGCCCTATGCTTTTCACCCTGAGCACATGTGACAAAAGTGAAATGGTCTGGAGAAGCCATGGAAAATGTTCAAATAAAGCAAGCTGCAGTGCTAAAATGATCCGCTAAATCTCATAAAAGTACTATGCTCAAATATTCTCATATATGATATAAAATGCAATAAAATAAAAAATCACATAAAATTGGTGACAAAATGCAGATAAAAATGTCACTAAGTAGTGACTGGTAACGTGAATTGGTGTTACACACTAAAAACAAATACAGTCCATAGTAAAAGTGCAAATGAGATCCCAGATGATCTTCAGAAATCCAGTGGCTGGATCCGTGGATGAGGTGATAGAGAATGTAAAGATTGCGCACTCACCAGATACTCAATCACAATGCGCATTTAGAGTTGGTAACCTCAGGACATCAAAGATCCTTATATGAGTCTGGTCAGATCTGGTCAGATACCCCTCACTGCTTGGTAGTGCTGCCACACTTGGAAATAGCTTGTTGTTGTTTTAATGGATGAATATTAATGAACATAAATGAGGACGCAGGCTCTTGAAGTTGGAAGAGGGGGCCGTAATCCCAGCAGCTCTCCAGCCACCCTGACCAGAAGTCCCTGCTGTCCTCTCTGCCTGATATCGGAAGCCATGGAACATGGAAAATGTTATGCTGCCTGTAACATCGTTCAGCATGGCCATTTTGGCATATCCATGGAGGGATGCACAAACCTCTACAGGCTAGATAATGCCTTTTGGCTAAGATCAAGTGTAGTATCTGTTCTTATCAGTGTCCAGTGGGGGTGCTCCCGGCCATTCTAGCTTTGCGGGGATGGCTGTTGTATAGTACCCTCACTGGTATGATGGGGGTCCGGAAGGCTAGTACCGGAGGGACAGAAACCGGGGAGCGCCACACGTTAAGCTGGGGCCCTGGGAGTAATTCCTCCGGGAAAACTGGAAAGACCCAGTACCTCCTGATTTGGACGGATCTACCTTGGTCTGGCCAGGGGCTGAGGAGGCAGAAAGTCCGCAAACATGGTGCCCCCTGAGTAGTCGCCTCAGGGGTGCTCTGAGTAGCACTTGGGTGTGGGACCCCACGTTGTGAATGAGCACGTGGTCACCGCGTTTAAAACACTTTTTGCACTGCGCCTCTAGGACCGGGCCTTTTGGCCAAGTCCTCGGCAATTTTTTTGCTACAGGCCTCAGGGCCTGGTCAGTGCACAATTTGGGCACGACCACTTTTTTATTATTTTTATAGATTATTTAATAATTTATTTATTTATTTTTCTCACCCCACGTTTGTCACTTTTACTTATGTGTGTGTTTTTCTCACAGGATGGAGGGTGTGGGTCCTCGGGCCTGCCCTGAAGTCTAGGGGGAGGATGTGTGGCCTTTTGGTTCCTTCCTCCCCTGTCCCTAGGGGGTTTTCTCTTCGGGAGAACCCCCTGGCCTAGTACTGGATGTCCGGCTTCGGCTGGGCATAAGGAACGGTGGTCCACCAGGCCTTTTGGCCAGGAGGACCAAATGGGAACCTTGTCCCTGTCAGGAGCTTCGTGCCCCGGGGGATCAGGGTAGTGGTCCAACCCCTTCGGGGGTAGGACAAAGCACACCCCTAAGTGCACTTTTTGTGTGGTGTTTTTGCACTTGCACTTTTTTGTGAAACACTTACGGGTTTTTCGTTCTAGTTTGCACGTTTGCGGACTTAAAAAAAAAAAAAAAAATGACACCCTGATTGCCATTAGGTATCAGGAAGAAATCCTTGGACCCATTGTTAAAACTCCTAGATTGATTATTGAGCCTGTGGAAGAGTGTGGAAAATAACATGTGCCTGGCTGTGGGTGCTGTAAAGGGGGAAA
The DNA here is from genome assembly GCF_062004578.1 of Staurois parvus. NCBI lineage: Eukaryota > Metazoa > Chordata > Amphibia > Anura > Ranidae > Staurois > Staurois parvus. The sequence continues at coordinate 5,846,533 of NW_028318005.1, forward strand.
TTACCAGTGTCTCCTGCAGGCGAAGTGCTACACAAGCAATAAAGTAAAGCATGATGGACCTGGCTCACAAACAGCTTTTCAGTTTCCTGCTGTCAATTTTCCTATAGGTATTAGTATAACCCAGTTGTCTCAGTATTACTTCTGACACTATGTCTCTTAATGAACAATTAAGAAAATTGGATGGCTAATAGATAATAGGTAAGGTGAGATAAGGATGCAAGCCAGTCAGCCAAACACTGCAAAATGATGTTAATGCATCACACAGACAAAGATGTGCTGATGAATGAAATGGTTTTAAAACAAAATGATTCATTATGTAACTTAATTACAGTTTTTTAGAACACTTTTATTAAATGCTTCATTACCTTTTTCTTACTTGCTGCAATTACAGTGGGTAACCGTCAACTCTACCGGGCGTCCATTATTAGAAACACAACATTGTCTTCAGCAATGAGAGCCTCACGCTTCTCCACATCTCTACAGGTCTGATTCACAGTTTCATCAGAGAAGTTCACAGGGTGCCTCGGCATTGGTGTAACTCAAGTTAAATCCTTGAGCCCCTTGTGCCCCCTGAGAACAGAAAAACACCAAGTACATCAGCAGTCTTAGAGCAAAACTCTAAGTGCATCGAACTTTACAAAGATTGTTCTGTTAGTGTATTCCATTAAATATGGCAAGATATAAACAAGCTCAAAATAACTATTTATAAACATAAAACTCACAAAATATTGCATACACTATAAATATTTAAATGGGGTACCGAGGTCTGACTGTTTCTAAATCCCGCCACAGCAACACAAGAGAGTGCTTGGGACTTATTTGGATTTTTCCCAGCATGCTGATTACAATCACAATCCCTTATACTACTGGAGTTTTGTCTAAAATCATCTTATTGTGAATTCATGAATATTTTTGGTTCATTATATTAAAGGAAAATATTGTGTATTTTTAAAGAGCACATATTTAAAGCAGTTCTTCAGTTAGGTTTAAAAAATTATGTACTGTAGCTGCTGACTTTTAATAAAAGGACACTTACCTGTCTAGGGATCCAGCGCTGTCCTCACCTGAGCCAATTTGTTGGTCTTCAGGTCCCCGTCTCTGGCATGCTTAGTATGGTAGGCCAGTTGTGACTCCTTGTGGCTTCACAGCCGACTTCCCAATAGGTATCTGCTCCCCCCCCCAAAAGTAGAAGGGGGGGACATAAAGCAGAACTTCCCTTTTAGAGTGAAGTTCCACTTTAAAGCCCAAATTAACTGTGAGTTTAAATCAGCTATAAAAAGCAGAACAATGTGCTGTGTAGAAAAGCCTGTGTCAGTTTGTCTGCAGAAATTTAGTGAGTTTAAATTAAAGCGGAGTTCCAATTGAGAAAAAAAAAAAAGTCAGCAGCTACAAAAACTGAATTCCCCGATGCCCTTTTTTGACAATATCTTGCCTGTTAGCTTATTACCCTTGAAAATGGTAAAATTATCCCCCTGTATATTTCAGTGGGGTTCACTGAATTTGGCTTTAGCCAATTTCAAGCACAGTTTGAATTCTTTTACGTTCCTTTTTTAAATTGAGAACAAAATCTTGTTTCCATGTAACTGAGATCCTATACCAGCAATGGGCAAACTACGGCCCGGCGGACCTTTTAATCCGGCCCGCGGAGCTGTCAGGATGTGTGTAGGCGGGGAAGCGTGATGAACGTGAGGGGAGCTAGGCTCCTCTCACAGTCCGCCCTGAAGACCGGAACGGCGCGGGAACACGGCGAGAGGAACGCGCGGAGCAAAGGTAACTGAATTGACACAGGGGGGACTTGGCTTACTACTTGGGGGGGAATAGTACTATGGGGGATGAATTAATATGGGGAATGAATTACTATAGGGGGGATGAATTACTATAGGGAGGATGAATTACTATATGGGGGATGAATTACTATGGGGGATGAATTACTATATGGGGGATGAATTACTATGGGGGATGAATTACTATATGGGTGATGAATTACTATGGGGGATGAATTACTATATGGGGGATGAATTACTATGGGGGATGAATTACTATATGGGGGATGAATTACTATATGGGGGATGAATTACTATATGGGGGATGAATTACTATGGCGGATGAATTACTATATGGGGGATGAATTACTATATGGGGGATGAATTACTATGGGGGATGAATTACTATATGGGGGATGAATTACTATAGGGGATGAATTACTATAGGGGATGAATTACTATATGGGGGATTAATTACTATGCTTACTATGGGGGAATATTACTATACTTACTATGGATGACACATACACATCATTCATCTACTCTTGGTCCAGCCCCCGGGTCCAATCTATGAACCCATTGCGGCCCTCAAGTCAAAAAGTTTGCCCACCCCTGCCTTAGTGCATGAAGACCAAAGATATCAGCTTGTAGTTTTGATAAAAGTCATCCTTTAAGTGCCATATATCAACAAGGTGCTTTTATCTACTTATCTAGCAGGATGATAATATTTTTAATTTAAATAAGGTCTTGGATGAAAGAAGGCCACCTTCATTCTGTGTCACTTGGGGCAGTTTGCTTCCAAAGCTAATATTCAGTTTTATGTCCCTTCCCCCTTGCAGAGTCCAGTCTTGGAGGCAGATGACTTCAATGGACTGAAAGCTGTTGCCCCTGGAAATGAAAATTAGAGGACGGAGGAACCCAGGGGGATGGATAATAAATTATCTTGCAGCTTAATCTTAATGCAGTTTGATAGTCTTAATGGCTTGAGATTTTTTAGCAAAAACTAATTGATCATTTATTTTAGTTTAATTAGTTTGAGGAAAATGCTACGGCACTGAGACAGGTGCTTAATCGCCTCTATTAATCTGATGATTCCAAAGACATGATTGAAGCTCTGAGATGATTAAAAATGTGTTATTTTTTTTTTAACACATGCCTGAGAATGAATGATGTATAAACCCTGACACCTAAATCTTAGGACAACCAAGTAACATTGACATACAAAATATTAAAAATAGACCAGACCTCTGTAAAGAGCTAGAACAATGTCATACTTCATATAATACCACTGCATAGTGATGTACAGTACAAGCCTCACAAATTGCTATGCACATTGCACATATCTTATTTGTAGTGCAAAAAAACGGGAAAAAGCAATGCAATATTTGAAATGCACTGTACTCTGTAACACACTGGACACCGCAATGCACTGTACTCTGTAACACACTGGACACCGCAATGCACTGTACTCTGTAACACACTGGACACCGCAACGCACTGTACACTGTAACGCACTGGACACCGCAACGCACTGTACACTGTAACACACTGGACACCGCAATGCACTGTACACTGTAACGCACTGGACACCGCAATGTACTGTACTCTGTAACACACTGGACACCGCAATGCACTGTACACTGTAACGCACTGGACACCGCAATGCACTGTACTCTGTAACACACTGGACACCGCAATGCACTGTACTCTGTAACGCACTGTAAACCACAATGCACTGTACTCTGTAACGCATTGGACACCACAATGCACTGTACACTGTAATGCACTGGACACCGCAATGCACTGTACACTGTAACGCACTGGACACCGCAATGCACTGTACACTAACGCACTAGACACTGCAATGCACTGTAGACTAACGCACTGTACACTGCAATGCACTGTACACTAACACACTGGACACTGCAATGCACTGTACACTAACACACTGGACACCACAATGCACTGTACCTGGTGCCTGGTGTGCTCTCCTCCTCCTCTCCTGTTGCTTCTCTGGCTGCAGTGGGTGAAATCAAGGGCTTCCAAGCTGCTGCTTGCTGGGTCCTCACGGCCGAGGACCCAGCAAGCAGCCTAGCTATTTGTCGGCGCTATTTTTTTTATTTCTTGATTTCTTTTTTTCTGGCGGGCTGCGTAAATGTCTTTGGTGGGCTGTATCTGGCCCGCTGGCCTTAGTTTGAGGACCCCTGTTTTAAAGAGAAGCTTGATCTGTTCTGCTGTGGGGAAACTAAGGGCTAAATGCATCCAAAACTAGTATACCAGCTATAGATGGACTGGGTAGTTGAATTGCACACATCCTGTTAAACTGGTAGAAGGGCATCTTAGTGAACACAATATGCAGGGATATGGGAAATGGTAGAGACATACTGTAAATACATACACACTCATACACCCACACCCCAGCAGGTTGAACTGCATGGCCTGATATATTTTTTCAACCTTACCAACCACATGTGCACAAGGGAAAAATGTGTTTCATTTTGGATTCTTTCATGAAGTTAATCATTTCCTTTCATCATATTCATTATTAACTTTCTTGCACTCACCGAAACCTGCCTCCCCCGCAGCACTCTCCTATGGAGGCCCCATCTTGACCCACTCACCCAGGCCCAGTGGTCGGAAAGGAGGCGGGGTTGGTCTACTTCTGTCACCACTGAGCACCTTTCAAGTCCTCCTTAACCCTCCCCCTCTATCGTTCTCTTCTTTTGAGACCCACTGCATCCGGCTATTCTCTCCGATCTTCCTGAGGATTGCAGTGATCTACCATCCTCCTGAACCCGTGTCCCGCTTTCTTGAGGACTTCGCCGCCTGGCTACCCTACTTTCTTTCCTCTGACCTACCCACTATCATCCTCGGAGACTTCAACATCCCTATTAACGTCAATAACCCGGCTACATCCCAACTCCTCCACATAACCTCTTCTTTTGAACTAGCACAGTGTATACAGTCCAACTCCCACTCCGACGGGAATACCTTAGACCTTGTCTTCTCTCACCACTGTACGCCCTATAACCTCACAAACACCCCCTTTCCCCTCTCTGATCACAATCTCATCACCTTCACAGTCTCCTCGTCCTCTAACACCTATCCCACCAAACAGCAAACAATTACCAGCAGAAATCTCCGAAACCTAAACCCGGCTCCCTTCCACTCTGCAACTGACCAACTTTATGACAGCATCAACCCCGTCCTGCCCCGACCTGGCCACTGCTGTCTACAACCACTTGCTTTCATTCGCTCTAGACTCGCTTGCTCCCCTAACAACACAAAGCATCAGGCTCCGACCCCTACAACCTTGGCAGACTGACCACACCCGGAATCTCAAATGACGCAGTCACCGCTGGAGCGATTATGGCGTAAAACCAAATCCCAACAAGCGTTCACCTGTTATAAATCTGCCTTCCTAACATACACTTCCTCCCATCATGCTGCCAAGCAAGCCTACTTTGTCACTCTCATCAATACCTTCTCTTCGAGTCCTCATTGGCTCTTCTCTACCTTTAACTCTCTACTTTCTCCGCCTCCATCGCCACCCAGCGCCTCACTCACTGCCCACGAGATTGCAAACCACTTCCAAAACAAGATTGACGCAATTCGTAGGGACATCGCCACTACACAGACACCCACCCCACTTAGCATTCCTCATACCATACCTCCCCCAACACTCTCCTCCTTTGACCTCGCTACCACTGAAGAGGTCCTCAAGGTCTTCTCAGAAGCCCGCCTCACCACTTGCCCCCTGGACCCTGTCCCCTCACAACTCCTTCAGTCACCCTCCTCCTCCATACTATGCTCCCTCACTCACATCTTCAATCCTTCCCTCTCTACAGGTGCCTTCCCCTCCCCTCTAAAACACGCGCACATCACTCCCATACTTAAAAAACCTTCCCTAGTCCCCACCAACCTAAACAACCTAAGACCCATCTCCCTGCTGCCATGTACCTCTAAACTACTAGAACGCTTAGTCTACAATCGTCTGAGCTCCCACCTCACTGACAACAACCTTTACAGTCTGGCTTTTGCCCTCTACACTCCACTGAAACTGCCCTACTAAAACTCTCTAATAACCTACTAACTGCAAAAACCAACGGCCACTATTCAATACTCCTACTACTCGACCTCTCCGCAGCTTTTGACACGGTTGACCATCCTCTCCTCCTCAAAAAACTACACTCTCTTGGCCTCAGAGACTCTGCTCTCTCCTGGTTCTCCTCCTATCTATCGCAGCGCTCCTTCGGTGTTACCTATAACGCTGCCACCTCCTCTTCACTCCCTCTCTCTGTAGGGGTCCCTCAAGGTTCTGTCCTTGGACCCCTTCTCTTCTCCATCTACACCTCCTCCCTTGGTCACTTGATAAACTCCCTCAGCTTCAAGTACCATCTCTATGCTGACGACACGCAAATCTATCTGTCTACCCCTCACCTCACCCCTTCAGTCTCCACTCGCATCACTAGCCTACTAAGTGACATATCGGCTTGGATATCACTCAGCTGACATTTCCTTGCATCCTACAGCAAAGCATGCTCCACAGAGAGCTTCCAAAGCATTGAGGGGTCTCATTGTTAAAAGTTATTTATTCATAGCACCTGCCTGATCCAGCAACTTCAAGGATTCCAGTGAAGGGAGATCCTGTACCCAGGCAACCTGCATCCACCTATCCCTTAAGGGGACCTCTGGCCAGCTGGATCTTCTTCTTACCATCCTGTGTGTTTCCACCACCATTACCCACTTGGAGGGAGGATTATCTTCGTGTGTTCCTGACCAGACCAACAATCTAGTGAGAAGACATCTTCCCTTATCCTAGACCAGATCCTAAAGGAGGCTTCTGTGGATTTTACTCATTGCACACTTACATTGTGCATCTGGTGAGTGCACAATCTCTCTATATTGCTTGGAACAACATCACGGATTATAAGGAGAGTACTATATAGACTATTTAGTAGCCTCTAGTGAAAATACAGATATTTTTCTATCCTTTGCTAATTGACTGCTTTACTGTATGTTTAGTCATTTGGACTACACTTTGCCTTATAATTTGCACCACATTTATAGCGCTGCACTATTTTTTATATAATCAGAATGTATTGTGTAAGTGCAAAGGAAAAATTTCAGTACTCGCAGGGACAGATTTACTAAAACTGGAGTACTCAGAATCTGGGGCAGCCGTGCATGGCAGCCAATCAGCTTCTAACTTCAGCTTGTTCAATTAAGCTTTGGCAATAACACCTGGAAGCTGACTGGTGTCTATGCAGATTTGCACCAGATTTTGCACGCTCCAGTTTTAGTAAATAACCCCCACAGTGTTCAATCAGAATCCATCTTGTACCAACATGATTTCAGTAAAGTGAATTCTGATTGGGTAAAATGAGTTGCTACTTTTAGCACTGTGCTCCATAAATTGTTTATAGAGTAATGCAGGCCATACATGGGTCCAATTCCAAATAAATGTTCTTCAGAAAATCAAAAATTTCATGCGTTTTGTAATCTGATGGTGCCACCATTGATTTCAAAATTGAACCAACCAAGTCTTTAATTTCCCCTCATGTTGCTACAGAAAATAATTTTTGAGGCCAAGAATTTTCTTTCCAGGTCCCAACTCATGCTCAATTCTTTTTCAATTACATTTCTTGCACGATTCTCCCATCATTAATTAGAAATTTGTTTGCTTTTCAAAAAATTTCCAACATGCCCGATCACTCAAATTCGATGGTTGCTTGAAAATTGGCCATTGCTGCAGCCCACTAATGGTGCGAAATTCGAACGAAAATTTTCAGAAAAGATTTTCGAAAGAAACTTCTTTCGGAATTTGACCCGGGTATGGCCAGCTTAAGTTCAACCATTTAGAAATAAATTTCAGAAGTAAAATACAATTTCCACAGATGAGTAAAACAGACAAACATCAAATCAGTCTTAGAAAAACATCTGTTGTACAAATATTTAATAAAAAGTATAAATACCAAGAATCAGCCATTTTCTTGTATAAAATCAATAAATAAAGACTTGAAGAAAAATCAATTAGACAGTCTAAAGTAATGTTAAAGTAGCCTTAATGCTATAAAGCCACTCACAGTCTATTATTCTGCCTGCCTCACTAATGAGCTGTCAATGACTTTCATAGGGCATGTGCAAATACTGACTTCATGAAAGTCGGCATTTGCATAGAACAGTGCACACCTTGACATTGCTTTATTGTATTCTGCAAAGGAGGGGTTAGTCAGGGACGGACTGACCATTTGAAAACTCGGGAACTGCCCGATGGCCCGTGGTCAGTAGGGGGCCCCATGAGATGCCCCTGGTACCTTTTTCATAGGCTTTTTTGAGTTTGGGCAAGGACACAGGGGCCCCATGATCCCCTATTGCCCGGGGGCCCCATGAGTTGTCAGTCCACCCCTGGGGTGAGTATGTATGCCCCATACCTAGGTTTTTCCTGTGTGGAAGGAAATTCAGCATGGAGGACAGGGGCTGCTATTGCTGATGTCTTGCTAGTTGTCTGGCTGCAATGACCAATCTTTTGGCTTCGTACTTCCTGAGTCACTTACCTACAACACGTATGTGGATCAGGTACTCTAACTTTACTTTCTGCAAGATTTTTCCAGGTCGGTGACTAATTTTCAGAAGCATGTCTGTGATCCCTGACATTCAATTGTACTTATGAAAGCAACTATGTGCTGTGAATGATTCATACAAAGAACTAGGCCTGTGATGTTAAAATGATTTAAATTAAAATATTTAAATATTTTTAATTGAAAAAAAAATCAGCACAGGGGACAGTACTTACATTTAATGAGAAGTGTTCCTTGTGCTGGTGGCTGCTGTCTTAGTTGAAATCTTCTGCCCTCTTCCCCACCCATACCCCTAAGCAGTAATCCTCCAGTACCATGAGGGTTAATACAGCCACTGGATCTGGCACAGGCACTAGTCAATCATCCTATGTCCACTGTTTCCTTTTTTCTATTCATAGAAGCTGTATGATAGCTTCTATTAATGTACAGTGCTCTATGAATACGGGATCGGTGGATGAAAGAGGCTTGTCTCCTCCATTCATAGAGTGCTTTTCATTGATGTAAAATTACTGCTGTGGGGGTATGGGCTGAGGGGGTGCATAAGATTTCAGCTACAACAGGAGCCACCAACACAAGGACATGTCTCAATGAATGTAAGTATGGTCTCTTTAATTCCATTGTAATATGTTATAAATCAACTATAGATAAACAGTTTGAGGGTCACCGACAACAGTCACCATGGAAATAGCTGTCAAATTGTTACCCTACAACATAGGCCCACAGCCATGAAGTTTGTTCGAATCTTACAATAGAAATTATAAAGTGCTTTAATATTTAGTTATTCAAATCCACAGCAGAGTAGAGCATATTTAAGATTATAGATTTTCATTTTCAAGGCAAAATTCTTAATGACTAATGCAGACAACATGTTTTCTTTGGGATTCACTGTTTTGTTCTAACAAATACATAGGACTTCTATCCACAAGTACTGCGGGGAAAGAGTTGGCTATCCTTGTGGAGTACATCCAAAACCTCAGCCTTGATGTTGTTTATATCATGCATTTTCAAAAAAGCATTTGATAGTTTTTATGTATATTAATATATTAATGACTAATGCAGACAACATGCTTCCTTTGGGATTCACTGTTTTGTTCTAACAAACACATAGTACATTTATCCACACATACTGCGAAAAAGAGCTGGCTGTCCTTGTGGAGCACATCCAATTATTTTTAAAGACCTCAGCCATGATGTTGTTTATATCATGCATTTTCTAAAAAGTATTTAACTGATAGTTACATATAGTTTTTATATATATATATATATATATATATATATATAAATGACTAATACAGACAACACGCTTACTTTGGGATTCATTGTTTTGTTCTAGCAAACATCTAGGACATCTATCTGCACACACAATGGGGAAAGAGTTTGCTATCCTTGTGGAGCAAAAACTCCAACATCCATTTGTGTTTAAAAGAACTCTGCCTTGATGTTGTTTATATGATGTATTTTCCAAAAACGTATTTGTTCTTATATATCTTGTAACAATGCTAAAGTTAATTTTGCCCTCTGTAGACTAGTGACTATGTTTAATGCACAAATTGTCCAGCCAATTTAACTGCTTTCCACCCGGCCAATAGCAGATTGACAGCCAGGTGGGCCTTTCGTCCTTCCAGGTGGATGTCATATGACGTCCTCCTGGTCACACAGCTCGTGTGCATCCCTGGGGGAGCACAGCACAGTGATAGGTGGTGAGCTGTGTTCCCTGGACACAGTGCATCACCGGTTAGGGTGAAGAGCCAATGACGTTGGCTCTTTACCATGTGATCAGCTGTGTCCAATCACAACTGATCACATGTAAACAAATGCCGTCACAGCGTGAGGAAAGGAAACCCGATAATCGGCTTTCCTGTGACAGGGGACATTTACACTAATAATCTGGGCGCTGATCATCAGTACAACCCCATTAGTGCTCATCAGTGCAGCATATCAGTGCCCATCAGTGCACCCCTATCAGTGCCAATCTATATCCATCAGTGCAGCATATCAGTGCCCATCAGTGCAACATATCAATGCCCATCAGTGTTGTCTTATCAGCGCAGCCCCATCAGTGCAGCTTATCAGTGGCCTTCAGTGTTGCCTCATCAGTGGTCATCAGTGCTCATCAATGCAGTCTATCAGTGCCAATCAATGCAGCCTATCAGTGCCCATCAGTGCAGCCTCATCACCGCACATCGGTGAAGTAGAAAAATTACTTTTTTGCAAATATTTATAACAGAAACTTAGAAACTTTTTTCTTCAAAATGTTTGCTGGTTTTTTTTGTAAACACCCAGTGGTGATTATAAAATGATACAAAATTTTATTAGGGTACAGTGTTGTATTCAGTGTGTGACAGTGCTGAAAGCTAAAAACTGATCTGGACAGGATAGGCGTAAAAGTGCTCAGTCTTGAAGTGGTTAAAAATAAAAAAAGCAACTTTCGCTGTAATATGTGTCTTGTGATTAGTGGCACCTCCCACACAAATTCCACTCCACTGCCAACCATCTGTAATTTTCCAGTTTGCCAACATCGTTCAATCCACTTCCTGTGAGCCCAGGCTCTTATGTGGATGTGCCACCATGCTGGTCACTTCTGTTTGCAGTTTTGAAGATTGCTGGATGTCATGTGACTAGCGTGACTAGGAAAAGGGTATAACAGTAATTTACAACAAAATGTCCTGGGGGGGGGGGGGGGGTCTGAAAGACATGGGTTCATTCAAATATTATAAAATATTAATACAGGAAAAGAAGATGTATACAAAGACATTTATTATAAAATAGTAGCTATGACTATAGATAATATGCTTTTGCTATCATTCATAAGTCAATGTGCAATATAAATGGTAATAAAGTTTTAAAAGTGAAAATAAATTGTAGATTTATACATATTGTAGCTCTATTTTAGCACAGGTAAATGTTTAACTGTTTATGTGAGATAAATTAAAGAGATGTAAAAGGAAAGAGAAGATCAGAAAAGAAGGAAGGAGAAAGGATATAAATGGAGGAGGATCCAGGGAGGCAAATCTACACAAGGAATGAGCATGTGGACGCTAATATCAGCAATCTTTGTTTTATATGCATATCAAGGACCTATCAAAGTCTTTTAGAAGATAGGATTCAATCCAAGGAGACCAGATTTTCTCAAATTTATGGGTTTTATCATGAAGGATGGCAGCAAGTTTTTCATTGAACATATTGTATACCACATCATCTTATTTTTGACTTGAGTGGAAGTCAGTATAAAGCCTTCACCAGAGTCTGCTTGGCTGCCGTAAATAGGAACGACAAGAGTTGAAATTGATTTTTGGTGCAATTGCTAGGTTTTAAATTCAGTAATGCTTCTTTTGGATTTTTTCGTATTTTTTTACCTTTTAATGTATGAATTATTCTATAAATATGTTTATTTTATAAATATCTAAAAAAAATGTTTTATATTTTGGTACACTCCCACCAAATATGTATGAGGGTTCCTTTCGCTTGGCAGCCCCTGAAGCATTTGTAAGATATCATAGGTTTAGGTCTGGTTAAGTTTTGGGGTTCCATATACCAACGCATTAGTAGCTTATAATTTGATTCAATTGCAGTAATATTAATGGAGCAATGTGCAGTGGTGTGCCAGATATGATGCCAGTCTGTATCTTCAATAACTTTGCCTATATCATCCTGCCATTTTGCCGTATATGAATGTGTATAGAGGGTTCGTCCCCGCAGTAAACTGTAGATGTATAGATAGATGTAATGAGACCTTTGGTTCATGGGGTTATTTAAACATATTTTTTCGAAGGGAGTCAGATTATGAAGAGGGGATGATGGACCAATAATTGGAACGATAAAGTTACATGGACATGGATTGTTTTAAAAAATTTGAGGTTTGCCTAAAAGTGAACCTTTATTGCTTCCACCCCAGACAAAAGAAACTGCTGTGCTGCACAGCAGGCATCATTCTGAAGTCTTTAGCTCACTTTTGGTAGCAAGGGCATTAGAATCATTGTGAGTATGCTCTTCCCCTATAGATTAGTAGTTTAATATACATATTGTAAGGGTGACAGGCTCAGCTAGTATTGGCAACGGTAAACAATGCAGAAGATAAGGACTACCAGGACCAGTTCAAGCAGTTTGTTCTGCACTTCTACTCAGCAAGACTGCAACCCAGGTCAGTTCCTGACTAGCAGAGCTATAATGTTTTCCACAAAAGAAACAAGCAGCTCTTGTACCTTGTTAGTGTTCTGTCAGTAGTCAGACTTTTCAGCAAGCATCAGGCTCTCACAACCTAGACAGTGAGAGATAAAAGTCAACTTGCATATATAAAGGAACGTGGACAGCTGAGACCAATAAAGGGGTCTGGCCACCAGGTAGGATGTAGACCTTAGGGATGGGGGCTTTGTCCCAACCAAAGCTCTACAAGGCCTCGAGGCTGCAGGACCCAGAACAGAATTTATTATGATTCTGAGAAATCAAGAAGTTTGTTTTTCCACAATAGCCACAGACCCTGGAGCCCTTCATCATGTGTATGTGAGAAACCTAGGTGGTGACACAAACAAAAGATCCACAATTCTGCGAGCCAGTGCCTCACAATTATTATGTCTAGGTAATGGTAACATGTGCAACCAAAATAGAAAAGCTGAATAAAAGAAAGAGATTGTGCAATTATATTCTGTTTTATGCTTGTGGGTAGCTGACTTTAGATCCAGACTTTGTATCCAATCTGCAAACGGATTTGTGTGACACAGAAAGCAGCTGTCAATGCAGCTGAGAACTAGTGTAATGCTGAGTGTAATATCTAAAATAAAGATATGTCCATGAATAATAATGTCATGTATTGTTTGACAATTCTTTGCCTGCTTCAAAAACCCTTTTGTATTCAGTTTATCTGGCTGGTAGTAGCCATAAATGCCTGATCATGGAATTTTGAGGATTTCTGTTTGCTGAACATGGCATGAACATTGAATCATATGTAAAAAGAACCCCAAAAAACAATCTTACACAGCATGTTCTTCAATTTACTTTTTTTTCTTAATGAAGATAACCTAATTTAAGTAAATAGTTGGTAATTTATTTATTACAGGTACTTATATAGCGCCATCCATTTACACAGTGCTTCACACATATATATATTGTATATTCACATCAGTCCCTAACCCTCAAGGGGTGTACAATCTAAGGTCCCTAACTCACATTCATACATACATATACTAGGACCAATTTAGACAGGAGCCAATTAACCTACCAGCATGTCTTTGAAGTGTGGGAGGAAACCGGAGTATGTGGAGGAAACCCAGACAGACACAGGGAGAACACGCAAACTCCAGGCAGGTGGTGCCATGGCTGGGATTCAAACCAATGACCCGAGTACTGCCAGGCGGAAGTGCTAACCATTTAGCCACTGTGCTGCCCAATATGAATAGGTCTTGCATACACAAGTGCTGGGTACCAACATTCAACTGACCTTTTTATGTTTTCATTTCCCATTCCAGCTTGTAGTTCAATTCCCCCCTGAGAGAAATGGTAGGGCGTTTGACATAAAACGCAGAGAAAAAAATGTCAATTTCACTGTGCTGCATTGCATAATAAAGAATGTTTCATGCCTTGTGTGTATATATAAACACATATATACAATAGAATATATGTACAGATATGTAACGTATAATATATATACAGGTATAAATTGTTGCTGGATTGTTGAAAAAGCTGTATAATGTGAAATAAGCATCAAGTTTTTTAAAAATGAAGAAAGACTCACAACATGCTTCTGAAAAAAAAACAATCAATTTAGTCACATGGTTTTTCATTCAAGCTTTTGATCCCTGAGACTATTGATCTACAAGGCAACTTAGATGAGTTTTTGTGTGTTTCTGGCAGAATGTAGAATGTCTGGATGATTGGGTGGTCTCTGTAATTAGAAAGGTCATATCTTTGGATGTTATCATTTGATAACGGAGAATTTTCATTTCCTACATGGCCTCTGCCATACCTATGAGACCTGTGATTTACTTGTGGGAGATGTCATATCTCTTCGGCTTTAATTGATTTTGTAGTATTTGTATGTTTTTAGGTGTTCAGTAAATATTTGTTCTTTTTTTGATATTGGATTTGACTATTTACACTTTCTTTACATTTTTTAAAATTATAATTTTAGTATTACAAGTTACAAAGACGAGAAACATAACAAAACAATACACTCTTGCTTAGGTTATCCATGCATATTGTGCTCCACTCATAAACACCTCCACCTCCTAAAGTCACTGTTTGGTATGTAAGGTGATATCCAGAAGAAGACCTAATATCTGAAACTCAGTGGTATTAGGAGGCACTTTTCAGTGATCATAGTGAACGAAAGGCTCACTTTTTTTTTTGCAGGTTAGCTGGTGAGTGTGCTGGGAATTTTTTGTCTTTGTTTTGCATTGCTCTTCCATGTGCACTTCCATGTGCACTTTACTGCAAGGCTAGTTATAAATGGGGGTGGTTGCCATCTTTTTGTATAGCTTGTCTGATGAATTTGGTGTGGGACACACTGGATGTCTTCAGCCACCACTGTGCTTTAGCTGGGCATCTGATGTGCTCCTGTGCCTCCAGGCAAATGTGCCCTTATTTTATGCACTGCTATATATGCTCCAACTTGGAGACTCTAAACAATATAGCGCTAGGAGTGTGGTACACAGAGGAGCCTTGATGTAGACACTGCAGCTTCCACATATATTTGCATTTGTGTGCATGTTACTGCAAAGTCTAGTTATAAATTGGGGTGGTTGCAATCTGTTTGTATAGCTTGATCATTGGATTTGCTGTAGGGACATTGTGATGTAAATTGTTAGGCAGAGTCAAGTAATAAACTGCTCAACTGCAGAGGATGTTCTACATAGCTATATCCAGGGACTAAGCTAAGGGGACCATATTTTATGGAATTTACCTGGACTGCTTTTGTAGGCTGTTGTATACACAGACAAAACAGAATTAATTAAGGATTTCCACTGCTCCAGGTTTGGAGAAGTTGGAGACTTCTAAAGTAACACAATGGCCTTTCTAGTATAAAATAGCAAGATGCTAAGTAGCATCCTTGTCAATTTTTGAAGAGCAAGAGACCCAACTAAACGGAAAAGATAAACAACCAGATCTTGAGGCATTGAGATGGCAGTTAGTGTCAGGGCAGGGCTGAGGAACAGACAGGTAGGCCTAGTGGCAGGGTAACGCACTGGCTGACGACAACCACCACCAACAGACCGAAGTCCTTCAGGGCGCGGAGTCTAAGTCCCAGGCTGCCCTTCACCAGGGCCCCTGATGGTGGGGATGGACTTGACGCAGCCAGGAACCAGGTCGCGGCCCCCGAGACACCCCGGCTGCGGTAATGGCCGCCGCCAATGGCGTGTAGCTAGTGAGAATGACAATAACGTAGTCAGGCAAGCCGGGTCGACAACAACGGGACAAAACGGTACAGAACAGTAGACAGAGAATAACAGGTCACGGGCCGGGTTCAGCAACGGAAGGTCAGATCGAAGGAAAACACAGAGAATGGTCTAGTCACAAGCCGAGTCAAATACCAGAAGAGTCACGAGCGTATACACAGAGCTGTAGCAAGACAAAGACACAAGACACAAGTGCAAAGAGCATGTGCGGATCACAGGCTTATATGTACTCAGCCACACCCCTCTGGGGGATGGACCTCAGAGACCTGAAGGCATAAAAGATTCCCACCATGCTCAGCAGAAATCCAAGATGGATGCCAGCACATGGAGTAACATAACCTCTGGGAAAAGGTAGGACCTTGACAGTACCTCCCCCTCAAGGGCCCCTCCCCCTCCGCGGCTCAACAAAAGGTTTCTGAGGAAAGCGGGTATGAAAAGCGCGGAGGAGGGCAGGAGCATGGACATCCGCGGAAGGAACCCAGGAACGCTCCTCGGGACCATAACCGCGCCAATGAACCAGGAACTGCAATCGACCGCGCACCAATCGAGAGTCCAGGATCCGGCTCACCTCATTCTCCTCATGACCGTCAACCCGAATAGGACGGGGCCGAGGCAGAGAGGTAGTGAAGCGATTGCAGATCAGAGGTTTCAACAGTGATACGTGAAAGATATTGGAGATCCGCATCCCAGGTGGAAGGGCAAGGGCATAGGCCACCGGATTCACCTTGCGGAGAATGCGAAAAGGACCGACAAAACGGGGAGCTAGTTTGGGTGTGGGCACCCGAAGATTGAGGTTACGAGTAGACAACCACACCCGATCGCCGACCTAGTATGAAGGAGCGGGCAACCGTCTGCGATCAGCCTGGAATTTCTGACGCTGAGCCGAGTCCCTCAAAGCCCTCTGGATCTGCCCCCATGAAGAACGCAGGGCAGCAAGATGGTTCTCCACAACCGGAATGTCCTGTGGTGAGAACCTCTCAGGTAATACCGCGGGTTGGTACCCATAGTTGGCCATGAAGGGAGACATCCCGGAGGAGGAGTTGACTGCTGAGTTCCTGGCAAACTCTGCCCAAGGCAGGAGATCGGCCCAATCGTCCTGATGGTCCGAGATATAACACCGAAGGAATTGTTCTAAGGCCTGATTGGAACGCTCCGCAGCCCCATTGGACTGCGGGTGGTAGGCTGAAGAAAAGGAGAGACTAATACCCAACTGGGAGCAGAAGGCGCGCCAGAATCTGGACACAAACTGACTCCCTCGGTCCGAGACAATCACCTTGGGCAACCCATGCAGGCGAAAAATCTCCCTGGAAAAGACCGTGGCCAGTTCTTGCGCTGTTGGTAATTTCCTGAGTGGAATACAATGGCACATTTTGGAAAAACGATCGACGACCATGAGAATGACCGTATGACCCCGAGACACAGGGAGGTCTACAATAAAGTCCATGCCCAGGTGTGACCAAGGACGCTCCCCATTGGGAATGGTTTGCAGAAGACCCATTGGAAGATGCCGTGGAGATTTATTCTGGGCACAGATCGAACATGCCGCTACATAAGAGGCGATGTCGGCACGGAGAGTTGGCCACCAGAACAACCGAGAGACGACCCAAGACAACTGGTTCCTCCCCGGATGCCCAGCAGTTTTGGAGTTATGGTAGGTGCGCAACCCCTCGGGTACAAAACATCTACCCTCCGGTCTCTCGGGAGGAGCGTCAGTTTGAGCCGCCAAAATCTGCTCCCCAAGGGGAGAAGTCAGACTGGTGCGAATGGCAGCCAGGATCTGATCCGGAGGTATGACTGAGTTGTCCAGGGAGGACTCTGAGCCAACCTCGGAGTATTGCCGCGATAATGCATCAGCCCTGACATTCTTGGAACCAGGCAAATAGGAGACCACATAGTTGAACCGCGACAAGAACAAGGCCCATCTGGCCTGACGGGTTTTCAATCTTTTGGCCTCCAAAAGATAAGTCAGGTTCTTATGATCGGTAAGAATGAGGACCGGAACCGCGGAGCCCTCGAGCAGGTGCCTCCATTCCTTGAGAGCCAGAATGATTGCCAACAACTCCCAATCTCCAATCTGGTAGTTGCACTCTGCAGAGGAAAGCTTCCTGGAGTAGAACCCACAGGGAAGTAGGGGTCCATCGGGCGACCGACGTTGAGACAGGAGAGCGCCTACTCCCGTCTCGGATGCATCAACCTCAAGGACGAAGGGCAATCCAGGATTGGGATGAGACAGTATCGGAGCCGAAGCGAAGGCGGATTTCAGAGCCTCGAAAGCTACGATGGCCTTGGATGGCCACTCGTGAGGATTACTGCCCTTCTTAGTTAGGTCTGAGAGAGGCTTTGCCAGCGTGGAGAAGTTCCTGATGAACTTCCGATAGTAGTTGGCAAAACCCAAAAAGCGCTGAATGGGCCGAAGACCATTGGGACGAGGCCACTGCAGAACCGCCAAAACCTTCTGAGGGTCCATGGAGAATCCCTCCGCAGAAATGATGTAGCCTAAAAAGGCAACTTGGGATCGATGGAATTCGCACTTCTCAAGTTTACAAAAAAGTTCGTTCTCACGTAATCGTTGCAGCACCTGCTTGACATCCTGGATATGGGACTGCATGGAGGCAGAGTAAACCAGGATGTCATCCAAGTAAATTACCACGCACTGCTGCAACAAGTCATGAAGGACATCATTTATGAATTCCTGAAAAACTGCGGGCGCGTTACACAGCCCGAAGGGCATCACCAGGTATTCGTAGTGACCGGTTCTGGTGTTAAACGCGGTCTTCCATTCATCCCCCTGTTTGATCCGTACGAGATTGTACGCCGCCCTAAGGTCAAGTTTGGTAAAGACTGTTGCCCCCTTAAGGCGGTCGAACAACTCAGTAATCAAGGGAATCGGGTAGGCATTCTTAGTGGTGATTCGATTGAGACCCCTATAATCAATGCAAGGCCTCAATTCACCACCCTTCTTCTTTACAAAGAAAAAGCCTGCTCCTGCTGGGGAAGTAGACTTACGAATGTGCCCCCGGGAAAGCGCATCTGCAACGTACTCCTCCATGGCCTTATTCTCTGCAACCGAGAGGGGATACACCCTGCCACGTGGAGGAGTGGCCCCGGGTTGCAAGGATATGGCGCAGTCGTAAGGACGATGAGCAGGTAAGGCACCAGCGCGTACCTTATCAAATACGTCCTGGTACTCCCCATAATCAGTGGGCAATGCAGAGTCCGAGGAGGCACACAACACCTTAACCGGCCCACGGATGCACCCGGCCCCACACTGTGGAGACCATGAGAGAATCTCGGCTGTTTGCCAATTGAAGGTTGGATTGTGCATCTGGAGCCAGGGATACCCCAAAACCACCGAATAGTGCGGAGAAGAAATCACCTGGAAACAGGCCAACTCCCTGTGAACAGCCCCAATAGCTACTTCAACTGGCACAGTCTCGTGGGTAACCTGCGGTGGTTGCAGGGGCCTGCCATCTATCTCCTCAAGAACCAATGGGGAAACTCGAGCCTGCAGGGGAATGGAGTGCTGGGCAGCAAACGAGCTGTCCATAAACAACCCGCCGGCCCCAGAATCAACCAACGCCTGGGCCGTTACCGAACCCTCCGCCCAAGAGAGGACAACGGTGATCAGTGGCTTATCTCTGCAGAACGCCGGGGACGAGGAGACTCCACCCAAGATCTGTCCCCGACAGGATCTCAGGTGCGAGCGTTTCCCGGACGGACCGGACAGGACTGCCGAAAGTGCCCACCAAGGCCACAGTACAGACAGCGACCCTCCCGACGCCGAGCGGCCCGCTCTCCCTCGGAAAGGCGAGCAAACCCCAGCTGCATGGGCTCACCACCAGACAATCTATCCCCAGGAGGCGTGGGAGGAGAGGGAGGAACGGATAAGACAGAAAACGCAGGTGCCAGTCGATTGGAAGGCCTCCGCAGGCGTTCCTTGAGTGAAGGCCTCTCCCTGAGCCTGGTATCAATCAGGATCAGGAAGGAAATTAGTGCTTCCAACTCCACAGGCAATTCTTTGGCTGCAATCTCGTCCTTCAATGCATCAGAAAGACCCTGAGAAAACGCAGCCACCAGAGCCTCATTGTTCCAACCCACCTCTGCTGCCAGGGTACGAAACTCTATGGCGTACTCGGCAACGGTCCGTGAACCCTGATGCATAGACATGAGCAGCTTGGCAGCCGAGTCGGAGCGAGCCGGTACGTCGAATACCCTACGGAAGGCATCGACAAAACCGGAAAACTCGTGAATCACTGGGTCATTCCTCTCCCATAAGGGATTCGCCCAGGCCAAGGCCTTGTCTGAGAGTAGCGATATTAGGAAACCCACCTTTGACCTCTCAGTCGGAAAAGCGTGGGGTATTAATTCAAAGTAAATCCCCACCTGGTTGAGAAACCCACGACACTGACTCGGCTGACCCCCAAAGCGCTGTGTAAGAGGGGCTGAACCAGTCATACCACTGGGCACGGGTGCCGCAGCAGCTGCGGTGGTGGGCGCAACAAGCGGAACAGCAGCGGGGGCGACCACCGGAGTGACAACCGGCCTAATAACACCAGGAGTAAGGTGCGCGGTGCGTGCAAGCAGAGTTTGCAATGCCTGAGCAAACTGATCCAACAGGAGATCCTGTTGATCCAGTCTGGCGACCAACATTGGAAGTGAAGGCGTACCTGCACCGTCAGGTTTCATGGCACTTGTGTAATGTCAGGGCAGGGCTGAGGAACGGACAGGTAGGCCTAGTGGCAGGGTAACGCACTGGCTGACGACAACCACCACCAACAGACCGAAGTCCCTCAGGGCGCGGAGTCTAAGTCCCAGGATGCCCTTCACCAGGGCCCCTGATGGTGGGGATGGACTTGACGCAGCCAGGAACCAGGTCGCGGCCCCCGAGACACCCCGGCTGCGGTAATGGCCGCCGCCAATGGCGTGTAGCTGGTGAGAATGACAATAACGTAGTCAGGCAAGCCGGGTCGACAACAACGGGACAAAACGGTACAGAACAGTAGACAGAGAATAACAGGTCACGGGTCGGGTTCAGCAACGGAAGGTCAGATCGAAGGAAAACACAGAGAATGGTCTAGTCACAAGCCGAGTCAAATACCAGAAGAGTCACGAGCGTATACACAGAGCTGTAGCAAGACAAAGACACAAGACACAAGTGCAAAGAGCATGTGTGGATCACAGGCTTATATGTACTCAGCCACACCCCTCTGGGGGATGGACCTCAGAGACCTGAAGGCATAAAAGATTCCCACCATGCTCAGCAGAAATCCAAGATGGATGCCAGCACATGGAGTAACATAACCTCTGGGAAAAGGTAGGACCTTGACAGTTAGTAATGTGATATAATGTAATACTTGTGTCCAGAAGCCACACATTTTTTTTTGCATGTTCAGAAGATATGGAAGTTCTGTGAAGTGTTGAGTACAAGTGTCCTCTGAAAACTGTTGTTCAGCCTGTTGTCCAGGAACAGCAATAGGTTTGTATTCTTATATTGAAGTCGGTATTTCTTATATGCAACTGATAGATGAGATCCCAGTCCATGTACTTGAGCAGTCTTTCCAGAAATGGCTAAGGATTCTTTCCTAGTAGTCTCTTGCCCATCAAGACTCAATGGGCTTTCTCCACAATGTAGGCTGGTGAGATGTTTTCCTGTTGGAGAAGATCTTTCAAGAGGGACTTGACAAATGACTCTGGGTGTGGACTCTTTGTGCTTTTGAATGGGCCAAACACATGCACATCATTGCTCTGCATGCAGTTCTCAGCATTTTGCGCTTATTCATGTAGTACCATCCTAGTTTAGCTAGGGGGAGCTAGACCCTGCTGGCTAGTGAGGAACTGATTAGCAGCTCAGGTGAGATAGTCAGAGGGGTCAAATTCTGGTCAGGACTGAGAGACTCTGCAAACCAGCCCCTCTGGAATTTCCCTCTGCTCTGAGGTTTTCAGAGGAGGGCCTTGGAGGCAGTGAGTGGATCTGAGGAGTGGTTGGCTGCTCTTTTGAGGGAATCTAGCCAATCCCAAACAGAAGGCTTGGAAAGGGGCTGGACTCCCTTTAAAATGTTGGAGCCTGCTCAGTAGCAGGAGAGTGGTGGTGGGAGAAGAAGAAGCAAAAAGATGTGAGGCTGGAGGATGAAGGCTGCCAGGAGGTCTCGTGGGATGGGTCCTGCCTGTGAGCCTGGAGCTGAAAGGGAGGAAAACTCAGGACTCACTGGCCCTTGTGAGAGGACCACCAGTGTGGCAAGGAAGGAGTCGCCCAGCTGATAGGCCTGGAAGCAGCAACCATTCCACAAGCTGTACAGGAGAGGATCTGAGTGAGTATACCTGCACCCGCTGGGTGGATAGAGGAAGGAGCACTCTGGTGGGAAACCAGATTAGCCCTCTGCTAGTAGCTGTTACCCATTTACAGTGACAGGATCCAGATTCCCTGCTCAGGAGGAAAGGCTCCAGATTGCTGGGTGAAGAGGAGTTCATCTAGGGTCTGGGATAGTACAACTGGAGCTGCTGGCTAGCACTTCAACAGAGACTGCATCAGAGAAGAGAAGGTCTGAATAGTTCAGTAAAAAACGAGTAACTCTGGTGCACAGGAGTAAAGTAGTGTAAGGGTGAAAAGGATAAAAATTATTAAGCAAAAGATGATAATGGCAATATTGGCATACAAGTACTTAAAACTGGGTATGTATATGCATTGGTGTACAATAGGTCCTTAAGTCCTTATAAGATTCTCTCAGGCAATCTGCCTGGAATCTTTTTAGCACAAAAAGACGGCAGCCATCCTCGAAGCAAGTCAGCTCTGTATGCAGGGACAGAAGAAAAGAGGCAGGAGGCGCCCGTCTGAGTGTAGTAATAACACTGTATTTAATAGCAAAGGATTAAAAACACTCGCAAAGGAAGTAATAAAACAAGCTCATCTGTGTATATGAGAGATGGCCGTTCCTCAAAACGTCCTGCAGGTGCCACCGATGGTTGGTGCAATAGCAGCTGGGCTGATGGAGATGGTGAGAGACACTGTAGTGGTCAATCCTACAGAGTGGTGGTGTTGTAAGGAGCCTAGTAACCAGCCTGGAACACACCGGCAGGATGTGACATCACAGAAAAAGGCAGAGGGTCAGTGGGTTAGGAAGAGCACAGACATGAGAAAGTCAGGCTATGTGCTCAGAGCCTCTAGCTCCTTCTACTGGCCTCTAGAAGGAGCTAGAGGCTCTGAGCATGTAGCCTGACTTTCCCACATCTTGCCGGTGTGTTCCAGGCTGGTTACTAGGCTCCTTCTTGCACAAACGCCGCTGGATCGGCTCTACAACACCACCACTCTGTAGGATTGACCACTACAGTGTCTCTCACCATCTCCATCAGCCCAGCTGCTATTGCACTAACCACCGGTGGTTCCTGCAGGACGTTTTGAGGAACGGTCATCTCTTATATACACAGATGAGCTTGTTTCATTACTTCCTTTGTGAGTGTTTTTAATCCTTTGCTATTAAATACAGTGTTATTACTACACTCAGATGGGCGCCTCATGACTCTTTTCTTCTGTCTCTGAATAGTTCAGGAAGTTGTCCTCAGATTTCAGTTACCTTGGGCATCCTATGCACGCCTTACCCCATCCAGGTTTAATCCAAAACCAACGCTCAAGGCCTCATTGCTGTCTGTGCATAAAAGCTGTGTGGAAAATACTAATTGACTGGCTGTTCAGGACAATAGGGGGACCCAAATTCAACATCACTCCTAAGGGGCTATTGCTACGTTCAGATAACTTCTGCATGTGGCTTTGTAGTTCCTTGATGAGTCTACATTGTGTGCATATGCAGTTAAAAGCTTTTAGCTCACTTGGCTTGTGAGTATAAAATGTGTCTCTTAATTCCCGCAATAAAGTGCTTAAGGAATTGCACTAGGCATTTGCGCCCTCTCTGTTCTTATGTTTTTGTAAGATCGCAACCGTGTATGCTGCTTTCTTACTA
The DNA here is from genome assembly GCF_062004578.1 of Staurois parvus. Taxonomy (NCBI): domain Eukaryota; kingdom Metazoa; phylum Chordata; class Amphibia; order Anura; family Ranidae; genus Staurois; species Staurois parvus. Next base: position 5,870,217 of record NW_028318005.1, read on the forward strand.
GAACTTGGCTCCTGGAGCTGTATTTTAGAAAGCTGATATTTGGCTTGCATTCGATCATGTGCATAGGGATTCCTCAGAGGTAAGTACAGAGACTGGGGTGATCTCAAATCAATTCAGGATTTTGTAACGAAGGAAGGAGCTCCCCCAAATCTGCTTGCTCTTGCATCCTGGTCATGCCCCTGGCTCTTTACTCTTTTTGTGGAGGATTTGTTCATGTTGGAAGAGATGGTAGAAATTTGTCCCAGTCTGTTTATTGTGGTGTTCCGAGTATAAAGTGTTAGTCGATTGGCCTCTATTATTTACTTCTTGTAGAGATAAGTTGTTTTACTGTTATGCAGTGTTTATTGTCTACTTCCATTCCTTTGTTAATTAGAGCAGGGTAGCTTCACTTCTGGTTTACAATTTCAGTACAGCTGATAATAGTGATATATTTAATAGTAAAGTACAATATTAAAGGTAAGCATCCAGGACTAATATATTTCCCAGTGGCTACCTCCCCTATTGGTGCATGGATCATAAACACCAAGGATGGCCTACAAAAGCAAAATATAATTATAATCATAATACTGATTGACAGAAATCAGTGCACTTATTATTAATTAATGTGTCAATTTTAATGCAGAGCTAACATGCAGCATTTCAATACTCTGTTACAGGATGATAAATCCATAGTTCGTCAATATTATTTTTTCAAGAAATGTATTATCCCTTAATTGCATGTGTTGTTATAAATAGTAATGATTGCATCATGTAATTTGGTTAAGTATTATGAAACTGCTCCACACATTCAATATGCCCCACTTAACTCGTCAGCTAGTACAGTATAGTGTTTATAATAAACGATAAACTGTAGCTAGCTTTTCTAATTTTTTAATATGCTCTAGTCTCTGCCAATGTTGTATACAGGAAATATACCAAAATTGTGGAAAAGTCCAATACTTTCTCATTGTGGATTTATCATCCTTTTATTATTATCAAGCTCCAAGGGATGGATTTTAACAATTGAGAACTGGTATACTTGGAGATTGCATACAATGTACTTACAGACCGTAACATACAGTATATATGATGTTTATGGAAAAGTAGATTGTGTGCATTAGTGATATCTTGATATGTAATGAGACACTGTAAAACATACTGTTTGAGACTATGACATATATTTGAAGATTTAATGGACTCTTTATATATTTTGCTTCTACAATTATAAAATTGAATATCCTTCCTCAAGGAGCTGTATGACTTATCTACCTTGGCTGCAACTGGGGAACATAAAATACTGTAAGCTTTGATTTTTTTATATAAATAAGCATATAATTATGGAATGTTGGCTTTTAGTTGGGACTCCCTCTATTTAAACTCAGCTGAACTTTCAGTTAAAATCAGCCTAAAACATTTAATAAAAGCAAAAGGTTACCCAAAATGTACAGTTTAGTTTCTTTAGAAAGGAGCCACAACCTGGGTAGAAAAACCTGCTTCCTGGGTAGACAAACCTTTAGAGAAGCCAGAATGCTGCAGGGTAGGACCCTTTCTCCCTGTGCGGGAACAGTTGTCTCACTGCAGAGGTCCAAAGCACCCTCAGCAGAGGCAGAACTAAAGCTTGCCAATCAGTGAACTTATGTTCCCTGCTGTTTAAAAAGCTGTTTAAAAAGCTCTAGCACTGACCAAGGCCTAGTACACAAGATGAGAAAATCAAATGAGTGATCATTCGTGTTTTTTTTGCATGCTACTCTATCAAATACGAGAGTGCTACTAAGCGTACGAAAATTCTTGTACAATCCAGTACAACTTCCCATGTGTGAAGCAACATACCAAGGTGTAATCTGAAGGGATGTCAACATTGTAATAAAAAAATATCTACAGGTTAATATATATCTTTAAGAAGATTTGCAGATTATAACCAGAATTGTGTAGAAATAAGATTATCATTCCTTTATTGCAGTTTCTGATCATGCACTGTCTTGATCTCTTGATTTTTTTACGAACGAATACTGTACTGATTAAACAAAAATTGTTTGTTCTGTTATCTTACGAGAAAAATTTTGTGCTTGTCCCTTTGGATAAGTTCACATGAACTATCATATTTGGCTCTTGAAAGCTGTATACTCACGAGGAGATTGCCGCACGAACCCTCCAAATGTGTTTTTTTCCTCTGATTTTCTCATTGTGTGTACTAGGCATAAGCAGAGGGGATGGAGGACCTCTGCAGAGAGACCACTGCATTTGTATACAGAGCAAGCATCCTTCTGTATGCGGCTGCTTTACAAAGGAAACCAACTGTAAAATGTGAAATATTTGGTTAAAGGGAAATACGCACACTAAAAACTGAGATTCCCAAATGGTACACAAATATTTCCATGAATATATACAGTATATAACATATATATATATATATATACACACACATATGTACAGAGGGTAAAATAAGTATTGAACACATCACTATTTTTCTTAGTAAATATATTTCTAAAGGTGCTATTGACATGACATTTTCACCACATGTCAGTATCAACAATCCATGCATACAAAGAAACCAAAACAAATAAGTTCAGAAATTAGGTTATATCTAATAAAACGGAATGACACAGGGAAAAAGTACTTTTTTTGATGCCTCCTGTGTGGAGAAACTAGTTGCATGCATTGCTCAGGTGTGATTTTGGCCCATTCTTCCACACAAACCATCTTCAAAACTTTAAGGTTCTGTGGGCCTCTTCTATGAACTCTGATCTTTAGTTCTTTCCATAGATTTTCTATTGGATTTAAGTCAGGTGATTGACTGGGCCATTCTATCAGCATTATTTTCTTTCTTTGAAACCGATTGAGAGTTTCCTTGGCTTTGTGTTTGGGATCATTGTCTTTCTGATCCCTCGTTTCATCTTCATCATCCTGGTAGATGGCAGCAGATTTTGATCAAGAATGTCTTGGTGCATTTTTCCATTCACTCTTCCTTCAATGAAATGAAGTTTCTCAGTACCATATGCTGAAAAACAGCCCCACACCATGATGTTCCCACCTCCAAACTTTACTGTTGATATGGTGTTTTTGGGGTGATGTGCAGTGCCATTTGACCTCCAAACTTGGTGTGTATTATGGCATCCAAAGTTTTACATTTTGGTTTCATCTGACCAGACTATATTCTCCCAGTATTCCTCAGACTTGTCTAAATGTTGTGCAGGAAACTTTAAGAGAGCATCAATATGTTTTTTCTTCAGCAATGGAGTCTTGCGTGTTGAGTGTGCATATAGGACATAGCGGCTGAGTGCATGGCTTATTGTTTTCTTTTAAATAATTTTACCTGCTAATTCCAGGTCTTTTTGTAGCTCTCCACAAGTGGTCCTTGGCTCTTGGACAACTCTTCTGATAATTCTTTTCACTCCTCTGTCAGAAATCTTGCAAGGAGCACCTGGTCGTGGCCGGTTTATGGTGATATGATGCTCTTTCCAATTTTCAATTATGGCCCCAACAGTTCTCACTGCAACATTCAAAAGTTTAGAAATCCTTCTGCAACCAATGCCATCAGTATGTTTTGTTAGAATAAGGTTGCAAAGATTTTGAGAGAGCTCTTTGCTTTTCTTATTCTTGTGTGACACCTTGGTAATGATACACCTTTTTATAGGCCATCAGTTGAGACTGAACCAGCCGATATTAATTTGCACTGACAAGGGGCAGGATTGCTTTCTAATTACTGATAGATTTCAGTTGGTGTCTTGGCTTTCCATACCTTTTTGCACCTCAAATAGTGCCTGCAGAATATTAATCATCATTGCGAGCATGTATAGCGAAGAATCTACATAGCCCAAAAAGGAAGTAAGTGGTTCGGCAGGAATATTCACATCAAAAAGCCCATTAAGTGTATCAACCAACTCCGCCTTATATCTCTGGAGTTTAGGAAACTGCCACAAAAGATGTATAAGAGTACCAGAACTACCACATCTAGCACAAGCTGGGTCAGGTTTAAGACCTATGGTGTGGAGAAATTCAGAGGTTCTGTACACCCTATAAAGAATAAAAGTCTGTGTTAATCTATGCGATGAGCAAAGCGACACCAAAGGAAGAATCTGAAGAATCATCCCCCAAATCAAATCCGAAATGGAACATGTATCCTGTTCCCATCCTGCCCTAGACAGAACTGGGAACTTCAATAAAAATGTCTTTAATACATCTAAATAAATGTCTAAAATAAGTCTCTTAGTTGATATCGCTTGAACTAATCTGCCCCACATCAGAGTGGGAGAAAAAAACACTGATGTAGAAGAAAATGTAGCTAATAACGCATGACGGAGTTGAGCAAACTGATAAAACCACCTTTGAGGTAAAGTAAACTCTATCCTCAACTGCTGAAACATTTTGAGTGTTCCATTATCATAAAATTGTGGAAACCCCTACTCTTTCCCATCTCTGAAAGCCCTGAAGAACAAGAAGTTCAGGAAGCTTATCATTTTCCCATATTGGAGTATATCTAGCAGGGTTAAAGATCCCTATAATTTTCTTGGTTTCCTCCCACACCTTGCACATTAGTGTCAGTGTAGGCATGGCGGTTAATAAAACAACCCCCAGGACACGCAATGGTGACCGGGTCTCTCATATTCTCAGCGTGCAAGGTGCTTCAATTGAGCTGCAAAAAATATAGCCTTGGTTTAGGGACTGCTTGTCCTCCAGCATCACTAGGATGTTGTAGTGTCTCTAATTTTATACGGGGGGCCTTCTTTCTCCAAATTAAATCCATGAATATGCTATTGATCTTAATAGAAATCCAAAGTATCCAAACAGGAGAATTATATAAAAAATATAAGAGTTGGGGCATCCAAATCATCTTGAGTAGGTTAACACGGCCTACCAAAAATAGAGGTAGCTTACAACAAGTTTTACTTTGAGTATGAAATCTAGACAACAATGTGGAAATATTAGCTTAAATGAATGCCTGAAATTAAGTAGATATTATTACCCCCAAATATGTCATGGATGACACAACTCATAAATAGGGGAGTGTGGATGGTAAGGAAGATGACAGAGGATCCAGTGGCATTAACATGGCATCCCAGTTTATGCCAAGGCCTGAAAATTTCCCAAATTCATCAACATATGTTATTACTGCTGGAAGAGACATCTGGATATTGGATAAAAACAGGAGGACATCATCTGCATACAAAGCTTTTTGTTCCTCAAAAGCACCTCTGACTAAGCCGGTCGCATCGATTGAAGCCCTTATGGGGCAGGCCAGGGGTTCTATGGCAATGGCAAAAAGTGGACACCCCTGCCTAGTGCCATGAAAGTGTCTAAAAGAAGAAGACTGAAAGCCATTAACTCTAGCTGAAGCCCTAGGGGCCATATACAGCAGTCGAACTCATTGACAAAAGATGGAACCAAATACAAATGTTTTGAGAACGGCCAGAAAATATGGCCACTCAACACTATTGAAAGCCCTTATAGCATCTAGCGCTAAAAGTATGTATGATCTGAGACTGGCACCTGCATATTTAGATAGGCCCACCTGACATTAATAGCTGTTGACATATTTGGCATAAATCCTGATGAGTGTGAATAATGTGCGTAATGACCTTCTTCAATCTATTAACTAATGCCTTTGCAAATATTTTAACACCTGTATTCAATAGAGAAATTGGTCTATAAGACTCCGGGTACAGAGGGTCTTTATCTTTCTTAGATATGATTACTATAACAGCTTCACCCATAGAATCTGGGAGCCAACCTTTAGAAAGAGCCTCATTAAATGTATTAAGAAGAGCTGGAAGCATGGGGAGAGGGGGAGGAGCCTGAACATGGCGGCTGAGGGGAGTGTGTGGCACTAGCTCTCTGCTAAGCTCCGCTTCCCGACCTCCCCAGCGACCCTCTGGAGCAGGGTAACAAGTGTTGACTCACCGGAGTGTGGAGGGCCATGGAGGAGAGACCGGAGAACCGGGGATGAGAGCAGGACGGACTCTGCGGTGACGTGCTGGTCCCCCCGGCGCCTCATGAGAGAGAGATCTGGGCAGCTGGGAGACGAGGTGACGCGGCGGGAACATGTAACCAGCCGCGGAGGATCACTGGGAGAAAAAAAAAGCTGGCCGGCGTCCCGATGTAAGAGGGAGCCGCCGGCTTACCTCTGGCTATACCCCTCGGCCGGCTGATCGATCCTGGGTCTGGGAGACCCAAGAGAACCAGGAGACCCACTCTGCTTCCCTGGGACAGACACCAAAAAATTGAAGAGTGCTGGAGACCCAGAGGAATCCCCTTAGGACTGAGCTGCTGAGAAAGCCCTCCACCCAAAGCTTGGAGCCACCGTCCAGAAAAGAGAAGGGTGAGTGAGAGCTGCTGGGGGCTTGCTGTGTAGTGGACCCCTGAGTGACATAGGGGAGCAAGGGGTGAAGAAGAGGAGGGGGGATTCCCAGGGTTAAGAAGAGGAGAAGAGAAGAGACCCAGGAGACTCAGGAGAGTAAAACTCAAGAAAAAATAGCAGGCTTGTCTGGTTCACAAATTATAAATGATCGGTATAATCCGATTTTTAGAATATAGAAGAAAATAAGACATATAGAGGATATGAAGAATAAAGGTCATAAGGGAGCAGGGCTCAAAGGGTCTCAAACAGGCACAATAAAGAAATTTACATCACATGGAAATATTACTCCAGAAAGGTCTCAAGGCGCAAGTGCAAAAGGGGAAATGGAAACTAGTTTGGGAAATAGTCCTAGATTATCATTGGGCATGAATAGCAGCTGCAGCCAACAAATAGCGGATGGCTTGGAAAAAAAAGAATCTGATGGTGAACTACAAGTACCAAATAAGAAAGAGATGATAGAAATGTTTCAAAGTTTGGAGAAAACGATAAAGCATGAAATGACAGCTATTCGGAATGATTTAGGGCATGTTATCAAGAGTGGAAGAAACAGAGGAGAAAGTTAAAAACCAGGCCCAAACCATAGATAATCTAGGGAAAAAAATAACCCATTTGGAGAATACTCAGAAAAAATTGCTCTATAGGATGGAAGTTCAAGAAAATAAAGAAAGAAGGTGTAACCTTAGAGTACAAGGAATTCCAGAGTCTGCAAAAGGGGAAACACTACATGAACTAGTTATTAAAATTTTAAACTCCATATGAGACAGACCTGAAACAGACGGGATTAAACTGGATGGAGTGTTTAGAATAGGAAAGTTTAAACAGGCTACTGAGAAGGAGAGACCGAGAGATACAGTTGTCCAGTTCCAAAAATTTGGGGATAAAGACGAGATATGGAGGAAGATTAAAGGAAGAACATTAATTAAGTATGGAGATATAACTATTCAAATTTATGCGGACTTAACACCAGAGACCCTATGGAGAAGGAGATCCCTGAGACCCTTGTTGGAGCAAATGAGAAAACAGAATGTGCAGTATAGATGGGGTACCCCAGCATGCCTAATTGGTTGGAAAAATGGTGTTACAGCTTATCTGAGATTCCCGGAGGAACTGAGGGATTTTTGTGACAGACAGGATTTGCAAAGAATGGAGATAGCTGGGTGCGAAGAAGAAAAAGGAGAAACAGAAGATACAAGAAAAGAGGACTGGCAGCGGGTCGGGGGGGGGGGGGGGGGAGAGGGGGGAGAGAAAGGAGGGAGAATTAAGCATATTTTTTTTTCTCTCTCTCTTCCTCTCTCACCCCTCTGGCCCCACCTCTGTCGATGTGGTATCCCCCCTGGAGTTCCGGTTGATGCGTGTAGTGAAGATTTTTTCTGAGTCAAGTTGATAGAGGGGATCTGGGGAGGTTGGAGGAGAGGTGAGCCGTCCATGGGCGGAGCTTATCCCCAAAGTTTCAAATCAATGGTGGGAACAGACCCACAAATGATTAGTAGGCAGTTTTCAAGCCTAAAAACAGGTAGTGGAAAAAAAAGAGAGGGAGATGGGTGGGGTAGGGGGGGATGGGGGTTGGGTTGGAGGGAGGGGGGGAGGGGCTGCTGGGCTAATACTCTGCATGATAGAAGGAACCAAGAGGAGGAGGCGAATTGGAGGAGAGATAGAGAGAACTAAGAAGGATGGAAGAAATACAGTTTATAACGTATAATGTGAATGGGTTGAATTGTCCTGGGAAAAGATTTAGATTGTTTAAAGAGTTACAGCATAGAGCAACGTCAGTGGTATTTTTACAGGAGACACATTTCGAGATAGAGTCAAATGTGAAATTAAAATCTAAATATTATCCAATATGGTATTATGCCGACTCACCAATTAAAAGAGCAAAAGGGGTTGCAATAGCATTGGCAAAGAATATGAGATTTGAGCTGGAGGATAGAAAGACCGACCCGGAGGGGAGATTCTTGTTCTTGAAAGGTAAACTACAGGGAATCGAGTGTACATTAGCCAATATATATTGCCCCAATAAGCTTCGGAGATGTTTTTGAAGGGTCTGCTGAAAAAATTGATAGACTTTAAAAAAGGCCGTTTGATAGTAGCAGGAGATCTAAATTTCTGTATGGACCCACAAAAGGATGCAACCTCTTCTGTGCAGAGAGAGGGGGGTAGGTCTCTGAGAGCTTTGAAAAAAGTGATCCACGAGTACCAACTGGTGGACACCTGGAGAATAATGCATATAAAAGACAGAGACTATACCTTCTTCTCAAATGCACATGAGATATACTCGAGACTGGATTATATTCTAATAGATCATCAACTCATTGAACTCTTGGTTAAAATAGAAATAGAGACAAGAACGTTCTCGGACCACGCTCCTGTCGTAATGAAAATGGGATGGGGAAGACGGTGGACGGGAGGTTTAGGATGGAGGTTAAATGAGGCTCTTCTCCTGGATGAGGATACAGCTCAGAAGATTGGGGAAGAGATTAAGGTATATTTTAAGGAGAACGAGACAGAGGAAGTATCGATAACTACAGTGTGGGAGAGCCATAAGGTATATATAAGAGGAATTTTGATTGCGATCGGAGCAAGGAAGAAAAAAGAAAGAAGAGAGAGGGTTAGTGGGCTTCTAAAAGAAATATTAAACTTGGAGCAGATACATAAGAAGAAAATAACAAAAGAAACAAGACAGAAGTTAATGGATAAAAAAGATGAGCTAGAAACGTTGATGGAAGAGGAGAGGAGAAGAGCATATAACAAAGTCTTAAGTGAGAGATATAGATGGGGAGACAGACCAGGAAAATATTTAATGAGAGCCCTGAACAAAAAGAAAAATAGGAATTATATAGAAAAGATAAAAAGTCCTAAGGGGGAGCTGGTCCACTCAACTAAAGAGATTATTAAAGTGTTCACGGAGTATTATAGAAAGTTGTATAATATTAGTCCCCAAGGTTCTTTAAAAGAAATTGAAGAGGGTAACAACGAAAAAAGGAAGATATATTTAAAAAATGCGGGACTACCAAAGTTAAGCGAAGCACAATTGAACTCCTTGGACGTGGAAATTACACAGGAAGAAATAAAAGCAGCATTAAGAAGTACAGGGGTTGGGAAAAGCCCAGGACCAGATGGTTATACAGTAAAGTACTATAAAAAATTATACTGAATTATTGTTACCTAAGTTGAAGAAATATGTTGTGGAAATTCGCTTTAACGAATTTCTCCTTACCGTGAGTACTCGCAGTTGGATGCGCAGAAATCCCCCATAAAGCTGTGCGAATCTCGCTTACCACGACTGCAGCTAAACTACACGATTCCTGCCCATCCAAATGGGTTAGCTTCTGTTGAAATGTGGGTGATTGGAGCTCCGTTACCCTAGAATCATCACACGACACTCTAAGGCTAGTGTTGGAATTCACATAAGGGCCGGCTTCAGAGTCAGCCCCCGGTTTTAATACAAACACACACGCCCCCCCACATGAATAAAGTCAATCCCCTCCCACCGAACAATGCAATGGGGAGTGCCTATACACAGGATGTACATTCCGATTGGAGCATAGCCTTTCCTAATATCTATCACTGGTCCTCCCCCATGAGCCTTCTGAGGTCAGCAGACTTCCTCCCCTTCCCCCCATGAGCCCTCTGTGGAGAGCATATCTCCTCCCCTTCCTCCCATGAGCCCTCTGTGGAGAGCATATCTCCTCCCCTTCCCCCCATGAGCCCTCTATGGAGAGCATATTTCTTGTTCCAGCTCCTAGCAGTATGTTCATTCTCTGTACAAGCATCCCCCAGGCTAAATACCAGTCTGTACCCGGATGGGCCCGATACGATCTTTATTAAAACACATCCATCCGGATACAGTTTCAGGTTGGTAATGGGTTGTAAGATATGCATAAGCCTACACGCGGAGTTCGTACCGCTTGGCGCCTTGCGTTATGAAGTCCATGTGGTACTATGCTGCTGATATGTGGATACAGGCCCGCGGTCTACTGCCAGTGGCATTCGCATCGAATGCCGTGGTGGTATACACGCCGGTCTATAAGCGCAGATCTGCCATCTCATCCATTACCGAGCTGAGTACTGTAATACATACATTGTACATGCGCATGGCCCAATTGCAGCCTTCAGAGCTTTAATTAAGCCACACGAGAGACATATGAATAACACTCATATATGACACATTTAAAGTTCGACCAACAATACAAAATTTCCATGACATTCCCTCCTGTTTTATCATATTCTCCTCGTGTCCCTTCTTGATCTTCTTCAGCTTGATGGGTGTAGTCTCAAAACCTCAAAGAGTTCCTGTAGTTGTCCCTGAGAATAAAGCGCCACGGGGTACCTGAAACAACAAGACCCGACGCAGACTCGACGCAAACAGGCTTGATTGAAGCAATGATCCTCAAGAGCGTTGGAACCCTCACTACAGGAAGGTTCTTGCAAAAACCACAAACAGACTTGTAGTATGAATAAGGCTTGTGATCCCACGGTGGTCTGGGGAGATCCAGCAGCAGATTCTCAAATTGCCCCTGCAGACGGAGCCACACAAGGCTGGTCTCGACCCAGACAGTTTTCCAAATCGCAGACACAAACCATGATGAGGCTTGAAGCTTGCTTGGAGGTCTTGGAGAATGTGGTCTTCAGGGAGATAAATTAGAGGGAAGCCAGGATGTAATCTGTAGAGAAGGTGGTTGGTTGGTGAGGTCTTCCTCCGATCAGTGGTTGGAGTGGGATCCCAGGAGCAGGCATGGAGATGTGGTCGTCTGCCCGAGCTTGGTTTACACGGTCGATGAGGCAACAGGAACATCTCACCGCGGCATATAGGAGGCAGAGGAAAAAGAGAAGCATCAGGACATACACTCCCACTTCCTTCAACCAAGATCCGATGGAGAACAGGAGATCTCCCAATCCTCCCAAACCCTTGAACGGATTCCAACCCTCACTAGCTATAGCTCTAGCTTTTCCCTGTAGTTCACTAACTTTGTCAATATGGGCCTGGACCTTGTCATCGGTGTCTTCTATCCAAGTACAACAATCCTCTCCGATGAACTCACAGAACCCCCCTTTGGCGGCTAAAAGATAATCAAGGGCCATCTTCTCCTGAAGCACTAAAATTCCCATCTGCCGTTGTTCTTGGGCAATTTCTCTGACAGCCTCTACGGTCTCGTTAAACATACTATCCACGATGACAGAAAAATTGTTCAGGCGCTTCATAAGTTCTATTCCCCATCCTGTCCATGAGGGGAACCAAGCCCATGCCTGGTCGCCCTCAGAGAACAGCTCCCTGCGAACTCTCCCTGCCATCCTTACCTTCTTGTGGACCATCAACTCTTCATGATCCATCACTACATAGGATGCGGGGACTAGCTTTATGAGGGCACACGAACCTTTCGCGTTCTGGGGAAATGTTCTATAGGCTGCCGAACCACACAGAAAATAGTATGGACCTGTCAGAGCAGAGCAGGAGGAGTTCCTCGTTCGGCCTCTGGCACTGAGCAACAGTTGCACAGACTGGGGGATTGCTCCCTCAGTCTGCACATCACATCCGTCCTTCCAACACACGTGGTCTGGTCGGTCAGTGTGGTTACTCAGAAGGGAAGTCTGGTTAGTCAGATTGACAGTTATACCTCCCTCACAGGTGGTAGTCCCAACAAACTTGTTACCTGTGCCAAAGCTGATGTTAAAGCACACCTGAGGGCTGCCTAGCTGTCCAGTTACCCATAATGGACTGGTGAGGGCCCTACAGGAGCTAGAGCTAATATTGGTGCTAAAACTGATGTTACCTGCTAAAAATGTGTCATTAAGTTCTACCGACAAATGTCTACGTGGGGGCTGACCAGGGGTCCCTTGCTTTTTCATGCCGACGCAGATGTCATATAGGGCATGAACAGCGGCCACTGCAGACATGTGATGACTGGGTGGGGGCTTAGAGCATACCCAACAGTTGATTTTGTTGGCGGTTCTG